>NC_139027.1:78060521-78660521 GCF_964662115.1 Mustela nivalis
CAGCAGTATGCTGCCACGACAGCCTCACTGCCTGCACAGCCCCTTCAGGGTATCCTCTGTGGCGTGGCGCTTATCAGGTATCCGCCGCTTGGGCAGGCGCCAGACACTTAGACTGCCAGTGTGCATTTCCGGAAAAGTCCACGTAATGCTTTTGACGTGTCTCTGGCAGAGGGTCTTCTGCCAGTCACATCTGTCTTAGTCCCACATTTCTGTAAGCCATCTGACCCCCCTCTCATTCCAGTTTGTTCTGAAAGTGAGTCTGAGCCTGAAGCTAACCAACAGATGGACAACTTGTACCTGAAAGCCCTGGAGGGTTTCATTGCCGTCGTGACCCAAGATGGCGACATGATCTTTCTGTCGGAAAACATCAGCAAGTTCATGGGACTCACACAGGTGACTTCCTCCTCTGGCTCTTTCAGAAAGGGAAAACGTTTCCATTTGGGGTAAACATGAGTAGAGGGTTCTGGTCACATTCCTCCCGACCTCTCCCTGCCTGGGCCCACCCTGTTTCTCTCTGACCTCAAGCTACAAGCCTCAGGAATGCAGTCCCAGCCTCTGGTGTTGGGGCAAGCCTTGCTGGTGGACAGCTCTGTCCTCTAGATTAACAAAGCAGCCCTTGGGAATCAAGCCTCTGTCAGCAGCAGTGGTCCTTTGTTTAGTCCGCGTGTCTGTGGACAGCTCTGGTTTGGGATGCAAAAGACCTACTTCAGTCTGCTCCCCGTCTCCCAGCCTGGAAGGTGGCTCAGCTGCTTCCTGGAGACTTCTGCAATAGCGGGAATAATGAAGCCCAACTTTGTTTTTGGAACAGGTGGAGCTCACAGGACACAGTATCTTTGACTTCACTCATCCCTGTGACCATGAGGAGATTCGTGAGAACCTGAGTCTCAAAAGTGGTAAAGTATTCTTGCTGTGTGTTTCCTTCCCTCTTACACCACCTGGGAAGGGGCTCTGCATTCCCTTTGTCTATAAACATAGGGTTGATGATCAGAGTCCTCATGATCCAGAAAATAACTGGCGTCCATAAAAGATCCAGCAGAGCTTGTGGCATGAGATGGAAGGCCCCGGAAGGACTTGTACTCAGAGCCGTCTCCAGCTGGCCCTCCATGGTGCCCGATGCCATGCGAGGAAGGCAGTCCTCTGGGTTAGGTCTCAATACCTGAGAGGCCAGCGTCTCTGCCAGATGGCATCACCCAAACCAGTACACTCATCTCTGCCCAAATGTTCACGAAACTGATTGCTCTTGTCTATCATTGTGTAAAAAAAAACCACCCCAAACATGGTGGCCTAAATGATCATTTTACTACCCATCATGATTCTATGGGTTCTGTGGGCGGTTCTTTTGTTCCAAGTGGTATCAGCAAGGCTGCCATTGTCTGGGGACCGTACAAAGTGGAATGACTACGATGGCTCCCCAGCACCTCTGGGACCTTACGGCCCATAGTTGGAGGCTGGGACTCTGCTGCTGGGGGTGCTGGATCTCCCTCTCACTCCATGGAGTCCCAGAGCCCCTCCCTCTCCAGACCTCTGACATGTCCACTCAGGGCTCTCAAAGTGCTAAAGTAGAGGCTGCCAGACTTTCCGAAGGCTGAGTCCTGGGACTGGCCCAGCATCCCTTTGCCTCTTTCTGTTGTTAAGAGGGAGTTATAAGCCAATGCCTGCTCAGAGTAGGAGGGAAGTACACAAGGTGATGATTATCAGGAGGCACATGTGACTCACTGGGATACCCTGGGAGCCAAGGAATGAATCTGGTCCCCTGGTGATAACACCCACAGCAGGATAAGTCCCACAACTGGTGATAAGACCCACAATAGTTTTTGATGGAGAAGAGATTGACGAGATCTCATACACTGTACCCTACCTGTTGCGGGGGGCCGGGGGCGGGTAGGGGGTAACCAGCAGATGATTGTGGATGGGAGGGCCACATAAGCAGAAAGCACTTTGCAATGACCATTGGAGCTGTTGCCTCCATCTCTTGTCTCTGGGGACCTTCAGGCAAATGCATGGATGAGGATATTGTCAAGTGGACTGAGGCTTTGAGAGGAAGGGGGATCAGTGACCTTCATGGTCCCTTCTGAACCAGAGAGTCCAGCATGGTCCTGAGCACATCATGCCCATGTCTGTCCATCTCCTCTTCCATCTCTCACCTGTTGCTACTGGGGGGGCGCGTGCTTGTCCGGCTGAATGGTGGAGGCCACGGCAGCAAGCCTGCAAGGCCCAGCTTTCGTTCTCACAGGCGCTGCCAAACACAGGTGCTTCCAGCTCTGGGACAGACTGAACTCAAAAAGAGCAGCATGACAGCCCCTGCTCCACCTGGAGCTCTTATACAGCTCCTCTGCTCTCCTGCCTCGAGGCCTCAGGCCACCTGGCTCTTAGAGGACAGTCCATAGGGCTGTTCATGGCTTCTCTGTGCTTCCAAGAAATCTCATCTCTTATGTGAGGCAGGAGTCATCAGACTTTCTGCATCTCTTCCTAAAGCATGTGCTGGAAACCTACAAAAATCAGGAAGTCTCCTCTTCTGTACTCCAGAAATTCTTCAGCCCTTTGGTTCTCAGTCTGAGTTCAGCCACTGTCCCAGTCTCAGTCCAAACATGAGACCTGAACCAGGTCACTGCGTTGCCCTGTTCCTCAGAACCTCTCCTTTTAGTTGAATGGTATTGGACCAGGCAAAGTCTAGGACCTTCCGGCTCTCAAGTTCTATGATTCATAGCCGATTCTACTATATTTGTCTGAGTAGAACGTTAGGTCTCTTGGTCCATGTGTCAAGGACTCAGGATCAAACTCCATGAATCAGCCAATCCTCATTGAAGGCTCCAGCCTGAGTGGACTCATGATCTGGAAGCAAAGGGTTAGTGTGAACACCAAGAGGAAGATAAGACCATGAGCCAGATTGTGGAAGGCTTTGAAGGCTGGATGGAAGGCCTCGAACTTTATCCTGTAGACAGACGGGAGCTTTTGAAAAGTTTTTGAGCAGGGTTGGGGTAATCTGACTGAAGCAATGTTTAGAAAGATTCATCAACTGGCAGAATGGGGAGACTCCAGAGGTTAGCAAGTTAGGCCACAGTAGTAACCCATGCCATGGCCACAAACGAGTATCGCTAGCCTGGTTCCTCCCAGCACCTGAACTGGTCCTCAGGGTAGGTCCAGACCCTAGGATACAAGAATATCTCATGATAGGCAGACCCCACCTGGGAGAATTAAAACTGGAAGGAACATCGTTAAGTTGTGGAGAGATGGTTTTATAGTCATGATGGAAGAATGGTCTGTCTTTAAAATTAAAAAAAAAAAAAAAAGATTCATTTTCTCACTTTCATTGTCTTATTTGGTAGGTTCTCCTCTAGAGATGTTTGGGACAGATTCAGAGAAGCCAAAGTTCATTTGACACAGCTTTTGGGGGATACATCTGTCAAATAAATCATGGCCCTCTAGAGGTTTATGGAGGGGTGTGACTATTTGGGGTGGAGAAAAGGCTCTGGCTTATTCTGTGATGCTGGCCGGGGGGCAGGAGTGTACCTGAGAAGGTCCAGGCTGGAGATGGTGGTGGTGGAGGCAGAGTGCAGGCGTGGACAATGGGGACTCTACTGCATTGGTCACTCTGTTTTACCGAAAGTGGGAAAAGCTCTGAGTGAGCAGGCATTGGGAGACCCATCAGGAAAGAGGCTGTGTCATTTGCCTTGGTGATTTATTTAATTCTGGCCGAGAAAGGCTCTGATCCATGTTGAGTTCATCCTCAGAGTGAACTTGCTCACCAGACCCAGGAGGCTTGGACCAGAGGTCTCTCTTGAGCCTTGACACGTATCACTTTAGGGAAAAGCTGACACGTAGTGTCCCCAGTGCAGTTGTGGTAAGTCGAAGACTGGGTACTGAAGGATTATGTTCATGACGGACAGGCCTGAAGATGAAACAGGGGTGTTGAGAGACCTTTCTAATCTGAGAGGGTTATCCCCATGAGGGGACGGTGGTCTCACCCAAACTGTCCCTTGGACTTCCTGGGAAGGAACATGGGCCTGCCACATGAGCGCTGTGCCCAGATTATGGCCTCTAGGCCCTCATTGCCTTGCCGCTGTCAAGTGAGCACTGGCAATGTACTAGATGCAGGAGGAAACAAAACAGTGAAATAGCCCTCGGAGCTTAGACTCCAGTTGGGGGAATAAGCCAGAGATGAGAAAACATTAGTCCCTAGGCCAAGATCATGGTCAGAATTCATGGCAGGCCACGGGTGCTTAGGGAGCAGATCCATAGGAAATAACAAACCATACATTCCCAGCAAAGATGGCCCCAGGGCACCTCTGCCGAATGCAAACCTAAAACCACGGTCACCCGGCACCCTCCACCCTTCCCCCTGCAGGCTCTGGTTTTGGGAAGAAAAGCAAAGACACATCCACAGAGCGGGACTTCTTTATGAGGATGAAGTGTACCGTCACCAGCAGAGGCCGGACCGTCAACCTCAAGTCAGCCACCTGGAAGGTAGGATGACATCAGGCCCGGGTTGGAGTCCCCTCCCCCGCCCCCGCCCTGAGACCACTCTCTTTGGTCCGTGTCTGACCCTCCATGGCTGGTCTCCAGGTCTTGCACTGCACTGGCCAGGTGAAGGTATACAGCAGCTGCCCCCCTCACGGCGGTCTCTGCAGCTACAAGGAGCCCTTGCTGTCCTGCCTCATCCTCATGTGCGAGCCCATCCAGCACCCGTCACACATGGACATCCCCCTGGACAGCAAGACCTTCCTCAGCCGCCACAGCATGGACATGAAGTTCACTTACTGTGACGACAGGTGGGGGCCCGGGAGTGTGTGTGCCATGGCCGGGCTTTCTTCTTTCCTACCTGTGTGTTTGTGCATGTGTGTGTATGTGTGTGTGGTTGTGCCTGGGGGGGGAAGGTATGGGTCTGGGGCACGGATATTGCATCGCTGGGTACAAGTCTCTGGACGTGTGTCACTGTGTCATCCCATGACAGCTGCAGGGCTTCTGGTGCCATATTTGGTGGCTCCCCATGGAGGCAACGTCAGGGGCTGACGCCAGAGCAGTTCTGCTGTGTGGCTCATTGCTCATTGTTGTGGTGGGTGCATAGTCTCTCACATACGTGTCAGGCTCCTGAGGAAATTTCCAGGAATGTTCCTGGGAATGGAAACCGGCGTCTAGCAATGTCCCTCAGCACTGGCAACTCAGAGGCCGGCTGGGAGCTTCAGGGTCTGGCCTGGAAACTGGCCCACGGTGGCGTGGCTTCTACTGTTGTCTTTCGTTGTCCCTCAGCCTTTGCTCCTTCTGTGTCTTCTCCATCCCAGCCACCGCTTAGCCTAATTTTGAAGGCTTTTTGATGAAGGAAGCCAAGCTGGACTCTAAGACCCCACACCAGGCCCCACTGGAAATTCTCCCGCGGGAGAGTGACGTGCTTCGGAATATCAGCTCTGGCGAGATGACCTAGGCTCAGGCTCAGCAGGAAGTGTTTGGTTTGAGTGGTTATCCTCACTACAAGTTGTTCTTTATTATAAAGCTGTAGAAAGAGCACCTAAGATTGCATATGCCCCTTCTCCGAATGGGCCTCCCCTCGAGGCAAAGTCAAAGGACTTTTGTGAAAGGATCCTTGAGTCATTCCTGTCCCCCCATTTCGGCCACCGTGGTGCTGGGCCCCAGGCTCTTGGAGGCAGCAGCTCATTCTCTAAGTAGAAGGAGGTGCTGTAACCTCAGAGGGAGACAATGTCACGTATGAAGACTTTTGTCCTGGAACTCTGACCCAGTCAGCATTGATTACAGTGCTTAATAGTGTTGTTATTGGGATCAGGATGCAGACTGGAGATAAAGATTGTCCCAAAGGCAGGCTCTAGAGAAATCCATCCTGTGTGTAAGGTCGTTTCTCAGATGGAGGCTCTGCGTTCAAATGAACCCTGTGGACAGAAGACACACTTCTGTAATGTGTACCCCTCTCTAGGCTGTCGAGATGGCACGGGAAATCCCAGCACGTGGCCCCCAGGGCTGGCTCAAGGATGGGGTGCCGCTGTGGATGCCTTCACCATCCAGCCCAGAGCAGCGGTTGTGGTGCTGGGGACCATGTGAGCCCCACTTAAGCTTCCCCCTCGTGTGATCCCATAAGCCCTGGGAAGACCCTGCAGCCTGAGAAATAATGTATCATCTCTAGCTAATAGAAGACAGGGATTTTTTTTTTTTAAGCTTAAGACTTTGATCTTTTTTAAAGGGAAGAAGAAAAAATCTCTAGAAAGAGTAATCGGAGGTTGTCCTCCATTCATTACCTTGCTTTGAATGAGTTTCGGGTCATTTCCCAAAAGCAGTGCTGCTTGGGATAGAAGAGGGGACAAAACAGGAGGAACTGTTCCAACCGTGGGGTGAGAGGAAGCGGCCACGGA
The DNA here is from genome assembly GCF_964662115.1 of Mustela nivalis. Taxonomy (NCBI): domain Eukaryota; kingdom Metazoa; phylum Chordata; class Mammalia; order Carnivora; family Mustelidae; genus Mustela; species Mustela nivalis. The sequence continues at coordinate 78,066,878 of NC_139027.1, forward strand.
GCGGGGAGACCCATGCGAGGCCTGCCTGCCTTGTCTGGCTCAGGGCTTGTCGGCGGAGTCGATACTGGCGCGGAGGAACCTGTGATTTAAGGCTTTGTGACTCAGAGTGTGGAGGGCGATACTGCGTTTCAGAGCTGCTGGACACATTGCATTTTCAGCAGAATCCTGCCTTTCAAGACCTAATTACATGGCCCAGACTCGGAGTTCAGTGGTGCTAGAGGGCTGAATGCTGGGGTGCTTGCATACCCAGAGTGCTGGGCCCCACGAAAGTTGTGTTTAACCGATTAGCAGATTAGTTAACAAGGACACAGACATGGCTTAGACAGTTTATAAAGTGACTATTTTAAGTCCTTGATCCCTAAGTGCTATTTCTCTATTGCTTTGATGAAGACTGGGATCTTTCTGGTTTGGGTAGCTTATTTTGTTCTCGCTCTTTCATTAGAATGGGGCAAGGTGTGCGCACACACACGTGCATACATGTGCCCTCTCTCTCCCTCCCTCCATCCCTCTTTTTCTGTCTCTTTAATACCCCTTCTGAGATCAGTGCTTCAAAAACCAACATTTACATATCATAGCTAACGGGGAGTCCTTTCCACTTTCCATTAAATCTAAGAATTCACTAGATTTGATGACATCTAACACACATTGCGGGGCGACGATTTTCCACAAGGGGATTACTTTCCCGTAAGGCAAATGGAAAGAATCTGATGAAAATAAGGCAACCGGAATCCACGAAATCACTTTTTTTTTTTAAAAAGATTTTATTTATTTATTTGACAGAGAGAAATCACAAGTAGATGGAGAGGCAGGCAGAGAGAGAGAGGAAAGGGAGCAGGCTCCCTGCTGAGCAGAGAGCCCAATGCGGGACTCGATCCCAAGACCCTGAGATCATGACCTGAGCCGAAGGCAGTGGCTTAACCCATTGAGCCACCCAGGTGCCCCACCATGAAATCACTTTTAAAGCCAGGTTAGCACTTTTTCTTCAATGCATGAAGGCCACAGACAAAATAAACAAATGAATGAATAAAAGAATGAATAATGCCCATGGAGAAAAGGGAAGGGAGAATGGAGAGGAGAGGGAGAGAAAACAGAAGAGAGAAAAGCTGGCATCAAACTCCCAGGTTCCCAGAGTTATTGGGAGCTGAAACAAATGGTTTTGGAGAGTCTGGGGTTGAGTCAAGGCACACCGATGGCTCAGAATGCACGTGTCCCGCTCCTCTTTAATAAAGGGTCAGAGGACCGTATGAGGTCTCGTAATAATTGCTTGAAACAAAGGAAACATTTTAAAAAGCAAATTCTGTGACCCTGCACATCTGTCCCGTGTCCATGTATGTGGTTGACTCTCGACAAGGGGAGCAGTGTGGTGACGAGGCAAAAGGAGGATGTCCCGGTTATCACTGTGACTGATGGTGAACTGTCCTATTAATGACTCACACAGAGCTGTTCCTCTCCCTTTCCTAAAGTACCGAGCAGCTGGAGAACAACCTGTTGTTTACTGAGCACGGGCCAGGTGCCTGGTGAACCCTGTGCGGGAGACTAGTCTATCCAAGTAGTAAAAGAGCTTTCTCCTGATCTCTGAGAGTTGAGATATCAAGACACCAGCCACTTAATGAACCACAGTGGTTGGTGCAAAATAGAGCATTCCGTTCCCTGAAACGCGGGAGAGAGGTTATTCCCAAATAGTTTAACTCTAAAATGGGGGTGGTTCCTAACTTCGTGGGGAGGTGCCACCTAGTGGCGAAAGGGGGTCACTGTGAAGGGAGCCCGGCATCAGGGAGGATGGGGCCCGCAGTGGGATTCCCATTATCCCACTGTTATTTTGTCCGTTGTAGACACCTTCCTGTATCCAAGAAATAAATTATCCAAGCAGATTGTGTCGATAGGATCAGTATCAACAAGGAGAAAAGGTGCCACCGTTAACAGTGAGAATTTCAGGTTAACAAAGAGAGGATCATGTAATTGTTCTAGTTAAAGCAGCTGAAGGCAGCCCTGTTTGACTGTTGAATCAAGGCGACATAGGGCATCCTAAAACCAGGACTTTAATAAATCGGGTAAGTTAGGATGCCTGTATTTCAAATTCTGTGGCTTAAGTTTATGATGAATTATTTTTATTCAGAGAAGTCGGGAAGAGTACAGATAATAGTGAGATAAGAGCTGGGCATCACAGAGAAGGTCAGTGGAGAAAATTAGAGCCATGAGTTGTAAGATACATATACATCAAAACACCTGGAAGGCAAGAGTTTTGAAATCTGGGAAGAAGATAGGCTAACTTCAGACAAATTAGTAGTAAACAATTATATAGTTTCATTGCATAATGAGATACATTTAAAAATTCTTTTTGTACTTTTTTTAGAGGATGGGTGACATTTTAAAAACCAGAGAGACCTTTCAGATTAATACATTACAGGTACTTTTCTAGTTTCCTATATAGTATATTCCAGATCTTCTTGCAGACATATTATTAGCCTCTCCGCACACATCTTATATGAGAAGGCGTAGTGAGTTTCTCTAAATCCCTGAGTTACAAGGAACTTGAAGCACTCTCCCCTGTGCATCTGTGTCTCCTCCGAATGACGGTGTTCTGAAATCAACCCAGAGTTGGGGCACGTATATGGGAGATGCTTATGTATTATCCTGTCTAACCTGCTCCAAATACTCCTAGAAGTGACACCTCTACAAATTCGCTTTGCAGTGTATTTCCAGGTGTGATTGGCCTCCTGACTCCAGAATGATTCCTTCTACATGATCTGCTCGTCTCTTGCTGTAGTTCAAGGCAAACTACTGCTTCCTTGCGTGTGGGTCTCAAGGTGCTACAAGGCAGCTGTGGCATCTGGTGGCACTCAGAGCAGGGGTGGTCCAGGACTGATGAGCCAGGGCAGTCTTCCTGGGCATAAAGTACCTGTAACACACCTGAAACACATCACCCCAACAAGACGGAAACGGATTGCCCCTGAACCACAGAGCTGGCTGTGTAGGCTTCCCATGCCCATATACCACGTGAGGAAAACACAGGGCTTAAAAAATGTTGTTTAAAGCAAGCAAAATCTGGGTAAAAGTGTATTAAAGCAGAAAGCACTGAACTCTGGATATGATTAAGGAGGGGCTGTGCCGAGGCTTATAAGCACCTACAAAAACCAGAATGAGGAGAATCAGTCTGTTTGGGAGAGGCCATCGCCAGAAGGGGGGAAGGAAAGAAAGCCGACTTTCAGATAAGCATGGTTAAATAGCAAATGCATTCTCTGGAAAACAAATCGGTGGTTACAAAGTCCTTAAAACTTTCATCCTCTTAAGTAATTTACAGTACTCTTCTACCCAACTAGTTTATGTGGTGAATTGATTTAGCAAATCCTTTACAGGTGTAGGGAGCAGGGGTAGAAATTGCAGCCGGTCCTGTGTGCACCGTGCTTCAGTGGTCTCCCGGGAACGGGGGCAAGCTGTCATAGCCAGGCCTTTACTGGACTCCCTCTGCCCCTTGACGCAAGGGCATGGACACTGTAGCTGAGGGAGCTGTTTCCTTCCGGGCACTCGGGCGCAGGGAATCCATGCTGAAAAGAGCCTCTGAGCACTTAAGGGTAAAAAACAGTTTCAGGACAATGAGTAACTGTCATTTTACGTTATGAAGACATCTCTAATGCTGAAGTCTGAAGCCCGGTGGTCTGACCCACATATCTACTCGGCATAACACTTCAGAATATAATGACCTTTTTCCTCTGTATTTTCTGTTCTCTTCCTCTTCCTTCTCTCTCTGCCTCCTACGGCTGCCCATCATTGTCTCCATCTCTCTCCTCACCTCGTCCTTCTTCTACTGTTCTTGCTTCTGAAATCTGGTAGATGAAGCCCTTTTACATTTCCCACTTCTCAAAAACAGAACAGCCCTACTAAGTTGACTTTAACTTTATGGGTGACCCCAGGCTGGTTTTTTTTTTAATTTCCCAGTGAGTCAGGGCTCTTAATTAGAAAGAAAGAAAGAAAAATTCCCTGCCCCTGATGGAGAGAGCAGATGAAACTGTGTTATCATAGCCCAGCTCCGCAGGGACTGGGACCCGGGGAAACGAGCAGGGAAGGCCCTTGTGTGCCAGAGGAGCTGACCCTATAAACAAGCCGGGTTCATTAGCCTCCCCACTGGCGTCTGCGTGCCTGCACATGGAGGCCAATGACCATTAGCTTCAAGTTGGGGTTTCCTGGCTTTGTGAAGTTTGACAACTCGAACGTTCTTCAATTGTGTTTGGGGTGTGTGTATTTCCCAGTTTTTATAGTGGTCTGTTTAAAGGAATGAAGAAGGAGACATTAAATATTTATTTTACTTGACAAGATAAATGAAGGCCACTCCTGGGAAGCGAGCTGGCGATTCTGAAATCCTGGTTTGTTTGTACACTTCCCAAACATGCCCATTGTGTGCCTTTGAATGTATGGTACAGTAATTAGATTTCTTAAATGGTTTATTATGAGGCTGGTGGTAATAAACATTTCCTTTGAACATTTTAAAGATTCTAATCTTGAAAGAAAAGTTTATTGCTTCAGGGAGTGGTGCCGTATCTTTTCTAGAGCAGCCTCACTTTGGAGGGTTTCTAGAAAATTCTAGACCTGCCCAGGAACAGAAGCAATGTATCTGGCAAATCGGCAAGCTTGTTAATGGCCAGCTCACTGTCACCAGGGCCTGCTGGTACAATTCCTATTCCCAGGCTTAAACTTGAAAGGAATGGGCCCAATAGGAAAGCCATTTGGTTGTAGAGAAGAGAGGGCCAGCACTGTTCTACCATCTCTGTGCTCTGCCCCAGTCTCTACCTTGCTAAGGGGCCGTTGGGCCCCAGCCTCAGGATCAGGCTACCAAGGAACATATCTGTTGCTGATTGAGTTCAGAGATCTCTCTGTTCCGGGCCAAGTAAGGGGACAGATCCCCCCGATCTGACACCAGCAGGCGCAAGTGAACTTCCCATTACACGTGAACTGCTGAAATCTCACTGGAAATCTCTGCTGGGCTAAATCAGCTGAGGCCTAAGCTGCTCAGCCCCTTTGGGCTGTCCCTTGTTTAACAAAGGCTTTCAGTCCTAAGTGTCATTGAGGGAGAGAATTTTTCTCTTCTCTGACCATGCCAACACCAGGCACAGCTTCCAGGATGAAGGAAGGATGGATTAAACATCGTGAGGGGTCCCGCTGAGAGCTGTGTGCATGTGCATACACGCATTGACATGCATTGACACAGTTAATCACGTTCTAGGAGAGAGAGTAAAGCTTTATTGCCTTAGCAGTGCTGGGGAAGGCAGGGCTCTGGTTGTACCTCGAGTCCTAAGAATAGAGCTGCCAGTCAGCTACTCAAGAATTTACTGAGTACCCACTGTAGGGAAGGCCAAAGAAAAAAGTGGTCCCTATGTTCAGGGATTGGCAGCCTAGGATGTGAGTAATTGTCTGTGACATGGGTTTTGCCTCTTAGGACTCAGTGAGAAGGCGACTTCACTGAGGGCTGGGAGAATCAGAAAAGTCTCTGTGGAGATGGCTGGGCCATGAGCTAGCCTTGTGGTCATCGGGGCTCGGAGAAGAGGGCTGAAGAGAGGACGTCAAGGCTCTACAGCAAGAATGGGTTTGCGGGGTGTGGGGAACTCCCAAGGGGAGCAGTCTGCCAGGACACAGGATGTAAGACACACTGCTGGTTAGCCAAAATCACACTGCATGGAAGTTGGAGACCAGATTCTGGGGGGTTCTGGAAGTTAGACAGACTGTATTGACTCTGGATCACGGTAACGACAGTGGTCAATAGCAGTTGGTAATAGGGAAAGCTGTAGATGCTTAAATGGGGCGGAGCAGGAGGGAAATAGGGTTTCCATCCTATTTTAGAATGATTTATTCTGGCAGACATATGTAGAGGCCCTTTGGAGCGGGGAGAGAATAAGGACAGGAAACCAAGGAGTCCCCGCTTCTGCTCTCTGATTTTGCTTTCCCCTCTGTGTTGTTAATTTCCAGTGTGGATACATGATAGGACTCAGAAGTCATACATTCTGAAATAGAGTTCATAATCATAAGAGTACAGCATCACTTCTGACTTGAGGTGGGCCAAGTAAACAAGACAGTGAGCCCATTAGAAAAACTGCAGGAGACAGCAAAGCTTGCAAGAAACGATATTTAGGTGTGATGTGGGAAAGTGGCTAATCTGGTGGTTCTTGGGTGGGGCATCTTTAGTTTAATGATTCTGGTATAGAGAAAAGAGTCCTCAGAGTGTTAAGTGATCCTTCATGGTTCTCCACATTTGTCTGTTTTCAGCCCACTTCCCATGAAACCAGACACGTTACAGGATGAAGAAAGGGACACTTGGGATGGCCGAGCCCTGTCATTTCAGAGCTGCCCATCTATCAGAGTGTAATGAGGAGGCACATTTCTAATACCTTGATTTTGTATTTCTTCCTCTCAGCGCTTCCTGCCCCTCCCCATTCCTTGAAATGGGGAGGGGCAGGTAAAGTTCCAAGGTAGGCAAGCCTGATGTCCAATGTCCGAGAAGTACCTGAGGTCACCAGGCAGGACCCGAGGGGGAGTACTCAGAGGACTAAAGATCAGACACAGGCAGAGTGGGCTCTCCTGCCCTGGTTTCTCCTCCCTCGCTGCTTACCACACAGACAAAGGCCAGCTCCACACTCTTCCCCACAGAGGCCGCACCATTTTTGCTTTTCACTTACATCACCCAATACTAGCATCAGCTTGATCTGGTAATCTGGAGCCCTGGTTTTCATTGGTGTTTTGTTCCTGGACTCTCACGTGGACATCAACTGGAGTGTCTGTTCCCCCTGGATCTCCCTCTTCGGCTAAAGCTGGGGGGCGGAGGTATGAGAGCCCCTTCCAGGACTTGCTGGGAGACTAGGTGTATGTGTATCTGAGGTGGGCGTAGGGAATCCCGACTCTGCAGACACGATTTCAGAAAGTGCGGGAAGAGTGGAGGGAGGTTGGTTGGAGCCACCGCAGCAGGTTGAACACCATGTTTTCTTTATCTTGGATGAACGGGAGGACCAGGATGCCTGGAGCATTTTCATCTGAATGTGTGCTTCTGACTTACCTTCTGGATCTAGCTCCCTGCCCACATTCATATGGTCTCTCTTCCCACATGATTTTGTTTTGTTTTGTTTCGCTTTTTAAAAAATTCAGAATCACAGAACTGGTTGGTTACCACCCTGAGGAGCTGCTTGGCCGCTCAGCCTACGAGTTCTACCATGCTCTGGACTCAGAGAACATGACCAAAAGTCACCAGAACCGTAAGTTCCTGGAGCACCCTGTGTGGCTCCCTTGTGTCTGTGAAATATGGCCTTGAATGAGGTGTGGCACTAGTGAGACCAGAGAAGACCTGCTTCCATCCTCCACAGAGCCACCATCTTGGGTGGCAGACAAGACCTGCCACCATCTTGGGTGGCAGACAAGACCTGTGCTCTTCAGGATGGTTAGAAATCCAAGGCTGCCACCAGCCCAGATGATAACTTGATGCAAATTAGAAAAAGGCCCCGTTCCTCTGGGGGGGACACACCCATACCATGGCCCACAGCTTAGAGAGTAGAAGGTGGGCTGAATCTCAGTCCTCACATTCCATTTCCACCCAGCGCCTCATATGGCCAGCAGTTGGCACAGCCCTGTGGGACATCCCTGTAGAGAAGAGCACAAGAGGACACATGGTCAGCTGGGTCATGGGCTATAGAAGCAGAAGAGGAGGCCTGGGAAGGTTCAAGAAAGGAGAGGACAGAGCTCTTGATTTGGACCTTGAAGGATGGGGGAGGACGAGGCCCAACAGGTGAAGGTACCAAGGCAGCAACTTCACAGATACATTGAGGTAGGCCTTGGTTCTCCAACAGCTCACTTGCTGGGTCAGAGAACCCAGTCGGAGGCTGTCCTGGCAAACCAGTGGTGGCACATGGACACTATGCTTTGCAACTTGAAAGAAACCCGAGTTATGAAAGGATCCTGGGACAGCACTGGTAAGGGAGATGTTCTGCATTGGCACAGTCGGTGCGAAGAGTCTAGTGCACCCAAGGAACTGAATGTTGAAAATTTTAATTTTACTTAAATTTCAGTCACCAGACTTGACCGTGGCTACCCCATGGGACAGGGCAACTCTAGTGCCTTCACTTGGCCATATTCCCAGTGCAGCCTTCCTGTTCACAGGCAATCCAAGATAGTCTCCTTGAATCCATGCAGCCCATCAACATGCAAAGGACTCTGGGTCGATTCCACTATACTCAGCCCACTGAGGGACATAGACATAGGATTTCTCCCCAACGAAAGAAAAAGGAAGGTTGTCGGCTCTGTGGGAATAGGTGGCTCATCTTTTTAGCCTCAATATCTAGCATAGTGTTTGATAAAATGCAGGCACTAAGTCAGTGATAAACCCAAGGCAGCACTCCTATTTGGGAAAGCATGCTTCAAAATCAGTGCCGACAGAGGTGCTGAGAAGATTCTAGGCGGATTAAAAATGGGTAAGGTAAGTCTAACAAGCTTGCCGGTAGCCCTGCGGGTCCTGGGCCCCCGGGATTAGCTGAGGCTTGGGGTGGCAAGGGAGAAGATGGAGATGCTTTTGTTTGTCCGTAGTGTCTCAATCCACCGTCTGTGCTAAGGTTAGGACAGCTGAGTTCAGAGCAGCCCACAGATCAGCAATCCCATAAACTGTATGTGAGCACAGTTCCTGTCCTCTGATGGCGTGAGATCTTCTCTTTCTAATTGGTCTCTCTGCTTTTTCCTCGTGGCTTTGGGGTTTGAGCTGAAAGTACAAGACAGCCCCTTATGATATCTCAGAGAAGTTTTTCACTATGCTGTCTGGCCAAAACCCAACCAAGCCACCAGCCTAGATTCAGCCCCATGCAGGGACCCAGAGAATGGACGGGGGAGGTGAAGGCAGCTTTGTGTGCCCGTGGACGTGACCCAGCCCGAGCCTCTCCCAGCTTTGAAATTGTAGGATGTGGTTCCAGCCTTCATGCTGGGATTCCCCATGCTTTTCTGTTCCACGGTGATTCTCGCTCCCAAAGTCATCGCAACCTATGACTCCGGGACCGGGGCTCTGCCCCAGCTGACCCACAGATTCCCCAGGGCCTGGCTTTCTGGGTCTTTCCTCCTTTATATGAATGGATGAAATGGGAAACATCCAGCTTTTTTTCTCAGCCCAGGGTGAAGTCAAAGCAGGGGACAATAGTAAAAGTTTCTGGGAATTCCTGGAGGACAGTATTATACTTTGTCTTTGGGGATAGAAGAGCCGAGGCACTGCTCTCAGAAGGAACAAAAATGATGACTTCTCCCTGGGCAAAGAAAAAGTATTCTCTCTTTCTTCTTAAAAAAATCTTTGACCCGGGCGCCTGGGTGGCTCAGTGGGTTAAGCCGCTGCCTTCGGCTCAGGTCATGATCTCAGGGTCCTGGGATCGAGTCCCGCATCTGGCTCTCTGCTCAGCAGGGAGCCTGCTTCCTCCTCTCTCTCTCTCTCTCTCTCTCTGCCTGCCTCTCTGCCTGCTTGTGATCTCTCTCTGTCAAATAAATAAATAAAATCTTTAAAAAAAAAAAAATCTTTGACCCTTAAAACAGAGCTGGGATAAAAATTGGTCTTGCCAGTTTCGTGCTGACTCTGGTGGAAATATGGTGCTTTTTATTGAATCCGTACATTGAAGTATTAGGCACACTTAAAGGTAATTCACAACCCAAAGAGAAATCAGACTCCCTTTTTCCCCTGATGGAGCCACGTAAAGCTGCCTAGAGCTTCGTGGCCCCACGCCCAGCCAGCAAACCCAAATCCAGCAAGGGGAAGTCTGTGTGGCTTGGAAATTGGATTACTGACAGCTAAAACAGAAAGCATCTATTTCTGTCTCTCCGCCCGTGTGTGTGTGGGGGGGCGGGGGTTGGGTTTGTGCAAATAAAGTCGTACCACAGAGTCACACTACTGTGGCGGGATAGTTGGAGGCTGGGTCAGGTTTATACGCCAGCATCCTGAGTTTCCGCGTGAATGTGTGTTTTAGCCTGTGAACGTTTACTGTCGAAATGACTGGGGAAGCTCTGTCCTCAAACCAGATTTAGATAATTGAAAGCCATCATTTCCAAATGGATTAGTAATTTATACGTCGTCGTTACTGTTGGTGGTAGGGGCTGTGGGGGGGCTTTCTCTTTGTTGTGTGAGGACATTATGTGCTCTTAGGAAAACAAGATTAAAGGCTATAAACGGCCTATCTCCCAAGGAGCAGGCCCCTCACCAAGGCTGGCGTTAATGAACAGATGGGTAGAAAGCAGGTGTAATTATACTGTGCTGGCAGAGCAGGTCCTCGCCTGCAATCACTAGAAATGCAGTTAAGACCTTTGCTCGCTGCACTGCATAATCAAAAAGAATAGGAGCCCTGAACTCTGTCTGCATTAAGGTCCGTCTAAATAAGTTAACTCCAGGCACTTGAAATTGTGCAAGAATCGTTTCTCTGCAGGAAGGGAGCCTCAGTGGGGCACCTGAGGGGCCCTGGGGAGGACAGAAGTGGCCCAGGAGCCCACGATGATGCAGGACCACAGCCACAGCAAGTGGAGGCTTCTCAGTGAATGGCGGCATGGGGGTCGTAGCCAGAGAGTGAGGGGCCGGGAGTGCTGTTCTCCTGCTCCGTTGTCCTACATCGTGTTAAGCAGATCACAGTCCCCCTGACCTTATTCCTTTCTGTCCAAAGGCGGCGGTATCTATCCTCTCTGTGGCCCAGAATTATGGTCCAAAAGACTAGACTAGGGTGATGTGCCACTTTGGAAAAGCATGTGGCAGCTTCTTACAAAGGAAGCATGTACTTAGCCACTGACCTGGTCATTGTCCCCCTAGCTGCACCCACCATATGTGTCCATACAAAGATGTGTACACCAGTGTTTATAGCAGCGGTATTCACAATAACCAAAAAAACTGAAAACAACTTAAACATCCATCTACAGGTGAATGGATAAACCAATTATGGTACCTCCATACAGTGGAACACAGCTCAGCAATAAAAAGGAGCAAAGCCCGAGTCCTGGCAGCACCCCGAGGAATCTGGAACACATGCTGAGTGAAAAGAAGCCAGACACAAGAGTACATACTCTTGTATGAGGCCACTTACATGCAGATGGAGAGAAGAGCGCCATATAGTGGCAGACAACAGATCAGGGGAGCCTGGGACCAGGGGTGGTCACGAGGATGGAGCAGCAGGAGGCCTAAGGAATTCGGAGGTGGCGGGCTGAGGGCTGAGTGGTTTACCTTGGATTGTGGTGACAGTCCCACGCACTTTGTCAGAACACACTTGACTGTGCACCTCAAGTGGTTGCATTTTTAAAGATTTTATTTATTTATTTATTTGACAGAGAGAGAGATCACAAGTAGGCAGAGAGGCAGAGAGAGAGGAGGAAGCAGGCTCCCTGCTGAGCAGAGAGCCCGATGCGGGACTCGATCCCAGGACCCTGAGATCATGACCTGAGCCGAAGGCAGTGGCTTAACCCACTGAGCCACCCAGGCACCCTGGTTGCATTTTTAAATTGAAGGTAAACTAAACTTCACTGAAGTTGATTTTTTTTTTTTTTAAGATTTTACTTATTTATTTGACAGAGAGATCACAAGTAGGCAGAGAGGCAGGCAGAGAGAGAGAGGGAAGCAGGCTCCTTGCTGAGCAGAGAGCCCTATGTGGGGCTTGATCCCAGGACCCTGAGATCATGACCTGAGCTGAAGGCAGAGGCTTAACCCACTGAGCCACCCAGGCACCCCTGAAGTTGATTTTTAAAAGGAAAACCAAAGCACGAAAGCTTAGGTCGGGAGTCTGACATGTAGACTGTGAGCCTGTGAGTCTACTGTTTCCACTGAGGGGCCCTTTCAGCAAATGACCATGGAGTTCCCCACCTCAGTTTCTTCAGAGGAAAAACAGGTATCCTGAGAGACCCCTCATGGTGTCATTGGGAATTACATGAGCTGTTGGGGACGCTGATCCTTACGGACGACTTAGGTGCCAGGCAGTTGTAACTGCTTTGCAGCAGTGAGCTCATCTTGAGACAGTGTCAAACACTGCAAAGCACTGCACACAAGTAAGTTACTACTCGGGCACCTCGGTGCTTGTTCCATTATTGAAGTGGGTAAAACGTGCCCCCAAAAACATAAAGGGCCACAAGCGGCATCAGTAGGAATCAAGCAGCCATCCTCAGCCTCCCAAGCCTAGTGAACAGGGAGGTGGCCCCTGCACCCACCAGGAGAACGGAGTGCAAATCTGTGTTTACCAAGAGTCTGGGTACTCTCCCGGAGGACCCCTCACAACGTTCTCTACGGCCCCGGAGAAGAGGGGGCTTTTCCTCTGTGGCCGTTGTCCAGGACATCCCATCAACAGGTCTGCACGGGATCCGCCAGCCGGGCAGACCCGGTCCTCGGCATGAACAGCTGCTCCACGCTGGCTCACTAGGAATGTCGTTCTCGTCATCACTGTTCTTTTTGTCAGCATCTCACTTTGCAGATGAGGAAACCAAAACTAAGAGGGATTGTTCCTTCCCCAGAGCCCCCATGCTAGCAAGATTTTCTAACACCTTTATCATGCCTCTTCTCATTCTCTGTGATCAGAGGAGCTCGGAGCTAGGATTCTGAAGAATGAATTCCCAAGGAATGAAAGTAGATGGACCGTTCAGAAAACTACCAGAAATTCTAACATTGGTAGACTTTAAAGAGATGTATTAATTCCTGCTTAATGGGAGTAGATGAAGCCTTCTAGACTGGGCTATGTGGGACACCGTCCCAGTGCTTTCCTACAGCAAGTGTTAAATGAGTGTTTAGAATAATCTAGAAGAGGATTGTGTCTCAGTGCGCAGTCTTGTCTGTTTCCCCGTAGACTACCCTCCCTGTGAGCTCCCCAGACTCCCTGACCTCGGGCTCTGTTTCTCCTCCCCTAGTGTGCACCAAAGGGCAGGTGGTGAGCGGCCAATACCGGATGCTTGCGAAGCACGGGGGCTATGTGTGGCTGGAGACCCAGGGGACAGTCATCTACAACCCTCGGAACCTGCAGCCCCAGTGCATCATGTGTGTGAACTATGTCCTGAGGTGAGCACGTGAGGGCCATGGGGCAGGCTGTGCAGGGCGCCTGAGCTCCCCAGACCGAGGGCAGCAGGCCTAGAGGACACACACCTCCCCGACCCCGGGCACTGCTTCTGCGAGCTCTTTGTGCCAATCCTTGGGGCCCAGAGGATTTTCATGGCTGTCTCGGGGACTATAGGACACCTGGGGTGGCCCTTCCTGGTGACCTTTTTTTTTTTTGGTCTCCCCCCCCCTTTTTTTTTTGCAGACAAAACCTTTTATTAGTTTATTTACAGGCCTTATCAGTGCTCCTGGTAGTATCATTAAAAGACCATTTTACCTAACTTAGAAAATGCCCATCTTTTCAACTGTAGTCATTTCCTATTGCCTATGGCTGCTATAGTACGCATTTCACTCAGCATTGTTTACCTACCAGGTTATCCTCTGCTTTTTGCCTGATAGTTGCCTGATAAATTCCCCTTTCGTTAAGAAAAAAGCCTACTCAAGAGAACTAAGTTCAAATGGTCGATTGTTTTTTCATCAAATGCACCAGTGTCATGCCTCTGACCCACATGGGGAGGCATACATAGTTGTCACTTAGTATTTTTTGAATGGGGAACAAGGAAAGAGATACTGCTCAGGATTTCTGGGAGAAGATGCAACAGCTTCATTCCCTAGTGCCTGGGGAGAAAGCTGGAGATGGTCCCTGCTAGAGTAAAACAAATCCGAAGCCCTCACGCCCCCATGTACGCAATGCAGCGCTTGCCCGGGTTATCAGCATCCCAGAGCCATCCCTGTCCCAAGGGCAGGCTTGGGGTTGCTGCCCCCAAGACTCCAAACTTCACCGTGCGGGGCCTTACAAAACCCTAGCACCGTTTCCATACCTGTGTTTTCAGCCAAGATGGTTAGCTGTCTGCTTTTCTGTATATCTGGGGATATAAAAGGCTTTTGCTAGAAAACATGGAAGGTCTGAGACACTTCTTGTCCCATCAGTGAGATCGAGAAGAATGACGTGGTGTTCTCCATGGACCAGACAGAATCCCTGTTCAAGCCGCACCTGATGGCCATGAACAGCATCTTTGACAGCAGCGGGGAGGTGGCAGTGTCCGACAAGAGTAACTGCCTGTTCACCAAGCTGAAGGAGGAGCCCGAGGAGCTGGCCCAGCTGGCGCCCACTGCAGGAGATGTCATCGTTTCTCTGGATTTCGGTGGGTGCTTCCTAGCCAAACGGGGGCCTGCTGAACCCTCTCTCCTTACTGTAACTGGCCTCCCCGGCTTCAGTGTTTCCTCAACCCCTGCCCCCTCCCCGGCCCTGTGATTCCTCTGTTGGTAGCCAGATTCTGTGCTGAGTGCCGAAGGGCAATGTGCAGGTCTGGCACGGAGTGAGAGGGTCCTGCTTTGGACTTTGCAAAATGCTGCCTTGGTGGGGTTTGTGGGGACTGAGCCATGGGCTGTCCAGCAGAGGCGGGGGGGAGTCTGACATAAGGGAGGGGGCAGCGAGAGAGATGGTCAGAGGCCGCTGCTGTGTTTGCATGGAGAGGGCAGATGTCCCCCTAGGCCTTGAAGGACAGAATGCCGTTTAGGTAGAGGGCCAGGCTGAAATAGGAGGAGAAATCATTCCAGAAATGTGGAGGGAGAAAAGATGCCCTCATATCCACTATTTTTTAAAATAATGTGGGCCTCTCCACAGGGCGCCTGGGTGGCTCAGTTGGTGAAGCATTCCACTCTTGATTTTGGCTCAGATCATGATCTCAGGGTGGTGAGATCAAGCCCCGCATCAGGCTCACTGCTGGGCAGGTGTGGAGTCTGGGGGAGAGTCTCCCTCCCTTGCCATCTGCTCCTACCCCCATCCTGTGCATGCACTCTCTCTAAAAAAAAAAGTAAATGTTGGCATGTCCAGGCAGTTTTCAGCCCTGTCCCCCTCCCATGCTGGGAACACTTTACCTATGCACCTGGGAAGCCCCTTGCTCCCAGGCTGTGACCCCTACCTCTGTCCCCCACCCTCCTGTGCCCATCCCAGGGCTAGAAGCCCCTCCCCCTGCTCACCGTATGGTGACTTGGCCCCTCTAAAAGCTCTGGAGTGGCCGCATGGGGATTGCAACCTTAGAAACTATAAAGGGCAACAGCCCCGGGACAAGAAGTCTCGCAGCGGCCCTGGGATGTGGCAATACTGAGGCAAACTGGCCTGTTTCCCTCTTACAACCTCCTCCGCATGGATATTCCCGGCCCCTTGTCAAGGAAGTGAGTCCTAGGACCTGTAGACCCTGATGAGGAACACCCGGGAGGGTGTTCCCTTCCAAGGGAGACTTGCTTCTCAGCTCGGAGTTGCAGCGGGGCCTTGGAGGCAGAGCGCCTAGCCCCAGGCACGCTTTCAAACCCTTCTAGGACCTTCCGTACACCCTCTGGGCTTTCGCTACCCCGGGGTAAGCCCAGGAGTTGCAGGTGGTAACCAGCCAGGACCTTATTTCCACAGAGAGCCAGAGCTTCCAGGGCTCCTCATCCTATAGCAACACCCTCCTGCCCCCCGGCCAGCCGTGGCCCAGAGAGCCAAGGAGCCACAGCACCCAGAGCGAGGCCGGGAGCCTGCCCGCCTTCACCGTGCCACAAGTGGCAGCCTCCGGGAGCGCCACCCCGAGTGCCACCAGCAGCAGCAGCTGCTCCACGGTGAGCACCCCGCCTTGGGGTGAGGACACAGAAAGGGTGGGCTGCTCCTTTTGGCTGCTGCAGGATGGCCAAGCAGATGGCCTGGATAGGAATACTGCCTACATGGCCCTCAGGTTATCCTGGGGTCCCCTGGGGTGGAGGGCCTCTTGCCTGCCCACTGCTCCAGCTGTTGGCTCTTACTGTGTGCGCCCCCATCTAAATGCTAAGTTTCCTGAAGATGGGGCTGAGTGGCATACAGCTCTGAGCCCCTCACTCAGTCGCTGGGCAGGGGCAGAGAGTGGCATAGTTTTCAGAGCCCCGCTGGCCACGGCCTTCTTGTAAGGAGGGGTCCCCCTCCACATACTTGTTCCAGGGGCTGGAGCGGACTCTGTGAGTCTAGAAACGCCCCTTTCACCTTGGACTTCTGGGGAGACCAGTGCCCTCCTCCTGACTTGGTCACTCTCCTTCCTGGCCCCTAGCCCAGCAGCCCAGGAGACTATTACACATCCCTGAGTGATGACCTGAAGATTGAAGTCATCGAGAAGCTCTTCACCATGGATACAGAGGCAAAGGACCAGGGCAGCTCCCAGGTAGATGGGCTATGCCGGCTCACACCCATTCTTACAGCCACAACATTCCCTGCAGAGCCTGAGGGGGGTGGAGGGGTGGTGCTTGGCCAAAGCCCTGGTCTTAAATGGGAAGTGGAGCCTTCTCCCCAGGCTCAATCCAGCTTGTGCAGTCTATACTGAGGCCGGATTTCCTCTGCCCCAGAAAGCAAATTACCCCTGCTCCTTTTTTAAAGAAGCCTTATGTTTAAAGAGTAGATAGGAATTGTGAGAGGTTTATAAATAAGGAACATTTACTCTCCTCACAAACACATTCATCTTCGGATTCTGAAATAATAACGTTTATTTTTAATGCATTTTAAAGGATAGAGGACTGACAGATTTTTCACTTACACACCACTTTTCAGGCATGTACAGAGGCAGTGTTCATGAAAGGGACTGGTGTTTCTGAAAAATTACAAAAACAGGGATGGGACGGGTGTTTCGCAGAGCATAGGAGGAAAAGGAGGACCGAGTTGTTCCCGCCTCCCCAGGGGCCACTGGATACACCGTGGGCTTCACAGGCGGTCTCACTGGGGCTATAGGAGAGAAGTGGGGTAGAGAGGAAGTCGTTTCAGGTGGGAGGAGGCAGGGTCACCCGTGGGGAATGTGTAGGCAACCACCGAGCGGAGCATGGCGATTCGGGGTGTGAACCCCTGGAAAGGCTAGTGTCCCAGGCCAGGAGCCCTGCACAGCAAGTAGACGAATCTGAGTTTTTGGGTGCTGGGCCACAGGGATCAAAGGCGGTGCCAGAGCAAGGGAGGGACACTGCTGCAGGGAAACAGTGCAGGAGTGGGAGGGCACAGGCAGGGCCACGAGGGCGGGACAAGAGAATAGCCTTCTCAAGGCTATGCCTGCCTCCCCACACCTTTACCTCTGCCTTGTCCTCAGACGGACTTCAGTGAGCTGGACTTGGAGACCCTGGCCCCCTATATCCCCATGGACGGTGAAGACTTCCAGCTCAGTCCCATCTGCCCCGAGGAGAGGCTGCTGCCGGAGAAGCCGCAGGCCACCCCCCAGCACTGCTTCAGCACCATGACGAACATCTTCCAGCCGTTGGTGCCCATGGCCTCCCACAGTCCCTTCCTCCTGGACAAGTATCAGCAGCAGCTGGGAAGCAAGAAGATCGAGCCTAAGCACCAGCCCATGTCCTCCATCTTCTTTGATGGTGGGAGTAAGGGGTCGCTGCCACCGTGCTGTGGCCAAACCAGCACCCCTCTCTCCTCCATGGGTGGCAGATCCAACACCCAGTGGCCCCCTGACCCGCCATTACATTTTGGGCCCACGAAGTGGCCTGCCACAGATCAGCACACGGAGTCCTTGGGGCCATCACCGTTGGGTGCCCCCATCACCTTACCCCATCTCTCCATGTTCAAGAAAAGGTGAGTGGCCCAGACCCTTGCTGCACCAGCGGAAGCTCCCACAGCAGGGGATGGGTTGGAGCTCTGGGGGCCCCAGAAAGGCTTCCTGCTCCTCTCCTGTGCTCTGAGAGTAGAGGCTGTGGGTGATTCACCCCAAGGTAGGTGAGGCCATGAGCAGAACACATTTGTGTCTGGGCCGCGGCAGAGAGAAGGTGTCTGCTAAGGGACTTGAATGGCACCGTGCCCCCTCCAGACCAGGGCTCCACAGCCGAGTCACAGATGCACACGGGCGTCTGAAGGACTCCTGCTGCTCTGTTGGAACCCTGGTTGAGAAAAGCATAAAAGATGCCCTTGCTTCTCCTCTGCCTCGCAGCTGTCCCTGGTTCCTCCCCTCTCTTCCCATCTCCCCAGCAAGGCCCGTGTCAACCAGGGGGGGCACTCACCGGGCCAAGTCACGGTGGTTGATCTGGGACTTCTTGTGCTCAGGGCCCCAAGGTTCTGCTTCAGGGGGCGCTTGCCCATCCTCCCCGGGGAGCAGTCCAGGAACTACAGGGGAGAGACAGGGCAGAAGACAGAGGTCTTCAAGACCAATGTCGCCCACTGTGCAGCCACAGCGGAGGGCTGCCCGGATGCACAGGGCCAGCAGGCAGCTGTGGAGGGAGGTACAGGTGACTGGAACCCTCAGCATCTGGAGCCTGCGGCCCCTCCTCTGGGACTCTGCCCTTTGCATCTCAGAGCCAACACGGGCGAGTCTGGAAGGGCCCTCTGACGGCGCAGAGAACATGGGGATGTGGGGCTTCCAACTCCTTCATGGCTCTTTCTCTTGGCATTGGCAGGTCTGCAAAGGGCTTTGGCCCCCAAGGTCCAGATGTGATGAGCCCAGCCATGGTGGCCCTGGCCAACAAGCTGAAGCTGAAGCGACAGCGAGAGTATGAGGAGCAAGCCTTCCAAGACATGAGTGGGGTGAGTCTCCTGCCTGGTAGCGTCTGGACTCCCTCCACAGCCCAGGGTTGTGGAGACAGTGAGGACAGAGGTCCTCTCCCAGGGGCTGTGGGGGCCCAGAGAGCCTGCCAGGGGCAGCAGGAAGGGGGGTGGGTATGACCCCAGCCCCCTCGCAGGCCCACCCTCCCCACCGACCCTGTCTGAGGACCTGCGTCTCTGGCCTTCTCCCTTCTGCCTCCAGGGGGATCCGTCAGGCAGCAGCACTTCCCATCAGGTGTGGAAAAGGGTGAAGAGCCTCAGGGCCAACGGGAACTGCCCTCTGATGCCCGACAAACTGCTGAATGCAAACCTCCCCAATGGTAAGCAGCGGGTCCGAGCCTCCTGGGGGCTGCGGGGACCGCACTGGCAGGGGCGCCTCTGGGTCCCTCCGCAGTCTCACCCCTGCCTGTCTGAGCCTCCAAGGGATAAGGTGGTGTCCCGCGTACCCGTCCCCCGGCCCCAGCCCCTTCCACTAGGCCTGGGTGAGAGACTCGGGACGTTTTGGGCACTGGGGCCACAGGAGCTGGGTCTAGTTCTGGGCACCTTTTGTGAAGGAAGGAGGCTTCTGGGGGCCTTGCAGTCTCTCCCCTGCCTGGGCCTGGCACTGTCCTCACTTGCTGCCATTGGTCTTTCAGATGAGTTCACCCAAAATCCCATGAGGGGCCTCGGACAGCCTCTGAGACACCTGCCACTGCCACCGTCTGCCATGAACCCGGGGGAGAACGCCAAGAGTGGGTTCCCCCCGCAGTGCTACGCCCCTCCGTACCAGGACTACAGCCTGCCGTCCACTCCCAAGGTGTCAGGTGAGTGCGTTTGGGACCTGGAACCAGCCAGTAGCAGGGCTCAGCTCTGTACGGGGACAAGACTGATGCCCTGGAGGGCAGCTACCTGTCCCAGAAATAGTACGGCAGGGGCGGATGCTGCCTGGCCCCAGGGTTTTAGAAGGCACAGCTGGGGCTCTTGGGGCATAAGAGTCCCCAGGCCCATGCCTTCTGCTCAGTGTTTCATAGCACCATCTTGCCTACTGCCTCATTCACTGCCTTTTCAGGCAGGAGCAGAACTGAGGACAGGCACAGAGAACGTACTGCCACGGGGTGGCCCTGGGGAATTCGGGGAGGGTTGGCCACCCTTCTCCCCTGGGCTGCCCGAGTCTATTCCCATCTCACAGATCCTAATCACCAGCCCCCAAGGGTTGCTATTTGACATGAATGTAATCCATGGTTTGGGGAAAACACAGCAGAAGCCCTCTTAGGGAAGAGCCCCTTTTTAGAATGTTTGACAAGAGCTTTAAAAACACGGTACCAATCATTCTTTCAGGCATGGCAAGTCGGCTGCTTGGGCCCTCCTTTGAGCCCTACCTGCTGCCCGAATTGACCAGATATGACTGTGAGGTGAATGTTCCTGTGCCAGGAAGCTCCACGCTCCTGCAAGGAGGGGACCTCCTCAGAGCCCTGGACCAGGCCACCTGAGCCAGGGCCCCCCTGGGCGGGCACCCCCCGCACACGCTGCCCTGCCAGCTTCACTCTGTACGTCTACTTTTGCAACTAGGTATTTCTAACACCAACACACTTTTTACAAGATGTACCTACTGGCAAACCTGCCCATGTCACCACGTAGTGGCCTTTTTCTAAAGATGCTCACTTTAGTTGCTGTATTTTTAAGATACACGGTTTTACCTGCTGCGTTTTATTCTGTCAATGAACGTGTTCTTAAATTTTGTAAGATTTTTCTTTCCCCATCTTTGATTACTTCTAATTTATATTATTCATGGGTCCCTCTGTCTCGCTCTCTCACACACAGTATCCATACTAATGAATTTTGTGTTACCTCTGTTCTCTTGTTGGGAAAGCTTTGGCTTCGTTTTACTAAAAAATGGTGGTGGTGTTGTTGCCAAAGAGAAACAAAGTAATTCTGCTATTCAAGCTAGATTTTCACAGCCTATTCCTCTCAAAGCCCTTCTCCCTTCTTTCTTAAAACTCATCACCCTATGGTAAATTTCCATCTTTCTGCTCTTCTTAAGCCGACTCTTAGCTCTAATCTTGACACAACATTTGGGAAAGAAGAGAAACGTGAAGGGTGAACTCTGGCGTAAGTGCTTGTGAAGGTTGCGCAATGTGGCTTTCCCCCCTTACTGTTTGGGGTTCTTCTCTTACATTTGGTGGATCTGTTTATTATTATTCAAAAACATAACAGGTTTTTTAAGAGAAAACTTTTATCTGGTTTAATGTGTTTATCATATATATGGGTACTTTGTCATATCTAAAAATTTAGAAACAGAAATGGAATCCTGTCATGGAATCACTTTAAGATCTGTTTTGTAAGATGTCGGTTCTCTCTCTCCTGGTGTTGCCGACACCACCGTCGTTCGGCACGCCCCTGGGCCTGTCCTCACTCTGCTCAAGGTCTCTCGCTGTTGGCTTTTTGCTTTGGGGATATGCCATAGGCGTGACAAGCAATCTAAGACATGGAATCATGAAGTGTGGGAGCACTGCGAGCTGTCTTCTCATGTTCTATATGTATTATGTATGTATGTATGTATGTATATTATTATTGCTGCCAAGAGGGTCTGATGGCATGTTATGGGGTAAGGGTGGGGCAAATCTGAGGGAGGGGAAGTGCTTTAATTTTTCTTCAGATCTTGTTGCTAGCCCTTCAAGTGCACTGAGCTATGGGACTCTAAAGGTCTTTCACATGGCACATTTGGGTATTTCCAGAATTACCATGAGATGGTTTCAGTGGGAATTCAGGAAAGAAAGTGAGGATTCAGAAATGGTGTAGTGTTCCAGCCCATGGTCCTCCCAGCTTACCAGCCCGGAACACATGGAGCTGGCCTGAGAGAGGGTGTGGAGAGGGGGCGTAGCTGGTCCTGACCAGGCCCTCACCCCTTCCTCAGCCTGCTGTCAAGTGGCCCTGCCAGGAGCAGCAGGCAGACTTCCTGGTTGGCCCCTAGCCTCAGGCCTTCCCCAAGGTCTGTCACCTGAAGTGACATTCAGGTAGGAAGCACTGAAAATCAAGTGTCTCAGAGCACTTTATAACTCACTGGTTAAGAGGGACAATACCTTTTGGTTTTTAAATAGCAATCACATGGAGCTCTTCTGTCCTGGGTACAATGAGGAAGTTTCTAGAAACACACACAAAGCACAGCGGGCCAAGAATCTGGTAAAGCTGGATGGACTTACTGCCAAAAACACAGCAAAAGACCGAAGTTCAAAAGAAATCTAGGAGAAAAACGACCTGGCCGCTGCCTTGACCCAGTCACACTGTAGCACCACCACTTGGCCCCACACACGGTGGCAGAACTTGAAGGGTTACTGACGTGTAAACGCTGGTGTTTGATTTCCTGTGTGTGTTGCCTCAGCATTAAGGGCATTTTTTACCCTTGCAGTTTTACTAAAAAACTCTGAAAAAATATTCCAAGCTTCATATTAACCTTAACCTGTCAGCGTAACGAGTTCATGAACATTACCGTAGTGTCAAACTCCTACTGACAACAATACTAGAGGGGAGCTTAACCTTATAAAGAAATGTATTTTGACACTGATATCTTATTAAAGTGTTCTGAACCTACCATTGCTGGTGGCTCTTGTTCGTGTAGATTTGTCACAGGCTATACCAATGGAAAGCAAAGCCTCTATTACACAGCTTACAGACAATGCGTGCGGACCCTGATCTCTGTGAGGTAATGGAGGCCAGCCGACAGGAGGGAGAGAGCAGCACGAACACGGGCACGGCTCAGGACTGGCTGCCATGTTGCAACAGCCATATTTCCGCCTATAGTTCTGTCTGCTGCTAGGCCCTTTCTCAAATCCTGGGGGGCGGGGCGGGGGGTGTTACCCAAGGACAGAAGTCACCATCCTGCTTTCAGAAGACTACATGAAGCAGCGTGAGAGCTGGGCTGGTCTCCACATCACACTCTGCACTTTGAGACGCAGGTTCAAAGGGGCAGCGTGGATTGAGTGGTAAGGGAGGACCTCCATTTGGAGGCAGCAGGGCTCAGTGGGGCCTTCCCACAGAGAAGGTAAAGGTAGGAGGGCAAGGGCCAAGACCACCTCAGGTGGAGACAGGGTATGGCAAAACCCTGAATTAGACATGGCTTGATGGGTTCCCAAATTCAAACTTGACCCTCCTAAATCCTGTCCTGCTTGTGAACAGGCAGCTGTCTCTGTAGGGTCATGCGGAGGCTCGGGGGAGAGCCCGCAGCAGCCTCTGCTCACAACCGTCAGGCCTAGAACCAGTCATTCCAGCATATTCCTTTGAACTCTGTGGTCCCTACGGGAACTGCTTGGCCTCTCTGTGGCCTTTGTGAAACTGAAATCAATCCCTTCACTTCCATGACCAGCCAGGCAGGATCAGGAGAAGAGACTTCAAAGTTCTAATGTCACAGACACATACACACACACACACGTTTTTTGAAATGATACTCATTTGGTGAAGTCATGATCTCTCCAAGAGCTTACCAGCTCAGAGCAGAAACAAAAGCAATTCTGATTAATTCCGCTAGATGAGGTAGTGTTCAATGATAGAGGCCCAGGGACCACATATTTTAAGGTACTTCCTGTCTCAGATACTGGGCTTTGGTGTCCCCAAGTGCACTTGTACTTGGGCCAAGGACCCCCACCTTGGGTTCAGAAAGCACAAAACTAATAGACACAAATGAGCTCTCAGTTGCTTTTGGGTGAAATCCTGTGGTGAAGGTCCTGTGTGAGTTCAGAGGCGGCCAGGAAAGATTCGCCTGGGCCTCAAGAGTAGAGAAACCCACAGCGGAGCTGGGAGGGAAGAAGACTGGTAAGACAGGGGTGACAGCGAAGTTATTTCAAGAGCGGATGAGAAGGACAAAGCATAAGGCCAGAACAGATGGCACCTGCAGGAGACGCCAGACTGAGGAGACGGCAGCCTGGCCACTCACAGCACAGGCCTGGAGTCAGACCTCGGTTCAGGTCCTCAGTCTGCTATTTCCAGCTGCGTCTTGGGGGAGGACTTTAATGCCTGAGAGCCCGTGTCTGCCTCCCTGGGAACAGGGAACGGTAACAGTCCCTACTTCATAGGTGAAGGCTGGAGATAGAAATTTGGGACTCAGCAACAGGAAAGTTGTACTTAACTCCATGAGACTGGGTTAAATTACCCAGCAGATAAGAGCGGAGACAGAGAGTACAGTTCTAAGGTAGAGTCCAGGTCAAAGTCAGAGGAGGAGCCAGCAAAGAGGCTGAGCAGAAGCAGCAAGTAGGAAAAATCCCAGGAGCATGGCATCCCAAAAGCCAAGAGAAGGGGGCATTCCAAGAACTTACCAGCTCAGAGCAGAAGCAAAAGCCATTCTGAGTAATTCCCCTATATGAGGTGGTGTTAACCTCCTCATACATGGAGGTTCCTCGTATATAACGTTTCCTATATGGAACCGTTAACTGGGCCTCACTCTAGACTGAGAGGTCAGGTAAGAGGGAGAGACAAACTTGGCTCTGGGGTTTGGCAACATGGAGATGGTCACTGACCTTGCACAATGCAGTCTGGGTAGACAGCAAAGCACAGCGTCTTGATGGGAGCGGACTGAGGGGTGAGCTGCCTGGAGCAGAGCGGGGTCAGAAGCCATAGTAACACACTGCTTTTTCGGGAAGTTTCCTTGTGAAGGGAAGCAGGGAAATGGAGTAAAGCTAGAAGACCCGGTTCTGCTTTCTAATATTTAATGCACTTCTAGAATAATTTTATATTTGCCAACAAATTGCAAGAATATTAGAGTTTGGGCACCAGTTCCCTCTCTGGCTTATGCTACTGTGGTATGTATGTCACAACTAAGGAACCAGTACTGAGAACATTCTTATCTAAGATTTGTACTTGATTTCCATTTCCTTAGTTTTTGTCTGATGAATTTCTTTTCTGTTCCAGGATCCTATCCAAGATACCATACTGCATGTAACGGTCATGTGTCCTCAGGCTCCTCTAGACTGTGATAGTTTCAGGGTCCATCATAGTCATTCAAACTTCCCGTGTTGTTGATGACCTTGACAGTATTGAAGGATGTTTTTCTGATATTTTGATAGAACAGCATCCTTCAGTTTGGATTTGTTACATGTTATTGTCATGGTTAGAGATTCTGGGTTTGGAGCAGGGAGGACAAAGACCCAGTCTCAGCCCATCACATCGAGGGTACGTGCTCTCAGTGTGACTTCTCACTGTTGGTGTTAACCTTCAGTTCGCTGAGGTGGTATTTGTAGGGTTTCTCTGTAAAAGTTTTCAGATTTTTCTCAGGGACGTTCTAGTTCAAGATGAGCTAGAACCCATGGGAGTGTTGATATGGTGACGGCAGAGGGAGGAACTGATTAGGGCTTGCAAGAGAAGGGATCATTGCAGGAATAGTGCCATTGAGAATAATAATGGGCACAGATGGGAGCTAATGCAGCACGGACAGAAACACTTGTCAGTTCATCATTATTTTTTTTTAAAGATTTTATTTATTTATTTGACAGAAAGAGATCACAAGTAGGCAGAGAGGCAGGCAGAGAGAGAGGGGAGGAAGCAGGCTCCCCACCAAGCAGAGAACCCGACGCGGGGCTCAATTCCAGGACCCTGGGATCATGACCTGAGCTAAAGGCAGAGGATTTAACCCACTGAGCCACCCAAGTGCCCCCAGTTCATCATTTTTTTTAAAGATTTTATTTATTTATTTGACAGACAGAGAGAGATCACAAGTAGGCAGAGAAACAGGCAGAGAGAGAGGGGGAAACAGGCTCCCTGCTCAGCAGGGATGTGGGGCTCGATCCCAGGACCCCAAGATCATGACCTGAGCTGAAGGCAGAGGCTTAGCCCACTGAGCCACCCAGGAGCCCCAGACAGAGAGAGCACAGCGGGGGGGCGGGGGGGATTAGCAGGCAGCGAGAGAAGTAGGCTCCCTGCTGAGCAAGGAGCTGCAGGTGGGACTTGATCCCAGGACCTTGGGATCATGACCTGAGCTGAAGGCAGATGCTTAACTGCCTGAGCCACCCAGGCACCCCCAGTTCATCATTTTAAAGGAGGGAAGGCAAAGAGTAGATAAGGCTGCAGCCTGTCAGGTAGAATTGGTGAGGGCAAGATGCTAAGCAAACTCCAATTTATTGTTCCATCTCCACAGCGATGGAGGAGTTAAGACCATTAGCGGAGAGAAGGGGAAGGGCTGTCAGAGTTCTTAGCAGAGAGAAGTGTGGAATCGTCATTTCAGGCGGCCAGACTGATGGTTAGTATCAGATGCCCAAGTGAGATTTTTGTCACAAATTGACCCACTGGCACAGCTGTATATTGTTCTCTGACCACACTGTTCCACCCTAATGGAGGCAGAAGGAATGGTCGCCAGGTTGGGGGAGGGGGAGGAGCGGGAACAGCATGCCAGAAGGAGATAGGAATGTTTCCAAGGGAATGACTATTATGACAGACCAAGAAATCTAAGTTCTGTGAGGAGGAATGAGGAAAAAAAAAAAAAAAAGAGGAGGATGACCAGTGAAAAATCAGTAGGTTCAGTGAACAAGAGGTCCTAATGAGGTCAGGGAGGGGTCAGAGAGAGGTGTGGACAAAGGGAACCTTGCAGATACTCACTGTCAGAGGAAAGGAACCTGAAAATTGAAATTTCACTTATATGGACATATGACCCAGCAACACCATAAGTAAATACAACAGGTATTTATCTTAAGTGAAAACTTTAGATTTATGTAACATCTGCCCACAAACATTTATGAATAGTGCTGCTGTAATTATCACGAACTAGAAACAACCCAAATGTCCTTCAACAGGGGTATGGATTTAAAAAAGACCAAACTAGAACCCATCCCTACAATGGACTACCAGTCAGCAATCTGAGCTAACTTGATTCACACAGCACCATGGAGGAAGGGCAAAGGTATTATTCTGAGCTACGAAGCCAGCATCGAACAGGACAGTCCATGTAATTCTATGTATAGGACATTTTGGAAAAGCAAAAAAGAACAGGGACAGTGGACCACTGGTTGCCCAGGGTCAGGGGTGGGAGAAGTCTGAACAAAGGGGCTGCATGGGAGGGTTCTTCCGAGTCTTCAGATTATTCTACATCCTGTCGGTGGTGGTAGTTACGAAAAACTGTGCAGGTGCAAAATCGCAGAACTGTACATCAGAAAGAATTTTACTTGATGTAGATTGAAAACTTGTAAAAAATTTTAAAAGTTTGAGATCTCGGCAGTGGCTGAAGTAATGTGGAGGAGAAGGAGGGAGGAAGTCAGGGAGAGTGGTTGACATGGCGGGAGGCGTGATGACGCCGCGTAGAGAGGCACAGGCGAGGTGGAAGCTCTGGACCAAAATCACTGAAGGGGGGGATAAATAGAGGCCAAGGTTGACAGCCAGGAGGAGAAAGAAGAGTCCTAGGACATGAAGGGAGAGGGGGTTTTGAAGCAGCGACGCAAAAGTGGAGGACCCCTGCACCTCTAGGCCCTGTTTGATGGTGAGCCTAGATAAGAAAAACAGGCCCCTCCCTGATGGCTGCAGGGGGCAGGGGCCTCAACGGAGAGCCAGGCTCCATTCAAGAGGAAGGTGAAGGCACAGTCCGAGAAGATAGGAAGATCTAAGAGGTGGCTGATGTCAGATGGACAGCAGATGTCTGTCAGATGGACAGCACCCTACACACCAACACTCTTGGGGCTGGGATCGGGCCCTGGGAGCTTAGACTTCCACGAGATTATAGGCTAGACAGCAACCCCAAGAGATCATGTCCCTCTCTAGCACCACACCTTAACAGAGAGAGAAACAGGAGTTTGCTCACAGAAGGATGACTTAAGATGCAGACAGGCCTCACAAGCACATCACCACAGTTGACTGGAGAAGTTGAGACAGTTTGTCCCAGAGGAGATAAGATTTGGGGAATCTCAAAAGCCCCCCTTCAGATAGCTGGAGAAAGCAGTGTGTAGTTTTTCCCAGATGGCCCACATGGTAGAACCAGGCCTGCAGGTGCAGAGGGTTCAGCTCAATGCAAATGTACCCAAGAGTAAACCGTCCTCCTCCCCTAGTCTGTCAGTGTTTTTCTTTTTGTCTTCTCAGTAGAATAGGGAAGTTAAGTCTTTACTCTGAGCACCAAAGAAAGTTGGAGAGTGATGCCATTCAAGGATATCAGGTCAAGATTAAAAAAACAAAACAAAAACAAAAACACCTGATTTCAAAGCTTTGCTCAGATCTCAGCCTGGACATCTACGGCCCCGTAAAGCCCAGGACAAGCAGAGGGGAACTCTCACTGAACACTTACAGGGCAGAAGAAAGTACAAATTTTGTTGATTGTGGAATTTTAAAATGGTTTTCTTGATACAGATTTAGAGTGCATGCAAAGAAATCAGTAAAGTTGAGGAATTGTTACAGCCAAGGGGAGCCCAGGGAGACACAACAGTTAAATATAATGTGGCTTCTTGGAAGGGAAAAATGAACATGAGGTTAAAAAAAAAGGAAATTTGAATAGAGGCTATACTTTAGCTAATACTAATTGTATTAGTTCATTCATTAATTGTAAGAAATAGATTATAGTGATGTAAGGCAATGATCAGGGAAAGTGCCGGCAGGGGAAGTAGTGATTCTCTGTATTGTCTTTGCAATTTTTCCACAAGTCCAAAATTATTCTTTTTTTTTTTTTTTAAAGATTTTATTTATTTATTTGACAGACAGAGATCACAAGCAGGCAGAGAGGTAGGCAGAGAGAGAGGAGGAAGCAGGCTCCCTGCTGAGCAGAGAGCCCAATGCGGGGCTCGATCCCAGGACCCTGAGATCATGACCTGAGCTGAAGGCAGAGGCTTAACCCACTGAGCCACCCAGGCGCCCCCAAAATTATTCTTAAAAAAAAAAAAACAAACACTGAATAAAAAAAAGGATGCCAGATAAAAACCAAAAAAATGCGGGTGGAAACAGAGAACAAAGGACAGGATGGGTAAATGAGTAAATCTAAGTGAACAGTGACTATTAAAGCAGTAATAAGATATATTATGGGGCTTTAAATAATGGACATTAATGTACATGCAAACCACAGCATGACAGATGGGAAGAGGTAAACGGAGAAAGTGACTTTCAGTCTTTGCATAGTCTAGGAAGTGGCAAGTGCACTAACTTATATGAGACTTTAGTAAGTCAAGGGTGCATGTTGTGATCACAAGGGCAATCGCTAGAAGAATCATAAGATCGTGTGTAACTAACAAGCTAATAAAGCAGAGAAACTGAATCTTTAACAAAATACATGATTACTCCAAAAGAAGACCAAACAGTAGAGAAAAATGAACATAAAATAAGTGGAACAAACTGAAAGTAAGAGGTTAGATTTAAATCTAAATCTATCAGTAATTACATAAAATACAAATAGGTTACATATTTCAATCAAATGAAGAATGTCAGACTGGGTTTAAAAGATAAATATAAGCTGCTTACAGGATATATGGTGTCTAAGTAAGAATACAGACAGAAGAACTTTAAAAGGACAAAAAAAGATTTATAAACACACGAAAAATCTGGTATAGCATACTAATAATAGATTTGTAGACTTTAAGGAAGAAGCAGTACTAAAACACAGGGACATCTCACAATAATAAAATGTGTCAATGCAAGAGAAAGATATTGTAAGTTTATGTTTGTATGCACCTAATGAGTCTTAGATATTACTCCAAGGAAAAACAAATCTATACTCATAGTAGAGGATTTTAACAGACACCTCTCAATGACTGATAGAACAAGCCAAAAATAGTAAACAAGAATCATGGAAGTGAAAAATGACTTTGTAAATGGGAGAAAATATTTACAACGTTGTATTTGATAAGGACTAATATCCAAAATATATAAAGGACACTTACAACTCAACAACTAAAAGGTAAATGATGCAATTTAAAATGGGCAAAACATTGTAGGCATTTCTCCAACAAAGACAGACAAATGGCCAACAGTCATATAAAAAGATGTTCAGGGTCTTTAGTCATTAGGGAAATACAAATGAAAACTACTATCCGATACCACTTCACATACCAGTAGGATGGTTAATAGCTAAAAGATAGACAATAGGAGTGTTGGTGAGGATGTAGAGAAACTGTAACCTTCATCCATTTCTGGTGGGAATGTAGAATGGTGTAGCTTTTTGGATAGCTGTTCGGCAGTTCCTCAACATATTAAACATAGAATTACCATATTGCCATGAAATTCCACTCCTGTACAAGCACACGCATGCACACACACACACCCAAGGGAACGGAAAACCTATGTTCACACAATTTATACACAAATGTTTATAGCAGCATTATCCATAATGGCCAAAAAGGAGAAACAACTTAGATGTCCATCAGGTGATAAGAGCAAAAACAAGATGTGGGATAATACAGTGGAACAGTATTCGGCCATATAATGTAACCAAGTCCTGATACTACAACAGAGATGAACCTTGGAAACCTTATATGGAACAAAGGATGCCAGACACAAAGGCCACATATTGTATGATTCCACTTATATGAAATGTCCTGGATAATGAACTAGTGGTTGCCAAGGGATGAAGGAAGGGAGAAATGGGGACGGTTTCTTTTTGAGGTGATGAAATGTCCTTAAATTAGTGGAGATGGTTTCACATACTAAAAACTATTGAATTGTACACCTCAAAGGGTGAATATTATGGGATGTGAATTACAGCTCAATAAAAAATAGACAACAATATAAAAGACTGAAGTACACAATTAAGAAACAGACCTAATGGCGTATGTAGTACCTTGTGCCCCGTAAGCACAGAAGACACATTTTTAAGTGCAGATGGGGAATTTACTAAAATTGGCCATAGACTAAGCCACAGTATTAGTACCAAGCATATATTAATACATTTCAAAGGTTTAAAATGACACAGAGCACATTCCCTGACCACAGTGAAATTAAACTAGAAGTCAGTAGTCAAGTCGAAGTTTAAGAATCATGAAGTCTTGAATGTAGGAATATAAAGTACTTCTAACTTGCTCATGGTTCAATAAGATCACATTGGAAATTAGAACATGCATTAAGTATTAATGAAAACAGTGTATCAAAACTGCTGGGATTTATTTAGAGCTATGCTTAAAGAGAAACCTATAGCCTCAAATGGATATACTACCAAAAAAAGAAAAAAAAAGGATAAAAACCAGGGATACAAGTATTTATATCAAAAACGAATAGTCAAGTAAGCCTAACAAAAAACAGAAATAAGAAAACAATATGAGAAGGAAACAATGAACTAGAAAACAAATCTATAATAGAGAAATAACAACAGTGCTGAAATTAGTTCTTTGAAAAGAATAAAATTGATAAACACCTACCAAAATATATCAGGAGACAGTATACAAGTTACTAATATCCAAAAATAAAAGACTATAAAATATTAGAAACAATTTTATGCCATTAAACTAGATGAAATACACTAACTTCTTGAAAAACCAAATTAAGACTGACACAAGAATAAGAAATATGAATAATTCCATTATTAATGAAAGAAAATGAATCCTTCAGTAAAACTTTCCCACTAAGAAAACTTCAGTTTATGAAGAATAAATGAACAAATTATGAAGAATAAATTCTTAATGAAGAATAGCTTCATTATTAAATTCTCCCACTTGGGCTCCTTGCACAGCAGGGGCATCTGCTTCTCCCTCTCCCTCAACCTCTCCTCTCACTCCTGTGCGCTCCCTCTCACTCACTCTCTCACATAAAGAAAATCTTTCAAATAAATAAATGAATAAATAAATTCTCCTAATTGTTTGAGGACGGTCACTTTCTCAAGTAGGAAAAGAGGGCACACTTTGAACTCCTTTATGAGGCCAACATATTTTTGATGCCAAAGCTTGACAAGCCCTTAATAAGAAAACTTACAGAAGGCCAATCTCTTTCACAAACATCAATTTTAAGATTTTCAACAAAATATTACCAAATCAAACCCAGTAACATATGGAAAGGAAATTGTACTGTGAACAAACTGGGTTTCTTGAAGGAATACAAAGCTAATTTAGCACTGAACAATTGATCAATGTAACTTACCATATTAACAGAAGAAAAAACTCAATGTAGAAAAGATATTTGATAAAATTTGAAATGCATTAATAGGGAAAAAAATAAGTGGGCATTGAATAGAGAATAACTCCCACAATCTAATAAAGGATATTTATTAAAAACCTAAACAGGGGTGCCAGGGTGGCTCAGTCAGTCAAGCGTCTGCCTTCAGCTCAGGTCATGATTCTAGGGTCCTGGGACTGAGCCCCACATCATGCTCCCTACTCTGCGGTGAGCCTGCTTCTCCCTCCCCCTCTGTCTGCCACTCCCCCTGCCTGTGCGCGCGCTCTCTCTCTGTCAAATAAAGAGATTTTTAAAAAAACCTAAACAATAAATAAAATCTTTTTTTTCCAGTGCTCTTTAACTTTTTTTTTAATTTTTAATTTTTTATAAACATATAATATATTTTTATCCCCAGGGGTACAGGTCTGTGAATTGCCAGGTTTACACACTTCACAGCACTCACCAAAGCACGTACCCTCCCCAATGTCCATGACCCCACCCCCCTTCTCCCAACAATAAATAAAATCTTAAATTAAAAAAAAAAAACCCTAAACAAACATCGTATCTACTGGTGAAATTAATACTAACACTAAAAGCTTTCCCCCTGAGAGAAACAAGGCAAAGAAGCCAATCATTACTTCTACTCAACATAATGCAGAAGAACCTAGCCAGTGCAATAAAACAAGAAAAATAAATAAGTATGAGGATGAGAAAGGAAAACAATTGCCATTATTCGTAATTTACATGATTGTGTATACAGAAAATGCAAAAGGATCTTCAGATTACTAAATTTAAATATGTAAGAATCATCTGTATTTTCATATACTAACAAGTGAAAATAACATTTTAAAATATATATTTAACCAATACAAATATAATATCCATGAATATGCATTTCTAAATTTAGTAGATTCTACTAAGTTACCCTTCCAAAGGGCTATACCCATTTATTCACCTACCAACAATGTCCAAGATATTTCTGTTATGGTCACGTATATGTTATATTTTCTTCATCCTGAATAAATTTTGACTACTTGTGTTTTATTAGAAAATCATTCATTTTACCTACATCTCATGACTTTTAGTACAGAGTTCAACATAACAATCTATATAATAAAACCTGTAAATCTCCCCTTCAAAAAAAAAATAATATCCATGAATAGGTATAAAAGATGTAGAAGAGTGCTAAATATAAAACCTTGAATATTTAGAAAAATTAAATACCAACATAAATAAGGGGCTATTCCA
Source organism: Mustela nivalis (assembly GCF_964662115.1). Taxonomy (NCBI): domain Eukaryota; kingdom Metazoa; phylum Chordata; class Mammalia; order Carnivora; family Mustelidae; genus Mustela; species Mustela nivalis. The sequence continues at coordinate 78,099,706 of NC_139027.1, forward strand.
TGTTCACAGGCTGGAAAAGTCAGTATGTCTTAAGTCAGTATGTTCTCCTCAAATTTAGTTATATATCAAATACAATCCCAATCAGAATACTAGAGCTTTTTTGTTTGTAGTCTGAAACATGTGTTCTGAACTTTATGTAAAAATGATGAGCCAAAAGTATCTAAAACAATATTAAAGAAGAGCAAAATTGGAAGACTTATACAATTGGATACTAAAACTTATTTTAAAATCACAAAAATTGGGGCACCTGGGTTGCTCAGTCAGTTAAGTGTCTGCCTTTGGCTCTGGTCCTGATACTGGGGTCCTGGGATCAAGCCCCCCATCAGGCTCCCTACTAAGCAGGGAGTCTGCTTCTCCCTCTTCCCCTGCCTCTTTCCCTGCTTGTGCTCTCTTTCTCTCTCTCTCAAATAAATAACATATTTAAAAAAATTTTTTAAAAATCACAAAAATTGTGACAGTGTAATATTGTGTAAAATTAGACAAAGAGACCAATAAAACAGAAAGACTGTCCAGAAATCAACCCACTCATGCATGAACACTCATTCTACGAGCAATGAGGAAAGGATGGTCTTTTCAATAAATATACCCAATTAATAGGATATCCACAGGGTGGGGGGGGGGATTATTCTCAACTCTTACTTCACATTAGTCTTAAGATTTCCAGATATAATAGAGATACAAATATAAAAGACATATAAAGGCTCTTTGGGGCAACCGAATGGCTCAGTTGGTTAAGCCTCCAACTTTGGATCTCAGCTCAGGTCTTGGGGACGGAGTGGGGGAGAAGATATATAAAGCCTCTAGAAAATAACAGAGAAGACCATCTTCAGGACCTCAAAGTAGGCAAGACTTCTGGAACATGAAAAGGTAATTCACAGAATGGGAGACAGTATTTGCAGTATTTACATCTCACAAAAAAACACATGTCCAGGATAGATAAAGAACTCCTCAAATCAATTTTTAAAAAATTGAAAAAGAACAAAAGCCTGGAAGAGATACTTCACAAAAGTTTTTATGACCAAAAAATATAAAACAGAGCTCAAATGCAGTAGTCATCAGGAGAATGAAGGTGAAAACCACAGTGAGAAACCACTTCCACCCCCACAGAATGGCTCAAGTTGAAAACTCCGTCAACACCAAGTTCTAGAGAGGACGCAAAACAGCTGGAGCTCTCAATTTGATTTATAATGCTAAATTTAAGCACAGTCCCTTGTACCCAGCTGTTCTACTCACATAAATACCTGAGACATTAGTCCAGCTGTCCTACACGACAGGTATGAGAATATACACAGCAGCATCCTTCTCAGTGGCCCCAGACTAAAAATCACCCAAAAGTCTGTTACTAGCAGAGTGAACAAATAAGTCATCCCACATTTTTAAAAATGGAACAAGCAGCCACAAGGGAAATGGGTGAGTGGCTGCCACACACAAGAACACAGATGAATTCTCATAAATGCTGAGCCTGAGAAGCCAGAAGCAATAAATTACATAATTCCACGTATAAGGCGAGGACACGCAAAACTAACCTATGGCATGACGAGTCAGGTAGCAATTACCCTTGGGCAGAACAGTGAGTAGTGACGAAAAGCATGGAGAGGGCTCTGGGATGCTGGTCATATGCTACTTCTGACCTAGAAGGTGGTTACATAGGTATGTACCACTTGGGAAAACTCATCTACTACATACTTATGATTCATTAATATTATTGGTACAGGTTTGTGGGGGGAGATGGACACTCTATTGTGGGTGGAAATATAAATTATAAATATCACTGAGAGACAATTTGGTCATATCTATACAGGTTGAAATGCCGTACATCTTTTGAAGCAGCAATTCTACTTCTAGGATTCTGACAGTTCTATTTGTACATGTGCTCAAACATACAAGGATATGCATTACAGCATTATTTTTAAGCTAAATCTCACGGGGTGGGGGAAGGGTTGAGTAAATGACGGAGCATCCGAAAAATAGCACACCAGTGTTGACACCAACCCAGCAACGGTTGACCCAATCTGGCCCAGGTCCTCAAGCTTCATTCTAGGTTTGTATATGCTAGAATGTCCCTGGAAGGACACAGGAGAGCCAGCAGTGGTGTTACCTCTACGGCTGGGCACAAGGAGGCAGAGCCACATATTGTAACTTTGGAATTGTGCACCATCCCAGCATGCAAATACATCAGTCTGAACAGAAAAAATGGTGTCCAGGAGTGAGAGCACCATAGGACGCCAGCGGAGGACAGGGTGTCAGAAGCCACCAGGTCCAACCCCCTCATTATGCCCGTGACGTGACTGCAGCACCCACAGTGCACATTGCTCCAGAATGAAAAATACGCTCTCCGGGAGTCAGACACACCCACGTGCCATCCCCCGTCCACTGCGTGTAGAGGAAGCTACCCCAGAGCAGCTGAAGCCCCAGGAAACGTGTGCGGGAGAAGCAGGTGTTGGGGGGAGGGGTGTGCAGGTGACGGGTGGTAGGGAGGCCAACGCCAAGGGTCCCGCACGGCATCCTGGGCAGACCGGAGGTGGGGGGAGTGGGTGGGAACTATGGGCAATGTTCTGCGGGTCCAGAGGAGGCTGGGCAGAGCGGAGCCGGCTGCAAGCCGGGGGCTCCTCTAAACTGGAGCTTTATTTCTGCCTTGTTCAATCTCCTCCACCTTTCTGAAGCCCACCGGGTGCTCGGCTCTGGGCTCGGTCTGAGGAACAGCCCCATGCTGGTGACCAGGGCCCAGCAGAGCCTGGCAATGATGGCACGTTCTGGGGAGACCATCTAGTGAGAGCCGGCAGACAAAGCCTCCTTTCTCTCATGTTCTGTTATGGTTTAAGGAAATGTAAATGTAGCATTAAAGCACATTTTGGGGGTGTCTGGGTGGCTCAGTGGGTTAAGGCGTCTGCCTTCAGCTCAGGTCATGATCCCAGGGTCCTGGGATCGAGTCCCGTGTCAGGCTCTCTGCTCAGTGGGTAGCCTGCTTCCCTTTCTCTCTCTGCCTGCCTCTCTGCCTACTTGTGGTCTCTGTCAAATAAATAAAATCTTAAAAAAAAAAAAAAAGCATATTTTTGTCTTTTGTGCCCCTTTGAAATCCAGCTTCTTAATTTTTTCCCCAAATGGATTGTGGTATGATGAAGTATACTGAAAGTATGCAGACTGACTGGTCCTGATATACACCTCCCAAAGCATCGTCACAAAACTGTGAAGGTCCCCGCCCACCTGCCGGAGTCCCCTGGTGGCCCTTACGTCCCCTCCCTCCTTCCAGCCCCAGCCCCAGACAGCCACTTTTCTACAGAAAGTCCTTTTGGCTCCTAAGTCCTTTGTGTCCTAAGGACACACCCTGAAAGTGAACTTACAGCTACAGCACATTTGTGGCCCTTCATGAAAAGGACAGGAGACCAGAGCAGTTATGAGGCTGATCCCCAGGGTCATGTGGGTGGCAAGTGCCAAAGCTGGAGCTCAGTCAGCCTGGCTCCAAACCCCACACTTGCCCAGCTAAATGCCTTCCCTCCAGGTCCTGTGGCCACGGCCAGGACTGGCTGAGCTCACTGACGTCCCCACCTGGGCCCCACGGGTGGCCTGCCTGCCCTGTGTGCGCCAGCCCAGCTCAGTGTCCTGCAGGATTCTCAGTACCCCTCTCGTCCCCAAGAAGGAAGCCAGCAGGGCCCAGGGGTAGGGAACTCGGACTCCCCAGCCAAACTGTGGCCCAGCCAATCTGATGCTGCTGTGCCTAGGGAACCCCTAAACATATTACTTTTGGAAAAATTACAAGGTACATGCAAGTGCTTTCTTCTCTCCCTGCCTCCCCCACCCCCAGTTCATCTGAGATCTGAGAGTCAGGCAGGATCTGAGTGAGGAAAGGAAGTCAGGGATGGGGTACAGGGACTGAGGCGGGGAGACGGCTGGGAGGGGTGTGGGACACATCACTTGGGGACTTAAAAAATAACCGGTGGTTTAACATTTGGATGGGGCCATTTTGAAACATCCACACCAAAATGGCTCTCTGGGTGGCGGAGAGAATGTTCCAAGCCCTCTCTGGGCTTCGGCTTCCTCAGGAAGCATGGGGTAGAGGCTGCAGGAAGCACCTGGAAACAACACACATTTTAAGAGGGGAGGCTTCCTGGAGGAAGGAGCCCACATCGCCGAAGCCCACAGACCTCAGTTCCTTCCGGGAGCTGTGGGACAAGTTGGGTGGTGCGTCCCCCTTGATGGGAAAGACTGACAAGAAGAGACATGTCCAAATCTCCAGTGCGTGGTCTTAGAGACAGACAACTTGGGGGTTGGCAAGCTGGTTCCTGACTCAGTGTCCTCTCCACAAAGGGCCGGATCCCCAGCTCCTTGAGTCTCAGGACTGTGTGGGGGTGGCCAGCCCAGGGTCTGGAACATAGAAAGATCCTGTTCAGTGGTGGCTCTTCTGCCCCACTGCGACCCATCAGCACCCCTGAAACACAGGCTGCTAGACTGAGGGAAGTTTCTGGGGTCTGTGGGAACTTTAAATCAGCCTCAAAATGTTCTGCTTAACCTGACTCTCAGTTTTGGTTTCAGAATGAATAGTATGAAAAAGACATTTCCTTTATCCTGTAAGATTCCTTGACTCTAGGCGGTCCAGGGGCAGAATAGCCCCTGGTTCTACATTTGGATTCCCTGTTACCCAGTCATCTGAGTTGGGGTGGCTGTGGTGGCAGAGGGACATCCTAACAGAACCTACCATTGGCCTGTCTCCTGCCCTCAGCTTCACACCCTTCTTCACTCTGCTGTCCTATTAGCTGGGCATGATGTGACCCAAAGCCACCCAGCTCAAACCAAAGAGAAATCAGAACTTTTCTTGAGTCTGCTGGCTTTTTCTGGGCCTTCTGTTGTCAACAGACCCAATCAAGAGCCAACCAGACACGTGGTCCCGGGCAAGGGAGAAGAATCCTTCAAACCAAGAAGAGAGGGACGGTGAGGCTTCTGGGAAAAAGCGAGTCCCAGATAAGACTTGGGAATGGAGGCCAAAGGTTGGTAGAAACAAGATGGCCTCCCGACAGATGACCCTTCCCTCATCAGCGCTTTCGTGTTTATGGAATAAAGCGGTACGGCAGCACACCCCCAATGCCAAACACTGTAGGAATGGGGCTGCAGAAATGAATGGAATGGGGTCTTCTCTCTGCAAGAGAAAGCCATGGGACCAGGGCTGTGACAGAGATGCAGCAGTCATCAGCCCAGAAGACGGAGGGGAGGGAGCATCACAGGTGGCCTAGAAAGGCCGGGGGCTTCCAAGGAAGGTGGTGCCCACGGAGGTCCTGAAGCACGCGGAGCTGGTCAGGCGTACATTCTAGAGTTGGCTGCGTCGGTCTGCACCCAGTTCCTGCTTCTAGGGGCTCAGTTAACGTAGTAACCTCTCCGAGCCTCCGTTTCCTCACTCTGCAGATGGCACCCACCTCACAAGGTTGTTGAAAAGATTCAGTGAATTAATACGCCTAAAGCATGTTTGGAACAATGTCAGCTTTCAGGTTCTGTAAGTGTATTTATCACTATTGTTGTCTTGAAGGAAAAGCGGGCATTTGGCCGATGAGGAAGGGCGGAGGGAAGGTGTTGTTCCAGGAAGAAGGAACCGCATAAATGGGGCGGGGAGGTGGAAGCATGGGCTGTGGTTTGGCGTGCTCGCTGCACAGGCACATGGGCTGACACAAAGCCAGAAAGGTAGGCCAAGGCCAGATGCTGGCAGCTGTGTGCACTTGGGTGTCAGGGGAGGGGTGGGCGGTCAGTCCTGTAGCTGCCAGACAGCAACTGGAGGCCTCTTGCGGACGATCAGATTGGTGGTTGATGCTGGACTGGAAGAAGTGAGATGGGGGGCATGGAGCCCAGCTGGAAGCCTGAGCCAGAGGAGAGAGAGAAATAAAGGGTTCCAGGCTAACACAGTGGCACCAAGAAGGGAAAGGAGGGGAGCCGCTGGGGCCTGGAGACGACTGGATGCAGGGAAAGGCATAGGCATGATCCGGGAAGACTGGGTTATTACGGAGCCATTCATCAGCACTGGGAAGACTGGGCAGGGTCAGGCTGGCGGGGAGGGGTGGTAAGGAAGAGAAAATACTAGGTGCTGGGCACTGATCTAGGAGCTTTCCATGAATTCTTTCATTTAAACTCACACTGACCCTTTGAGAAGAGTGCTACTGACCTCCCCATCTCCAGCTGGGAAACAAGGCAGAGGGATTGAAAATGATCATCAGAGCCCTGACATGGTTTTCAGAGTCTGTCTCCTTGTCCTTAACCCCTCTGGCCCACACTGACCTTGAAACACCCGAAGATGAGGTGGTGTGTCTAGAGCCCAACAGAGAGGCCTGGGCTGGAAGCGAGGTATCCTGGGAGCCGGGAGGGGTTGAGCTCCTGAGAACGAGTGAGAATAAGGAAGGAGAAGGGCAGGGCTGGATGGAGAGGGGCTCTGGCATGCAAGGGGCCTGGGGGAACGCGTCCAGGCAGCCAGAAAGCTACCCAGGAAGATCTAGCAGGCGCTCCCCTCCTTCTCTCCCTGCCCAGAGACGACACAGGCGGGCCCAGCCTTCTTGTGGGCCTGGAACCAGTTGCATAACCTTAAGCCTAGGGAGGCAAGGATAGCATTACCTTCCCCCCCTGGAGGCATTGGGAGGCCAGGGCTCAAAGGATTAGGCTCAGCTATTGGAGACAAAACTAAGTACTCTAGGTGGACAGATGCCAGCCCTCACTGGGCTATTGTGAGGCCTGATTCTGTCTCCCCGTCCACATGTGGACAGGGCTTAGGCTCTGTTGACAAAGTGCCTCAAGGTGTTTACCTCAGCCCCAACAGTGGCTGGCCTCAGGCTCAGGTCCTGGTAGTCTGTCATTGGCTCAGATGCGGGGACAGACAGAGACAGACACACACACGCACATGCACACACACACACACACACACACACACACAGGGGCAAGCTTCCTCAGTCACTGTAATCCCAGTCAAATTCACATGAAGCACCTTGCTCTTCCCTGGACATGCCACCAAGTATCTGACTGCAAGCTGTCAGGGGAGAAGAGCCTTGCCTAGTTCATGAATGCACACAGCGAGCTTCCAAAATTGCTGAGGGATATTTCAAGTTGGGAGGTTTCAATCCTGGAGAGAGGGAGAGGATGGGAAAAGAGGGAGAGGGAGAGCCAAGAGAGGGAGGAGCTGCTCCCCACCCTTCATCCACCCCCACCCCTGTGTCCAATCACATAGGGCACCAACGTTTGGCCTCCAGAGCAGGGACAGAAAACAAAGAAAAAACACTGAGAAGTAGGAAGTAATAGAATGAAGAATGTGCGTCCTCAAAGGACCTTACAGATCATTCATTAGCTTAACCCTCGTTTTCAGAGTAGGGAACTATTTGTCCAATGGTGAGCTAGGGACAGAACCAAGGTCTTCAGTGTGCATGCAGAGCTCTTGTCCCTATATTCACAGACTCCAGACAAGGACAGGAAGAGGCCTGGGAGTCTAACCGTACCTCTATTCCTGGAGATACCCCAGAGCACATGCCCCTTGCTCCTCCTCAGGGCTCTGCAGCCTGCACAGCACCGCCTGTGACCTACTTTCCTGCCTCTCCAAGTTTTAGGGGCAACTATGGGCCCCACATGTCACCATCAGGCAGCATCTGTTGCCGAAGCCTGGAAACATCTGGACTGGCCAGTTGACCTGGGAATGATACTAGTGCAACGTCTAGACAGGGTGAGCCCCTGACCTTGCAAACCACCCCGACTCCCCACCCCCCACTCTGCCGCCAACCTGTGGATGTTCTGGGAGCACCTGCCATGTGGCAGACCGAAGAACCCCACACATCTGGGCAGCTAGTTCTCCAAGTTCTTTCCTCTAAGCACAGGACCAAATAACCCAAAGAGGCGGTAAGAAATAAGCCCAAGAGTTCTCATGCCCCTGATTTAAAACATAAAAATTTTTTAAAATATGCTCACTGTGCAAATAACAAATAGACCAAACCTTATTCCTCAGCCAAATATTGATATTTCCTTTAAATCTGGGCTAAAATATCCAGACTCGGGAAGGGAAAGACTTGTGGTTATTGGCCAAAGGCTGTGCTAAGTCATATACAGGCATTAAAATTATAATTCTCAAACAAAAGTTACAGATTTAGAGTGACTTTCTGAGCCCAAAAGTTATTTTGACCCTTCATAAAATAAATCATCAGACCAACACATCCTTTTATGTTGACAACAGTGCCCAAAATAGGTTTACTATCTTTAGTATTTTTTATTTTAATTGAGTTATAACCATGTGATTTATATATAACTTATAATCAAATACTATTTATTTATGTTTTTAGATTTAGGGTTTTTAAACAGCCAATACAAACCAACAAGAACGGTCCATTTGTAGTAAACATGGCAGACAATATGGAAGGTGCCCTTTCCTGGAATTCTCCTTAACTGAATTCTGACTGGATTTGTCACCCAAGAAGCTTGTGGTCTAAATCAGGTAGACCAAACAAAATAAAATACAGCACAGGACCCATAGCTTTAAAGTTGTCAGATGAATAATTCAAGTGGCTGCTTTCTTTAATCATGGTCAGCAGCTCAGTCTAACATAACTGATTTCTGTCCAGAATCAAATGCCACATACGCCATTTTTAATATTCTTGATGACCAAGGTATGACCTTGGCTGTCTCACATGGGAGAGCTGTGCATGGAGCCTGCCTGCACCTCTTGTAAAACACTGGACCAAGAAGCCCCAGCTTATAATCCTTGTCACAAAAACTGGCATTTGTTTTAGAAGGAATGCTCACTCATCCCACTTAATATTTTTTTTTTTAAAGATTTTTATTTATTTACTTGACAGAGAGAAATCACAAGTAGATGGAGAGGCAGGCAGAGAGAGAGAGAGGGAAGCAGGCTCCCTGCTGAGCAGAGAGGCCCATGCGGGACTCGATCCCAGGACCCTGAGATCATGACCCGAGCCGAAGGCAGCGGCCCAACCCACTGAGCCACCCAGGCGCCCCCCCACTTAATATTTTAAGGGGGTGGAGAGTTGCCTTTCCAAAAAGGGACAAGATGGTACCAGCTAGTACTCCCCACAGAGATGATAAAGGCAAGGAGAGATTAGATCCCTAACATTCTGAGCACCTCCTAAATGGCTTTGGGACAAAGCATCTTCTCAAGGTGACATCATATTTACTAACAAGAAAAGAGAGAACAATTAGAGTTAGGCCCGAGTTCTGCAGAATCTGGAGCAATGGACCTTGATTTTGTAAAGTTGTAGTTTAATGAAAGCCTGAGCTCAAAAATCATAACTGAGATGAGTTGACCCCAGTATAGTTTTTCGGGGGAGTTACCATACACGGAGAGCTGGCACAGCAGGTGTTTAGCTGGTCTCTGAAACAGACAGCAAGAATTTGCTCCCAGCTCTACCGCCTACTGACTTTGCCACTCTGGGCACATAATTGACCTCTCTTTTGCTCTATAAAGGGAGCATAATAATACCTACCACAAAGGGTTAGGGTTTGTTAGAAGATTTTATTTATTATTTGACAGCAAGAGACACAGCAAGAGAGGGAACACGAATGGGGAGTGGGAGAGAGAGAAGCGGGCTTCCCGCTGAGCAGGGAGCCCAATGCGGGGCTCGAACCCAGGACTCTGGGATCATGACCTGACAGACACTTAATGACTGAGCCACCCAGGAGCCCCCACAAAGGGTTGTTTTAAGGGCAGAATGAATTTATATGTATAGAGAATCTAGATAGTTTCTGGCACATAGCAATCACTCAGTAAATGTTAGCTATTACATGGTCAACGTTATCCATGTGTCATTGGAATATAAGTCCCAGAAGGGCAAGAATTCCTGTATGACTTACTCACCGCTGTATTCCCAGTACTGAAAATAGGCCTGTCACACAGCAGGCAAGCAATCAACACTGAATTTACCTAATAGCATATTTAGGAAATCTAGTAGGATCTATTGTACCCACAGCTTTAAAAAACAATGAGAATTTTAAAACAGGCTTTAGCTAACATTACTGTATGTAGTTTAGAGTATTGGGCTAAGTTTGGGACAATTCACTGAAGGAAATGAATGGCAATATCCATTGAGTTCAAAGGAGAGTGGTTAGTATTTTGAGGCCTTAAAATCTAGTTGAGCTTCTGGCTCTGGTCCAGATAGAGTGATACACACTAGGTTTATCCTCCCAACTTCAACAATTAAAAAAAAAATAGCAGGAAGAAAGGAAACTATAGTTTTCAGCTATCAAGCAATCCATAACAGGGATCCTTGAGAGATGGGAAACAAGCAAGGTGAGCCCTATTATTGCCCAAGCTTTTTTAGGGCACAGAGCAGGTTGAGGGACCAGGCAGAGCCTGGCAGAGTCCGGAAGTCTAGGGAGCCCCTGGGGGCTAGTTTACATGGCAGGGTAGCAGAAGGCAGAGAGCTGCACAGGGGATGGGAGAGGAGAAGATCCAAAGATCCACCCCACCTCAGCCCCAGTTGCCAAACAGGATACCCCCTACACAGATTCCCTCTCCCTTTCTTATGTCTCAGTCAGCTCCAGCTGCCCCACTATAGTGTCCCCCATGCAGAGAGCTTCAGGATATCCTGGCTTGTATTTCAAGTACAGCTGTCCTGCCAGAGCACTCTGAATGGAAAGCCCCAGCACCACCCTGCCTTATGCCCATTTCAGCTCTGACCATCCCACCAGGGTAGCCCCAGTGCAAAGTGGCCAGGACCCCCAGCCTACACCAGCCACAGCTCCAGGCAGCCAGTCAAGGTCATCACACACACACAGGCTACAAAGCGGACAACCATACATAACACTATTCTTTCAAGTTTAGGAGAAGTAGTAATACTGCCTGAGTCATAGAAAAAATACAGAAAATCAAGCAAAATGAGGAGACAAGGGAATATGCTTCAGATGAAGGAACAAGACAAAAAACTCCAAAAAAAGAACTGCATGAAATGGAGATACACAATGTACCTGATAAAGAGTTTGAAATAATGACCATAAAGATGCTCACTGTACTGAACAGAAGATTGTAAGAACTCAGTGGGAACTTAATTTTTAAAAAAATTTTAAAGGCTTTTATTATTTGACAGACATACAGAGAGAAAGCACAAGTAGGCAGAGCAGCAGGCATAGGGAGAAGGATAAGGAGGCTCTCCGCTGAGCAGAGAGCCCAATGTGGGGCTCGATCCCAGGACCATGGGATATGACCTGAGCTGAAGGCAGATGCCTAACTTATTGAGCCACCAAGGCAGCCCCTCCCCAGGGGGAATTTTAACAAAGAGAAAATATAAGAAAACCCTACCAGAGTTGAAGATACAATTAATGAAATGAAAATATACTGGAGGGAATCGACAGTAGATTAGCAGATGCAGAGGAAGACAGTGACATGGAACATAGATTAACAGAAAGCACCCAAACTAAACACCAAAAAGAAAAAACAGGGGTGCCTGGGAGGCTCAGTGGGTTAAAGCCTCTGCCTTCGGCTTAGGTCATGATCCCAGGGTTCTGGGATCGAGCCCCACATCGGGCTTTCTGCACAGCAGAGAGCCTGCTTCTTCCTTTCTCTCTGCCTGCTTCTTTGCCTACTTGTGATCTGTCAAATGAATAAATAAAATCTTTTAAACAAAAAGAATTTTTAAGAACTGGGGATAAGTTAAGGGACCTCTTGGAAAACATTAAGTGAACAAACTTCCACATTATAGGGTTCCCAGAAAGAGAGGAGAAAAGGGAACAGAAATTGTATTTAAAGAAAGAGCTGAAAATGTCCCCACCCTGGGAAAGGAAATAGAAATCCATGTTCAGGAAACAAAGTTCCAAACAAGATGAACCCAAAGAAGTCCACACCACAACAATGATAATTAAAATGTCAAAAGTTAAAGAGAAAATTTTAAATGCAGCAAGAGAGAAGCAAATAGTTAGGTATAAGGGAAATCCCATAAGGCCCTCAATTAATTTTTCAGCAGAAACTTTGCAGGCCAGAAGAGAGTGCCACGATATATTCAAAGTGCAGAAAGGAGAAAATTCTACAACCAAGATTATCATTCAGAATAAAGGAGAGATAAAGAGTTTCCAAGACAAATAAGAGTTAAAGAAGTTCATCACCACTAAATTGGCCTTGCAAGAAATGTTAAAGGCACTTCTTTAAGTGGAAAAGAAAAAGCCATAAGTAGGAAACATATGAATAAAAATATGTACTATATGATGTCATATACATAAAATGTGGAGGCAGAGAACAGAAAGGTTCTCTCAGAATGTGTCTGAACTTAAGTGATCATCAACTTAATATAGACTTATATATAGGTTGTTATATATGAATTTCATGGTAACCATTAATACAAAGCCTGTGATAGATGCACCACCACCCCCCAAAAAAGAAAAGGAAAGCCAAGCATACCAATTACAAAGAAAAAGAGCAAGAGAAGAAAGAAACAAAACTACCAAACAATCAGAAGTAACAAAATGGCAATAAGCACATACCTATTTATAATTACTTTAAGTGTAAATGGTCTGAATGCTCTAATCATAAGACAAAGGATAGCAGAATGGATTAAAACAAAAACAAAAACAAGACCCATCTATATGCTGCCTACAAGAGATTCACCTCAGACTTAAAGACAGAGTGAAAACAAAAGCTGGAGAATTATATCCCATGCAAATGGAAGTGAAAAAAAAAAAAATGTTAGCAATCCTTCTTTCAGACAAAACAGACTTTAAAACAAACCTTGAAATAAGAGGCAAAGAATGCCATCACACTATGATAAAGGGACCAATCCAATAAGAGAATTTAGTAACTGTAAATATCTGTATACCTGACATTGGAGCACCTAAATACACACATAAATATTGAGATGCAAAGAAGCTGACAGTAGTACAATAATGAGACTTCAACACATCTCTTACAACAACAGATAGATCATCCAGACAGAAATTCAATAAGGAAACTGTTTTTAAAGGACACATTAGACAAAATGGCCTTAATAGGTAAACACAGACTATTCCAAGCACGAACAGAATGCACATTCTTTCCAACTGCACATAGAACATTTTCTAGGTCAGATCGCATGTTAGGCCACAAAACAAGTCTCAATAAACTTAAGAAGATTAAAATCATGTCCTGTATCTTTTCTAGCCACAATAGTATGAAACTGGAAATCACAAGAAAAAAACTGGAAGCACACGTATGCTATACAGCATGCTACTAAACAAGCAATGGGTCAATAAAGAAATCAAAGAGAAATTCAAAAAAATACTTTGAGCCAAATGAAAATGAAAACACAACAGTCCAGGGCAGCTGGGTGGCTCAGTGGGTTAAGCCTCTGCCTTCAGCTCAGGTCATGATCTCAGGGTCCTGGGATCGAGGCCCACATCGGGCTCCCTGCTCAACGGGGAGCCTGCTTCCCCCTCTCTCTTTGCCTACTTGTGATCACTCTCTGTGACAAATAAATAATATCTTAAAAAAAAAAAACACCAACAGTCCAAAATCTTTGGACAGAGCAGAAGCAATTCTAAAAGGAACATTTATACCATACCGACCTACCTCAAGAAACAAGAAAAAGTTCAAATAAACAATCTAACCTTACACATAAAGGAACTAGAAAAAGAATAAAGTCCAAAATTAGTAGAAGGAAGGAAATAATAAAGATCAGAGCAGAAGTAAATGACACAGAGACTAAAAAAAACAAGAGACCAATAAAACCAAAAGCCAGTTCTTTGGAAAGATAAACAAAATTGACAGACCTACATCCAGATTTGTCAAGAAAAAAGAGGACCCAAATAAATAAAATCAGAAATGAAAGAGGTGAAGTAGCAACCACTATCACAGAAATACAACAGATTATAAGGGACTACTATGAATACCATATACCAACAAATTGGACAACTTAAAAGAAGAAATGGATAGATTTCTAGAAACATACGATCTTTCAAAACTGAATCAGGAAAAAATAGAAAATCTCAACAGACTAGTTACTAGTAACACAATTGAATCAGTAATCAAATCCCTAATAAACAGAAGGTTAAGACCAGAAGTCTTTGCAGGTGAATTCCATCAAAGATTTAAAGAAGAGTTAACATCACTCCTCCTCAAACAATTCCAAAACACTGAAAAGGAAGGATTGCTTACAAGGTCGTTTTATGAGGCCAACATGCCCTGATACCAAAACCAGACAAAGACACTACGAGCAAAAGAAAACTGTAGGTTAATATTCCTGATAAACATAGATGTAAAAATCCTCAACCAAACATTAGCAAGCCAAATTCAACAGTACATGGGGCGTGTGGATGGCTCAAGTGTGTCCCTTCAGCTCAGGTCATGATCCCAGAGTCCTGGAATCGAGCCCTGCATCGGGTTCCCTGCTCAGCAGGAAGCCTGCTTCTCCCTCTACCACTTCCCCTGCTTGTGCTGCCTCCCTTGCTGTCTCTTTCTGTCAAATAAATAAATAAAAATCTTTAAATTAAAAATAAATTCAAGAATACATTAAAGGAATCATTCACCATGATCAAGTAGGATTTATCCCAGGGATACAAGGATGTTTCAATAGCCACAAATCAAACATGTTACATCACATTAAAAATGAAGGATAAAAATCATATCATCCCAATAGATGCAGAAAGAGCACTTGAAGAAATTCAACATCCACTCACTATAAAAACTCTCAACAAAATGGTTATAGAGGGAATGAAATAAATGCTCAATGTCACATAAAATGACAAACCCACAGCTCACACCAGACTCAAAAACAGTTTCTTCTCAAAGATCAGGATCAAAGCAAGAATGTCTACTCTTACCACTTTTATTCACAGTAGTGGCAGTCCTAGCCACAGTAATCAGAGAAGAAATAAAAGACATTCAACTTGGTAAGTAAGAAGTTAGACTGTCACTACATAGAGATGACATACTACCACACACAGAAAACCCCGAAGACACCACGAAAAAATGATTAGTAGTAATAAATGAATTCAGTCAAGTTGCAGGATATACAGTTAATACTCAGAAATCTGTTGTGTTTCTATTTGCTAACAACAAATTATCAGGAAGAGAAAAAATAAGAAATCAATTCCATTTACAGTTGAGCCCAAAAGAATAAAATACATAGGAATAAACTTAACCAAGGAGGTGAGAGACCTATTCTCTGAAGACTATAAAACACTGATGAGGGGCACCTGGGTGGCTCAGTGGGTTAAAGCCTCTGCCTTCGGCTCAGGTCATGATCTCAGGGTCCAGGGACTGAGCTCCATGTCAGGCTCTCTGCTCAGCGAGGAGCCTGCTTCCTTTCCTCTCTCTCTGCCTGCCTCTCTGCCAACTTGTGATTTCTATCAAATAAATAAATAAAATATTTTTTAAAATGATGAAAGAAACTGAAGACCATGCAAACAGATGGAAAGATACTCCATGCTCATGGGCTGGAAAAATTAATGTTGCTAAAATGTCCCTACTACCCAAAGCAATGTGATCCCTATCAAAATGCCAATAGGATTTTTCACAGAACTAGAATATCAAAATCTGTATGGAATCACCAAAGACCGTAAAGAACCAAAGCAATCTTGAGAAGGAACAAAACTCAAGGTATTACCATTCCAAAGTTCAAGACAGACTACTACGAAGCTATAATATCAAGACAATATGTTATTGACACAAAAATAGACACATAATCAATGGTACAGAATAGAAAGTGCAGAAACAAACCCAAGCTTACACGGTCAATTAATCTATGACAAAGGAGGCAGAAATATACAATGGGGAAAGACGGGTCTCCAACAAATGGTGTTGGAAAAATTGGATAGCTACATGAGAAAGAAGGAAACTATTACTTCCTTATACCATACATGAAAATAACTTAAAATGGATATAAGACCTAAATGTAAGATCTGAAATCATAAAACTCCTAGAAGAAACATAGGCAGTAATCCCTTTAACGTCAGCCTTACCAATATATTTATGGCTACATCTCTTCAAGCAACGGAAACCAAACCAAAAATAAATACTGATATTACACCAAAATAAAAAGCCTTCACACAATAAAGGAAACCATCAACAAAATGAAAAGGCAACTGAGAAGATATTACAAATGATATATCCAATAAGGGGTTGATATCCAAAATACATAAAGAACTTATGCAACTCAACACCAAAAACAATAATCATCATCATCATCCAACTAAAAAATGGACAGATGAACTTAATAGACATTTTTTCAAAGAAGATATGCAGATGGCCAACAGACCCATGAAGAGATGCTTACTATCACTAATCATCAGAGAAATGCAAATCAAAACCATAATGAGATACCACTTTACACCTATCAGAATGGCTAGATTCGAAAAGACAAGAAAGAAGAAGTAATGATGGGGAGGTAGAGGAAAAGGAACTCTCAAGAACTGTTGATGGGAATGTCAACTGGTGTTGCCACTGTAGAAAACACTATGGGGTTTCCTTAAATAAAACAGAAATAGCATATGATCCAGTAATTACACTACTAAGTATTTGCCCAAAGAAAACAACACTAATCTGGAAAGATTTATGGACCACTATGTCTATTGAAGCATTATTTACTATAGTCAAGATATGAAAGCAATTTGAACGTCCATCAGTATATGAATGAATGAGGATTTGGTGTGTGTGTGTGTGTGTACAGATACATGTAATGGAATATTACCCAACCATAAAAAAGGAGGATATCTTGCCTTTGCAACAACATGGTAGACATCAAGGGTATTATGCTAAGCGAAGTAAGTCAGAGCCAGACAGATACCATATGATTTCACTTTTATGTGGAATCTAAAAGATGAAACAAACAAAAGCAGAAAGAGACCCATAATACAGAGAACAAACTGATAGTTGCCAAAGAAGTGGGAATGGGTACAGGTAAAATGAGTAAATAGGTGTGGGACATATAGACTTCCAGTTATGGAATGATCAGGCCACAGAGATGAAAGATACAGCACACGGAATATAATTAATGGTATTATAATAGTGTTAATGGTGACAGATGGTAGTGAACACTTGTGGTGAGGATAGCACCATGTAGAGACTTGACAAATCACTATGTCATACACGTGAAACCAATGTAATCTTGTATGCCAACTATACTTCAATAAAAGAAAGAAAGAGGTCTGTTGTGTTTCCATATACCAATAGCAAACTAGCAGAAAGCGAATTTAAGAAAACAATCCTCTTTACAATTGCATTGAAAAAAATACAATGCCTAGGAATAAATTTAAGGAAGCTAGGAGGTTAAATACCAGTACTCTGAAAACTGTAGGACAGTGATGAAAGAAATTGAAGAGGATATAAATAAGTGGAAAGATATTCCATGGTCATGGATTGGAAGAACATTGCTAAAATGTCCATCTACCCAAAGCAATCTACAGATTTCATGCAATCCCTACCAAAATATCAATAGCACTTCCCACATAACAAATAATCCTAAAATTTTTCTGGAAACACAAAAGCCCCAAATAGCCCCAAACTAATCTTAAGAAAGAAGAACACAGCTGCAGGTATCATGGACCCTGATTTTAAACTATACCCAAAACTACAGTAATCCAAATGGTATGATGCTGACCAAAACAAAAAACAAACGAAAAAAACAGAAATGTAGATCAATGAACAGAATAGAAAGCCCAGAAATAAAGCACACATGGTCAATTACTCTACAACAAAGGAGCAAGAGTATACTATGGGGGAAAAGACCATCTCTTCAATAAATGGTGTTGGAAACACTGGGAAGATAGATGCAAAAGAATGGATCAGAACAACTTTCTCATACATATATGAATATAAATTCATATATATGAATGTAACTCAAACTTACATATATGAATATAAACGCAAAATGGACTAAAGACCTAAATGTAAGATCTGAATTTGTAAAACTCCTCAAAGAAAACAGGCAGTAAACTCTTGGGTGTCGATCTCAGCAATGAACTTTTTGGATCTATCTCCTTAGGCAAAGGCAAAAGCAAAAAAACAAATGGAACTATATCGAGCCAAAAAGCTTCTTGTACAATGAAGGAACAATCAACAAAGTGAAAAGCCAACCTACTGAATGGAAGAAGCCAACCTACCGATACTTCCAATAAGGAGTTAATATACAAAATATATAAAGAACTCATACAATTGAACACCAAAAAACCACAAATTTTTTAAATGGCCAGAGAACCTGAACAGACATTATTCCAAAGAAGACATACAGATGATGAACAGACATGAGAAGATGTTCAACATGGCTAATCATCAGGGAAATGCAAATCAAACCCACAAGGAGATATCATCGTGTACTGTCAGTATGGCTATTATCAAAAAGACAAGAAATAGCAGGGGTTGGTGAGGATGACGAGTAAAGGGAACCTTTGCACACTGTTGGTGGGAATGTAAACTGATGCAGCCATTATGGAAAACAGTAGGGCTCTTCCTCAAAAAATTAAAAAGAGAACCACTATATGATCCAGTAATTTCACTTCTGGGTATTCAACCAAAGTGAAAACATCAATGTGAAAAGATACAGTCATGCCTATGTTCACTGCAGCTTTATTTACAATAGCTGAGATATGAAAGTAACTTAAGTGGTCCCTCACCAGATGAATGGAGAAAGATTTGCTATACACAAGCAAATATTACTCAGCCATCAAAAAAAAAAATCTTGTCATCTGCAAAAACATGGATGGACATCAAGGGTATTATGCTAAGTGAAATAAGTCAGAGAAAGACAGATGCCATGTGATTTCACTTAAATGGGGGATCTTTAAAAAAAAAAAACAACATATGAGCAAAACAGAAACAGACTGAGAGATAACACAATAGTGGTTGCCTGAGGGGAAGGTGGGAGAGATATCGGCAAAAGAGGTGAAAGGGATTAAGAGATACAAATATCAGGTTATAAAATAAATGAGTCATGGAGATGTAACGTACAATGTGGGAGATAGTCAACAATACCGTAATAACTATATATGGTGGCAGATGGTAGCTAGATATTATTTCATAACATATATAAATGTTGAATCAGTAGGTTATACACCTGAAACTAACATAATATTGTATGTCAATTATATTTAATTTTGGAAAAGTAAAACACGAGACAATTTTTCACACTATCACTATTTCTCTTCATTGTGCTGGAGGAACTGAACAAGTACTAAGTCAGCAAGGAGCAGAAAGCAAGAAACCAGTATTATTTGCAGGTGATAGAACAGTGTACATGCAAAAATCCAAAGTTATCTACAGGTATATTATCACAGGTAGTAAGTAAATTGGGTGAGATTGCTGCCCCAGGGTCAACAAACGAGTTTCAGCTCTGTTTCTATACAGAAGCGAAAAAAACAGAAAACAAAAATTTTAGAGTACCATTTACAGTATCAAGAAAAAAAAAAAACAAGAAAAATCTAGGACTTAACAAAGGTTCTCTAAGAACCCCACAAAGTGTAAAATAGTAAGAAAAATTAAAGATGAAGACCAAATGTTTTACCACATTTGTGGATTTGAAGACAGTATTTCTGAGATATGATTTCTCCCCATGTTGATCTACAGATTCAATGCAATCCCAGTCAAAATCCCCATGGTCCTGCAGCAAGTGCAGACAACGATTTCTAGAAGTTTGGCTGTATGAGGAGAAGGGCATAGAATAGGTCAGGGGACCAAGGAAGAATTTTTCTTTAAGATAGTAGAAAATTTTAAATGCTGGGACGCCTGGGTGGCTCAGTTGGTTGGATGACTGCCTTCAGCTCAGGTCATGATCCCGGAATCCCGGGATTGAGTCCCGCATCAGGCGCCCAGCTCCATGGGGAGTCTGCTTCTCCCTCTGACTTTCTCCTCACTCATGCTCTTTCTCACTGTCTCTCTCTCAAATAAATAAATTTAAAAAAAAAAAAAAGAAAATTTTAAATGCTTACAAAAGTGAGACATGATTAATGATTTATACGAGGGGTGAGATCCAAACAAAGTGCAATGGGTGACTTTAGAAAGAAAAAGGAATTTATAAGAACAGAAAGACAATAAGAACAGGGGGGTGTAAATACAGCTTGGTTTATAGGTTTGGTGGGGGAGTCAAAGCAAGCTCCCACCTGATAACTCCAATTTTCTTAGCAATATAGGAGATACTGAAGAATGAAATGGAATTTGGCAAAAATAAAGGTTTTTAAAGTAGTCCTTGTGGAGTGTGAGAAAATGAGCGGATGAGAGAAGCAGAGTACAATTGCTGAGCAGTCCCAAGAGTTTATTTGAGACTGGAAAGTGTGAAAGTGGGCCGGAAACACACAGGTGGGGTTTTAGGATCCTGTCCAGAGTGGTCCCCAAGCAACAGGTGGCAGTGTCTAAGCTGGATAACCAGGACATGAGGGATGGGGGTGCTGGTGAGCCGGGAGACAGGAAAGGGATCAGTGGAAAGTGGATGTCCCATGGAAAATAATCTAATTCTGTACCTAATCTGTATCTAATTCATCACTATCTTCCTCAGAGGTGATGGGCATCTAGAGGAGAGACAATGAAGCCTCCCAGGGACACAGCCAGGGGTAGAAAGGTCACTTCAGGAACACTGGTCCAATCGGATAGGACACCTTCACCTACAATCAGTAAGAAAGCTTGACTAACCAGGCCTTTAAATAAGGAGATCCAGACACGGTGCAAATTGCAGCACTGGCTTACTCAGAATAAGCCAGAGGACAACTGAGGACTCAGGTTCTCTCTATCTCTCCATTACCTTGTTCTCAGATGACCTCCCTTGTGGTTCCAAAAGACCACATCTTGGTCAACTCTGTATTTGCGGTGCCTAACACATGGCAGTCTCTCCGAATGTTCTTGTGGAATGAATAAATGGGTTCATTTCATGGTTTTTTATAGACTTAGAAATCCAATCCGCCTTACGAAGTAAAGATTTTAATACCAGACTTGGTTCATATTCTCAGAAACCCCTGGACATCAAGATGATGGACTTCCTCAGAGAGCTGTCTATATCCAGGCAAACCAAGGTCCTGTGGCCAGGGTCACAATGGAGCTTCAGAAAGAGCCAAGTAAATTGCTTAAAGTAGATGTCCTCCACCTCTTGAGCTCCTTTCCGTTATGAGAGCCCCTTATGCACCAGCCACAGCCCTTGGCACCTTCCTCTCATGTCCTGAAACAGACATATTATGTACGTCATCATCTGCTCACACCTGTCTGCCCACTGGAACCCAAAGGCTGCAGCTTGTACATCACCTCCTATTACACACCTTACTAACCTCTGCACTTGAGTTTGGACTCCATGATTACCCCCAGGGTGACTGTAAGCAAAGCTTCTCTGAGGTCAAATCTCATAATTAGAAAATGTTCCCTGTGGTCCCATCCAGTTCACAACTCTCTGGCTCTTTTCAACAGGTTTTTGTGGCCCTTTCCAAGATATAATGAAAAACAGAAAGCGGGATTGCCAAACAGCATAATAGCCATTGTTGACGGAAAAGATTATAGGAAAAACTCAAGAAGAATCCAATGAGGGACCTATGGTGAGCAAGGGAAGAAGTACCAGAGGTAGAGGGGGTGAGAGGGGGTCAAAAACAAGGTGATAAAAGTCCTTAGCCTGGCACCTCCATGGACATTGTCTGCAGAAACCAGAAACCTGTGAGGGTCACCAAACCTTCCTGGAACTGGAACTCCAAGTATAGAGCTGTGAATTACGGGGCAGGTAAGAATGAACCCTGGCAGAGTGACCTGCCCTTTCAACTCCTTAACAAGCCAACAGAAATTCAATCTGACCCACATGTAATTTAAAATTTGCTAATAAGCACATTACAAAAAGGAAAAGGAAACAGGAAAGATTAATTTTCATTATTTAGTTAACTCAATTTATCAAAAATATTAAAGAGCTGTTACATGTTGAAATGATACACTATTATCAAGGTACTGTACATTTTTTATACTAAGTCTTTAACATTTAGTGCGTATTTTACATTTACTCTCTTCTACAAGCCACATACCAAGTGCTCAATAGCCTTGTGGATAATCCACGTCTACATGATGTGGAATTCAAGATGCAAGAGTTCGGTCATATATTAAATGCTAGGTACAGCTATAAACTATGTTTATCCCTTTTGCACAAAATTAACATTCCTGCATAAAACATAGGACACGAACAGATTTCCTTTTAAGTTTACTTCAGATGCTGACAGTTACTGTGAAAAACAGGAAAAAGAGCAACTTGATAGAAAGCAATTGAAGAGGAAAAGGTAGAAACAACTGCAGATAAAAAAACAGGCCAAGGGTCAGAAGGTGAAATTTGGGCCCAGATCTGTGAAGCAAGAAGCAGCCAGTAGAGCGAAGAAGACCTGAGGGTAAGACATACCAAGCCAAAGAGTCAGTGCAAATGCCCTGGGGTCAGGATAAGCTTGTCTGGACTTACACAGCAGAAAGAAGGCCAATGTGGTAAGAGTGTGGGAATGAGGGAGGAGAGTGATAAGAGAGAAGTCAGAGAGGCAGGCAGCTAGCTACCAGACTGTGTAGGGCAGTAGCTCTCAATTCTGGCTGCAATAGAGAACCAGTTCTACCGCTTCTAGAAAATATCCATGCTCATGGGGTGCCTGGATGGCTCAGTCAGTTGAGCATCCATCTCTTGGTTCGGGCTCAGGTCGTGAGTTCAATGGGTCACAGGAGCCGGATAGAACCTTGTTGTCTGTTCTGCGCTCAGCAGAAGTCTGCTCGAATATTCTCTCCCTCTGCCTTCCCCCCACCCTCAACCCTGTGCATGCATGCAAGCACCTCTAAAATAAAGAAATCTTTAAAAACCGAGAGAGAGAAAGGAGGGACGGAGGAAAGAAGATAGAAAGAAGGAAAGAAAATACTCATGCCCAGCCCCCCATCTCCTCACTCCGAGGTTCAGATTCAACTGCTCTGTGGAAAGCCAAGCATCAGTATATTTAGAAACCATTCCAGGTGGTTCCAAAGTGCAGGCGGGGTTAAGAGCCACCTAAGTAAGGAGCTGCATACCCCGAGAGTTTGCATTTATTTTAAAATGCCGTGGGAAGGCACAGACTGGTTTAGGGAACGGTGGGACATGATCTGATTGGCTGATGATTTGTAGAGAAGAGACTGCAGAGAGATGACGGCAGAAGCAAGGGCACTAGTTGGGAACCTACTGGAGAGTGCTCACAGGGAATCAGCATGTATATTGGACATAGGGTTTAGGGAGGAGGGGGTGCTCCTCAGAAAAGTGGCATTTACTTTGACCTTTTATATATCAAATTTGCAAGGTGGACTTAGTTTGGTGAGATCTTTTTTATTCTCCCTTGGAAATCTGTGCCCAGGCCCCAGAACTGACCTTGTGTGAGTATGCCGGCTTCATCTGTTCCCCGTTCCCTGAAGGCTTTTTTGACCCTATCCCTGCTGCATTTGAATGACCCAGGTATGGGCAGTGGATCAGCGCTGGGCTAATAAAGGAACACTGTCATAAAGACTGAGAATCTGGGAGGCTGCATGTACCTTGGAATTATCTGCTACCACGTCCCTTCTGTGATGGGTGAGCACAACCTAGACTCACCGAAAGCCGGAGAGAAGCCTCCCAGGGGCTTGGAACCCCTGATTCTGGCTGTTCCTGAGGACCAGCCGAGCGCAGGCCCTTTCTAAAGCTGTGAGAGTTGACTTTTAATGAGGTGAAACTCACACGGCATGAAAGTAACCACTTTAAAGTGCAATTTCATGGCACTGAGCACATTCACCAAGTTGGGCAAGCATACTGCTAACTCCACAAACCCTTCATCATCCCAACAGAAAACCCCATAGGATTAAGCAGTTGTTTCCCATCCTTCCTGCCACTCCTAGCAGCCCTAGTAATCAATTTGTCTCTAGGGTGGACCTATTCTGGACATTTCCTATAAACAGACCTACCACCTGACCTTTGTCTCTGGCTTCTTCAGTTAGTGGAAGGTCTTCAAGTTTCATCCGTGTTGTAGCATGTTATCAATTTCTTTTTGTGACTGGATCACATTCCATTATATGCACACCCAATAATTTGTGTATCCACTCACCCACTGACGGACAGGAGTTGCTTCCAACTTTTGGCTATGTGAAGAGTGCTTCTAGGAGCATGCATGTACAAGTTTTTGGTCTCTATTTTCCTTTTGGAGGGTATGTACTTAGGAGTAGAATAGCTGGGTCATAGAGTGATTTTTTTTTTTTTTCGATTTTATTTATTTGAGAGAGAGAGAGGGCACAGCAGGGGGAGCAGCAAAAGAAGAGGAAGAAGCAGGCTCCCCGGAGAGCAGGGAGCTCAGTGATGCTCAGGGCTAATCCTAGGACCCCAGGATCACAACTTGAGCCTGAGCTGAAGGCAGATGCTTAACTGACTGAGCCACCAAGATGCCCCTCATATAGTAATTGTTTTCAACTTTTCCAATAGTATTTTCTTTCTGCTTAAAGTTGTATGCACCGTATTTCTGCTAGTTTCATCAACAAGAGTCCTGCTGTTACCGGCTCAAACAAGCTTTCTGGTCCATTCAGCAATTCCTTTGAAAATACCTGGTCCACCATACCCAAGCAGCAGCAGCAGGACTGGGGGCCCAGCCAGCAGTGTGACCTTGTCCTGACTCTCCCTGAGCTCCCCCTCCCTACGGGCCTTCCTTTACTACCCCCTCCTGCAGGCTCCCCCTGCTGTGCTGGCTGGGGCTCCCCACACTTCTGGGCTTCTACCTGTCCCCGCTGATGCAACCATCACCACCTTCCATATGTTCTCCTCTTCCTCCATAGCATATGGCTTACCTGCTGCCCATCTCAGGTCCCCATAAAGCTTTCTACCTCTGCCCCACAGCTCCTGGTACTGAAATCCTCCTGGGTACACCCATAGCCCTCACCACAGGCTTCTGCCCCATTCAATCCTCAGGTCTGCTGTTTCTGCCTATGGCTCTTCTAATTTCAGGCTTCAGACAAGAATGCCTATCAACTTTTGCTCCGCTGGCCCCCACAGGGCAGACCCTGGTGCAGCCCATTCAGATGGCGGACACAAACTGCAAATGGATGCAATAAACCCTTGCCTCCTAGGAGAGCACAGATCTCCTTTTCGATCATGAAGCCCCGGCTACAGCCTTTATAAAACAGAAGTGATATTTTTCAGTACCTACTTCTAGCCAGAGGTATTTTGAGCATCCATGGGGATGAAGGACAAGGACAGTTAATAGCTGTTTTTGAGCACGACCCTGCAAGGCATAAACCCATATGCCCATTTTATGAACGAAGACACTGAGGCCAAAAGATTAAGAAACTATTTGAGGTCAACTTGCTAAGAGGGCTAATGCTGAGTTCAAGTCCAGACCAGTCCAACTACAACTTCTAGATTCCTTGTAACACATGAAGCTGAAATTGCCACATATTAGACTACACACTGGCAAGATGACAGGAAGGTACATACTGATGGAAGTATTTTGAAAAGCAACTTGGCAACAAGTGTTAAGCCCCTAAAAGTGTTCTTACCACTTGAACCTGATGATTTTCAGGAAATCAATTTTATTATAGAAAAAGGTACATGTCCAAGGGATACATTTTTGCATTATCTATAGTAGTAATTAATAGGGAGTCATCTCAATGTCCAAATATAGGACACTAGTTAAGAAGATTATGGTATTGAGTTAAAGGAATATTGTACAGTAGTGGTTCTCAAGCAGAAACAATTTTTCCCTGCCAAGAGACATTTGGCAGTGTCTGAAGACATTTTTGGTTGTCCCAATGGGGGAGAAGGAGGAGGACTTCTATGGGCATCTAAGCAAGAAAGGCCAGAGAGCTCCACATACCCCAGTGCATAGGACAAGCCCCCGAAAGTCAGTGATGAAGAGGGTGGGAAACTCTGTTTTATAGAAATTATTAATATGAAGGTTACTTTAAGAGAAAAAATAGAAATCTAAATTTGGGTTACACTATAATTTTCACCATGGAAAACGATCTTGCATAGAAGGGAACACTACATGAAAAGATGGAAAACAGAAAAAAATACTTTAATGGAAAGAGTGATCAATCTGACTCTCTGAAAGGTTCTCTTGAACCAGGTCATGTTATTTATTTATTTTTTTTTAGAGAGGGGAGGGGTATAAGGAGTGGGAGAATCTTAAGCAGGCTCTGTGGCACCGGACATGGGGCTCGATCTCATGACCCTGAGATCAAGACTTGAACTAAGAGTCAGACACTTCACTGACTGAGCCATCCATGTGCCCCATGTCATGTTACTTATTGCACTAAGCAAAAACTGGAAAAAACATTGAAGCGCAACTTGCTACAGAATTGTTACCATCTAGAGTTCACATTGTGCCCAGCACATTTTTTATGCTTAAATACTTTTGGAAAGAAGGATTTTTAACAAAAGTTATGTGAACAGATTGGATCCAAAGTGGTATTTTTAGAAAACCATCCAGATATCATAAGCTACCATGTTGATCCAGACTCCTTCTGATGCAAGGGACAGAACCAAACTGAAACTAGTTTATACACACAAACATATTGATAAACGGGACCCAGAAAAAAAAATGCAGACATCTGGCATGAGGTCAGATGGATCCAAGAGCTCAAACTGTGTTCTCGTCATGCCTGTGATTCCTTGGTCTTTCATTCTCAAACCAGCACCACATACCCAATCTCTGAATGTGGCCCTTGTCCCCTACTGTGTACAACCTCCTTGTGCCAACGGGGGACGAAAGAGGCACAAAAGGCTCTGGGCTTAACAGCACTCTGAGTACCTATCTACAGGTCCAGGAAAAGAGAAAACTATCTCCGCTTCATCAGAGAAAAACCCAAGAAAGGTTTCTGGCTGGCTTTGTTTGGGTCACACACTTATCCATTGGTCTAACTGCTATGGCTGAATGCTGAAAATAGAACACAGGAGCAGAACTGGCAGGAAAGTGGTGTGGGGGGGTGGGAGTTAGACAAAAACAACAAAGGTCCACCATCTACATGAACTGGCGAACATTCGGGTACTTGAAAACATCTGGTGACACAGGCATAGGAATGAGGCAGGAGGACAGAGTCCAAAAGAAAGAAAATGTTTTAGGTGTCACATTTTCAAAGCATGATGAAATATTTTGGTGACTTGCTTTTTTCTGCAACAAAAAAGGTAAGATCGTGGCATCGTAAAGCTGAAAAGAGTGTCTCTATCAACCACTTTGTTCTTGCAGACATAAGGTAACATAACAAACACACCTTTTTTGGGAAGCCTCCAGCATCCTAGTCCTACATTAGGTTCTGGATACGTTGGAGAGAGGGAGAAGCCATGCTTGTCAGCCAGACAAGCCCTCCACGGTGAGATGGAACAGTGAAGGCAGACTTCGGCCTTGAAGGTATTTATTGAACTGGATCTCAGAAAGGATAGACCCAGTGGATTAACTGAAAAAGATATTGTGGCTTTCAAAGCTTTTTTGATGAAGCTCCACAAAAAGAACCAAAAAAACCTCATTTTACATTGCAATTCTGTATATATGCGACACATACACAGTAACTGACAGGAGTATGATGCAGTCTAATACTCTTTACCCCAGTCTATTTTATTTCATTTTCAAATAAATTATTTGAGAGAGAAAGTGTGTGTGCACACACATGATGAGTGGGGGGAGGAGCAGAGGGAGAGGCAGACTCCCCACTAAGCCGGGAGCCCAGAGGCAGTGCTCAATCCCAGGACCCTGAGATAAAGACGCTTAATGGATTGAACCACCTAGACACCATATTTCATTTTTTAAAATACATCTTTGATGACCCATGAAACTGATTTCAAGTCAAGACCCACTAATGCTTTGAGACCAGCAATTTGGAACATTTATTAAGAGAAGAAAAGTAGAGGTGCCTGGGTGGCTCAGTGGGTTAAAGCCTCTGCCTTTGGCTCAGGTCATGATCGCAGGGTTCTGGGATCGAGCCCCACATTGGGCTCTCTGCTCAGCAGGGAGCCTGCTTCCCCCCCGCCCTGCCTGCCTCTTTGCCTACTTGTAATCTCTGTCTGTCAAAAAAAAAAAAAAAAAAAAGTCTTTAAAAAAAAGAGAGAGAGAGAGAAGAAAAGTGGGCAAAAGACAGGAATAAACATTTTTCCAAAGAAGACATCCAGATGGCCAATAGACACATGAAAAGATGGTCAA
Source organism: Mustela nivalis (assembly GCF_964662115.1). Classification (NCBI taxonomy): domain Eukaryota; kingdom Metazoa; phylum Chordata; class Mammalia; order Carnivora; family Mustelidae; genus Mustela; species Mustela nivalis. Next base: position 78,127,720 of record NC_139027.1, read on the forward strand.
CATCTCTCATCATCAGGGAAATGCAAATCAAAACCACAGTAAGACATCACCTCACGCCTGTCAGAATGGTTAAAATCAACAACACATGAAACAGCAGGTGTTGGTGAGAATATGGAGAAAGGGGGACATTCTTGCACTGTTGGTGGGAAGGCAAACTGGTGCAGCCACTGTGGAAAACAGTATGGGGATTCCTCAAAAAGTCAAAAATAAAACTACTCCACAATCCAGCAATTGCACTACTAGGAACTTACCCAAAGAACACAAAAACACACCAATTCAAAGGGATACATGCACCCTGATGTTTACAACAGCATTATCTACAACAGCCAAAGTATGGAAATAGCCCAAGGGCCCATCAGCTGATGAGGGATAAAGAAGAGGTGGTATATCTATACAATGGAGTATTATTCAGCCATCAAAAAGAATGGAATCTTGCCATTTGCAACAACATGAATGGATCTGGACAGCATTATGCAAAGTGAATCCAGTCAGTCAAAGAAAGACAAATACCATATGATTTCACTTATATGTGGTATTTAAGAAACAAATGAGCAAAGGGGGAAAATATGCAAACTAAGAAACTGATTCTTTAGAACTCTGGAGAACAAACTGATGGTTATCAGAGGGGAGGTGGGTGGGGGGATGGGGAAAATAGCTGATGGCATGAAGGAGGGCACTTGTGATGAGCACAGGATGATGTACGGAAGTGTTGAATCATTACACTGTACGCCTGAAACTAATATTACACTGTATGTTAACTAACTGGAATTTAAATGAGAACTTTAAAAATGAGAGAGAGAGGTTTAACATGTATTGTCAACAAGGTTCCCTTAGTCCCACATGTGGCTGTGGCTTGAAGTTTGCGCCATTAGCCTCACCACTGGGGACTGAGGCATCTTCAGACGTCTCCACTAAAATGTATCTCGGGACACCCTGGGTGGCTCAGTCATTAAGCATCTGCCTTCGGCTCAGGTCATGATTCCAGGGTCCTGGGATCAAGTCCCACATTGAGCTCCCTGCTCAGCAGGGAGTCTGCTTCTCCCTCTCCCTCTGTCTGCTGCTCCCCCTACTTGTGCTCCCTCTCTCTCTCTTTCTGGCAAATAAATAAATAAAATCTTTAAAATAAATTAAACAAATTAAAATTTTTTTTAAATAAATAAAATAAAATATAAGTATCTTAATCTGGAGCATTAACAAAGACCTTAAGGCCTACTGGACGCTCTTCCATAGGATCACACAGAAAGCTCTTCGAATGAAACTGGCAGCCTTATCTAAAGAAGGAAAATGCTGATGGGGCCCAAGCACTAGGGGTTGGCCAGAAAAGCTGAAAGAAATGCAGATAATCATTCATTCATTCATTCATTCATCATTCATTCATTCATTCATAAGAAAATGGCTTCAATAAATTACCTGAGCCTCTGATTCGTTGTCATAAAACAGGACTAAAATTATCACACGCCCTAAAACTACTCTACCTGGAGAGAATTATACATGATTTATGTGCTGCCCCCAGCAAAGCCAGGCACCTACAAGGAGTCTACAGTAACAGGCTTCATTGTTCCCAACTCTTGGCTCTCTTGCTTGAAAGATGGTCACATATCCCACCACTGCCTTCCCATAGGTGGGGTTCCCAATCCCCACCAACATCAGGTTTGGCCATATAACTTGGCTTCAGCCAATGGAATGTGAATAGGAAGGACTGAAAAGGGCTGAAGGACAAGGGGAATTTCTTCTGGTTCTGCTGCTCTTTCCTTCAGCCACAGCTTGTCTCAAATGAGGACTTCCCCTCAGCAGGCATCCCAGAAGAGAAGACACATGGAGCAGAGCCCCAGCTGACCCAGAGTTGCTCTCATGACACAGAAACAAACCTGTGTACCACTGAGGTTCGGGCATTACTTGTTACCACAGCAGAACTGTTCCTCCAGAGTCCCACAAACAGGAAGAGAAGCAGGAGGCACACAGGAAGAGGACAGGGCAGAACAGCAGCAGGAAAGGAAGAAAAATTGAGTACCTATTGTTGCCTCAGAATGTGTTAAGGTCTGTGAGAAACAGAAGACTCAGGTAAAGATATGCATGCTGCCCTCCAGAAGTTTAAGATCGAGTTGGAGTGGAGCCATGGACAAATGCAATGGCCTAGCCACAGGGACAGCAGAATGTAAGGGCCCAGCAGGCTCCTGAACTGAGGCTAGAGTCATCCCAGGTGTGGAGAGAACGTGAGGAACTCAAGTGGGCCTGAAGGAGGCCATAGCACGCATGTGCAGAGCAGGGCCTAGAGCAGCCTGAGCGCAGGGCACAGAGCACAGCCGTGAGGGCATCTTACAGGAAGAGGCTAAGCTGAGAATGTCTTCCTCAGCCATAAGGAGTCCCTGGGAGTCATCCCAAGTCCCTCTACCTCTTAGCTGGGATTGTATGGAGCTCACTGGCCCGTCTGTCTCCTCGGTGGGTAGAGGAAAGGTGACTAATCTGAGGCCTCCTGATGCAAGGAGTCACACAGACACTGGGAGCTCTGGAAGCTCTGCCCCGCAGCGGGTAGGTGGCCGGTGGCTGTTCGCAGCAGCTGCTCGTCACCCTGGAGGAGAGGCCAACTGTGGCTATGGGGTCCTGACAAAGGGTGTGCTTGGTTTTGGTTGTGACCCCAATCAGCCACCCAGGATGACTGCATTTCTGATCAGGGGGCCCAGACTTCCATTTCTGCCTCATCTCCAGGATTTCCTGAGAAAGCTGAACCTTGCGGCCTGAGTGTATGGCTGGAGACAGGGGGGAGGAGAGAGGACGGTCAGCCAGATGTCGACCTCTGTTCTCCATGGAGAACACCGCCCTTTGCTCTTGCCTCTGGAATTTCCCATACGCTGCGCTGACCTTCATCAAAGGACAGTAGCCTTTCATAGATTTGCGATCTGCCCTGACCTGCTCATAGACGGCCCTTTGCCAGTTACAGATCTCCATACAGCACAATTAGAGTTTTGTTTCAGTGAGAAAATTAGCCTGAAGGAAAAATAAGAGTAGGCCAAAGAGATAAAGCAAAGGAGTAAGACACAACACTAGGTAGAGAGAGAACCACAAATTTGACAGTTCACTCCCCAGAGCAAATACACAGAGAATAACGTAAGTTGCAAATTTCCTGGTTTTTTGTTTTTTGGTTTTTTTTTTTTTAAGGTTTTATTTACTTACTTGAGAGAGAGAGATTGTGAGTGGAAAGGGAGAGGCAGAGGCAGACTCCCCACTGAGCAGGAAGCCCAAAATGGGGCTTAATCTCAGGACTCTGAGATCATGACCTGAACTGAAGGCAGATGTTTAACAACTGAGATACTCAGGTGCCCCTCCAGTTTCCTGGTTTCTAACAGGGAAAAAAAAAAAAAAAAAAAATATATATATATATATATATATATATATATTTGGAAGACACACAGCTTACACTAGCTCTGAAACCAGCAAGGATTCTTCTCCCTGCCCCAAGGGAGTTGGCTGGAATGATTTCCACCTTCAGTGAGGACCAGTAAAAACAAGAGCAGGATTCAAGGGTCAGTACAGACAAATGGCACACATTTAAGTACAGACTAGTGGCACAGGTCAAAGTTCAACCCATCAACATGAATTATTTGAAAGACTAAGACAATACAGTTGGAGTCTGCAGCCACCTGATGATAACCTTTGACCCCAAAGATAATATTTAAGAATATAGAGAAACAGATGAATGGCTTATCCTTCAAGCAATCCTCCCTAATAATTGTTTCTTAAAAATGAGCTTCTGATAAGAATAGAGCTGCAAAGTTTGAAGTTATACGATCAGGAAAAGCTTTCTTTTTCCTATTAAAGGCAGGCTGGACATACGCTGGCCATCAGCCCAGTGGAGGGTGGAGCCAATGTCCTCTTTGGCCAAGTTAAGGAGCCTAATCAGGATTGGAGCCAGCATGAAAATCCATTGAATCTCCACCCAGAACAGAGCCAAGAGGAGCAGCAAAGTTTCCCACAGGAATTAGTTCTGCATCTACTCCAATGTGGGGCAAGGCCCCAAAACCTGTAGGTCATAGAGATCAGCCACTAGCCCGTTAGCGTAGGAAATGTTCCAAGCGGCCATTACCAATGGCCCATTAAGACCACAAAACATTTAAAAAGTGCTCAGGACACTTAGAATCTTAGTATCAATTCAAGGATTAAAAAGAAACACTGCAGAATCTAACCAAAATGAACAACACACAGAGTTATCTTTACAAGTTGTTGAAAAAAAAAAATGAGCAAGCTAGCGTGAGAAAGAAGGGGGAAGAGTATACCAAGGCAAAAAAGAAAAAAAGGCTTGGACGTCACTATGAATTATGGTCTATGAAAATAGATACTTGCCACCACAAAGTCTTCTGGTGATGTGAAAAGAGAGTTCTAAGGAATTCTCATTTGTCCCTCCCCCCTCCCTTGCCCAACTGTCCACAGCGCGCTCAACTCACCAAAACACTGAGGGTCTATTTCACTTTTTCCTTCCCATACAAGCATCACACCACAGTCTGGTCTTTCCAAACCGCCACTGGCAACTTCAACTAAACTGATCACATTATCAATTAATTCTAAGAGTTAAGTCCTGATACCAAGAAAGGATGGTGTTGTCCCCATCAGAAATCACAACCCTCATCTACCAAGCTGGCCTCATCCCACAGGCAAGTGAAGGACTAAGGTCCTCCTGTTATTCATCTGAAGTGACATATTTGAGATAGGTTTTCATGTAATTGGAATTAGCCTTAAGTGGGGAGAATTAAACATATTTGATTCTCCATGACACCTCATACTGTGTATACTATAGAAGCTCAATAATTGCTGAACTGGTGAATACTTTATCCCAGGTGCTGTCCTTGGTAATAATAATCTATTTCACACATTCTGTCATTCATTCGAAAACATACTATCCCCATTTTAAAGATGGGGAAACAGAGGCTCTGGCAAGTCCACTGACTCATCCAAGACAATACAGTTAGTAAGCAGCACAGTGGGCTGGGATCCCAAGACTACCCAAAGGTAAAGCCTAAGATCTCCACACTCCCCGAAGCTGTCTCCAAAAAAACACTTCATGAAAGCTACAAATTCCTCCAGTGACCGCTGAACCGATAACAGAAATCACAGGTGGCAAAAACTTGGCTCAACATCACGTGAACTTCCTAACAGTTACAAAGTCCAGCGACAGAACCGACCATGAGGTGGCGAATGCTTCACCACAGAAGTGACTTTTCTGAGTTCATACAAATGGGGATCACTACTTCACTTAAAATGCTGACCTAGATGATCTCAATATCAGAAATCAAAAAAAAAAAAACAAAAAACAAAAAAAACAAAGACTGAAAGTCAGATTCTGAGAAATGAAGCCACAGTGGAGTTCCAGGATCCTTTCCTAAGCATCTTAGGTAGGAGACGCTGTTTTTCAGGGGATACAGAGATAAAAAGACACAATTCCCAATATAATTTGAGCAGGGTATTGAAGAAAAATTGGGATCCAGGAAATGGGAGTGGAAAAAAGTTGAATGTTATGCCTGGTCCCAATGGCAGGGAATGGGATGTTCAACACAGTACAGTTAGAAATTATAGAAAATGTTCAGGGGAGGGGCACCTGGGTGGGCTCAGTGGGTTAAAGGCTCTGCCTTCGGCTCAGGTGATGATGCCGGAGTCCTGGAATCGAGCCCCACATTGGGCTCTCTGCTCAGTGGGGAGCCTGCTTCCTCCTCTCTCTCTGCCTGCCTGTCTGCCTCCTTGTGGTCTCTGTCTGTCAAATACATAAATAAATATTTTTAAAAAGAGAGAGAGAAAATGTTCAGGGGAAATAGAGGGTAGGTCACAGAAAGTAGTGGGAGAAGAAGCACAGACGGATAATATGAAGCCAAATTCTATAGGGCTTTGAAGGAGTAAGGAATCTGGATTTTAGTTGATTGATCCTGAGGGCCATTGAGGTTTCTGAACAAGGGAATGATTTATTCATAGCTGGGGCTTAGGTAGATCAAGCTGAACTCTCAAATATTAACATATAACATATAACAAGAACCATATATGACCAGCAGAATTTATCCCAAGTATGCAAGGCTGGTTCAACATTCAAAAATTGATGTAGGGGTGCCTGGGTGGCTCAGTGGGTTAACCCTCTGCCTTTGGCTTGGGTTGTGATCTCACGGTCCTGGAATCGAGCCCAGCAATGGACTCTCTGCTCAGCAGGGATCCTGCTTCCTCCTCTCTCTCTGCCTGCCTCTCTGCCTACTTGTGATCTCTCTCTGTCAAAAAAAAAAAAAATCTTAAAAAAATTGATGTAACTCACGAAGTCACCAGGCTAAAGAAGAAAAATCATATAATCATATTAATTGATTCAGAAAAGGTATTTTAACAGAATTCAACACCCATCTGTGGGGGGAAAAAAAAGAAAAAGGAAACAACAACAACAAAACCCTCAGCAAACTAGGAACAGGGGGAACCTTCATCAGTGTGATACAGAACATCTGCAAAAACCTACAGCTAACATCCCATTTAATGGTGAAAAATGGGTTACTTTCCCCTAAGTTCAGGAACAAGGCAGAGGTGTTCACGCTCATCATTCTCCTTCACGATCACATTGGAAATCCTAGCTACTGCAGTAAGACAAGAAAAGGAAATAAAAATATACAGATTGGGGGAAAAAAACCAATCTTCACAGTTCACAAGACTGCCTGTATAAACAGATCACTCTGGCACCTGGTATAGAACGGGTTCTTACTGAACTGATAACATGATTTTGAATTAAGAACATGGAACTCATTTCTCAAGTTCATGCTAGAGACCAACCAGAGCCAAGGCAGAGAGAGAGTCCCAAGGGCTGGAGTGGACAACAGAGACATCCCCAAGGGCATGGGATTCCAGGTGAATCTTAAAGGAGTTGTTTGAAATAACTACTGGCTGAGCGAATGAATGAAAAGCATGGAGAAACAAAAGAAATTGGAAGGTGCAAGTTATCTTCCAGAGGCAGTGTGTAGACGAGAGATTAATATTAACGATGGCCCCAGACTCTGCAGAAATTTTGTTTAAACGAGTTTTCTCGCTATGGGTGCCCATCCAAACATTCAGGCATTTTCTAGAGATGGGCATTTCTGTTCCCCAGCCGTAGGGAAGCCATGTGTCTAGAGAAACCACACTGCGGCTGGTCTGACCCCCTGGTACGATGCTATCTCTCTGACCTATCTGTGACCCGAATATTTGGGTGTATACATTTCCTGTAGCCCCAGTGGGACAAGACAGCTTTTGCACCTGCTGACATATTTAGGCACATACATTATCTCAACGGCCACTGTTCTCTCTTGATAACCACCACGTCACCTAGATTGCTAAAGTCAGCTTCCTTCACAAACCACAGTGCAAAAGATTCTCATGGGAAAAAAAAAAAAAAAAAGGTGCCAAGGCATCTTCTGACTTTGGTGCTTGTGTTTTCAAAATGAGCTTTTCAGATAAGAATAGTGGTCAGAGGAACAAAGAGGTTTGGGGCTGGGGGAACTGCCCACAAAAGTAGAGTGGGAAAGCATGTAGAGGAGAGTCTTAGAAGCAGCAGAAATTGACGGAAAGTACCCTAGAGAGCTAGGCTCGAGTCTGGGGCCTGTCATTAAATGTCTCTGTGGCCTTGGACAGTTCACTTAACCTCTCTGGAATCAGTCTTGTTATATGGACATCAAGGCTGGTGGACATGACCTCAAAGGCTCTAGCAGCTCTTATATTCTAGGACCACAAATGAAAAAGATCCTATTTTATGTTCTGGGAAGAAAATGGTCAAGACCCCCTCTTCTTTTCTGATACATCTTTATCCATTCTCCCCCTCATGACTCCTAGGTAACCCAGAGAAGTAACTGGACCCATCATTAGAGAGCCCACAGATAACTAAATTTGGGTGGAATCAGCAGTTATTTCCCCATTCCTTACTTTCAATGTCCCACAAAGAAGAAGAGAATCACCGCAGGATGGTCTCTTCTACCCATTGAGGCTTGAAGTGGGATTACTCAAGTCCAAAGCCCAGAAACCTCATACCTTTGCTAGATATCAAGAAGCTGGCCTTTGCCCGGAAGACAGGTCCTTGTCTAGGACCTTGTCTGCTGGAGCACGTAGGACTGAGGGCACTTAGACTGGACAGGAGCACACTCCAGAGAAGCAGCTGGAAGGTGGACAGGGAGGATAGGTTGTTTGGTGTTTCTCCACGGTGTGGAATCCAAGGGCCACCAAAGGAAATTCCAGGGAAGGCAGGAAATTTCGCCACAGGAGGAGGAGCTCGCCTACAATCAGAGCATCCAAGACTGGCTTATAGGGAAGGGAACCTCCCTGCCCCAGCAGATGTTCTAGTCCCAAAGTCTCCATGCCCATCTGTCAAGAGACCTCAGAGAGGGACGCCTTGGGGGTTCAGTCAGTTGCTGAACCTGCTTTTGGCTTGAGTCATGATCCCAGGGTCCTGGGATCAAGCCCCACACTGGGCTCCCTGCTTATCGGAGAGCCTGCTTCTCCCTCTGCATGCCACTCCCCCTGCTTGTGTTCCCTCTGACAGAAAAATCTTTAAAAGAGAGAGAGTGGGAGAGAGACCTTGGAGAGCATACATTCAGCAGGGCAAGGGGTCAAGTGTCTTTTCCAAGCTGGAGATCCTTGGGATTCTACCAGAGTAAACTGTGAAGTTTAGCAAATGATGTTCACCTTACTTTCTAGCTGACTTTTTTTTTTTTTTAATGTGTCCGAATTCTTCCACACCGAATTTTGTTCAATAGGGTTGTACTTACTACTTTTCCATCAGTCTTTAAGAGAAGAAGGTTTTGGTTTAAAGCCACCTTAATTTCTATTTCCTTTCCCCAATCGGAAGTCCCACCAACGTGATCAGGAAGAAAACATTTTAGATGCAGTAGGGATCATTGGTTACGTTTTGTAACATCAATCACCCCTGTGCAAAGTGTAAAACGGTAAGTTTGGATTTTTCAGATCAGACTGCTAGAGAGAGACCCACCCTTTCCCTGCTGTACAGAGAGGAATAAAACACAGTCCCTCTTACACAGCAGCTCAGAGGCCCTCACACCAGGCAGGGGCTAGTATGCAGCACTAACTCCACCACATCCAGAACAGAAAACCTCAAGCACCATCGGGGAGGCAGACCGGCCAGGGCCCACTCCTGGGCCAGTTTGAAGTTTCCCTACCCCCACTCTGGGGTTCTTAGTGTAGCCTTCCTTCCGTAACCTGTCCCCTAGTTTGCACCCAAGACATTCCTCTTCAAGCAATCGTTATCACCAGTGTCGTCGCCACGTCACACCGAGAGAGAGAGAGGGCAATTCTGTTCAACTATAAACTGCCTACGCATGACAGTATTCTTGCCCTGGGCAAGAATCATTTAAAATCCATGAAGCGGCACGTAAAGATGCCATAGCGAAGTGGGAAACACTACACATTGTGTCAGCTTCCAAGCCTAGCAAAGAGGAATGTGCAGGCACAATGATGCAAAAGCGATTTAGGATGAATAGTTGAAATGATCTTGGCCGAGCCTTATTTGAAGGGCAGGTTCTCCTTTTACCTTCTCCCATCATCAGCCTGTATTTTAAATCATGTATAAAGTGGGACTGATCTAGTTAATCTGATTCTTATTTAAAGTTGTCGCAGCCTGCTCACTCTGAAGGGGACATGCGGTTAAGAAGCTTCATAAAATGGCAGCAAGCCTCCAGCTTCACCTTCTTAGCCAGGGAAGGTTTGCTCACAGAATGGTCACAATAGCCCTCTGAAACAGGGATCGCGTTAGTCCCCATTTTGAGACTTAGTTTCACAGCTAGGACATGGTAGAGCTGGGCCTCTCAATCCAGAGTCTCCGTCCTCCCCACCGGTAGGCCCTGGGCAGAGAGCTCCCTCTGTGTTTTGTTTGCCTTGATTTCCAAAGAGTATTCCAGCAACATCATGGAGGACGGGTCTGCAGGAAGACAGTCTGGAGGCCCCTGGGAAATGCTGCCCCCACCCCTGTGACAGGTACCGAGCCGGTAGGACTGGGTCAAGGGAGTTGAAGAAAAGAGGAGAGAAGTTAGAGGAAGTTGGCAGAGGACAACTTGGAAAGTCACCATTGGAGAGGCTGAGAGAGACAGGGGATACTAGGTGTAGGTAAGGACTTCAGGGGGTAGGGACTGGGGGAGGACAGCTCGGAAAGGTGGAGAAAGGGAAGGCGGAGGAGGAGGGAAGGACTGCCTATGAAGTACCTTTTGAACCTGTCCCTAAACCACTGGACACATGGGTCAGAGGGTAAAGCAAAGATGGGGTGAAAAAACTGGGAAGGCCCATTTGGGCACACTCACGTGATTTGAAAAGAATACCATTAACCCAGTTCAACTCCTAACTGGTTTATGGCTAAAGCTAGCTTCTGTTTTGTTGATTTTTACAGATCTAAATCTCTAAGGGCTAAGGTAGAATCAAGGGGAGAGCTAACCCTGCCTTTTACAAGGACCACCAAAGGGAAACCTGTGTAGCCAGTTGTATCAAAACACCAAAGAGCAAGTCCTCCTCACTCAGGGGAGGCAAACAGAGCATTACCAAACCAGCTACAGCCAATGCCTGTGGCACGCGCAGAACAGCAGAGTGCTCAACGCCATACCTGCCTTCAGGAGCTACCAACACCCCTCCACACCTGGCATCAAAAACTTGCTACGGACCCGTGGGCTAAATGGGTCAGTCTGATGTGTCCTAACGAGTCCTGAAGTATCTTTCACAACACAGAACCTGGTCTTGTCTGGAAGCTGCCATGTTCTAGGAACTCTGTTATGTCTTCTTTTATTCACTTGGATCATCAAAGGGCTAGGATACATAATCATTTTTCCATTGTTTGAGCAGAACCCATTACAGCTGCTGAGAAGTGATAATTGAGTTTACCAAACGTAATTACCTCTACTCAACCAACCTCTTCTTCAGTGTGTGCTTCTCAGTCAGGAAGAACTAACACCACCTTGCACAAAGGACTCTTGCATATTTGAATGGCTTCCCAGGACTCTTTGAGTGGCATATAATTACACTTAATTTAATTTTTTTGTCATTAGCCCCAGAGGCTTTGATCCAAGGTCTGCATTATTCTGATATAAAGAAAATAAAGCGCCACCTCAAATTAAATATTTGCTTTTGTGTAGAGTTTGCTGTTCATTGTACAGCTCCGCTTCTGCTGGAGTCTCTGGTTTCCAGCAGCCACTTCTCCATTTGGCTTCTTTTCCACTTCCTCATGTTTCCCAGCAGGTGTCAGATCATCAGAGCCCGAGCACACTCAGGTTTCAGGGACGCTTCCAGACCCCAAGGTCCCAGAAGGTGACACACATGGGAATGGAACATTTCTGGTATTTTCCAGGCAAGGCCAGTCATCCTTAGACCTTGAATTTAGGGGATAGGACATTCTCGCTGAAAACATAAATTGGGGGGCACATGGGTGACTCAGTCAGTTGAGTGTCCGAGTCTTGGTTTTGGCTCAGGTCATGACCTCATGGTCCTGAGATCAAGCCCTGCGTTCAGCCGGTGTGGGGCTCTATGCGAGGCAGAGTCTTCCTGAGATTCTCACCCTCTGCCACTCTCCCCCCCGACACAGTGCCCCTCCACTCCCCTTGCATTCACTCTCTAACAAATAAATAAATAAATCTTCTTTTTAAAAAAATCCAATAAGTAAATAAATCTTAAAGAAGAAAAAAGAAAACACAAATTGTTGGAGAAAAAGTACAGCTCTCACCAGTTTGTTCCAGGTAATATACCCAGCCCAAGTCCCCTTCTGGCCAACTCTCCATGTTTAAACCAACCTTTATTGTGAGAGTTCCTTATACCTATTCCCACGGACCTAACGATATTGTGAAACAAAGACACTGAGAGAAGTCACCAATATCAGGAGACTACATGAAACATAGCCCAGAACAGAAGGGCAAAAATGTGCAGAGGAACTTTAAAAAGAGGAACAAACTTACCAGGCCATTCTTCTTCAGCTTTTGGACATCCCTCTCCCTTAGTACTAAGCCAAGAATTGTACTGACCCCAACTCCCCATTATCATGATTCTTTAGGGAACACCTGAACTCTCCCCAGTTTAGACTGAGAAGTTTATCATCTCGACCCACTGATTTCCTTTTCACTCCAATTCCCAGCATCATCTCAGGAAAATTTTGAATCTATGTTAGTGACATCTAATATCCCCATCTCCAGGTCCTTAATATTCTCAGCTCCACTGACCTTCACCTCCCGTCTCTTTTGGGCTGCTCATCCCCCTGGAGGGTCCATCTTCTAGATTACAACCACTGAGAACCACTTCATCTTCGAAGTCCTAACTTCAACACTCACTCCCAGGTCGCAATCTGATTCCTCTAGCTCTCACTCAGGTCCTCCCACCACACCTACTCTGTGACCTCACCTTGACCTCTGAACTCCTGACTCTACCTGCTTCTCTCCATATCTATCAGTATCTCTTGACTTCACTTCCTCCCCCATCTAGCCAAGACCCCACAGGGTTTGACTTCAGTTGTTAACTTGACAGCCACCTCAGCTCAATCATCTCCTTATCCTTCTAGCACTTGTACTCCATAAAACCCTAAACCAAGATTATCCACCTTCTATACCTAAGTTACCCTTAGGACTTCTGGAGAAAATCTCACCACAAGGAAGAATGGTACCCCATCAATTTATAGCATCAGCTATACCCCCATGGCTCTCAGCAATCCCTCCACAACTACTCCCATTCCCCTCAGGGTCATTCCTGACTTTCATGTTTTTCCCCAAGTTCCCAGCTCAATTCTCTTCTCTCTTGGTTGAGCCTAATTCCTCTTTTGCAGAAACATAAATTAAAGCCTCTCAACTTCCTGCCCCTCCATTGCCACTCCTTAGAAACCTATCTACATCTCTGCTCCACATTACCCCTCCTCAGGAGAAAAGGCATTCTGGATGTTCAGATATGTCTGTTATCACTGGCTTATTTACGGACTTGCTGCCATCAGGAACAATTTCCCTTCTAGAATTGCCAACCTAGGGGTTCTCACTGGATTCTTCTCTTCTTCTACAGACACATTTACAGGTCTTCTTTCAAAAGATTCTTCAACTCAACCCTCCCCTCACTTTCACATACAGTACCCTTCTCTCCCACAGCTGGACTTCTAGGACATGGGGTCTACATTTCAACCTCCATTTTCTCACCTCCAATCCACTCCCTGGTGGGGACACTCGCGTTTTCCCCTCTCCCACACCACTGAAAATTCCCACTCAACATCGATATTTGGATGTCTAATGGGCAGTACAAACTCAATGTGCTCCAAACTAAACTTCTAATCTTTGAACCCAAACCTTCTTCACCCACATCCTCACCATCTCAGTTGAGGGAAACAGCATGAGCAACTGGAAAGACGATAAGAAATTTGAAGTCGTCCTTTTCTTTGCCTCATACCCCACAGCCCAACCCATCTGGAATACTGGTGGCTCTATCTTCGAAATATATCCAGAATTTGACCCTTCTGACCACTGCCTATGTCACCATCCTGACTCAAGACACCATCATCTCTTGCCTGGACCATTGCAACAGGTCTCCCTCTTGCTCCCCTCCCCTCCCTACAGTCTATTATCAATGCAGTAGCCAGAATAATCTTTTTTTAAAGCATAAGTTAGACCATGCCATTCCTTGGCTCAAAAGTCTCCAGTGGCTCCCCAGAGTCAAAGTCCTTCCCATTATCTACCAAGCTCCCACTCTCTATCTTACCCCCTTGATGGGATCTCCTACTATCTTCCTCCCTCACTCACTCCCCTCTAGCCACACTGGCTTCCCTGCTATTCATGGAACATGCCAGGCATATCCACCTTAAGCCCTGTTCACTGGCTAGGCCTATTTTAAAGAAGATTTCTTTTTTTAAGATTTTATTTATTTCTTTGACAGAGACAGATCAAAAGTAGGCAGAGAGGAAGGCAGAGAGAGGAGGAAGCAGGCTCCCTGCTGAGCAGAGAGCCTAATGTGGGACTCGATCCCAGAACCCTGAGATCATGACCTGAGCTGAAGGTAGGCACCCCAAGGCTAGGCTTTTTATCTGAAATACTTTTGCTCCAGAGAGTCAAATGGTCAACTTCTCACCACTTTCAAACCTTTGCTCTCATGTAACTTTCTGACCACCATATTTAAAATTGCAACCTCTGTCCAGCATTCCTGATTTGCCCTGTATATGTTCAACCTTTTCCCTTTATAGCAGTTACCCCCTTCTAGCACACTATAAAAATATTTAGTTGTTATGTAGTGTCTCCCCTCACTGGAATGAGATTATTCATTGATAGACCTCAATATCTAAGAACAACACCTGCCATCTTGTAAGCATTCAGTAAGTATTGGTTAAAAATAAATAGAATTACCAAGGTCACCAATGAACTTCTACCAGACCCAAAGAGAACTTCCCAGTCCTCACATTTTTGGATCTCTCTGCAGTTGTGACCCTGAGAACCACTGCATCTTCCTGGAACCATTCCTTCTTTTCTCCTCTTCTTTTCCATGAAGTATCAGTGGACCTCCCAGCTCTCATTGTTCTTAAACAAGATCATCCACTCGAAGTTTTAACCACCACCTGAACGCTGACTTACCGAAAATCTGTACCTTCAGACAGACCTCTCTCCCCCAAGTTTCAAACCTAGGTAACTAGGTGGTTCCTGGATAATCTCAAATTTGACAAGTCCAAATCTGCTGCTCTTTCAGAGTTCCCTTTCTCCATGAGCACTGTCTTGCCAAGACAGAAAGTGAGATGAAGGCACATCACTCTCTCCCTCTCTCATGCCCCACATCCGATCATTCCGTCCCTTTGATTCCACCCCCACGAGTCTCGCTCCTCCAGCCCATCCTCCATGTCATGCCAGAACGGTCACTCTGTGAAATGGTTCCCCTGCTTCTCAGCCATCTATAGGGTAAATCAAAACCCTTTTCAGACAAGAATGCCAGGCTGTTCACACAGGCCCTCCACACCTACCTCACCTCCTGTCCCTCCCATTCTCCACTCCAGCAGTCCTGAACGCACATTCACTGACTCCCCTGAATGTGCCCCCCAGCCTTTGCACATGCTCTTTGCTCTGCTGGTAGTCCTACCCCTGCCTATCTGATCCAATGACATCTCATTCTTCACTGTTCACTCAGGCACCACATCCTCCTCAAGCCTTGCCCCAAGCAACCTAAAACATTCCACCCATTCTCCAGCTACATTCTGTCCATGCCTCTAAGGAGGCAATTACCTTGTGGTTTTGTAATCCTAACAAAATTCCCTACCAACCTCCCACCGTGGTTGTGAGCATCTAGTAATAACAGGGGAAAGGTCTGATAAGCTATAATACCGCAAACGGATGTTGGTCATGGAAGGAGACAGGAGCCCAGGAGGGAGGGAAGCAATGATCTGAGTACCATACAGTGAGATTAGTGCTATCATAGAGCTGTAGATGTGGAAACTGAGGCTCAGAGACCCTTGGAGTTCCACTGAGGAGCAAGGAGCAAGATGACTTGAATCCCAGCATATCCTGGTGACTGAGGAGTTTCTGTCAGAGATCAAGAATGGGAAACAATCGGGACGCCTGGGTGGCTCAGTTGGTTAAGCAGCTGCCTTCGGCTCAGGTCATGATCCCAGCATCCTGGGATCGAGTCCCACATCGGGCTCCTTGCTCAGCGGGGAGCCTGCTTCTCCCTCTGCCTCTGCCTGCCATTCTGTCTGCCTGTGCTTGCTCTCTCCCCCTCTCTCTCTGATAAATAAATAAAATCTTTAAAAAAAAAAAAAAAAGAATGGGAAACAATCCCGTCTTGTGTGCGTTGGTTAAACAAAAGCAGTGTAACATAAGGAATCTGTGCTTATGTGTAAAGAGTGGGAGGAAAGGGTGCTACGCTGGGCTGTAGGGAAGGATGAGCAGAAGCCTGCCACGTAACTTGTCCGCCAAGGGAGCTGCCACCTCTACTGTGGGCAGGATGACAGAGAATCGAAGCCCATCACACAGAATCCTTGAAATGAAGAACACCCCACCAAACGCCCAATCCCAGGACAGGGGAGACCCCGCCACCCACCAGTGTGCTAAGACACCCATGGGGCTCATGGCTGGACATCAGGTCACAACCGCGAAAACATCCACACCCCCAAAGCATGCTGGCCGCCAGCAAGAACTGACACAGCCTGAAGACCGCCTCCCCTTCCGCTCCACCTCCACACATCTCATGGGTCCATCTCATGACAGAAACTACTTTCAATCCAGAATCCTAGGAGCAGGGGAATCCGGGAAATGCCATTTTTAGCTTTTCCAACCTCTCAGGTACGGGAAGGTGCACGGAAGGGGTCTGAAATGGATGCCAAGTGCCAATCCACCACACAGCACAGAGAGAGAAATGCATGAAATGATACACATCTTACTACCGCAAAGTTCCTCTCGGGGGAGACAGCGTGTTGCTTGTTTTAGGACAAAGAACTAAAGGACATTTTAGTTCCTGGGGAAAAGATAAAGCTTTTCCTACTAAGAACTGCTGACAGACCTTTCTCCCGTGGATGTTGGGATATTACAGGCTGTGTCCTCAGTGGAAGCTGGAGAGAAGATATGGGGGAGCATTCACGGCTAGCTTTTAAAGGACATGAATTAGGACTTCACCAGTCCCTGTATCTGTCATTAGGTGTCCAGCCCTTAGATTGGCCCAGGGATTTGCAGAGGAGCCTGGGCACTCGAAGCCCCTTCTACCACAACAGTACGTTTTTATCCTAAGTCCACATAAAATTCCCTTTGGGGAAAAAAATTAAAAAGCACTGAATTGCTTTTTTAAATGTTTGAAAATGAGTCTTTGACCATGTCTCATCAAAATTATTTCTTACAACCAGCTCGTGGTAAGAGCCAAACAATGGGCAACATGAGGGTTGATAATGGCTCACAAGACCAGAGCTCTGTTCAGCTGATCAAGGCTGATTCAAAAGCTTCTGAGGGGCCGGAGACGGCCAATGTTGATGAGGTCTTTCCAGACAGCAAAGTCTATGTGTTTTTCTCCAACATCACCCCCAGAGCCCAAGGCCCAGGCTGGGACCATGACACAAAATGTGACAAAAATGTCAGGATATGAAAGGGGCTTGGAGATCCTCCAGCCCACTACCGTCACTTGACAGACGAGAAGACTGTCTTGGGGGAGGGAGGCACTGGTCAGCCGCAGAGCTGGGCCCACCCTCCCCCACCAGACTCCTCCTTGTGGGTGCTCACACCTCTGGCCACTTCTTCATTTCATCAGTGTCCTGCCTGCATCTGCGACTCTCTTAGAATCGAAATGCACACCTCACAATGCTAGCAGTGTTCTCCTGCAGGCTGCTGAGCACTGACGAAAGATTAGGGATTCCAAGAAAACTGCCGCAAATAAATGTCTCCATCCATCATATGAGCAGCTGTCTGAAAGGGCCTGAACCACAGACACAAAATGCCCCCTGCTGCCTTTTGCTCCCCCCCCCCCCCAAATGATCTACCATTCTTGCTGTCTCTCTCCTCCTTCTTCGGCAGAACTCCTGGCCCCTGCTTCCCACAGAGGCCTGCCAAATGTGGCTAGACTTTCTCCCAACCCAGGAAAAACCACTGAGGTTTGGCTTTGCAGGGAGAGGAACACCAGCTCCTAGTGACGCTAAGCCCAGGCATGGCTAGGATCTTTCCACCTAGGCCAAGGTCAGATCTCAGCAGAAAGCCAGGCCAGTCAGCCCAGTTTCTCAAACTGTTTGGTACCTAGAGGCCAAGTCCTGACACAGGGTCAGGGTGGAGAGCATCTTCTGAAGACAAGGAGCCCAAAGCGGTGGAGAGAGCCTGCTGGAGGAGACCCGTGGACCAGGAGCTTCGGCTCTCCTCCTCACAGTTACGGCTTCTATCTGGCCAAATGAACCCAGTCACCCCAGGTGGAAGAACTTAAGGCTGATTTTCTCCCCACACCAGGCTTTCCCCCAGGGCCAGTTTTTGCCATGGTACTACCATCTCCTTGTCTCAGGCCTGAATTCAGCCAAGTGCCATTGACCTTCATGCATAATGGGTTTTCTAGCGGTCCTTTGGGCGCACCATCTTACCCTCACACATCCTCCTCTCTGTCCCAGAACTTACAACAGCCTCCTACATGGCTACCCTTGGTCTCTCCAACCCTCTCTTAACACACAAATGGCCACATCAATCTTCCTCACACGACTTGGCATGGGATCCTTGCTCATAAACTTGTAATATTCCCCCAAAGTAATGAGCCAGGACATCAAGGCCTTCCATAATTAGATCTTATACCAAGCTTCCAGACTGCCTCCCCATTATAGGCATATTGCATGAATGTACACACACACACACACACACACACACACACACTTCTGATTAAGCCAGAATGATGTATTTCCTGGGCCTGTTCCCAGGAAATGGCCCATGGATTCTTGCCACTGTGCCATTGTTCTCACCATTTCCCCATCTGCCAGACCCTCCCCCATAATGTGCATGGCCTACATCCCTGTCACCCTCTGCCCCTCCCTCCTTCTTCCACCTTGGTCCGTCTTCCAGGCCCGTGGAGAGCCCTGTCTGTCCTGAATGCATACCCCATTCGTCATCGGCACCACCTGTCGGGATGTGGCCTCCTGCCAACCAGCAAGTTAGGACAAGTGTTATTATGCCCATTTTGCAGAGTGGAACCTGTGCCTCAAGAGGTAAGAGATCTGTCCCCTCAGGTCTGCATGGTAATGGATCATGTCAGCAGAACTAGTCCTGGTCTCCAGCCCAGCTCTTCCCGGCTACCCCTACAATGCCAGAGGCAGAGGAGCAGAAAGAAGGGGGGAGGTGGCACTCACGCTCCAAAGACCCTGAGGGGATGCAGTGAGTAATGGTTGGCTCCCCAGTCAGCCAGAAAAAATAGGGCATGCTCTGCCGGAGGAGGCCTCCTGCCCAGCGCCCTCTGTGGAAGCAGCCACACCTAGGCCAGAGGTGACTCCATGTAAACGGCCCCAGTGCCCTGTGAGAGAAACGCGAGGGGGCAGTGTTTCTGGTTTCCTGGGAGGTAGCTCGGACTCAGGCAAAGGCCATCTTTGCCGATTTCTGGGTTTTCACGTTGACTTGGGGGAGTTCTGCACCGTTTGTCAGACCGTGTAGGAAAACAGTAGCCAGGCCTACAGAACAGGGCGCCTTTGTCCACAGCGGACACCCTGGCCTGGAGCCCAGCTCAGCTTCAGGGGAGGATTTAGGTCAGAAGGAAAATGGGGGTGGGGATGGCTGCAGCCTTAAAATCTGATTTAGCCCAAGATTAGGGAGCTGTTTCCCTCTTCCCACGGTCGCACCCACATCCCCTGAAGCAGGGAGCTGGGGAGATCTGGCCTTAACTTAGTAATATGATGGACTCTGGGGAGAAAATATTGGTAGGCCTGATTAATGCTGGGGGGGTGGGGGTGGGGAGAGGAAGCTATTTGGCAAATGCCTACCATGTTAGCAAGTCCCCAGGCTATTTTGTGGGACTGTCTCCTCTTCCAGTCAGCTCAAGTCAGAAACTGTTACTTACCTCTTTGGAGTGTGCAAACCTGTGCGGAGGTGCAGAGGGGTGACCAAAGAGAGGCTTCCAGCCAACCACAGAGGCGGCCCCAGGGCTAGGAAGGATTTCCAAAGAAATGAGCTTCACGAGGCAAAAACGAATGTTGTCCTGAGTCCTTCAGAGTTTGAGGACTGTGTCTGCTTTATATTAAGTTCGTTTTCCACAGCGTTTGAGAAACTACTCCAATAGCGTTTATGAGGAGCAACCCCCTGACGACCCGCTGTCATAATTTCCCTTCAAAGACATTTTCCTAAAAGCTCCTCTTCACAAGGATTGGCCAAAAGCCAGTTCTTATCAGCCAGGCGCATTTATAGGGTCAACAAATGGGTTTCAGGTTCTAGCGTCTTTTACAAAAAGGGGTCAACTATGCCGAGTCTTGACTCTGAGGGCCGCCAGGCTTTTCTGCTGGCCTCGGCTGCCATCTTCTGGACAAAAGTGGTACTGCCTCCAGGGAGAGGCCTCTTCCATGGGCAGAGGTTTCTGGAGCGAACTTGAAAATCCGCCAGCGGAGGGCCATAAAACAACAACAACAACAACAAAAACCTTTAAGGGCCGGGCCGAGAGCGCACTCATTGATTTCACGTGCTACAGCAAACTGCACTGAACGATATAGGATGTTGTTGTGTTTTAACCCTCTCCAATGTGTCTTGCCTTCCTCAGTACTCAATAAACAGGTGGTTGAGCCGAAACTGTGTGTCAGATGCCGGGCTAGGTGCTGGGGGAGAGAGATGAGTCAGTCTTTGTCAAGAAAGAAAGAAAGAACGAAAGAAAAAGAACGAACGAAATAAAGAACAAACGAAAGAAAGAAAGGAAGGAAGGAAGAAAGAAACTTTGATAGGAAGGAAGGAAGAAAGGAAGAAAGAAAATATTTTTTCTATGAACCTAAAATGTCACAAGAAAAAAAAAAAAAAAGTCCAGAAACACCTGAGAACCATTAGTAACATTTCAAGGTGATTCGTGTCACGAGGGAGATGTACCACATGCCACAAGACCCCCAAAAGGAAAATCTGCTTGGGGCCGAAAGAGGACATGGTCTCCCCGGGGAAACTGAGAAAGTGACATTTGAGGGGTAGTGGCAAAAAGGGAGGGCCTAGAAGGCTCAAGAAAGTCTCGCTGAGTCCCACCACTGCCCTTGTTCCCCATCGTGGTTCAAACACCTAACGGGGAACCCGGCCGGGTGTCTAGAGCGGGAGAGAGAAGCGGGGTCATGGGATCCTGCTGAAGGCGTCTCGTGGGGGCTGCGGGGGCCCTGGCTCTCAGTCGGCAGGTGTGGGACGACAGTGAGGGCCGTGACCAAGGGCGAGGAAAACGCCAGGCTGGGTTTGGATCTCAATTTGCCTCTTCACAGCTGTGACGTGAGCAAACCACTTAACATCTACGAGCCACCCTTTCTTGCCGCGCACCTACGGGTGATGGGCATCCCTCCGGAGGAAATGAAACACGGACCTTCGTGAATGGCTGCCGAGCCCGTGTCAGCGCCTGGTGCCAAGGACCTGTACGGCTCTGTGCTCGCGCGTTCCCAGAAGCTCCCCCAAACACCTCCCGGGTCTTTATGAGATTTTCCTCCCCCCCCCCGCCCCCCCCCCTTAATCTCCTCTCTGGAACACAGACGTCCATACAGCCAGTGCTATCCGATGTGGGTTGACACCGGGCATGCTCCGGATCTGGAACCCCTTCCAAGGGTCCTGTGGGCCGGCTCTTCTGGGTGCCCTTCTGATAATTCTGCAAATGGTCAGAATTAGGAATCTGAAAAACTCCAGGCTGAAAGCCTCCCGGGGAGGCCCCGCTCGGCCACCAGGGGGCAGTATTGACCAACAGCTGCTTCACAGAGTTGGCTCCCCTCCTAGGGTTGCCGGGGAGGCCCCGGAGGGTGCCCCGCACAAAGGTGAAGAGAGGGAAGCTCCTTCCTGGAATACATTTATTTGATGGTAACTCCCATGAAATGAAAGGAGAGGGTCAGATTAAACATTCAAAGAGGCTTTTTTTGAGAGCAGCATCGACGGGCCTGCATAGTCCGGAAGGCCAGCTGCGGGCAGTTCCGAAGAGCGGGTACCCCTCTGCCTGGAGAAGGAAACAACCGCAGCAGGCGTGTGCGATGCAGGGCAGGCTTAACTGCCCCGGCTTTACTCACAGAAGCTGCACCTTGGAGGGGTTTCGATCACTTGCCAAGGTCTTGGCTTAGCTAGCAGCACCATTTGAGCCCGAACCCCAGGACCTCCATGACCAGAGCAGAACATTCTCCGCCGCACTCCACTCGTCCCTTTCGCTGACCGCAAATGAATGAATCAGAAGAGGTTACTGAGAGCCTCGTGGCCCAGGCTGGAGTCTCCACAGCCCCTTCCTGCTCTGAATGAGGGAAATCCAGAATCTCGGCCTTCAGGATGCTCTTCATGGGAATCTTCCTCCTATCGGCAGCTCCAGTCTGGTGAGGGCATAAGCGCGCCTATATTCTGGCTTCTCCGAGGTTGCCACAGGTGGCCTCTGCTTGAACAAACCCCGGATGTGAACCGCCACTGGATGTGCATTCCTAATAGATGGGAGGAAAGCAGCTTTGTGAAATTATGCACAAAATTCCTTCAAATGGCAGAGTTCCCATACCCATCACCCTACTTCCCAAGCATTTAAAATAGTCACACATATAAGAGTTTACTTTACACGTAGCTCTATGGAAATTCATCAGCTGCTGATTCACCCACATCAAAGTAGAGGGATCAAACCAGGAAAGTGGGTAGGAAGTGAGGCCTCTGGTTCTGCTGGGTGTGTAAAGACAAACAGGAGAAGGCATAGCTCCTCGGCACTCTGGCCTGCCCGTCTATGTGATACTAGCCAGAAGGGAACCGCTGCCTGCCCCAGCAAGGGGCAGCGTGAGCAAGGCAGCTGGCCCTGCCCCACCCAGCCTCTCACCTAGCCGGAGAGATGGGACAAACACCACATCACTTTAACGCCAAGCAGCCAGAGACACAAAGCACCCAGTTTCACAGGTGGCAGTAGCCAGGATGGACCCTAGAGATTGGAGGGCACTGTCGTAGTTGGAGATAAAAGAGAGAAGGTTTTGTGGGCTCAGGACACTGCCAGCAAAAAGCCCGGAACACAGGCAGGCTAGGGTATGTGGCATTCCTTCTCTCTCCATCCTGATGACGTGTTCCACAAGGAGAAGAGTTGCCTCTGAGGATTCGTGGTGCTCTCATCTGTACCTAACACAGGGTCAGGAACGGGGTGCGTTACTGATTTGCAAGAACTTCTCAAAAGACAGGACATTCCCCAGGGCACTGGGGCAGGTATGTTGAAAGGGAACTGAATTCCTGGTATACCCACACTGTGCCCCTTATTAAGTTACTGGCTCTCGGCTGCAAACCCAGCCTTCATTGCCCTGGTCCCTGTGCAGACGCCAGAGCCTAGAAACGCCTCTGCGCAATGTGATGCTTTGTCAGGAGAGGGCGCCAGAGAGACATCGCAGAAGGAAGGTAGGTCCTCCTCTTTGCTTACTCGCTCCATGCTGCAACGCTTGGTGGGGACAGCGGGTGACTCAACGCTGCTGAGAGTCTCAGGGACACCTCAGGGGCAGCTTCACAACAAGTTGAGGTCCTCTCCAGTGACTTCCTGCTAAGTTCAACACCAAACCCTAAGCAGCTGCCTGGTGAGTTCTGTTGACATCCCATTAGGTAGTTCCCCGCTTGCCAGCCTGGATCTACTTGACCTTGGCCTTAGTAAAGTTTTCATTGTTCAGTGGCTCCAGCCAGACCCTCTTCAGTGAGACCTGACCTCAGCTCCCCCACTTTATTCCTTCCTGTAGTTTTTAGAGTTCTCTTTACCCCTCAGTAGGCATTCTCCTGCCACTGGTTCATAAATGATTCTTTACCATCTGCCTTCCCTGTTGGAATTACCGTGTGGTTTCTGTGTCCTGATAAGGCTCTGAATGATAAAACACTCCTGCACACGCCTTCACCCACATCTCTGCGTCGTCTTTGGAAGCACCCTCCTCCACAGCTCCTTGCTCCTTCCCCAGGTGGATTCCCACCCCTGCAAAACTCTGAGCACCTCGAAGGACTTCCTCCTCTTGACAGCCCCTGTGTCAACCAGGGTTCAGGCAGGAACACGGGAATGATTCCAAATATTTTAAGCAGGAAGGAATTTGATACAGGGACTTTGGTGCTTAACAGGCTTCCCCTGTTCCTGTCGCTGTGGGGAGGTGACTTGACCTCTCTGAAACTCAGTTACCACCTCTAGAAAGATGGAGATCATAATGGCACCTAACTCACGGGGCGTCTCTGAAAAATTACGTAGTAGAGTCCATGAAAGATTCTCTGCACCCAGCACATGCTTAGGGCTCGAGAAATGTAAGCTCTTATTGGAGTTATGACGATGACTCTCTAAATGGACCAGCACACCTGCGCTCAAGGGCTGAAAAGCCACGACACGGCTCTGGGGCAGCCAGGAAGGGAAGAAGACATTTCAGCAGTGAGACTTCCTTCCCAGACTGAAGTAAAGTCTATTGCAGAGTGGGGAGGGAGTCAGAGAAGGGTGGGTGATGTGTAGGATGACAACAACCCAGTGGCTCCAGGATCCCTGCCTATTCTCAATTACGATGAACGTCCTTCACCTACACTGAGCAAAACTCTCTCATCCAGGTTCATTTTAAAAATTTTTAAATCTTTTTTTAAAAATTTTTTTAAAGATTTTATCTATTTATCTATTTATTTGACAGACAGAGATCACAAGTAGGCAGAGAGAGCAGAGAGCCCGATGCTGGGGGTGGGGGTGCAGGGAGGGCTCCATCCCAGGGTCCTGGGATCAAGACCTGAGGCGAAGGCAGAGGCTTTAACCCACTAAGCCACCCAGGTGCCCCCATTTAAAAAATTTTAATTGAAAATGTATAAGCACACGATTTTTTTCAAAACATCACAGTACAAAATGCTATGCAGTTCAGAATGTCTCCGTCCCACCCAAAGCCCCAAACCCTCAGCTCTCCCAGCTCAGAGACAGCACCATGAACCAATTTGCTGTGTATATTTCCAGGCATATTGTAGGCATACACAAGTATAATGTGTTTTCATCTTTTAATACATATGGGAGCCCTGTTTTTGCTTTTCCACTGAATAATATATCTTGGAGAGCATTCCTTATTTGCACTGATGCCTCCCCCCTTATTCATTTTTTCTCAAGTCTTACTCTTTTTAAATATGCATAGTATTATTTTTTAAGATTTTATTTATTTATTTGAGAGAGAGAGAGAGAGAGCATGACTGCAGGGGAGAAGCAGGGAGCCCGATGTGGGGCTTGATCTCACGACTCCGGGATCATGACCTGAGCCAAAGACAGATGCTTAACTGACTGAGCCACACAGGCACCCCCAAATGTGCATAGTATTCTTGCCATAGGCATAGCACTTATTATTTAAGCAGAGCTCTTCTGGTGGAAATTTAACATTTTCCCAGTCTTTTCCTATCATAAACAATGTCATCATATCTATTGTACATATTGACTTCTTTATTTTCACGACAAAAAAATAATCTCACCTCTTAGAGCTGGAGCCCCAACAACTGTCCCTATGATCTAATATAAAAAATGCCGGGGAAGGGGCACCTGGGTGGTGAAGCCTCCTCCTTCGGCTCGGGTCATGATCCCAGAGTTCTGGATCAAGCCCTGCATCAGGCTTTCTGCTCAGCAGGGAGCCTGCTTTTTTTCCTCTCTCTGCCTGCCTCTCTGCCTACTTGTGATCTCTGTCTCTGTCAAATAAATAAATAAAATCTTAAAAAAAAAAAAAAATGCCGGGGAAGGAGACGGGAAACCTGCATTCCAGTCCTGTCGCAGCCAATAATGTCCTTAGCATTCAGACACCAATCTCTTTCCCTCCCTGTGTAACTCAGGTTCCTTGCCTGTCAGGCAATAATTGTACCTGCTTTAAAACGGCCTCACCAGGGCATTCTGAGAATCAAATGAGACAACGGACGTGAAAGCTTGTGAGTGCTGTGCTAATATCCAAGACTCTCGTCTGGTTATCAGCCAAACCTCGAATTGATTTGTTGCTCTGTGAAAGCGCCCATAAATAACATGGTGCCTGCCACACCCGGTACCCCTTCTAAAGGAAACCTCTGCCCTGCTCCCCCGCCCCACAGCTCCTGCTTGAGGGCAACCCGAGGCTGCCTTGTCCCTCCCTGCCTTCCCCCATCTTCCACTTTTCCACCTCAGGGCTGAACCTGGCTGAGCATGCTGGGAGCACCGCAAACTTCCCAGTGGCTAGAACAAGGAGTTCTGCCCAGAGAGAGACAAACCGAGTCATTCTGACTCTTGCCTTTGGAAAAGTCTACCAGGAAGTCACATGTGAGTAAGATAGGACAAGCATAGGACAGGAGACGCAGATGGAAGCCACACAGCCAGCGTCCCAATGGGCCATTCCAAGCTGCAGTTACCAGGAAGCTGAAATTGAGAGGAAGTGGAAACCCCCAATACACCAAAGCTATGATGTAGGGGGAACGTGGCAGATGTTGGTGAGAAGTGAAAGGACACAGAGACGCAGAACCACCAGAACCTGCATGTTACAGCAGGGACAGAGCAGATACAGCTCCACAGCTCAGCCCAGTCCCTGCTGGGCTCCCATGTGATCCCATCTCCTTTGCTCCCTCATGTGGCTTTACTATAACCTGCCTTTGCCTGGGCCGGGTGGCAGAGGGGAGACCCTCTTCATGCTGCCAGGAGTCCCAAATCAACCCAAGGCTCATGAGACCCACATCCGCAGCTTCCTGCAGAGTTCCCTAAAGGGTGTGTGTGTGTGTGTGTGGAGAGGCTCTTACCTTGGGGCAGGAGAAATGAGAGTCCTAGACTCCATTTTGCTTTGAAATATGCAGCTCTGCTAATGAATGAAGGCAGTTTCGTGGAGGTCGGCCTCCTGAGAAAAGGTCAGGGTGGAGAGGGGCCGAGAGCAGACGTGGAGAGGAAAATGGCTAAGAACGAGCAGTTGAGGTCACACTCATGCAAATGCTTCTTTCTTACCTGAATTCCACCTACCCTCCATGGTACCTCTTCCACCAAACCCTTCCCAGCTGCTTCAGCCATCTTGGACGGGTCTTCTTTTTCTTTTTTTTTTTTTTTTTGGACGGGTCTTCTTAACTACAGTGACTGACTACATTGCCTTATAGGTCCCAATACTTCATCATCCTGCCCTGTAGCCATTCAACCTACAGCTTTCTAGTTCTTTCCACTAAAAAAGCAAAACACATTTCTCCCCTTTTCTTGGGGAGAAATAGTATAAGCCAATAGTATAAGATGAAGTGATGGTGTACCAATTCCAAGGACTCTTGTGCTTTTTCCGTTACCATGAAGAGAGCATGCCTAGGTTAACCCACTGTTCCCAAGAAGAGGATGAGGCACATGTGGAACGAAGTTGCTTTGGACAACCCTCCTAGTTGAGCCCAGCCTAGATCAGCCAACTCTCAGATGCCTGAACTAAATAAATGTTAATTTTTTATACCACTGACATTCTATGGTTGGTTGACAGATAACTGATACAACTACCCAGAGCACATATTGTGCTTTTTAGTACTTTGTTATTTTTAATGACAGTGCATTATTTGGTCATGCATCATTGTTTCTTTGGGTAGGTCCCTCCTCATTAACATCAGACTTAGAAAGAAAGAAAGAAAGAAAGAAAGAAAGGATCTCCACTTAAATTTGAATTTCTGGAAAACAGGGAATAATTTTTTTTTACAGTAAGTGCATTCCATGCAATTTTTAGAACACATTTACACACAAAAAATTACCTACTTGGCATCCAAATTTAACTGGGCATCCTGTGTTTATCTAGCAATCCTACTTCCAGTGCTTGAGGCTATCTCAGCATCTTACCCAGGAACTCTGATCCTGTTCCCCTGGTAATCGTCTTAATGCTGGGAAACAAAAGCATGGTTGTCAAATTGCAAGATTTGTAAGATGGTAGATAGTAAGCACTTTCTCGTCTCCAGTGACAGACCGACCCCTTACGATAATGGTGACGATGGTGATGATTTACTTAGCCTCTGTCTAGGCAGGTAGCGGGCAAATACACTACCTGGTTTTCATATCCAGGCTTCATAGTGCAGCCAAATGGTAAATCTCACCCCCATGTATCAATGAGGACGCTGAGCCCCAGGCAGGTAAAATCACTTTCCGTTGGCCACACAGCTAGTAAGCGTAGTAAAGCTAAAATTCACATGCAGCCTTCTCTCTTTCCAGAATGCAATTTTGTCTCCAACTCCTGAAAAGGTGTTCTGTCATTTTCATGAAAGTGAAGATGGCAACATATGTACCCCAGCCTCCCAGTTTCTGTGTTGGTCCCTCTCAGATCATTCCGTGAATAAGGGGAGTTGTATTAGCGTGTGAGGGTTTCCACAACAAAGTACACAGCACCACAGAATGGGAGTCTTAAACCACAGAAATGTGTCTTCTCACATGTGTCTCCAGTCTGGAGGGTGGATGTCTAACATCAAGGTGTCATGGGGGCTGGTTCCTTCCAAAAGCACTGAGGGAAGGGTCCATTCTAGCCCTGCTGTAGTAATTTTGTCTCAATCTGACTGGGCTCATAGGGTGCCCCAATTACTTCTCCGTGTGTGTGTGAGGGTATTTCTGGAGAGATGAGCATTTGAATTGGTGGGCTGAGTAAAGCAGGTGGCCCCACCCATTGTGGATGGGCGTATCTAGTCCTTTGAGGGCCTGAGTAGAATAAAACCATGGGAGATGGGTGCCTGGGTGGCTCAGTCAGTTAAGCATCAGACTCTTGATTTCAGCTCAGGTCATGATCTCAGGGTCCTGGGATGGAGCCCCCCATTGGGTTCTGCACTCAGCACGGAGTCTGCTTGAGGATTCTCTTTCCCTCTGCCCCCCGCTGTTCGCTCTCTCAAATAAATAAATCAGTCTTTTTTAAGATTTTTAAACGGGGCACCTGGGTGGTTCAGCCGGTTGAGCGTCCGATTCTTGATTTCAGCTCAGGTCATATCTCACAGTAACGGGATAGAGCCTGAGTCAGGCTCAGCACTCAGTGTGGAGTCTGTGTCAGATTCTTTCTCCTTCTCCTCTCCTTCCCCCTCTGCCCCTTTCACTCCCACTTGGTTCTCTCTGTTTAACTGCTTGAGCTGAGCTATCAGTTTTCTCCTGGCCAGGGACTGGGACTTACACCCATAGCTCTCCTCCTTATTAGACCTTTGGATTAGGACTGCAAATTACACCATGAGCTTTCCTGGGAATCCCACTCACAGACAGAAGTGGCAGAATCATGCCATTTCTGCTCAGCCTCTGCAATCGCAGGAGCCAATTCCTTATAATAAATCACATATAAAAATATAAATATACATATTTATTTATTTTTTATATTAAAATATATTTGTATTTTTATTTAAGATATTTGAAAATAAATATATATTTATTACATTTTATAATTATTTTAATTATAAAAATTATAATTATAAATTATAATTATAAAAATTATTATATATCTTATAATTATTATATTTTATAAATAAATATACACATATTCAAATATATTTATTTGAAAATAATATATATTTATTTTCAAATATGTTCAATATATAGTCAAAACAATATAGAGATAGATAGATAGATTCTCTGGAGAACACTGATACATGCCTCTCTCCTTGTAGATGGTCGTCTTCTCCCTTACATTCAGTCCATCTTCCTTCTGTGCAGGTCCGTGCCCAAATTTCCTCTTCTTACAAGCATATCAGTCATACTGGGTTAGAACCTACCCTAATGACCTCATTTTAACTGAATCACTTCTAGAAAGGCCCTCGCTCTAAATAAGGTCACATTCTAAGGCACTGGGGATTAGGGCTTCAACATAGGAATTTGGGGGGAGAGACGATTTAGCCTCCAACAAGGTTTGTGGAGCTAGCTGAACTCATCCTGATGCAGTCTGCCTTTAAAAGAGGGACCCAATGGAAATTTCAGATGCCGGAACTCTGGTTTTCAAGTGGTGGAATTCTAGTGTCTAAAGGAGTCCCTACAGTGGCAAAGGCCCATCGTGCAGTTCCTAACAATGGGCCTCAAAGGTGTGTCACAGCCTCCACCAAAGGGGCCCTAGCAACTAGTAGAATGTGGGTTATTATGAGGACAGGGGATTGTGATGGTGGCCCGACTATGGAATCTGGTGAAACCAAATGTTAGTACCTTCAAAGATGTCCTTTGGCCCCAATTGGCAGCATTGTGGTTTTCTGGATGGCAGCAGAGGACAGAGAAATGATGGAAGCCCGGGGAGCAGGAGAAAGCTGCCCAACCTTCCCCAAGGCGGCGCCTGATGACCCCATGTCTGAAGGGAAATCAAGGGCTTCTTTGGTAAGGGGCAGGGGTGGATACCTTGTTTCACTGCCCCTGCCTGTCCCTACGTGGGGAGGAGGGTGTCATGGGGACACGTGATAGGAGCTGAGTGCTGGGGGATCCCAGAGAGCTACTAAAAAGAGCAAGTCACATGTACCCCGTCCCCCCAGCTGTCACCAGGGACCAGGTAGCCCTTAGTAAGATTGTGAAATCATCTGAGGCTGGCTTTGGTCTCTACCACCTCCCTCCCCATTCAGGGCCGGGTCCTCCCTCTGCCAATACGACCCTGCTCCCCCATAGCCCGTGTGTTGGTCCCCTACACTGGGTTTCTGACTTATCTCAAAGTTAGAGTGGGGGTGGGAAATTTACCAGGAAGACAGACTTCTGCCTCAACTCCTCAAGCCTCTCCTTGCAACTTGAGGGCACCCTTCCCTCATGTCAGGGTGCCCTCCCCTTCCCTGTGACGCTCAGGGCCTGCTAACTCTGGGTGAGTGCACCTCTGGCTAGAGCTCAGCCTAGATCCTTACAGGTCACAGCTCTCTTCCACGACCGTCCAGTCCGTGGTGGCCGGCAGGCTGCGGAGTGCCCAGGGTGGGGCAGGGGCAGCCCCAGGCACACTCCTCAGTGTCCCCTAAATCTCCCCTTCACTGCTCCAGGAGGCAGAGTCCCCGAAGCCAGACTCTTCCCACGACCACCTAGAGGAGATGGAAGCTTGTGAGAACGGAGGCTGCCCAGGGCCACCCAAGTCAGGGTCCTCCAAGGCTGGCTCCACCACCAAGGGCCAGGCGGGCGACGGGCCTGAACTCGGGGAGCTGCCCCCCGCTCGGGCCGCCCCGGAGACCCCGGGGACCGAGCGCAACACCGAGATGGAGCTGGAGAAGGTGCGCATGGAGTTCGAGCTCACGCGGCTCAAGTATGTGCACGAGGAGAACGAGCGCCAGCGGCAGCACGAGGAGGTGATGGAGCAGCTGCAGCAGCAGGTGACGCCCCGCCTGGTAGGTGACCTAAAAGTAGGGTGTGCTGGCAAGAGGCCCGCAGGCTCCGCCCGGAGGGCTGGGGGAACCCCTCCCTGCCCTGCAGGGGGAGCCCACTGAGCTGCTTCAGGCCTGCATCCCTCCCTGATCCAGCTTAGCGTCCTGGCAAAGCTAGATCAACTCTTGAAGGAGAGCTGACCCTGGGAGGGGCCTCGGAACCCCGGTTCCGCCTGCCCACAGCTTTCCTTCTCCGGGAAAGTCTTCACCGCTTCCTCTGTGACTGGCTTTCCAGCATTCTCTAGTTCTCTCTGTATCTCGCTTAAGAGACGGGAGTCGGGAGTCGGGGCGCCTGGGTGACTCAATGGGTTGAGCCGCTGCCTTCAGCTCAGGTCATGATCTCAGGGTCCTGGGATCCAGTCCCCCATCGGGCTCTCTGCTCAGCAGGGAGCCTGCTTCCTCCTCTCTCTCTCTGCCTGCCTCTCTGCCTACTTGTGATCTCTCTCTGTCAAATAAATAAATAAAATTAAAAAAAAAAAAGAGAGAGAGAGAGACGGACAGCAGTCCGCCCAGGGATTTGGATAAAACTATCATCTCCCGGGGTCAGAGCCGCATCTGTTCCGTGGGATTGCTCTGCCTTGTTGCCAACTAAAACGGAGGCATCTCCAGCCAGGAGATGTGTATTAAATGAGGGGATAAGAAAGCCTACTTTCTGTCACATGGGATGGGAAGGGCTTATTAGCACTGTGAGGCCAGGGCCACTCTAAGTCCTAAATAGCCTAAAGATGCCATTGTTGAAAGCATGTTGCCTGGGCTTTAAAATCAGCCCTGGGTTAAAACTCTGGCTGTACTGTGTATAAACCGCGTGATATTGCACAAGAGATGAATCCTCCTTGAGCCTAGATTTGCGCATCTAGAAAGTAGTCCCCACCGCATAGGGTCCCAGCGAGGAGTGAAGGAGAGCATACATGCAGGGCACTTTGCGCTGAGCCTGGCACATTAGGTAAGCACTCAATAAATGTTAGCTATTACCATTTTTATGTACTCATGCAATTCACTTCTTGACCCAAATGCAACAACTTACATTCATCACTTTTCAATTTTATTGGGATGTAATGTATTAGCTATGCTTCCCAGCTCTGAGTCATCCTCACTTCTGAGAAACTTGCCTTCTGTCTTTATCCAAGTCATTGCTATAATTGTTGAGGAGGATATGACCTAAAGTAAATACCACTAAAAGATCTCCCTACAGGTTAGCAATGTTCCATTAATCAGCACCCTTGGGTTACATTTTATCCAGCTCACATTTCTCTACCTTGTCCAAAAAACTATCTTGAGACACACTGGCAGATGGTTTCCCAGAATTAAGATATTATACTACCTATAGCATTTCCCTAATTGACTGGTCCTTTTTTTTTTTTTTTTTTTTTTTTAGAAAAAGAGATTGGTTTTTGTGTGATTTGTTTTCAATGAACACATGCTGGGTTTTAACAATTTTTTTTGCTCACACAATACCTGCTTAATTATACAATGAATGGTTTTGCTAAGCCAAGTCAAGCTTACTGAACTGATATCTCCAGAATCCATCCATTTTCCCCCTCCTTTTAAAAATCTAGAAAATATTTGCTTGTCTCTAAGATTCTGGCACATTTCCTGAGATTTTTTTTTTTTTTCCCCTCTCTAGTAAGTTCCATTTCCAAGCTTGGGGCATTGTTCTCAGTATCGTGGGGTAAAATGTGTCAGGAGTCGGAGCCTGAAATACTTAACACACCCGAGGTTGAGATATTGTGCCTTTGCTCTCTGCCTCCTTCTAACCATATTTGTTTTCCCTTTTTTAGTTTGAAAATCTTACTCTTGCTGGATGAGCTGGAAACCCTTGGTGTATAGTCTTATCTGCTGTCTTCTGCTCAAAAGACAGACCACTGAAAATGTGGTGAAAAGTCTAAAAGGTCACACAAATGCATGTTTGGTTGTCAAAATCATAATTGTCACCCATGAGCATTTCAGGCTGAAAACGCATGCTGGCCGCTTTTGTGGGCAGAAGCCAATAGACCGGGAGCTGCAGTGGATGGGCAGACCACCCACACAGCACCCCATCCCGCTAGAATCCTGGGTTTCCTCCTCTGGTCTTCAACTTGCCTTGGTATTCACTTTAGAAACGGCATCACCGGAGTCATTTTCTGCCCTCTCGGGTTTATTGATTTGCCCTCACATTTTCTATAGTTGTCCAAACAACGGTGTGTCCACAACCCTGGTCTTTGGTAATCGTTTACAAAGCTGTTTAATGTTTTGTGCATTTACTGGCAGGTGATGTTTAAGCCCCCTCCCCACTTTCTCTTTTTCTAGATGAATGGGTGGGGAGATTTCATTGTACTGGAAACTACCTCTGTGTGTCTGTTTCTCGCTAGGTTAGGGTAACCCGGTCCCAGCCATCTGCCTGCTTACAAAAGGCATGGCATGATTTTAAAAGATATTTTAGAGAATAAACCATGGGTGATGCCTTCTTAACTACAGATCAAAATAGTTTTGTCAGCTTTCGCTATACTTATATGTTGATGCTTTCTACAGTTAAAATGCGGGCTTGTTGAACCTCAATTGCATAGATTTCAGAAATGAGCAATGCGCAGGCAGAATCAGCTAGACGACTCAAGCTGCTTTCCCCAGGCTCGATACTGTAGAATATCAGAAGTCCTATCACCTGTCTCTGACCACCTGTCCACCAGGGAGACCCAACCTCTGGCCAATAGGCCACAGACTAACCCCTGAGACATGTGCCAGGACAAGAACAGTCAGAAACAGGCACTTGTGCCCTCTCATTGAGCCACTGTGCAGAGAACAAGGCTGAGTGTCAGGGCAAGCCATCCAGAGAACATTCCTGAGGACAGGTATGCAGATCTGGGGACCTCAGAGTCAGAGACAGTCTGCACACTTGTGACTGGAGGCAGCAGAGAACTCAGAGAAAGGACGTTGTTGCCTGGTGCCTGACTCAGGAGGGATGAGGGCAGACTGAAGAAGTGAAGACCTAGGAGGTCCCTCTACGTGCCCGTGACCTTGCTGGGAATGCTTCCGTTCTTGGCCCACTCTTCCTCCTGTAGTCTGTGAGGGGGACATGGTGACCCTTCCCTCAGGTGAGGAAGATGGCCTGCCTGAGGTCATATTCTGGAAGGGACGGGAACAGGACTGACACCAGACCTGCCTGGTTGCCAAGCAGCGTGGTTTGGCCAGCGGAGCTCTCTTCTTTCCCCCACAGTTCTCGGGAGGCCTCCAGGACCTCCTGCTCCCCCAGAACCAGTTTGCCATGTTCCTGTACTGCTTCATCTTTATACACATAATCTATGTCACCAAGGAGATGATCTTCTTTCTCTTCTCCAAGCACTACCTGTTCTGCATTGCGGCTATTTTGCTCTGTTTGATTAAAACTTTATGGTCCTACTTCTAGGTGCTTTTGCTCCCTCCATCACTGGGAACCCCCATGCCAGTGGGTTACTACGACACGATCCAAGTTAGCCCCTGGCCTGCCTCCCTCCTCCTCCCCTCACACAAGCCTCCCTCCAGTCAGAGCTTGCTGTTAGGAAAGGCTCTGCTATCAACCATTTACATTTTAGTGTGAAGAACCATGTTTAGGCCTTATACAAGGCCTGAGTTCTCAGTGTGGATGAAGATGCTTTGGGCCCTGAGGGGAGGATCTCAGAAGTGACCGATCTAGGGAGGTATTTAGAGGGTGAAGGAGCTTAGGGTTTCTAGAATCATAGAAATCATACTATGACCAGGTTGGTTTGGGATCTACCACATCTCCTCACTTGTACAGATCTTCTCTGAGGTGTGGGGTGCTGTGGTAGGCTTGGGGATAAGCCCCCCAAAGAAGTGCACATCCCAAAAGCCCAGAACCTGTGATGTTTTGCTATATTACCTTACATAGTAAAAGAGACTTGGATAGGTGATTAAGTTAAAGACCTTACAAGGGAGATGAGCCTGGATTATTCTACAGGCCCAATGGTCATCACAAGGCTTTTCACAAGAGGTAGGCCGGAGGGTGACAGTAGGAGAAGGAAGGGGATGTGGCCACAGAAGCAGAAGCTGGGATGAGCCAAGTAGAGCAGGTAGCCTTTAGGGAAGGCACAGAAATGAATGTTCTCCTAGAGCCTGCAGAAAGAATGTAGCTCCAGCCAAGCCATTTTAGACATGTGACCACCAGAACTGTAAGAGAATAAATCTGAGCTGCTTTAAGCCACTAAGTGTGTAGTACTGTGTTATGGCAGTAACTGGAGACTCATGCAGGAGCCAAGCCTCCCCAGATTCTTCCCAGCTCTGCAGACATGTCAGGATAGCAGTACCAGGCCATGGACAAGAGTCCACTTAGCACTGGGCCCGAGCAGCTGAGAGCCTGCCCTCAAGACAGTTCAAAGAGAGCTGCTGAAACTCCAGGGAACCCAGGAAAGGCCCTTCAGGGTCTGATGGGTAAAAGTTATCCCTACCATGGGGCAGAGCACACCTGCTCCCAGGGGGGTTGGGAGGGCTCAGGAGGGCTCAAACACCTGACTGGGACCAGAGCAAGAGGGCAGGGCTGCATTAATGGAAAGTAGGAAGGAAAAATAAAAACAAAAAGCAAACATGGGCCACACAGTCCAACCCTCACATCCCAAATGCATGCACAAACGTGCACACATGTACACACACACACAGACGCACAGCAAATAAACAGTTGTCCAGTGCAGAGATGGACACAACCCTCCAGCCCCAAAGACACAGGCAGCAGCAACGAAAAGGAACAGACTTTGAACACCAGAGGGTTCAGAGCAGACACAAAATGAAGTGTCTGACAGGTATGTAACGAGGAGTTCAACTCCACCATCGTCACAGACCCGACTCCTCCTCTCACACACACACCCCGGCTAGCAGGTCCTCAGCCGCTCTGACCCTGCCCACCCAGGAAGGAGGACTGCAACCTGCCGCCTGCACAGGAGGCCCTGGGGATAAGGCAGCAAACAGAATGAGGGTGGAGGCAGTAGTATAATCAGGCAAGTCTGTAGTGACCCTTCCTTTTCTGGGACATAGAGGTGGGCCTTTAAGAGGGATGAAAAAATAAGCTGCTGTCTCACTGGGCTCTGCGAGGGAGACTCTGAAAACACATGAAAAGAAGATCGGTCTGAGATTCAGGGTCAGTACACACTAGCGTGCCATGGAAGTTTTGGTGACTTCTCATTTCCACCCAAATCAACACATTCACCCCCATTTATAGGTGCACATGACCGATATTTACCTGAAAGCAACAAAGCTGTCATTTCTCATGAAACTTTGAATGATAGTTTTTGTTATTGGGTCAGTTCTCATAGTCATTGTATTTGACCCAGGATCCTGGGGTGGGATTGAGGTTAAAGGAGGAGGAAATCAGGGTATCGAAAAGATTAGGGCCCCGGGATTTGACTTGTTATAGCAGATGGATTCGGGAGTTTGTAAAAAATACCATGTGCTATAAAACCATTTAGTTCATTGTCCTGTTGAACTGGACTAAGATCCGTGCATTTTCCTTATAAATCTTCAAAGAAAGACTTAACTCCCTTGAACAGTTAAGCAGCATCACATCCTTAACAATGGGCATGAAATCTCCCTCCTAGTTCTCCTCCTGTGACCAAAGACTGACGCCAGTAGCCTAAGGTATGCCCTCTGGGAAAATGAAGACAGTTCACGGTCACTTCCCAAACCTGGCAGAATTCTCCTGGTTCAAATTCAGAGCAGAAAATCAGAAGGGGGAGAGACCACAGTGGGGAGAATTGCACAGGATAGGAAGAAGGCACAGGTGAGGATTACCAAGCAGATAACAAGACAACATCTAACTTCTTGAGCACCTTCAATGTGCCAGGTACTTTGCTAAATATTTATGGAGACAACCTTCGCCAAAATCCTAGGAGGAAGACATGCATATGATCTCCAGGTCACAGATGAGGTTCCCAAAGCTCAGAGAGGTTAAATGACTTACCCAAGACCATCGTGGATCTTAAGTCTGACTCCCAAACACACAACCTTGCTACACAACCATGCTCCCAAGACCCTGCCTTGAAGGATTTCGCAGGTTTGCAGGCAGGATGAGGTTAACGTACATGAAAATGTAAAGACACTGTCAGCATACAGACCTCAGTGTTGAAGGAAATCAAAGAAGGAGAGGTCCCTTGAGCCCGCCCAGGGTGAGAGGAAGACTTTTCAAAAGAGCAACCCACAAGAGCAGGTAGGCCTGAGACAAGTGGAAAGGAGAGGAAACTCACACAAACTTAAGATCAGGGTGGGAGTGTGTACAGAGGATGGAGGAAAACGAGAAGGATCATCCCTGCTCCAATAACTGGTGTAAAGGGTACTGTGCCTGGAAAATTGATATGGGAACAAATTTTATAGTCTTGAATGTTGGTCCGAGGAATATGAAATTAATCCCTTGGGAAATGGAATCCCTGAAGATCACAGAGTGAGTAACTCCCTTCCAAAAAAGGGAAAAAATACCTCCTTTATGGTTACCTTGTTCTTGCCTTGACCTCCTCTTTCCATTTTCAATCTGGGACCATTCTAAGGTCCTGAGTGTGAGGACGGCATTCAGTGATAAAAGAAACCCAACCTCAGTGGCTTAACCAGATAGAGGCTTATGCTTCTCACATACTAAGAAAACCCAATTAAGGCAGTCCGTGACCGGTAAAACAGCTCTAGGAAATCAGAGAAGACCCAGGCTGCTTTTTGCTCCACCTTCTTAGCACTCAGCTTTTATTCTCCTCACACACGGCCTTCAGCCTCATGGTCTTAAAATGGCTGCTGTAGCTCCAAGTATCAAATCCACAACTCCAGGTCAGAAAAGACAGGGAAAAGAAGTGGCTGCTTTTAAAAACTTTCTAGGGGCACCTGGGTGGCTCAGTGGGTTAAAGCCTCTGCTTTCGGCTCAGGTTGTGATCCCAGGGTGCTGGGATTGAGCCCAGCATCTAGCTCTGTGCTCAGCGGGGAGCCTGCTTCCCCCACCCTCTCTCTCTGCCTGCCTCTCTGCCTACTTGTGTTCTGTCAAATAAAAATATCTAAAAAAAAAAAAAAAAAAAAAAAAAAAAAAACTTAAATAAATAAATAAAAGTGTTCTAGAAACATCTCTTTGGTCAGATTGGGTCAGGGAGGGGTCTGCTCCTAGCTGCAGGGCATCTGAGATAAGTTTTTCACCTGGGCGCTGTTGCAGCCTTGAATAAAATTAGGATTCTGACAGTGTGGGGAGAGAGAGGTATGGATATTGAATAAGCAAATAACTATGTCTACCATGGGTAGACTTAGGCCTAGCTTGCGTTCACCCCGCGCTACGTCAGTCTTGGTGGGGTAAGACATGGGGTGGGGCACGGGTGTAGCCAATCCAGGCCTGGCCCACTATGGCACTACTGCCCTTGGGCTTCATTTACCACAGCAGGAAGGCCATGGTTTTCTCTGGACACGTGGCTGGAACAGCTCTGCCTTCATCCTGACCTCTGCCTAAGGCCCCAGGATCTTAACACATCTGGACAGCAGCCCAGCCTGGGACCTGGGGACTAGAAGGGTATGCCCCTCTGTGCCCAGCACCCTTAGCAAAGCTGTAAGGGACAAGTTTGCTCCTAGAGTCCCTCCCCATCCTGAGTCCCAGAGTTCACAGAAGGGAGCCCAGTGCCCCCCTCCCCGTCCCCATCCCCATCTCTCTGGTCAGCCCACGCACCAAGCTGCTAAAGATTGAGGGTGTAACCCGTTACACAGATCCATTCAGATTTTTAGGCCCAACAAGCAACACTAGCAGTAAAGTTTCAGGCAGGCTTTGGGAGGAAACGATGGAAGGATCTTTCTTTCTTGCTCCCCAGATGGAATCGCGCAGGTTGTAACCCCAAGCCCGAAGATATTACTAGAGTCCAAGAGACTGCTGGGATCTGCAGGTGGGAAGAGGGGACAGGCTTGGTTCCAAAGGTCACTTCCCAGCCTTGCCAGTTTCTAATCCCACCTTAGCAGGTGGCTGCCAACAAGTTAAGGTTTCCAGGCTTCATTTGGATGACCTGTAAATTATATAAACTCTAACTCAGTGGGGGGAAAAAAGGGACAAAAGCCTAGAGACTGACTTCAGAAATTCTAATTTAATTGATCTGATCTGTGGTTCAGTAGCTTCCAAAGTCCCTTAGCTGATTGCAAAGGGCAGCTGCATGCATTACAAAACCTAAATCCTTGCTACTAGTGATCCAGCCCCTTCAGCATTGCCTGGGGCATCTTAGAAATGGCACATCCCAGGCCCTGCCAGCCCTCACCCACTGTTACAGCCACATGTGACAATATTCCCAATGACTCTTATGAAAAGGACTACTCTGGGGGATGGGTTTCAATTCAACCTGTGGGGAAGTTACTGCTCTTGGCCTGGAGGACCTTCCAGCAGGGGGTGTGGAGGCCAGATGGGAAGGAGAAAGAGGACAACTGAGTCTGGAGCCCCTGGAAGGTCCTAGGAGCTTCCCCCAACATCTGGCACAGCCCAGGTGGCCCGGCTGCCCCTCCTCCCTCTGTGCCTTCAGGAGCCCATGCTCTGGGCTTCTGAGGAACCAAATGATTTCTCCCGGCAGACAGGGATTTACCAGAAACTTCCAGAATGCCCCCAGGCCTGTCTCTGCCTCTGTCCCTTTTTTGATCTAGCTCCCGAGTGTGTAGCTTGAGAGAATCTTGCTAATATGCATTCATTCATTATTTAAAGGTTGCCACTGTTCCTTCAGGAAGGTTAAGCATGATTAAAAGATGGGATTTTTCCATAGGGCATAGCAGAAAAGCTAGGGCTCCCACATTTTAAGCTGTTTTGGCCAAGCCTCGTTGCATAATTTAAAGTCTGTGACTTATTTGGATTTAATTAGCCAAAGGAGCTGCAGCTGAGGTTCACTAGTCAGTATTTATTAAGCACCCTCAAAGGGTTTGGGAGCTCTTCAGAGCAAAAAGCAGGATCGGCTTTGGACTTGTGCACTTCCCACACTGAAGCAGGAGGGTTTACGGATCCTGGCAGCAGGTAGCATTTTTGTTCCTCTAGGAGAACAAAGGGGTGGCCTCAAGGGGCCTGCGCAGTCACAGGACAGATGCTCACAGAAGCCTTCTCCTCAGCCCTGAGTTGGGTGGGGTGAGCCCCCTCACAGGGCTGTAGTGACAGGTAAGAAAATGCAGAGCCATTCACGTGAGAGGCCCTAGTAAACACACCTGACCTGAAGAGCCACGGGAAGTAGAGGGGACAGGCTCCCAATTTGTGGAGCCCAAGGCAAAAGGACAATGCCAGGTCCTGTGTTCAAAACCTAGGCTTAAATTTTTATTAATTATTATTTTATTTTTTAATTTTAGTATTTATTTATTTTTCACTTTATTTTATTATTTATTAATTTTATTTATTATTATAATTTTTATTTTATTAATTTCTTAATAGAGAATTTCACGGCTGTGACAGCAGAACTGAAACCAAATGTGCCCTCCACCCCGACGATGGCCGAGGTCCCCCTGAGCACAGCAGGTGCCCCAGCCGGGGCTGGAGGGAGATGGAGGAGACCCTTGGGGTGTGGGGTGCCCCTCAATCCCAGCCTCAGAGAGAACATGTCCCCAGGTACCCTAGCAGCCAGAGAGAGGGCAGTGGGCTCTGTGCCCTTTGAAAAGGTGTGGGGGCCCCTGGAGCAGACTGAGGGGTGGAGGAGCCTGCGTCTGGTGATCTGAGGGGAGGACAGGCCTTCTCCAGGCCAAGGGTGCCCATGCCCACCTGCCAGCTATAGAAGTGGAGTCTGAGTAGCGGGCAGTTCCAGGCCCTCGGGCCCTGCTCCAGGGTCGCAGCTGCCAATCACAGGGATAAGAGAAACCTCAGGCTTTCCAACTCTGACTCTAGGGCTCTACCCCCAGCCCCATTCAGCTGATCATTTTTCTCTGGACTAGAAAAATCCCCAAGTAAGAGAATAAAGTTACACTTTTTACCCCTCTGAGCCTCTCTTATATCAAATGACAGTCACTTTCCCCCAAACTTCTCATCAAAGGAGCCTTTGTAGGGTCCTAGGGCAGAGAGCCGGCCTTGGAAGATGGCTACCAGGAAGCCCTCCAGAAAGTGCTGAGCAAGGCAAGCCTGGATTTGCCAGGGGGCGGGGCTGGGGTGGTGGTTTGCTGGGAGGGGGTGTTTCAGAAGCTGTTCTCCAGCCGAGGAAGGGCCAGGTGGGACCTCCCAAACATGGAGCCTCTCTTCTCTCCCCCATACCCTACCCAAAATGTGGGCGCTGGCTGTTAGTGTGGCTGCTGGAGACCTACCGGTGCTTAACAAATAAATGAACAAGCCAATAAAGGAAAGGATGCAGTGGGCAACCTGAGAGAGGCTCCTTGAGCTAAAGCATTCTTAGAAGGCTTCTGAGGGAGGGGCGCAAGCTCACTCAGAACTCCCTGGGGATTCTGCCCCGTCCAGGGCACTTCGTGTCATCACATTTTAGCCCCTCCCCAGGGAGCCCTGTGACTATCTCCACTTTGCATCTGGGAAAACCCAGGAAGAGAGGTTCAGGAGTTGCTTGAGCTAACTCAGCCTGAAGGTGGCAGAGACTAAGTATGGCAAGGAGAAGGAGCCAAAAGTTGATTTATAAGAAAAACCCAAATCTATGTCTTGTGGGCTTGGGTTTGTGAGTGAAGATTCAGAGCTACCTGGATAACACACACGAAGAGTGCTGTGACTGTATTTCAAACGGTAAGGTGTGGACCCACTGGGTCTCTTCAACTGTGTCTACGGAGGGGTAGCAGCCTCAAAGGTATGGGCTTAAAAAGCTACCTCTGAATTCTACCCAGTCTCTCATTTCCTCCCACCAATGGCTGTAGAGGAAAATGTCTCTGAGGGGGGACAGGGATGTAAGTCCTCTCTCACTAGCCCACTTGGTCCATGCATCCCACCATTTTCCTAAGAGGTGAGAGGGAGATACACGCTCAAAGCCCTGGAGAACTTCATCTGGACCCGACCCAACATCTACTGGGTCCCTCAAGTCAGGTGAGGGAGTCTGCAGCTGGCCTGGGGGGTCTCCTCTCTACAATCAGCCATGCTGGGCTCTGTGCAGACCAGGATACAATGGCAGGCGGATGAAAGCAGAGGGAGGTGGTCAGACCCAGAGAGAAACCTAAGAGTTCACTCTCACTGACATTCACTTTTGGTGATTTCTGTATCCTCACAAACCCAAATCACCCGCCGCACTCTCCCACCCAGCCCACTTCAGTACGTGACTGCGTGGGTTCCTAAAAAATGATGAACTTTGACTGGAAGACTCTGGAAGCGTGGCAAAGCAAAGAAAGCTCACCTGCTTTCAGATAACTCCCCTAAGCGAACCACACAGTGTGGGACAGTCCTGATGCTCCAAACAGATCAGCTAGGGCCGGAGTCAAAAACTGGGATATCGGGGGGCACCTGGGTGGCTCAGTGGGTTAAGCCGCTGCCTTCGGCTCAGGTCATGATCTCGGGGTCCTGGGATCGAGCCCCGCGTCGGGCTCTCTGCTCAGCGGGGAGTCTGCTTCTCTCTCTCTCTCTCTGCCTGCCTCTCTGTCTACTTGTGATCTCTCTGTCCAATAAATAAATAAATAAATCTTTAAAAACAAAACAAAACTGGGATATCGGGAGGGCCCATGTGAAGCAGGTAAAACAGGGAAGCTGCCCAGGTGTGGCTAACGGGAAATGATGGGCCAGCGGGAAGGAGGCAGCCTCTACTCCCCTCCCTCCCACCCATTTTCACCAAGTCAGGATGCTAACCCCGTGTCCATTCAAGGTCAGGCAGGAAATCCAGGCTCTCTATGTGATATTTGCTGATAGTGAATGGAGTTGGTTTCTTTCTTTCTTTCCTCCTCCTTCTTTTATTATTTTTTTAAGTTTTTAAATTGTTGCAGCCATACTGTGGACCCACTGGCTCACAGTCCCTGAGCTTGAG
The DNA here is from genome assembly GCF_964662115.1 of Mustela nivalis. Classification (NCBI taxonomy): domain Eukaryota; kingdom Metazoa; phylum Chordata; class Mammalia; order Carnivora; family Mustelidae; genus Mustela; species Mustela nivalis. The sequence goes on from NC_139027.1 coordinate 78,170,405, forward strand.
ATGTGATTTCCTTTATGATAGAGTCTCTGCTTCACTCAGACACCGGCTAGGGGATTTCTTTAAACAGAAAGCTCTCCTAGTACAAAAATAGAATGGGATTCACTCCAGCACTGTTTAAGAACGGAAGCTGCAGCGAGGGATCCTTCTGCCCTCCACAACTGTCTTGCCTTGAGGTGTTTCAAGAGACAGATCTCTTAATGCATTTCAAATCCAGTTAGAGTGGCAAAAATCTAATTTCCATACAACTGCTTGAAGGAAGATGGGAATGTGGCTCAAGCCTGGATCAGGATTAAAGCAGGGGTAATGCAGGGGCCTGGAAGCAGGGAAATGAGGCAGGAGAGTGGGTTGGGGGTGGATGGTGAGGCTGGGTGCCCAGGCTGGGTGAGGTGGAGGGAGGCAGGCAACAGCCCTGGGAGGTTGATCAGACAGAGAGGTTGGGCCTGGGGACCAGAGCTAGCAGGAGAGGGGAAGAGGGGGAGGGAGCATCATTAATTGTCATGGCAACGGAGGAATCAGGAAGGGGGAGGAAAAGTGAGGGGGAGAAAAAGTAGCTCTGAGAAGAGCTCCTTTGGGCTGCTGCCTACAACCAGCTCTCTCCTCTCTACCCAGGCACCTTGACTGTGATTCCTCGTCTATGGCTCCCCTCTAATATCTCCCCCACCTGATTCTGCTCATCCCTGGCACAAATAAATTACTAGCAAATTACCTCAAGGATGTTTAGATCCCAAACATGGGAGGCTGGATGGATACCTACTTATTCTGCTTCTGGGCTTCCAAAAGGCCTCTTGAAAATATGTTGTCCACTGACCTGCCCTAAAGCCTATAATCTCACCATCAGCAGAACATTTCTTGGATAAGGATGTGCTTATGTTCCATTACAAAGCCTCATCAGGAAGGCTAACATTCTGGATACTAATTTCTAGACTCTCCTAGGGCATGAATTGATCACACGGAGGAGGGATCTCCACTTCATCCTTGGCATGTCCACCAGTAGGGTTCAGACATAATCTGCACACGTACCATAAACTAGTGGGGCAGACCCCAGACGGTCCAGGTCATAGGCTGGCTCCAGTGATATGCACTGTGTGTGTTCACCATTGCTTTTCTTTTGGGGGAGCTCTGTATTCCCTTATCTTGGTCCATGAAGTTCAAAGGGGCAGATTTCCAGTCAAGAGTGGACCCAAGACCCAGACCAGCCACTCAGAGCATTCCGTCTCCTGGTCTGAATGATTAGTTTCTGTGTGGGCACGTGACCTAAGCCTGACCAATGAGTCTTAAACCTGGGACTTCTGCTAGAGCTCCTGGAAGATAAGCTCTGAGCAAGTGGACTGTATATCCACCGTGGCTGGTGGCCATCTTGTTCCCCTAGGGGAAAGGCTGCTTGAGAGAAAAGCCTACAAAGAGAAAAGCAGAGCCAAGAAGAGATAAGACACTGACAGGGAGATACAGGTGGGAAGGAGATGGAAAGAGAAGTGAGTCCTTTTTGGCCCCAGGATCTACTGGAAATAAGAGACATCCCTAAAGCTTTTCAGTTGCTGTTAACGTCGATTTGAATTGGGTATCTGTCACTTGGAGCCAAGTGTTCTGAGTCACACCAGGGCTTTCCCATTTGGCGAAAGAAAAAAGGATTAAATGAGTTGGAACCTGGGACTGGCAAGCGTTAATGATGTATCATGGCGTCTGCTCCCAACCTGTCTGTGGAGAAAGATGTGGAGATGGACCTAAACCTGGGAGTTGGGGAGACACGGCAAGAGGTAGAGTTCTCACGTGCACAACCTCAGCAGGAAAGGGAGTCATCTCTCCACTTCCTGAGGGAAAACAGCCCTGTTCTAGCACCACGAGGGGTTGGGGCATCTCGTCCAGAGTTGCTCTTAGCACTGTGGATATTTTGAGCCAGATAGGGAGTGGGGGGTAGGGGGTTGTCCTGGGCGATGTAGGATATTTAACAGCATCACTGGCCTCTACCCGCTAGATGCCAGTAACAGGCTCCCTGTTTTAGTTGTGACAATAATAAATGTCTCCAGACATGGCCGAATATCCGCTGGGGGTCAAAATTGCCCCCAGTTGAGAACCACTGCTCTAGGGTTAACCTGGTCCCATCATGTCCAGTGTGATTAACGTCTACAGACTGAAGGCATGACAGGAAGCCAGAGAATGAGAGAGGTGGGAGAGATGATGGTGGGCTGGAGGAGCCTGGTTCTTAAAGAAGGTGGCATCTGAACAAGGCCACAAAGGATGGGTAGAATTTGGCTAATCTAGCTCGAAGGACAACGCTCCAGGGAGAAGAAACTATTCAAAGGCAGGGGTGTGCCCCATTTGGTCATGCAGGTATGCGTGCCCAAGTGCCCAGCTGAGGAGCGAGTGGGAGCTGAGATACAGCCCACCTTCCCATGGCCAAGCCACAACCCTGGGCACTGGGCTGTGTCAATCCAGAGGAAGGGGAACCTTTGTCTTAGTACAAAGGTTTCTCGTGTGTCCCCCACCTCATGGGCTCATGGTACCATATCTGTCCAGAGGGGGCCTTCCTCTACTGACACACACGTGCCACAGAGGTCAGCCAAGGCCCCACAAACGAGCACACCCTGGGACAGGAAGGAAAGGCAAGCCAGCCAAGTAGCCACACTCTGTCAGCGGCTCTAGCTTTCTCCGGCCCTGGTTGGCCCCATGGCATTCTCTCCACTCTGACTGTTCTGTGGGGAACCCCCACCCCCACCCGCTGCTGGCCTGCAGAGGCCCTGCACAGAAGAATGAGAAGGAAGTTCTTTCAAGAGCTCAAAAAAGGCTGAACGAAAAGGAGAAGGCAAGCTCTGAGAGAAGAGCCTGGTCTGGAGATGGACCGCAGCCAATGTGCATGGGCTCAGATCACTGCTGCTGCTACCCCTCCACAGAAAGACCATGCGGACAGGCTGCCACTCCTCAGGGAGGACCCTCCACCAGAGCCCTGCCCCTTCCTGCAAAGAGACTTTCAGAACCTCTCCGTTCTCCCTTGCCCCACTGTTTCCCTTCCTTGGCTCATCATTCATTCAGCCGTGGGCTAGTACAAACCAGGGTGCAGGAGATCTTGGGGATACTGGAGGATCATCACAGGGCATGATTTGGGTGAGGGTCATTTTAAGAGCCTCACAGGACGAGCCCTCAACTTCCACCTGGGCTCTCCCCTGTAAGCTTTGAGTTCACAGAGGTCCGAGGTCACGGTCCAGGGTTGCTGCTGGTTCCCCTCCTACTTCCCATTTCACAGTCTACCACCTCCCAAGGGAAAGGCACACCCCTCACCCATCCCAAACCTTACCATGGTGCATTGACTTGAGGGGGAAAAATGTATGGTGCAATGAAACTACCATCTAAATCCTTATATCTGTGTAGAGGAAAGGAATGACTGCTGACTGGGCAAATTCACGAGCTTCCGGTTCTCTGCTTTCATTTAAGCGAAGGGTCTCTTCTTTTGTCAGCAGACAGATTTTTAATGACCCACCCATAGGATCCTAGGCATGTAACTCAAACGAAATTTATAAAATCGACTGACAAACTCCTTATATTCCTTTGTACTTAAGTGAAAAGGCTTCTGAGCTCAGCTCTTGCATCTATTAAAACACACACACACACACATACCCACACACACACATGAACAAATTAATGCTGGCCTGACCTCATCTAGCAGTAACATTCATTTATTGATATAGGAACTAACTGGGGCAGGAAAATATCTTCATCTCATTAAGAAATGTATTTCCAATTAAGCTTTATTTTTTGCTTTCTTAGTATCTATTAAAATTCCTAATAGCATTTGTTTTGATTAATTGTATACTAGTTGTCATGGTACAAATCCAGACAAAATATTCTCTAACAGAATCTGTGGTCACAGGAAATTTTAAAAAAGTAATTCATTTTATATACATAGCTTTTGGAGGGAAGTATGATAAGGTGATATATAAAACTCAGTCATAAAAATAGGTGAGGATGAATTTCTGTAGGAAAAGTAGAATGAAAATATAAAACTGGAGGGGAAAAAAGAAAGATGACATTGTTCCTACTGTTACAAACTTCACGTTTTTTTTTTTTTTTTTAAGATGGCAGTGGGTATCAATTGTTATAGTACTTCATTCTGAAACAGTTTTATTTTTCAATATTTACACACACTGGAGAGCACACCCTATGTCACTATACTATGAAAAAAAATGGAATGTTTGCTCCTACAAATGTGCAAGAGGGGTACCTAGATTTCCACCATTCTTCTCGGAGTCTGCAATAAAAATTTTAGACATCCCCCCCCCCACACACACACCCACAAACAAGGGCCCCCAAGTCTGGCTCTTGCGTGTAAGGAACCTACGTAGAATAAATGCGAAACCAACCAAACTTTGAGTATGTTCCTACATCTTGGGAGACTTGAGGGCATTCTCCACGTTGCGCGGCTCTCCCCCGCCCTGGGTTGGTGGGAAATGGGCCAAGGAGCTCTCCCTCCATCCAATCAATACTCTCCACTCCAGATACCCTGTCAGGTCCCGTGAGCCCTGGTTTGCCCTTGCTGCCTCCGCCGCAGGGTTCCTCCCCGAGCCCCGGGCGCCAGCGCCACCCCGGCCCTCACGCCCACTCTGGCTGGGCAGCCTTTACGCGCATGCACACACACAACCCTCTCCCGACACCCCGACCCCCAGCCCCCGCGCGCGGTTTCATACAGGTCGGTCCTCACTCCCAGCGCGGGCCGGGAGTTCTCTCAATTGGGTCTCCAGTAAGATAGGGATAGTAAGCCAGATGAGATGTGTACAGCGCCTGGCGCCGAGCCTGGCCTGCAGCCAGAACCCGGCACCCTATAGCATTCCACAAATGCTAGCTAAACCTGCGATGAAGTTTGGGCTTCCTAGCGTCCCCATTCTCGGCGCCCAGGGAACCAAGGAGCATTCCCAAATTCCCACAGCTCCTTTAGGTAACCCGCCACGTAGGGGCGATGACGACGCCCTCCGCCTCCTGCCACCGCTGGTCGCTCAGGGCGGGGGCGAGGAACCGGGAGCTGGGAGCTATGAGGTCATGCTCAGGTCACGTGACCGTCACCGCATCTGTCACTCTGGTACACTCACTAAGACAGTCCGGGAGTGTGACTTTCAAACCGGTTTTCTCTCCCTCCTCCCTGTCGAGCCCGCCGACCCCTTTCACACCAAGGGACCGTGTCAAAAGTCTAAGACCCTGAAGGGTATGGCTTCACAGGCTATGATTTAAGGGCTGGGGAAGAAAGGAAGGAAGGAGTGGGAAAAAAGAATCCGAGACTGAAAACCATGCTTAAGCCCCGTTCTTTAAAATTTTTTCTGCCAAAGCAATTTGGCATAGCTATTAAAGAGTCATTTAAAAATTGTCATACTCTTAACCCATTCATTCCAGTTCTAGGATGCCTGCCTATGGAAATAATCCCAACTGGGGCAAAGGTGTAGGTGCACAAAAACCACCGCCTTGTTATAGAAACTAAACAATATATATGATGAACTAGAATAGAGTAGGGTATAAAAGAGCAATAATCAGGTGTTTGAAATGGTGATTTTCAAGATTTTGTCACGGCATGGAAGATGCATGGGAAAAAAATAACCGTAGGAAATATTTGTTGAGTACTTACTATGTGCCAGGTGTTCTGCCAAAAAGTTTATATAGGTTGATTCTTACACCCATAGGAGACAAATTCTATTTTTATCCTCCTTCTAAAAGCTGTGGCCTGGAGGAGGAACTTGCCTAAGATTGACTAGCAAATAAAGCATGAAAATTGAGGCATCTAGTTTATCCAAAGGGCTTAACCGACAAGCGGCAGGAACAGGATTTAAACTCAGGGACTCTGAACCCAGCCTCCTGCCTCTAGCCTCTTAACTCCCATGCTCTTAACTACCTGCCACAGTGGAAAGGAATCAGGACACAGCTCTGTGCATGTACCAATAGGCCAGTAATGTGTATGCATACCCCCCACCACAATATATGCACAAAAAAATAATGGAAGGACAGACTCTACAGTTTCACAATGGCATCTCTCAGTGGAACAATTACCTGTGATTTAAATTTGCTTTATACTACTCTGGGTCTTTAAATTTTTCAACAATGTGTGTGTATTAATGTAATAAGTAAATGAAATGCTTTATACAGATTGATTCCATTAAAAAGCCATGTGCTAACTGCAGCACAGTTTATCAGAATAAAAACTTGAGAATAACTTAAATGTCAATTACTGTCTGAATTGTTAAAATAAATTATAAAACATATTAGGTGCAATGATTTATAGGCATTGAAAATGAAATTTATAAAGACTAAGCAGTTCCGGGGCGCCTGGGTGGCTCAGTGGGTTAAGCCGCTGCCTTCGGCTCAGGTCATGATCTCAGAGTCCTGGGATCGAGTCCCGCATCGGGCTCTCTGCTCAGCAGAGAGCCTGCTTCCCTCTCTCTCTGCCTGCCTCTCCATCTACTTGTGATTTCTCTCTGTCAAATAAATAAATAAAATCTTTAAAAAAAAAAAAAGACTAAGCAGTTCCATATGAGGAGTAAAATGGCAGGTGTATCATGCAAAGTTATTTGAATACCACTGTGAAATATGGAAAAAAAGAAGGTAACTATATCAGGATGGTAAAATTATATATGAAAATTTTTAAGCACTATAATTTCTTCCTATTTCTTGTGTAATAAAAATTTTTCACTGAGTGAAGGGTCAGTCATTAGAATTCGCATGGACACGTGGGCATCTCTTTTGCCTTTCTGTTTTATTTCAGTTCATTGCCAAAACACCCCTATGAAAATAGGCATTTTCTCTCCCACTTTACTTATTGGAAAATTAAGGCATAGAAAAAGGTGAGTTACTTTGCTAGTAACCTAGCCAATGAATAGCAACCCTGGTAACAGAACCCAGGCCTTCAATTTCCTACCCCAGGGCTCTGGCCTATAAACAACACAGATTCCCTTATGGAAGGACTGCACAGAGAGAACAGAAACCACTATTATTAAGACCCCAAACTGAGACTCAATTCCCTTTCCAGGAAAACAAGCCCTATCTCCAAATACAGGAAACAAACCAAAGGGTTAGAAGTCCAAGTCCAAGGATTCCAGAGCCCAGTGGGCAAAGCTTCCAGAAGGCAGGAGTCAGGAAGGCAGGGTTTGAATGGTCTAGAAAGAAGGACATGCTGTAAAGAGCAAAGAGACAATCAGGAGATTGGGTAAGTATGGTAACAGCACAAAGTGCTAAGAAGTGGGGCTAAGCCCAGGGTTCGTGGTCCCATGGCAGGAAAGCATCCCTGATAAGGAGAAAGGGAGGCAGGAGTTTGGCTAGGCCTACTTGTGCCAATAGTCCATTTAAGTTCTGGCTACTGAAGATGAAGATGACCTTAATGGAACTTTCTGGAAGGAAAAGGGATGTCATTGGCCCAGAATACTACAGGGGCTTTTCAGGAAAAAAATAAAAATAAAAAGTCTTGCCTAGAGAGAGACCTGTCCAGCTGTCTGAGCTGACTGATGACCGGGTACTTGCTTCCCTATTTCTGTGGAGTCTGCGCAGTTTCTTTGGAACAAAGAAGGGGAGGGGCAAATGCTGTCCTGGGGACCTAATGGAAAAGCAGATACATTTTACACAGTAAAATGAGTTCGTGCCCCACTTCTGCCACTCCTGGTGCTGCCTGTGGGCTCTTCCACTGCAAACCCAGTACCCCTTTTGTGAAGAGGCAGCCGAGGAGACTCCACGCTCCCCATGGCCTAGGAAAGGCCCCAGGAAGGCGTTAAGACTGAGAACCACATTAGCTGGAAAGTGGCCAGCAAGAAGGTTCCGCGGCACACTGTAAGACTGAAGCATAGAGCACTTCAAAAACTAATGAAAGCCTATGGTGAACGACAGCGTTTGTCAATGAGGCCGATCAGATTCTGAATTGACAGGCAGCCAATAAATGAAACAGACGAGCCTGCACTGTTGGATTGGATACAGAGGCTGAAGATACATTGGCTGTGTCCCAGCAACAGACGGGAGGTGTTTAGCGGCTAAAAAGGGAACCTGCTGCTTTACTCCAGAACTCTGAGTCACCAGGCCAAGATATTCACAGTGAAAAGCTGTGATTTGGGTCCATCACATCCTGACTCCTACAGTACAGCTTTCTCTAGCCTTCCATTCCCCTCCCCATTCCTTTACTATACATCAAGTATGTATGTACACAAGCATATTGTGTGTGTGTTTGTTTTTAAACTAAATGGCCAGTGGTATGTTTTGATCATCAGCAAACGGAGATGAATTAAGGAAAAATACTGATTCTATGAAAATAGCCCCCTTTTCTATTAGTGGCATGCTCCCTCAGCTCTTACCTTTCTAGCCTGGTAAGTTAGCTTGTTCTTATTATTGGACAAAGAAAGAACAACATGGAAATTTTACATACTTTCTTCACCTGGAGAATATAATGTTTTTCATTTATCATTGTACAACCAAGGACAATTTTATGATTTTATAAATTATAATTTTTAAATGATATTTTCAATGTCACTGTTAGCTGTGGGGCAACCTGTCTTTAAGTAGGGACAAATTATTATTTTTTTTAAAGATTTCATTTATTTATTTGACAGACGGAGATCACAAGTAGGCAGAGAGGCAGGCAGAGAGAGAGGGGGGAAGCAGGCTCCCCGCTGAGCAGAGAGCCCGATTCAATGCAGGGCTTGATCCCAACCCTGGGAGAGGCTTTAACCCACTGAGCCACCCAGGCACCCCTGGACAAGTTATTCTAAAAGAAATAAATCCTAAGTAGTTTCAAGTTAAGACTCTTGATGTTTAAATAAACTTGTTTAAAAAAAAAAATGAGGTCCTGTGCTTTTTTTTTTTTTTTTTTTTTTAGATTTTATTTAATTATTTGACAGAGAGAGATCACAAGCAGGCAGAGAGGCAGGCAGAGAGAGATGAAGGGAAGCAGACCCCCTGCTGAGCAGAGAGCCCCATGCGGGACTTGATCCCAGGGCCCCGGGATCATGACCTGAGTGGAAGGCAGTGGCTTAACCCACTGAGCCACCCAGGCGCCCCGGTCCTGTGCTTTTTGTGTTGCAAGCCCTGAATGACCTCCCATTGTACTTAGAATAAATCCAAACTCCTCAAATGCCACCCATGAGATCCAGTATGATCAGACATTGACCCTTTTCTCTCTCCTTCACTCACTTAGTAAAGTCCCACTGGCCTCCTCTCTACTTCTCAAAGCAGGAGAGCTTTTTTCTGCCTGGTGCCTTATACTTGTGGCTCCCTCTGCACAGCATTTCCTTTCCTTCTGCTCACCCTTCCTCTCTGATGTAAGCAGGCCTGGCTCCTTCTCATGCTTTAGGTGAGAGTCCAAAACTCTTGACTTCTTTATGGCACTTAGATCACCTGGAAATCACCAGTTGTCTGCTCATTTGGTGTCCCTTCCCAAACCCTGACCCCTCCCACTTGCGGCTCTCCCAGCCACATTAGAATGTTCTAGAATGCTCCTTTGTGAAAGCTGGGGCAGTAACTGTAAGGGCTGCAGTGCCTGGCAGAGCGCCTGACATCTGGTAACCATCCAGTAAATATCTGTGGAATAAATGAATGAATAAGAGGTCTGCTGATTTGAATTTGACCAAAAGAAAACTCAAGACTCAAATTCCAAATGAGGAAAGACAAGAATCTTCAAATATTCCCTGTGGCTCCCGCTTTTCCAGTTGGGTGCCAGTGCATCTTGCTTCTACTTTTTCTTCTCTCTCCTCCCTCTCTGCCTGCTCCTTGCTTCCATACAAGTTCATTAACAACTGCTCTGTGCCAGTTCTGGGCTAGGTGCTTTGCGATGGACCCACCTTCCCCCCACCCCCACTCTGATCCCCAGCGTAACCCTCAGACCCCCATTCTTTCCCTGGGCCCCCTCAAGTTACATGCTTTGTGCAGTCACCCACTGGTACCTCTTCTCTGTGGGCCTTCACTGTGACTGAGCCCTAGCGTCAGAACACCCCAGGGAGGAGAAAGGAGGCATTCTCCAAAGATGCAGCTCTGGCCTTTGCTGACATGTTTGTCCCAGCAGAAGTCAGATTTCTGGAATGTCTATACAGCAAGTTTTTCATAAAATGAATAACAACAATCCTATCTTTTCAGGTGTTTTCTTTGCAGTCCCAGGAGTCTTATTAGCTGATTAAGACCCTGGCCTGCTCCTTGCTTCCCTGAGCTTCAGATGCCAAATGTGCATCTGGCTTTCTTGATCCCTTCCCTTCTATAAGCACCAGGACATGAATCCATGAGTCAAACATCACCCTCTATGGGCTTATCTCCCAGTGACAGACGAATGGGCTCAGTTCCATAATTCCAGGCTATGTGGGAGGGTGTGGTGAGCTGGGCCAAGGGTCTGTCAGGAGGGTCTCTGGAAGCTGGGGTCCCTCTTGCTGTGTCTGTAGGGAGAAGGGCAGTAAGTAGCCCACTGCCCAGGGAAAAGGATGCTGCCCTGCAGAAAACATTATCAGGTGAGCTGTGGGATTGTCCAGAAGCATGTGGGGTGCTCTGACATCGAGGATCTATCATGCTTCAGAATCGAGTTTAGGGAGGTCGGGGCAGGAGGTGGGACTCAATCCTTTCCCAGTGCTATCAGTACCGGCATGATTTCAGAGATGAGGTAATAGACAGGGAGCCTACAAGGAAGGACACAGAGGAGTACAGAGGAAGGGGCAAAAGCTTGAGCATTTCCCAGGGGAGCTCAGCAAAGGGCTGCACTTGCTCCCCAGAGGTGTGGAGAGTTGTGGTTGGCCCAGAATAGATCTGCTGACCCACTTCCGGGGTCCTGGGACCCTAGAAACCAAGAGGAAGCCCTGCAGCACTTTGTAATCTGCTGGTCTACTTTCCCTGCCTCCTCTGAGGTTCCAGCAAATGCTCAGACATGCCCTCCATTTCTGCCTCTTCGGGCAACTCAGGATTGGAAAATGTAGGCTCTCCTTTCACCAAGTGACCCCTGGCAACAGGATTCCTGGGTTCCTGGGGCAGAGGTTTCAGTGAAGGGCACCGCCTGGCTCTGGTGGGTGTTCAGATTCCCCTAGCCCTCCCCCCAGCAGGGAAGGCGGGATTGTGCAGAAGCAGCCTCCCCCCATAGCACCACAGCTGCAAACAGCTTCCCTTGCACCTCAGGAGGAAGTGTTAAGGAGGAGAGTGGTAGGGAAGGGTTGTACCTGCCTGCGGTTGTAACAGTTTGCTCCTTTTGGCTCTCAGGGGCCCAAGGAGCTTATAGGAGGTACACGCCTACGTGAGGGTAGGACAGTTAATGCTAATAAAGATGTGTGTACTTTTGGTTTGGGGTTTAGGGTGTTTTTTGTTTTTTGTTTTTAAGATTTTGTTTCATTTAAAAAATAATCAGTATTCAATGTAGGGCTTGAACTCACAACCCTGAGATTGAGAGTCATAGGCTCCGCTGACCAAGCCAGCCAAGCACCTGTTTGTACCAGTCAACTGACCGGAAATGCCCCGTGCAAGCCCTTTTAAAGCAAAGACCCCTGCAAGAGTGCAGCTGTTGGGAAGGTGACAAGCAGCCTGCCCCACAGGTCAGGGCTGGTGCTGAAGGATAAGGTTTGCATCTCCCATGGCTGAGGCCACTAAGGAGGACCCAGGCCCTCCACAGCCCCCACATTTGCACCCAGGTTCAAATCAAAGCCCCTTTCATTCGTTTCCCAGGGAAGGAAGAAAAGTAGTAAACCCACAGATTCCTAGTGAGGTGGCGGGGAGAGGGTGCGTGGTGGACACAGTCCTGCTTGACCCCAGACTCCTCCCACCTTGCAGGATTTTCTTGTCAAACACCATCCCTGGATTACAGTCCTGGGATTCCCTTCCCTTGGCCCCCATCTCACATACTTGGCTCTTGCTATGGCATCTAAGGGTCAAAGAGAAGAGAGACTCTGGAGGCCTCCATCTAGAAACCAGAGGCAGGCTGGGAAAAAGGTTCGCAACGGTAGATGTCTGCTCAGAACACACTACGTGGTCACGCCCAAGGTCAGCACTAAAATAACAGGGCAGCAGGAAATGCAAGTAGGAAGAATCGAAACACTGTCCCTGCCCGCAAGAAGCAAGTTGTCTAAAAACAGGCCGAGTAGAAAAAGCAGCTGACAGTAAATAAAGGTGGGGCATGAGAAGTCATCACCGTCTGTAGAGGCCTTGCAGCCAGGGACTGTGGGAGGGCAGGCTTCCTTAGTCACCAGCTTTTGTTTTGCTGAGGGGACATTATGATGGAGGAGACTGGAGCCCAGGCGTTGAGAGGCTAAGGGGTAAAAGTCTGAGGAGAAAGAGAAAGTATCCAGCAGCCCTGGGTGAGAGAAAAGTTCGGAGAAACAGAGATGTTTAAATGGAACTTAAGGGAGGGGCGCCTGGGTGGCTCATTGGGCCAAGTATCTGCCTTTGGCTCAGGTCATGATCCTAGGACCCTGGCATCAGAGCCTCCCATTGTCTGGCTTCCTGCTGGGGGGGAGGCCGGCTTCTCCCACTTCCTCTCCTCTCCCTCCGATTTTCTGCTCCCTCTCTCAAATAAATAAGATCTCAAAAAAACAAATAAAATAAATGGGGCCAAGGGTAATTGGGCCCCACAGGCACTCTGTAGAGCTCTCCTCAACTTCCTGTCAAACTGTCATGAAATCTCCGTCAGTTGTTTTGGAGGTGAATTAATGTCAGGGGCCCCAATGATGACCTTAAGGCAGCTCAGAAGGCCAGCACTGGGGCAAGTCAAGGGGGTTCAGATACTCCTGGATTAGGCAGAAAGTGGGGTCTGGGTTCCCAGGAAGGGAGGCGGCTGAGGACTCAGGTAGCTGCGAAGGGAATGGTTTGCTGGGCCTGGAATGAGAGAGAGGGGAAGAGAAGGGGGAAGGCTCTGAGGGGAAGAACACTCTTATAAGGAAAAACTGTAAGATGAAGCAAAACTGACAGAAAGCCTCACGCCTGGATGAGGGAAAGGATTTCCTGGGGGACAGGGAAGGGGAGGAGGGTAAGACAGAAGTCACTCCTCCTCATCTCTTCCAGCCTGTGCATCAAGGAATTTGACCTATTTCACAAAAGGGCTGCATTGATTATCATCTCTCACTGGGATTCTCAACAGGGCTCCTGCCTCCAGTCTCTCCACCCCTCCAATGTGTTTTCCACACACAGTGACACTAGCATAATCTTTTAAAAGTCCATCTCTCATGGTTCCACTCCTGTTTAAAGTCCTTCAATGAACCCTCATCACCCACCCAGCAGAATTAGCCTAATTCAGGAGCAAGGCCCACTGCATCTCATAGTCAGGTTCTGTCCATCTTTCGAATCTCATCCGTTGTCCCATCCCCCTGCATCCCTCATACTCCATCACACTGAACTATCTGTAGTTCCTCTAACACTACTTGCTTTTTCACACCTCAGGACCTTTGCATATGCTTCCCCCCTTCCTTTGCTTGAAGTGCTTTCTTTGGCTCAACTGCCAGCACCCCAGAAGCCTTCTGTGATCTTCTCTCCCTACACCATATTCTCATATTACCTCTTACATAGCTCTAGGTGAGCGTGAGACCTTGTATCATTACCGTGACCCTTATCTGTTGATGTGTCAATAACTAAATGACAGGACCCCATTGTATCCTTTGCAGCCCAGCAGCTAGCAAAGGGTCTAGCTCATTGCTGGCATTCAGAAAATGTTCAGTAAATGACTGAACTCACAAGTCAAAAAAACCTACCTAGTAGATACCCTCTGGAGAGACAGTCTAGCTGTCTAGCTGACAAAGACCCCCTTTTCTCTAAGAAGTGCCCCCAAGATGTTAGCTGGACCAAAGGGGAGGACATCTAATCCGAGCTGGGCTACATGGATTCCTTCTCAGGAAAGTAGAATCATAAGAGAAGTTTGTTTTTGGAACTATACCATGTAAACTTTAGAATGTAAACTTTCTGAGGTATGTATATCCTACTGTTGAAACTGTGCAGTAGAGAAAGTCACTCTTAAAAGAAAAATGAAACAGCCTGATAGAGGATTTTGGATGGCTTTCTGATTCCCAGGTCTAGCCCTCTCCTGAGACCATAAGAGTTTCCTATTCCCAGGCTTTGTGAGACCCTGATTTCTAATACCTGCCCCCTACTTCGTGTTTGGACTTCACAGCATTCTATCCCTGACCATGTAAGCCAGACTTTGTCCTTGACAGAGTGGCTTGGGGTTTCTTTTCTTCAAAAAACCTTTATTTTAATATATATATATTTATATTTATATTTAATATATAAATTAAACAGGCATAGATTATGTTTATCAACATAAACTTACAGAACTAGCAACCTAATTTACAGGCCCAATGCAAAAGGAAAATGTAAGAATCCTTTGTTCAAGAAGTATAGGGAGAGTCCTAAAAGATAAAATTTTTTTCTTTCTTCTGGGGTCTCTCTTTTGACTTAAGGTATTTATTTGCTCTTTAATGGATAAGTAAATAAAAATTAGAATTTTCAACCATTAACATGAATTTTATCATTTTTCTTTATATAGTGCAATACCTATATGGAGAATCACCAAAATTATGCAACCTGTATTTCTTGGCTTCTCCTGGAAGATGTTTCAAACTGGCCAAAGAAATGAGCCTAAGTCCCCCTAAGCACTGAGCTGTCTGATGGACTGGGATACTTTCCGGGGCAAGTACAGACCTTCATAAAGTCCTAAAGTTCCCAACCTGAGTCTCAGGCCCAGCAAGCTTGACAACTGCTGGGTCCTCCTTCCCACCAGCCCCTAGATTTATGTGCTATGCCCCCGCTGGGGTTAAGGGTCAAGCCAAACAGCTTCCATTCCAGTAGACCACACCCATAGCAGACAAGGGAGTCCCAGGTAAACCTCCACACCAGGATGTGCTCAGTATGGAGCGGGCAAGAGACCCAACCTCACCAGGTCACTTGCTGAATGTGCCGCAGAGCTGCCATCCTGGGGCAGAGATGGCCACCACTATGTTCAGCACTGTGACTCGGCAGAGCCTGCGCACATCCCTGAGCCTCCCTGCAGGCACACCCAGCCCTCACCAAAGGCAGAAGCAGCAATGTGGACCAGGTGAGAGGGGGAAAGTGGGTCTTGGGCACCAGCAAGCTGGGAAGTGAGTGGCCAGGAAGCCATCCCAGGGAGAAGGGTAGGCTTTGGTAGTTGGTACAGTGCATAAGCCAAGGCTCCAAGCCCCCAGCCCATGCTCCAAAGTCACTTACAAAACACAGTTTCAAAGATAAAACTAAGAATTTCAAGTCACTGGCTACAGAGCATTAAACCTCAAGGACTGGGCTATTTTGCACATAGAACCCTATGTGACTATTCCAGTCACGCCCACGAAGTTGGCCTTGTCCAAAAAAAGATCCCTAAACTTCACTAAATAAGTACAGAAAGCAGAAGCAAAAGAAATAAAACACACTTCAGATAATATTAAAGGATTTTAGAGTACTCAGACCCACAAATCATTAACATCATTCACATCTCAACCAAAGGACAAGCTAAAGAGCAAATTTTACTCTCTTCAACTGAGACTATTGAACTGACCAGAAGATTCAGTATGTATGGATAAACCAGAATTAGATTTCTAAGCATTTTCAGGTTTTATTCCAAAATATGCCTTTAGCTATTCCAAGGGTATTTCATGAAAGAAGACAGAATCCTATCAAAGCAACAAAGAGGAGGAAACCTGATTAGTTTCCTTTGCCCTAATAACATATGCTTTCAATGGCTTAGCAATTCAACCTGAGTTTCACTTGGCAGAGGCTTATATAAAAAACTTTCTGTTGGCATTGGCTCCAAACAAGGCCTCTCGTATTTCAGGCATCTTTTGTTGGGCCAAGAGATCCAGTCGACTTTCTAGGGTATTGGAAACCTTTATTCTCTGATTGCCACTGTAAACCTCCACACCTCCAGCTGTATTCATAGCCAGGTGCACCTCTTGATCAATTTGGACTTCCACACATTTTTGGGAGATGATCATATACTCGGGGATGGCTTTTTGCACCGCAGCCTCCACCAGGAGGATGTCCTGTGGCCTGCAGCGGACAATTACCACAGGCTCAAGCAGCCGGAGCAGACCCTGAAGCACTAGCTTATCCAGCAGCCCCTGGTAGATTTCTGGATCTGCCACAATCCTGCTGAGTCTCAGCTTTGCATCATTCAGCAACTCCGAGATGAGGTCATCTCGGGCTCTCAGGACTTTCAGCCTGGCCTGATTCCTCATGGTGGACATCTGGATCTTCTTCTGCTGTTCTATCTGCTTCTCCTTCTTCTCGTAATACTCCATAATCTTCAGTCGTTGGGTTTGCACAAGGTGTCCTTTCTCGATGTTGAACTCTTCCTCAGACTTGGCATCTATTTCTTCTGCCTTCTCATTGGCTTCCTGCTCAATGAAAGCCATCATGTGCTTAATCTGCTTCTGCACATCAACATCACTCAAGGCCATTGTTGCTTCTGGAAAGGGAAGAACAGGGGGAACTTGCAGGCCCTCTGGCTCCTTTGATTTAGGGCAGAGTTTCAGGAATAACTTCAGAATTCCACTTCTTTGGCTATGGAGTGCAGGAGAGAAGAAAGAAGAGAGTCAGAGTCTAAAAGTAAGGATCATGGTGAACATCTAGTCACTGCTCATTTCACAGATGAGGAAACTGAGGCCGAGAAAGGAAAAGCAACCTATCCCAGGCCATACCCTGTAAGGACAGAGACATGAACCTGGGTGCGCAGAGTTCTATCTCTACTATACTCACCACTTTTTCATCATTAAATAATAAAAAACTTAGGGCAGACTTAGTCCAGAAGTTTTTTTTTAGACAATGATGGCTTAAGACTCATATAGCAAACTGAAGGGATGAAATGCCAAATTAATACATAAATAGGTAGTATAGGCCCATTTTGGGCTGGCAAGGGCTAGGGAGAATGCTAAGAAATTCATGGTCAGACAGGATTCAATCCAGGAAAGCTGCCTGGAGGCAGAAGGGTTTCAAGATCCCTTAGATAATGCAGAGGCAGAACACTGGCAGACAGATGGTGGCACCTTGGAGAGAAGAGGGAGGTGGGAGGGGTTGAAGGTAGTCTTTTCATTGCAAGTGTTTTCCAACTCTATATGTACATCTGAATCACCCAGGGAAACTTTCAGAAAAACAGATTTCTAGGCTCCACTACAGACTACTGAATTAGAATCTCTGCAAGTAGGGTCTGAGAATCCAGATCTTAAAAAGCCTTCCTAGAGGGGAAAAAAAAAGGTCTTCCTGTGATGCTTAATGAGCTCAGGAAAATGATACATGAATAAAATAAGACTAACAGCAGCAGAGAGAGAAAATATTTTAAAAGAACCAAACAAATTTTGGAGCTAAAGAATATAACCGAATTGAGAAATTCACTGCAGAAGTTCAATGACAAACTTAATTTAGAGAAGAATGAGCCAGCAAATTCAAAGACAGCTCATCTGAAATTACCCAGGCAGAGACACACACTAAGGAAAAAAGAAGAAAAAGAAGAAAGTTAAGAAAGCCTAAGGGACACGTGGGAAAACATTAAGTGAATCAATATATGCAGTATGAGATTTCCAGTGACAGAAAGTATATTTGAAGAAATAATGGCCAAACACTCCTCCAAGTCTGACGAAGGAAATGGACATCCAGGTTCACAAATGAAAATACGAAAGAAATCAAGTCTTGTCACTAAAACCAGTCAACAAAATATAAAGTAAGGCAGCAAGAAAGGAAGAGGGGCAAAAAAGCTACAGGACATACATAAAACAATTACCAAAATGGCAATAGCATGTTCTTCCCTATAAATAATTACTTTAAATGTAAACTGATTAAACTCCATAGAGTATCTGAACAGATACACATTTTTTAAAAACGCAAATATATGCTGTCTACAAGATACTCACTTTAGATGATGCGCATAGGCTGAAAGTGAAAGAATGGAAAAAGATATTCTGCGCAAATGGTAACCAAAAGAGAGCAGGAGTGTCCATTCTTATGTCATACAAAACAGACTTTAAGCCAAAAACTGTCATAAGGAAAAAAAAAAAGACATATAATGATGAAGGGTCAATTCACCAGGAAGATATAATAATTATAAATATATATATACACCTAATATCAGAGCCCCCAAATATATGAAGCAAATGTCAGAACTGAAGGGAGTAATAGACATCAATGCAGTAATATTAGGAGGTTTTTTTTTTTTTAAAGATTTTATTTATTTATTTGTCAGAGAGAGAGAGAGAGCAAGAGCGAGCACAGGCAGAGTGGCAGACAGAGTCAGAGGGAGAAGCAGCCTCCCTGCGGAGCAAGGAGCCCGATGTGGGACTCAATCCCAGGACGCTGGGATCATGACCTGAGCTGAAGGCAGCTGCTTAACCAACTGAGCCACCCAGGCGTCCCAATATTAGGAGGTTTTAATATCCTATTTCAATAATGGATACAATATCCAGACAGAAGACCAACAAGGAAACAGAAGTGCTTGAACAAAAATAAAAACCAAATGGAACCATCAGACACATAGACAGACATACCCAGAACAGTCCATCCAACAGCAGCAGAATATACATTCTTCTCAAGCACATGGGAAACAATTTTCTAGCACAGGTCATGTAAGGTCATAAAACAAATTCTTAACAAATTTAAGAAGACTGAAATCATAGCAAGTATCTCTTCTGACCACAATGGAATGAAACTGGAAATCAATAGCAGAAGGAAAAACTGGAAAATTCACAAATATGTGGAAATTGAACAATACTCTCTTGTACAACCAATGGGTCAAAGAAGAAATCAAAAGAGAAATTAGAAAATATCTTGAGCCAAACAAAAATGAAAACACAACATAATCAGAACTTATGGTATGCAGGTAAAGCAGTACTAAGAGGGAAGTTTATAGCAGCCAATGCCTATATTTAAAAAAAGAAGAAAAATCTCAAACAATCTATCTCTACACCTCAAGGATCTAGAAAAAGAAGAACAAATCAGCCCAAAAATCAGAAAAATAAAATAAATAATAAAGATTCGTTCAGCGCTTGGGTGGCTTAGTCTTATGAGCATCTGACTCTTGATTTCAGCTTGGTTCATGATCTCAGGGTTGTGAGATTGAGCTCCAAGTCAGACTCCACACTGGGCATGGAACCTGCTTGGGATTCTCTCTTGCTCTCCCTCTACCCCTCTCCACTTGCTCTGAATGAATGAATAAATAAACAAACTAATAAATAAATAAATATTTTTAAAAATAAAGATTAAAGCAGAAATACATGAAACAAAAATGGAGAAAAATCATTAAAACTACAAGTTGATTTTTGAAAAGATAAAATTGGCAAACCTTCAGCTAGACTTAAAAAAAAAGATTCAAATAAAATCAGAAATGAAAAATGAGTATTACTGCAGCCACAAAAGTAAAAAAGGATTATAAAAGACTACAATAAACAGTTACATAATGATAAATTGAAAAACCCAGAAGAACTAAATTCCTAGAAACATACAACAAACCAGAAACTGAAAATCTGAACATACCTATAACAAGTAAGGAGATCAAATAAGTAATCAAATCTTCCCAATAAACAAAAGCCCAGGACCAGACGGCCCATTGGAGAATCTACCAAAAATTAAAATATTAATGCTAATCTTTCTCAAACTCTTCCAAAAAACTGAAGAATGGGAAACACTTTGGAAGTTATTTCATGAGGCTGGCATTACCCTGATATCAAAGCCAAAGACACTGCAAGAAAAGACCACAGGCCAATATTCCTAATGACTAATACTAACAAACCCAATTCAACAGCACATAGAATCATACACCTTAGCCAGTGGTGTTAATCCTTGTGACACAAAGATGGTTCAACATACAAAAATCTATCAGTGTGATACACCACAGTAACAGAATGAGGGATCAAATTACGTGATGATTTCAACAGATGCATAAAAGCAATTAACAAAATTCATCATCCTTTTATGATAAAAACACTCAAAAAATAGGAATAGAAGGAAATTACCTCCATATAGGACAGGCCATATATAAAAAGCCCAGAGCTAATGTACTTAACAGTGAAACACTGAAAGATCTGTCTTTCCTCTAAAATCAGGAACAAAATAATGATGCCCACTTTTGCCACTTTTATTCAACATATTTACTAGAAGTCTTAGCTATAGCATTTAGACAAGAAAGAAAGGAAAGTTTTCTAAATCAGAAAAAGAGGTAAAATTATCTCATACCTTATATCCCATATCTAGAAAACCTTAATGATTCTTAAAAAAAAAATTAAAAAGCCCAGCTGGAACTGATAAAAAAATTCATCAAGTTTGCAGGATATGAAATCAACACACAAAAATCAGTTGTGTTTCTGACTAACAATGAGTAATGCAAAAAGGAAATTAAGAAAACAGTCCTATTCAATATAATGCTAAGTAAAATAAGTCAGTTGGAGAAAGACAAATAACATATGATTTCACTCATATGTGGAAGTTAAGAAACAAGACAAGTGAGTAAACAAAAAAGAGACAAAAAAAAAACCAGACTCTTAAATACAGAGGACAAAGTGGTTGCTTTTAGAGAAGAGACTGGTGGGGGGATGAGTGAAATAAAGTGGATTAAGAGTAATGAGCACTGATGCACCCGGGTGGCTCAGGGGGTGAAGCCTCTGCCTTTGGCTCAGGTCATGATCTCAGCATCTTGGGATTGAGCCCCACATCGGGCTCTCTGCTCAGCAGGAAGCCTGCTTTCCCCTCTCTCTCTGCAACCCCACTTCTGGGTATTTATCCAGAAGAATTAAAATCAGGATCTTGAAGAGATGGGGCGCCTGGGTGGCTCAGTGGTTGAGGCCTCTGCCTTCAGCTCAGGTCATGATCCCAGGGTCCTGGAATCGAGCCCCGCATCGGGCTCTCTGCGGGGCAGAAAGCCTGCTTTCTCCTCTCTCTGCCTGCTTCTCTGCCTACTTGTGATCTCTGTCTGTCAAATAAATAAATAAAATCTTTAAAAAAAAATCAGGATCTTAAAGAGACATTAGCACTTTGATGTTTACTGTAAAAACTATTCACACCAGCCAAGATATGAAAACAACCTAACTGTGCTTCCATCACCAATGAATGGATATAAATTATGTGGTACATACACAGAATGGAGTATTATTCAACCTTTAAAAAAAAAAAAAAGAAAATCCTATGATATGTGGCAACATGGATGAATCTTAAGGATATTATGCTAAGTGAAATAAGTCAATCAGAGAAGGACAAATGCTGCATATGCTATTTGCATGAGGTATCTAAAGAAGTCAAAGTCAGAAGCAGAAAGCAGAATGGTGGTTGCCTGGGACTAGGGATGGGGGAAATGGACAATCACTGTTTAATGGGTATAGCGTTTCAGTCACGCAGATCTAGGGATCTGTCATGGTACAATGCAGATACAGTTAACAATACTGTACCATATACTTAAAAATTTGTTAAGTGGGTAGATTTCCTATTGTGTATATATATATATATATATATATATTTTTTTTTTTTTAAGCCACAATTAAAAAAGAAAAGAAAAGAAAAGAATGCCCAGAAAGTTGAATTACTCACCAAGTTTGGTGGTAAAACCAACCACCACTGGTGATAAAGACGAAGATTTGGTGTTTGAAATCTTGCAAACCGTCCCCTTGTTTCAGGATGTAATTTTTTAAAACACTGCACTTTTGTAAGCAGAGCACAATATTCTCTGCTTCTAAATAAGATAATTAAATGTTTTTTGGGTTTTTTTTAGTCTTCCAGGGTAACCCCCCCTTGGTCACCAGCTTTAGGAGCCACTGTGAATGAAAGCGTAGAGAGTAGGAGATTCGAAAAGCCTCAGGTGATGTTGTAGAGGGAAAAATGTACCCTACTTACCCAGTGTCCTGCCAAGGGTAAGCCTTCGCTCTGGCGCCAGGAGTCTGTGCACGGAATGTAGAACTTGGAACGCACACTGGAGCCTGGCACTGTTGCTTCCTTCTCTCTGCCGACGACCGACCGTCACCGTCTGACCAGGCAGCAACTCAAGTCCTGAGAGCCAGGCTGTCGCTGGGGAAGGCTGGCCAAGCCTGCCAAAAGGAGGCCTAGAGGGATTTCCTTGGCTCACGGACCAGGTTGGGGGCCACCCTTGCATCCTCAGAATCTCAATGCAGTTGGCACGAGGAGGCTTCAGCTCTGGGGTGGGCTTGCTTTCTCCAAGCCCTCAGAAACAGATCTGTGTGTGAACCTGGGCAGCCAGCTTGTGCATTGACTAATGAAAAATACGACTGTCACGTTGGCAGATCATGACCTTCCTTCCCTGTATGTGGGTCGCACGGGAAGCCAAATTCAAAGGCTGTTTCAGAAGAAACCAGCGCAAACAAAATTTGCCAGACGCTCTTTAAGAGTGCCGCACCCACCACAGGGGCCCCTGGACTCCCCTCTGGTCGGTCGGTGAGGAAGAACCTCCTTTCCCAGACCGGGCAGGGCTTCCATGGGCATCACCAGCTTGCACGGCATGGGTGCTGGAGTCAGATTTCTGGAATTCGGATCCTAGTTCTGCCTTGACCACTTCCATGACAGCTCACACCTCAAAGTGTCCGCGCTCTTCTCTCGTGGAAGTGCCAACGGCGTCCACGTGGGGGTATCTTCATGAGGATCAGATGGAAGGAGCCCGTGTTCAGCCTCACGCCAGCTGCAGTGTTCCTCTCCGCACCTGCTGGTGCTGGTTCTCATTCCTACTGCTCGTATTACCGGCTCTTCTCCGCTTCAGGCTTCAGCCCCATCACAGTCACTGTGTGTGTATAGAGTACTTACAACCGATCGGAGTTCCATTCCCAAAGGGACTGGAAACACACCCGAGTCTTGCCTCCCGATGTATGAAACTTTGTAGCCCCACGTGGAGCTTGGGAACCTCCCAGCCCTCTGTGGCCCCCTTCCCCACAGTCTCAGGTGACCAGCCACATCCTTGGCGATGGTGGGTAACGTCCCAAATCCCAGGACGCTTGGGCAGAGCAGGGGGTGAAGTCAGCTCACAGGCTGGCACGCAGGACTGTTCCATGAACCCGCTGTCCTAAGTTCCCGTCGCCTCCTGCACTCTGACTTCAAAACAGCTTGTCAAGGCAGGACCTGACCAAGTGGCTGCAATGTGTCTGGAAAGATAGAACCTCCAGTCTGTCTGGGATGGGGATTATGAGCCCACACGAGCCCGTGGCTTGAACAAAACAAACCAAGAAATGTGAAACGCACATTTCCGCTCTTGCTAAGGACACAGACCCCTCCATGCCCACGAGGCAGATGGACACTGGAATGGCGCCCGCCCTGCCCTCCCTCGGGGCTGGGGACAGCATCCAGGGCTCTCCATGCCAGTTCCATTCTCCCATCCAAGTACTAACCAGGCCCGACCCTGCTTAGCTTTCGAGATCAGATGAGATCGGGCGCGTTCAGGGTGGTATGGCTGTAGACGCCAGTTCCATTCTCGAGGACTATTCAGCACCAGCTCCATCCCACCTAGCAGCTTTTTTAGATCATGCTATTCTCCAGGCTAAAAAGCCCTTTTCTGCTTCTCTCCGCTTACCTGAATCCCACCAGTATCTTCAAGGCCCAGTTTGAGCCCCACCACTTCCTTGACCTCTGGGCTCCTCAGAATTATGACAGGATGGCCTATTTTCCAGATATAAGGCAGAGCTGGAGGCCGTGTCTTTTGTTGCTCCAATTACCTGGCTTCCTCGAGGAAATTCCTTGAGGACAGGGGGCTCCTTCTCCCGCAGGGGCTGTGTGGAAATAGGAACTGGTTAAACAAGGATGGATTGGATTAAGGGTGTGAGAGTAGAGCACGAGGCTGGAGGGGGAGGGGACTTCCTTCTTTTCTTTTCTTTTTTTTTTTTTTTGTCTTTTCTATGTGCAATATAACACACATTCAAAAAAGCATATCAAACGTAAATGTATGGCTTAAGGAATTACTACGAGGCAAATATCCTGTAGCCATCACCCAGGTCGCGCAATAGAAGCTTGCTAACACCCTGGAAATCCCTGCTCCTGACCTTGGGGAAGGGGACATTTTCAAAACCGCTGACTTGGTGTGCATGGGGCATAGGCGGGGTCCTTAAAGGAGGTGTGCGCTGGGAAAGCTCTCTTCTCTGGCCCTCACCTCTGTGGTCTGTGTATACCCTGCCAAGTGCAGCATCCCCAGGACCATGATAGAGGGGAAGAGGAGGCAGAAGGGTCTGGTGGGCAAAATGCGTTCGTCAGTCTGGAGCCGTGCGCACACTGTGGAGCAAGTGTTCTGCATTCCCGCTGGGGTCTGTACGCAAGTCTGAGGGCAGCCATGTCTGGGTGTGGGCTCCCTACCCTAGCCAAAGGAGAAGAAGCACTAAACATGGGCCTCCAGACCCGTGGAGATGACAGAGTGAGGGAAGGAAGGGGCTTTCCAGACCTTGGAGCACAGAGTAACTTGCAGAGCCCAGGAAGCGGGTGAGGAAATTTTAGAATAATGACTCCTTTGGGGGAATTTCAAATACTAAATATGTGGCAAGGGGCATCCCCCCTTTTTTTTCTTTTGACAAATAGGGGTTGAATACCTATTATGGACCAGACACTGGAGGTTGAGAGCAAGGCAGACACCAGCCCTATCTCCCAAGCCCAAGATGTAATGGGGAGGATGAAGGGATGAACAGGTCCTCACCTGCTGTGTTAGGAAGCAGCAGTTGCCAGAAAATTAGATGAATGAAGAGACGTAACCCCAAGCCCCCTTCCAAGCTCATCATGCACTCTTCTATGACATATCACCCTTTGGACAGGTAAACTGGGTAGCGGGTGGTTCCAGATATACCATCTGTGAGCACAGACACCTCACTCTGGAGGCACCTCACAGACACCTACCCCGGAAAAGGTAGCGAGTTGGTAGTATTCATGAAGGAGAATTTATCCAAATAGACAAGAATCCCTCAAGTCTGCCTGGACATCCGATTCTAAGCAACGCCTTCGAGTTTCCAGAGAGGACCTTGGCTCAGAAATGTAGAGAGGTGCCTGGCACCCAGAATGGGTTGGGATGGCAGCCAGGAAAGGACGCAGGCTGCAGGCTTCAGCTGAAGGAGCCGTTGGGAGAGCAAGGGCTCATCCAGGAGGGAGGGGTCAAGACGGGCATGAAGCGCGGACCATTTCGGGGGGCAGAAAGAGTGAGATGGGCCAGAGACGGAGGATGCTGTGGGCAAAGGCACGATGGTAGGCATGTGCGAGAGGACTGGTTTGGGCAACAGCAGACAGGCCCACAGGGGCGAGTGGGAGTGAGCAATGTCCAGAAGGAAGGTTGGAGTTCAGCTGGGAAAGGTTTGACACGTCCGTGATTGAGAGCTGGAGCACCTGGGTAAAGGAGACTCAGCAAAGGCTTCCGAGCAGGGTGGGAACTTGGCCAAACCTGGATTTAGGAAGGTTAGCCTGACGGTGGCAGAGGCCAAAGAGTCTGGCTGTGAGCCAAACGCTGGGTAGAGATAGCAACAGATGAGCCCCTAGACAAGAAGATGGGAAGGGGAGTTTGGGATAAGAGGAGATGTGGTAGGGGAATCTGCCGCTTTGATGACGCAGGGCTGGACCTGGAGGCACTTTCTGCTGCGTGGAGTGGGGTGGAGGTCCCCCCTCCACCGCCGCCGCTGGGGTCTCCCCCACCCCAACCCAGGAAAGTAGCCATTCTGCGTGCTGCTCCCTCGGAAGCAAGTTGAGGGCGGACGGGGAAGAAAGCAAGAGCCAGAGAGTTCATTTCATCAGAAAATAAAAGGAGACACCCAGAGAGAGAATCAGAAGTGGCCATAACGCTTTATCTCTGCTTCAGTGGCTGAGGAGTGATGGGCCACATACAGTTTCACCCAGGAACTCCATCCCAGGGGCAAACCTTCCGTTGGGGCCAGAGAAAGCGAGTGCTGGTAGGAGCCAGGCAGGTAAGATGAATGAGAGAACCAGGCAGGGCAAGAAATGTTCCCCCCCCACACTTTACATTACGAATTCACAGCGTCATTTCTCCTTTTCAAACACCTGCAGGAAGGTTCCTTCAAAGCGGCTAGCTTCTCCCCAAGAGCAATCCGCTTCAAAGTTGCTGAGTTAAAAGGTTTTCAGTGATGGCTTCCCCCAAAAGAGAAGCCCTTCCCTTCCATCCCTGCCTAAAGGGCCCCTGTCATCTTTCCTTCCTAGAATCTCTCTCCTGCAGGGACTGGACAGCGGTCCTAGCCCCAGAAAGCCTCCTGAGGGGCTGAGGGTGAGAATAAGGTCAGCAAGAAGCCCTGGGGGACACAAGCCCTTGGAAGGAGCTGACCAGCCAAGGCTCCAGCCTGGGAGCTATGGCCACGGCCATCTCCAGAGAGTACAGGTACTTCACTTGCTCAGAAACGCACAAGAACAATGTTGGTTACCAGTCCTCAGCTCAGGGGACACATTCAGACAACAAGCGCTGCTTCAATTTGGATTTAAGTCTCACTGGGTCCTTGACCAGCCTAGGCTCTGCAGGGAGACACAACTTAACTCCTGCCCCAGGGAAGGGTGTGGCTCGCAAGGAAGAGAATGAACATATCCGTCCAACTCTGCCCCTCACCACGCACAGAGACTTCCCCTGACCCTGCTGGAGAAAGTACTATTTCTGACCCCTCCTCCCATACTCATCTTAACCCTTCCCACAGAGGCCAGTGCCCACCAGTGGAGTGACGACAATTCTCTGTTGCATACAGATGAATGATAGGTGATGAGGACATTGTCTCCTCTAGAGATTGCCACAATCACAGGGTTTGCAACCCTCCTTCAAACAAAAGAGAGAGGCATGTGAAGTTGGGAAGAGGGTCTGTAGTGGGCTGCCCCAGAGAGACACCTCCTTGGGTCCTGTCCACATTCCCGGAACACAAAGTTCAGTAAGAACTTTTAAAAATGTGAGTTGTTTAAATGAGTTTGCCCAGGGTCCTCTGGTCGAGTTTCTCCTACTGAGATGGGTGACTGGAAGGCCCAGGTGGGCTCCCACCATCTAACCCATCCCCCAGTCAGGGATGACCTTCAGTATAATTAAACTAACCAACCAGAGTGATCCTGCTCAGTTGGAGTGGGGTCTTGAAAGACCTAAGCTCTGCCAAGCATTAATTCTTTAGATGTTGAATCTGGAGGTCAGAAGGAGCCAGGAAAAGGCCTGGAGTGATGGGGGCAAGGTGGGGGCATTTAAGACCAGGGAGCATTTACCAACCAACAAGCATTATCACAGAACTTTACAACCTGTTGGGCCAAAGGGGTGCAGGTGAGCCCTGCCCCTGTGGAATCTACTGGAAATTCCGACCTTTACTGAAGGGCTCGGGAGTCCACAGTTTAGGACACAGCTACTGTGTTGCATGTTCTGTATTATTTCCTTGGTCTTTTGGTCTCTGTGTTTCTTTCTGCATTATTTCTAGTGTGATGTCTTTAATGTTACAGGTACTTTCCTCTACAATGTCCCACCTGCTGTTAAGCCCAGCCAGTGAAATTTTCATTTCAGATATTATAGTCTTCAACTCTAGAAGTTCAATTTGGTTCTCTTGCTCTCTCTCCCATTCCCTTCCTTGGCAGGTTCACATTTTCCTTTAAGTCCTCATATGTAATTATCAAGCCTTTTTAATTCTTCATCTGCTAATTTCACTATCTCCATCATTTCTGGTTTGTTTTTCCTGATTGTTTTCCCGATTGTATTTCCTTACTCTTTTTGCACATCTGGTAATTCTTAACATTCTGAATTTTGTGTTGTTGAATGTCCGTATTTTGTCGCTGGCCTTTAAAGAATCATGAAATTTGTTTTGGCCTGCAGTCATGGTCCTAGTGGGTGGGCTTAGTTCTTATGAGGCTTGTTTATAAAGTTTGTTAAGGGGACATCTGGAGGTATTAGGTTCTAGGTCTAATTTAGCCCTTACTCATGTATAACTTTTTGGAGTTTCTCTGAATTTTCTGGACATTCAACAAGGTCTCTCCACACTGGCTGGCTGAAAATCAACCATACCCAGTCCACACTCTCTGGTGGTCCTTTAGCTAGCACTGAGGGGTTTCACTGTGTGTATGAGCAGCTTAGTATTAGCAGCACTCTCAGGAGGATAGTTCTGGAGTCTTTGCTGCTGTCATAGTCCCTCTTCTCTGATTCTCTGCCTTGAAAAGTCATCTCCTCAACTCAGTAAGACTGCCATGGTCTTTACATTCTCCCTGATTGGCTGCAATTCAAAAGGCACTTCCACCAGAAATTTCGGGGGGACAGCAGGGCTTCTTCCATTTGTTACTTTCTTTCAGGAATCACAGTCCTATGCTATGTGCTGTCCAATATCTGAAAATAGTGATACCATATTATTTTGTACAATTTTCGAGTTGCTTACATTCAGAAGGCATACAGGCAGAATGTGTCTGCACTAATGCCTAATGTGATGGTGTTAAGAGGTGGGGCCTTTAGGAAGCAGAGCCCTCATGAGTGGGATTAGTGCCCTTATAAAAGAGGCCCAGCAGAGCTCCTTCACCCCTTCTTCCATGTGAGGACACAATAAGAAATCTGCAACCCAGAAGAGGGTCCTCACCCAACTGTGCTGATGAACTGATCCAAACTCCCAGCCCTTACCTAGAACTGTGAGATTTAAGTTGCTGTTGCTTATAACCTACTCAGTCTGTGGTATTTTGGAATAGCAGCCTGAATGGACTAAAACTAAAGGCAATCTGGTACCCATTACTCGGATATGGTAGAATTCCTCTTACACTTCCTCTGAATTAGGTGCATTCAATACAGTGATGTGCTCTTCCAGGCCCTTCTCAAGAGGCTGGGTCGCAAGGAACAGAAGCCATCTATGGCTGACTGAACAGACAAGGAACCCCAAAGGATCATGGTAGCTCACAGGACTGCAGAAGGGCCAGAGAAGCTGCTCAACTCCCTTTATAGGAACCATGCCCAACATATGCTTCAGACACTGTTCTGATGAGAAAAAACACTTCTGGTACCATGGCTGCCAACAAATTCTGGACAATCCGTGTGTACAGCTGTCAATTCTGTACCGGGAACTTAAATATGCCACAGGAACCACCACCACTGCCTACCCTTAGGTGCCACTTCCTGTCAGAAACTAGATTGTGTACCCACTGCTAATGCTGCAGTCCCCACACAGAGTGTGCCCTGAACTTAACTCTAGTTGGACGAGCTCTAGAGTCTGCTGAGGAGAGCAAAATCAGTAATTTTCAGCCTCCATAAGGGACGATCTTTTCTTCCTACCAAGACTCATGAAGGGGAAGATTCCCCCAATTCAAAATGTCATCATGATGCTGAGTAGCTAAAACATCACTATGGAGGAACTATAGTTAGTGAGTTTGGATGACCTTCTGTACTCTTAGTGCTGAAGCATGGAATAAAATTACCGATTTTGTTTATAGAATAGGGATCTGTGATCCAGTCTCCTTTGCAGCTTATGAGAGAGGGTCACTCCCAGATCATACGAGTATTCCATGATATTTCTAGGGAAGCATCCTTTTCTACAGTTCAGCAATTGGTAGCAACCCCATCGGTTATAATGACTGGCCTTCTGACCTTAGGTTGCAGAAGAAGACAGGAATTAAGATGGCAAAATATTATTAATGGTTCTTGAGCCAAAATTCTCAGAGGCTGGGGCATACTTTTGAGTTTCTGGTATGTAATGAAATGGAAAAAAAGAGATCTAGCTGTTTTCTAGAAGTATAATGAGAAATGAAAACCAAGTGAGCCAATCTTACTGGGTTTATTTATTATTCTGATCATTAAGGACCACTGACTGACCTTTAATAAATGCTGTAACATTTAAGCCATTACTAACACCTTAGCTTTAAATTTTTTTTAAAAAATTTAACAGACAGAGATCACAAGTAGGCAGAGAGAGAAGAGGAAGCAGGCTCCCTGCTGAGCAGACAGCCTGATGTGGAGCTCGACCGCAGGGTCCTGGGATCATGACCTGAGCCAAAGGCAGAGGCTTTAATTCACTGAGCCACCCAGGTGCCCCCAACACCTTAGCTTTAAAAACAACAAAAACAAAAAACAAAAAACAAAAACCCTATGCAAGTTACATCATGTCTGAGTCCTAAGAAAAAAGGATGCTGACAGGAGGTTTTAGTGGTGGGAGGGAAAAGAGAAATGGGTATAGCATAAGGCATGATGCTATGAAGATAGGACAGGGGGAGTCTGGGAAGCAGGAGAGGCCTAGAGAGAGAAAAGGCTTCAGACTGGAAATACTGGGCATGTGTGGAGGAAAGAAGTGCAACAGAAGACAAGAACGGCCCAGGTAAAAGGATGATAACCATTCTACCTCCTTACCAATAATTTTTTTTTTTTCTCACCAATAATTCTAAGAAAGAGATTCAGAGGATAGAGAAGAGTACCTACTATAAGCCAAGAATTAGCGGTCTGAGCGAGCACAAGTTTATTTATTGACAAACCAACTCACTGAAATATGGAACAAATCATGGATTTGACTTGGGTAACTCTTACTTCCCCCTTCCCTTGAATTTTGCTTCTCCTAAAGTTCTTTATTTCTAGAATAGCTTGGGGGAGCCCAAGAAACGTTGTGCATAATTCCGATGGAACTGAATTGTTGGTTGCCTCCCAGTGCACATCACCCCCATACCTGCCCTCCACTGTGGGGGAGACACAGAATCTCAGTGGGAGAGAAACTCTGGCCTTTGGTTGGTCCCAGTAGGCTCAGTCAGGGGAGTCCCAACTCTGTGTCACAGCGATGGTTTCAGGGATGGGCAGTGGCCTACATGTAAGGCAATAACCGTCTGACATCCTGCTGGCCAGCATGACTAAGGGACGGTTCAGGGATGAACTAAGCTGATCTGATCAGAAAAAATCCAAATTTTGTGCAATGAGTGAGTCAAAAGAAGCTCTCCCTCCTTCTGGGCAGCGTGACATAAATAAAAATAGAGTCAGAATATTGAGCAAGTCATGTCTGAAGCTCGAGTGACTTCTGGATGTTTCGACTAAAGAAGTCCATATACTTCCTTTTTTTTTTAAATATTTTATTTATTTATTTGATAGAGAGAGATCACAAGTAGGCAGAGAGGCAGGCAGAGAGAGAGGAGGAAGCGGGCTCCCTGCCGAGCAGAGAGCCCGATGCAGGGCTTGATCCTAGGACTCTGAGATCATGATCTGAGCCGAAGGCAGTGGCTCAACCCACTGAGCCACCCAGGTGCCCCCAAATGCTTCCTTTGCTGGTGAAGCCAACTGGGTTGACTTTTCTATTTATTGCAACCCAAAGCATCCTAGCCTAGACACCAAATGATCTACTGGAATCCATTTTTCCATTTCTGGGGCAGATGTGAGGGCACACAAACAAAATGACTTAAGAAATGAATATGTTGTAGAACCTTACTGTCTTTCTGGAGTTCTACTCTCAACTTGGTTTAAGCAGTTGGTTGCATGGTTAGGTAATAGGAGACGGGAAAGATTTTAAAAAATGGGCAGGAAGCCCAATGAAGGAGTAGAGAAAATAAAGACAGGAGATTGCAAAGCAAAAGAGAGGAAGAAGGTCAATGCCAACACAACACAGAAGCCTCAGAATCAGCCTTCTCTTCCGCATGCTGTTACGAAGCCGGGTGGATTCTGTCCTCTACAGAGCCCCGATCCCCAGGGCCTCCTCTTTATTTTTACAGCGATGCTGGGTTCAGATTTTCATGACCTCGCTCCTTCTCATGCTCTCTGCCTTCACTCTCATGCCCTCCAAATTTATCTTCTATACCTCCACCACAGCGATCTTCTAAAAAGAGAGCTCTAAACTTGTCGTTTTCCTATTGAAAAACTTTTGATGCCTCCCTCCTGTGGAATGTGGGAAATAGCTGAGCTTTGAAGGTAGATCATTTTGAAATCTAGCTGTGTGACTTTGGGCCGATTTCTTCGTTTCTTCATTTCTCTGCACATCACCGATCTCAACTATAGGCTGGATTCCTTTGCTTACCTGTGATAGAAAACGACCCCACACTCATTAGGCAAAAAAGAAGGAGAAAGTCATGAAGTCAAGGGACCAACTGAAGAACAGTGGTACAACAGGGTCTCAGCGATAACGAGAAACAGAACTCACAAATAGCCTGTATCGTCTCTGCCCTTTCTCAGGGATGGTGGCAAGGGAGGATCTGTAGTTCCGTTTTTGCTTCTTTCTGCATTTTGGCTTTATTTTCTTGGACTGGCTATTTCGTGAAGGGCTGAAACATGAAACATGAATGACCAACAGCTTCCAGGCTCACATTCTAGTTTAGTTAGCAAAACAGGGGAGACTCCTGTTTTGAATCCCAAATTCAGTCAGTCCTTTCAGGAAGGGCTCTGACTGTCCCCTCTTGGATCAGGCACCCACCAGGCCTGATCAACAGGGGTCAAAAACAGGTGTAAGAAGATAGCCGCTTCTATTAAGCCGCATGATCATAGGGAATACATGAGGGAGAACATTTAGCAGAAGAACATGGTCCGTTCTGGATGAGCAGACAACCCAAATTTTATCTCGTATGGTGGGTGTCCAGAGAAGACAACCCACATAGATAAGTACCAAGTACCCACACAATACCTGGGCATATCACACAGTTCTGCAAATTTAATTAAATTAATTAGTTAATTTAATTAATTAGTTCCCAATTTACTACAAAACAGCTTCCCTGCATCATTAATCCTATAATCTGTTCACTCTAGAGGGTTCACCAATCCCCCCAAATTGTGTGCTATGTCTTCCTAACCTGGGCAGGGCTATCTTTCTTATCTTACTCCTCTTAGCCTCTTAAACCCCAGGCCAGTGATTTCCCTCCTGGAAATCTTTCCTCAGCACACCTACAGTTAGGTCCTAACAGCCTTTACTGCAGTTCCAGAAGGCTGTTCCTTAGGCTCCAGTATAGCACTGACCACGTTATACAGTAATCACCAGTTCACTCATCAGCTTGTTTCTGCCTCCCTCTCCAGCGACTGTGGCTTTCCAGCTCCTTGTCCCACGTCCAGGAATAAAGCCTGGCATCTAGTGGACCTCAGTAAACAGTGGGAAATGAAACCCTGGGTGAATCATTGAAGACGAAGGAGTAGGGGGAAAAGAGAAGACAAAGGAAAGATTTCACTGTCCTCACACAGACCTCTGTGTGTTTTGACACTTGCCATCACAAAGGCAGAAAATCAAGCACAGAGTCTGTGGGATGCTTAGAAACAAAGTTGCTTCCTGTCCTTCCAATCCCAAAATTGGACAACTGCTTTCTGTTTTTCTGTTGTTGTTATTTGTTTTGTTTTGTTTGCGCTTTTCGGTTGGTTGGTTGGTTGGTTTTTGTTTTAGCCACTTGAGACATTATCCTCTTTGCTCATAGGAAAGTAAGCTTTCTGTTGAGATCTGGTAGGTCCTTCCAGCTAACCCGTCTGTGGGCTGACCAGGGTAAGTCCCTCCTACCCCACCCCCACTGCACTCCACATGCACACTGGTGGGATCAGCCCAGAGCTCCGAGTATTCCTGGCAGTCCATTTTGGTTTCTTGATGGGTCAAAGGGATGAGGTCACCATCGCCAGTGAAATCACCACTCCATGATTCATCCAACATCAATTCACCACTTGGGGTGCTCTGACATTCCCAGAGCTTGTCCCAGAGCGTAAACAACCTGGGTTCCCTGCCATTTTTCAAGGTTCTGGAGCTAATGCTCCAGCTCCCTGGCTCCCTAGTGAGTATCTGCCCCTTTAAGGAGTACTGTAAGAACTGAGAGAAGGAAGTCCTGGACAGGGGAAGCCTCTGAGATGCCATTTTCCTCCAGTCCCAGGACACACCTCATCATTCTTCATAGGAGCCTTCCCCGTGTATCCAGCAACTGCTTCTTTCCTTGTCCCAAAGCTTTTACCAGGATTTGGCGGGACACGTTCTAAAGGGCTCCAGGGTTCTCAGGGGCAAGACCTGATTCCACCCTTACGGAGAAGCTCACATTTATAGATGGGAAAGCTGAGGCCAGGAGAAGAGAAGTGACATGCTCAGGTTAACACTGTTAACTAGTGTCAGAGCTGGGATCCAATGGATTTTCCCTGAAGGTGGTAGCTGGGAGCTCCTTAACCTCTTCTGATAGATGTACCTTTTAGAACACAAGCTGCCTAAAGCAATGGTCTTGTATGCAAAGGGGGCAAGTCCTCCTTTCTTACCCTCTCACAGCAAGTGCCAGAGACTGGCCTTTAACCAAGATCTGACTTTAAGGCACTATACTGCCTTCCCTAACCTGTCATTCAGTACACACAAATTATCTTCCAGATTCCCTACATAACCTAAAGCAGTGAGGCAATGGCTATACCCACACTTAGACCCAAATGGAGGGGTCTTGGGAGATGTTCAGTGTGACTGCACAAGGACCTTCCAATAATCTAGCAAGTCTTTCTGGGATAGTGGAAATCAGACCAGGGGTTTGGGAGTTGAGGCCCAAGAAGTGAGGCATGGAGCCATTCCCCAAAGTGTGCTGGTCTTTGACCGCCAGACTTAGCTGGAAGCCTCTGGGATAACCACTTTGCCTCTCTAAGTCTGTTTGCTTACCTATAACCCCAGGGAGCACTAAGGCAGATGGTCCAGTTGACCTCTGCACAGTCTCTCAAAGTAGCATTTTCCAATCTTGTGAATCAATGAAAGAAAGCTATTTCTCCATGCGAGCAGGGGGTGGGGGTTGTGGTGTCAGGGTGGAGTGTACCCACTCTCCCCTGCCCTCCACCCACTGCCTCATGGTCAGGGCAGCAGGAGAGGCCAGTGAACAGGACCTGGCCACATGATGTTCCCGAGCGTTTCCCAGGCAGGGATCAGGGGTTGCCCCCCCAGGATCAGTGGCAAGTCTTAGAATAAGAGTATCACTCCTCATGGATCACATCCTCACACTTTCGAAGGACCTCTGAGGATGCTGCCTCCAGAGGAAGCACGGGTCCATTTGCCGTGTCCAGAGCCGGCTGGGTCTCCCTTTGCTGGCTGGCGGGGGCTTGCTTCAGTGGTTCAAGATGCTGTAACTCCCTTAGTCACCAGTTTCAAAGTAAATGATTCAAGCTCCGTGCTGTGAAGAGCCTGGGGGTGGTGGTGGGATGGGGAACCAAGCAATAAGCCGGAGTTCCTACTCTCCAGCTGTGGGGCCACCACCACCCCTCCCCCATCACCCCAAACACCTTTAAAAAATTGTTTTTTAAACCCTCTTGGCCTTTCTTCCTTCCCGGATTTCTAGTTCTGTTGTGCCCTAAGAGGCCGATAGGACAGATTCTGCCTTCCGGGTGGAGTTTAAATATCTATGTATAATTTTGCATGACTATTGCGTCACCGTTGAAGTCGTCGTGGTTCCCCCCAAGAGGCCTCCTCGGCTTCTTCCAACACCGGGGCCTTTGGACGCTTCTGGGCGTTGCGGCCACTTGCGCGAGGAGCCCTCGGCTCCTCCCAAGCGCTTCCCTCGCGGCCACCTCCCCCAGCCTCCCCTTCCCCTCCCCCCACCAGTTCCCCCCTCCGCCCCCCGGCCCCGACTCCGGCCCCGGCTCGCTACTCCGTGGCTCCTCCTCCTCGCCCCCTCCCCAGCGCTCGCGGGGAGTCAAGCTAGGGTGAGCCGGCAGGCCCGAGCGGCGGGCGGGGCGCGGGGCGCGGGGCGCGCAGCCGGCGGGCGGGGGCGCTGGGCAGGCGGCCGGCTCTCCGGGAGGCGCTTGGGCCCGCCCTCCTCCGGGGCCCAGCCGGGAGGGGGCCCGGGCCGGCGCGGGGCGGGGAGAGCCGCCTGGCCCCTCCCCTCCGCTGCCCTCCCCAAAGTTGCTGTCTCCCCCGGGGCCGGCCAGTCTTATGATCCAGCGGATCCTCCTGGGGAGGCCGGGCCGGGGAGAGGGCGCGGGCGCCGAGCGGTGGGTGCAGCGGGCGGGCGAGGCGACCGGGGCCCGGGCGGGGATCCGGGCAGCGACCGAGGCGTCGGCAGCGCTCCGGGCCCGCCGCCCCCTCCCCTCGGGCGGGGGGAGCCGCTGCATGGGGCCGGGGGGGCGGCCCTGCTGCGCGGAGCGGCGGCGGCGGCGGACCCCCCAGGCGGGCTGGGGCTGAGCCCGGGACCGAGGCGGGGGCTCCGGGGGGACCATGCCCGGAGGCCGGCCGGCCGCAGCATGGCTCACGGGCCCGGCGCTCTGATGCTCAAGTGCGTGGTGGTCGGCGACGGGGCGGTGGGCAAGACGTGCCTACTCATGAGCTATGCCAACGACGCCTTCCCGGAGGAGTACGTGCCCACCGTCTTCGACCACTACGCAGGTAAGCCTCGGAACTGCTGACTAAGGGGCCGCTCCCCGGGCCGGGAACTTTGGAACAACTTTGGCGGAGCCCCCTCACCGCCTCCCCCGAGCGCGCTCCGCACTCTCCCCACAGCCCGGCCTTACGCGGGGCTCCCAGCCCCACCCCAGGCCTCCTCTCTGGCCCTCCCTGTAGGGGCCGGGGAGACCCCTCTTCCTACCCCGCCCCACCCCCTGTCAGTCCCGGCTCCCCACACTTCCCAACCCTCCGACTGCCTGGGCCGACCTTCTTGACCTTCCCATGGGCTCCTCCCTATTGCCCCAAACCCCGGGGGAAACAACTTGGGGCACTGGTCGAGACGTGGCTAGGGGACTTGGGAGAAGGGAGTGGGCAAGTGGGGCCACATCACACCCCGTCCTCGCTGCCACTTAACAGTGAGCCCGGCACAAGGGAGAAGGGGTGACATCTCCCGGGGAGCGCCCGCATGCCTCCGGCTGGGTTGCCAAAAGCAGGTCCTGATGGGGAGCGAGATTGCCCCAGACCCGGGATAATGGAGCTTCTCTCCCCGCCCCCACTTCTGCCCTTGCAGTCAGCGTCACCGTAGGGGGCAAGCAGTATCTCCTGGGACTCTATGACACGGCCGGACAGGTGAGTGTCTTGGCCCCTGGCCGACACCCCCTTGCCTTTCCTCAATTCAGGGTGGCTGTACGTGGCCTTTGGAAACTGAGATGTCTAGGAAGGAGGGTGTGTCTTCGAGGGGTCCGTCTGGATCAAGACATTATTTCTTTTTTAAGTCAGCAAATTAGGAAAAGGAAAAAACAAAAACAAAAACAAAAAACCCCCCACCCTAACAACAAACCCATCCCTGCCCACCTCATGCGAACCCCTGGGCTATGAAAGTTTTTGCCTGTGTGTGCTTTCTGTACGGTGCCTGGTGTGTGGGTCCCAACTCCTGTTGCAAAGTGGCAGCGGCCAATCAAGAAGCGCCCTTATTTTTAGTTGCAGATGACCAGGTCTCCCCCTCGCAGCCTCTGTCTGGTCCCTTATTGGTGAGTGGTCTGCCTGCCGGAGGAGCCTGATTGGTGCGAAATGGCATCATCTAATATGATGGGAAGGCATTTGGTCCCGGTTCTGTTTATTACAACATCATTGCACTCTGGGACTCGAGTCCCTGCAAACGTAATTTGTGGTGTTACCAGAGGACCACAGGGAAAAAAAAGAAAAGAAACAGCCACCATCCAGCCACTCCCCGGGGAAGGGAGGAGGAAAAAGGGTTAGGAGTTCAGTATGAATCTTGGAGGAGGAGCTTTTTTTTTTCCCCCTCCCCCTTCCCTTCCGTAGGAAGGCCAGGTGACTCTGTCTGGGTTTTCTTTGGGAGAGATTATTGTGCAGAAAGAAGATTCTCAGTCCTCCTGGCGGCCTCTGACCATTAACATAGCAGAGGTGGCTCTCCTCTCTGTCCCTGTCCCTCTTCCTAGACCCACTTTTGCTGTGGAGGTGGGATGATTGCCTGTAATGAAGTTTTGCAGAATCCAGCCCTGTTATTAGACATGCAGGGTTGGGCAGAAGTTTCCACGTGTCGTGCAGACTTGAATCCTTGAGGACATGTGAACAGCTGAGGGGCTTAGAGAGTGTTCTGGCAAGTGTCAGTGCAGTTTCCTTATCTTAGAATGGAAAACATACCCTGTTCCTATACTGTGCCAGATGCTCAGCACTGAGTTGGCACACTTGGGTAGGTGCTCAATAAAGGGGATCTTTTCTTTGTAGCTTTTCTAGATTTGGATTTCAGAATTGTTGTACCAGGTTGGATTCTGAAAAATGCCTTGCAGAGGTTGTCTTGATGTGGCTTCTGGTTTCTAAGCTGTTAAGTTAGAAAAGCATCTGAGGATAGAGAAACTGTGGGCAGTGCAAGGTGCCAGAGGCCGTCCTGATTCACCAAACCCACCCAGGTCAGTACAACCAGTCCTTAGCTTGCCAGAGTCCCATTTGGGTGCCTGCCTTGTAGCTGTTAGTTACTCTATCAGAACGTATGGAGGGCAAGAGGCAGAACACAGTCCATTAAGTAAAACCCAACTTTTGAGCCGGACGGGTTGATAAATAACAGGTTGAAACTGTTGGTTGAAAAGGAGACTGGTTTTTAAATATCATCTCTAATTTTAACTTCTCTCACTACCACCTCTTCCCTTTCCTCCTTTAACTTGTCACCATGACCATTCATTTGACCACGAGCCCTATTCAAAAGGATGTGTGTATGTCAGAGCTGTTCTGTGCACATTCAAACCCAACTAATATTTACTGAGTTTCTTCTGCATATCAGGCATGGGGCAGCCACGTGAAATATTCTTTTTTCCCATGAGCTAAGTGATAGTCTCTCTCTGTAGATGGAGAAACTGGGGCTCAGAGAAGCTAGGTAGCTGACCTCAGATCACACAGCTACTGACAGGTATTGCTGGGGTTATGACCTGGGTCTGAATTTGCCCCCGGTTGAGGTGGGCTGAGATGCCACCTGGGATGATTAGAGTCCTTGTGGGTCTGTAGACTCAGTACCTGGAACCTGGACAGCCATTCTCTGAGTGGGGGTCGTGTGCTACTGCTACAGAGGAGAGAACCCAGATTCTAATCATCACCCGAAGTTGAGCCCCTCACAAAACCAGGGCTTCCCATATGTCCTCATGATTGCTGTGTCCAGCGGAGATTGTAAGACACATACCAAATGGCATCAAACTATGAGTAAGGTTCAGATATTACTGTTTTGACCCAGTGGTGGGACATCTACTCTGTTGGCCAAGATGTGTTTTAGGGCCCCTTAGTTTTTTTTCCCAATGTCTGGAACTTTTCCTTTTATTTATTTATTTTCTTTTTAAAGATTTTAAAAATGTATTATGTCAGAGAGAGAGCACACACACAAGCAGTGGAGAGCCTGATGGAGGACTTGATCCCAAGACCCTGGGATCATGACCTGAGCTGAAGGCAGATGCTTAACCGACTGAGCCACCCAGGAGTGCTTGGAACTTTTCCTTTTAGATCAAAGTTAGTGATAATTCATCTCTCAGTGTTTAAGAGTTTATTACTAATAAGCAATCTTAGCAAGTAATCATCAACAGGATGAAGTGAGGAGTGCCTAGTGTATACCTAGCACTGTGCTAAGCACTTAGGGATTACAAAAGAATAAATTTAAGATAGACGTCTGCCATGGCTGATGATAGCACAGAAGTGTCTGAACCCGGTATCTGTTCATGTGTGTTAAATAAGAGATTCCTGTGTTGTTCTTGGTCATTAAGTTCTCATGCCTGTATGAATCAGTATCAGATTAATCTTATGATAACAGTAATGATCAGTAAACACATAGACATGCATACACACACGTGTACATATAGAGAGACATTTTTAAGCCTCACAGACGACAGAGAAAGGCCCACGGGCTTTGGAACCAAAGAGGCCTGGGCTCAGATCTCCACCTTGCTGTACTAGTCATGTGATTCTGGCTGTACTTAACCTTCTTTGTGATCTAGTAAGAACATGGATAATTCGAAACTGTGCTGCAGTGTTGTAGACTGGCTTAAACTGTTTCATGTATATAAAAGCAGCTGACACTGTTCTTCACTCATAGTAGATGGGTATAAATATTACAAGAAATTATTGTACTGTACTCTGGGCAGCTTTGTTGGGGGAGGGGGGTCACAGGCGGAAGAGAATAGTGTATTATGTCTGGAGTTGATAGAAATTCCACTAGATGCCAGATGCTGGAACCTTCTCACCCCGAGGTATGGAGCCAGCTCCTACTTCAGGATTCCCACAGTCCCCACCACTGGACCCATGGACGCGGTTCAGTGCTCCCTGCTCCACAAGCCCTGTGGTATCAGATGGTGTCCTTTCTCCGTCAGAGCCTGTGTGCCCAGTGACGGGAGAGAGACTTCGGAAAACTAGGCGTTCTGTGTGCACTTTGAGAAACAAGTGCGGTCTGTAGGTTTCAGTCTCTTCCACTTGGGGACGTAAGAAGGGTTGAGGAGGAAGTGCACAGCCCTGGAAAACGTCACTTTCTCTCCATAATCTTGGCTCAGAATGTTCACTCACTGTATTTGACTAACAGAATCAGTGCCTCCCTTGAGTGGGAACTTCCAGTCTGTGCTTGCTCTTGGTCTCTTTGACCTCAGTCAGGTTCAAAGCTGTAGGTAACATTAGCCCAATTTTCACATTAGGGAACATAGAAAATGACTGTTGTGGATGACCTTTGGCCTTCCAGAGGAGGTTGCTTCCCCCTTGGCCTCTTTGGTTGTTGGCAGAGGGAGGGGGAGGGAGAGGGAATGATGAACATGAGTGCGTGCTGGGCTGCTTTAGTCCGCGTCATGTGCTCTGCCTGGGCACATCCCTCAACATCCCCAACACCCTTGGCCAAAGGGAAGCACCCTCTCTTGCTTGGCAAAGCCCCTGGGTGGCCCAGGAGCAGCTCTGACATTTTGACCGCCCAGCATTTTGGAGTGGAAGTTGAGGGCAGTGGTGGCTTCCCTGTCGCCAGGGCCCTGTGGAGGGGTCTGGCTTCCGGCCTGGGTCTCTGTGGAGCTTCTCCTTTCTTGCCGGTCTCTCAGGACTGCAGTGGAGGCCCTGTAGCAGCAGACCCATTGTCCATTCAGGGAGGGATGGGACCGGCAGTGTTTTCCCTCCTGCCTCGGTGCTGTTTGGGGCTCAGGGGAAGTGGGAAGAGCTCTCGCTCTCTGTGGGGTGCAGAGCCACCTGGCAAGTTGCTCTTGGGCTGCGAGTTCCAGGCTGATCTCTTCAACCTTGGCAGGAAGGCAGAACTTGATACTCTCAAGCGGGAAGGACTGGTGCCTGGTTTATCCCAGGTCCCAGAATACCCACCCACAAGAGGGTGTGTGTTGGGGGTGCGTTTGTGTTCCCTAAAGTTCCAGATTTATCCGCTGCCTCTGTGTGTGGAAGTCCATATGTATGCTTTTGGGTGTGGTGTTGCTATGTCTGTTGACTGAAACACACACAGGTTCAAGGATGCATACATAGCTATAAATAGCTTTAACTTAGGTGTCCCTGGGGTTGGCTCTTCAGTGACAAGTGAGATCTGTTTCTTACTTGACAGAGCCCAGCAGCTGTGGCTGCCCTCCAAGCCCTCTGGGGAACCAGGGAAGTACTTCCCCTCCAGAAGGGAATCTCCAGGGGAGGCAGCCTTGGAATGCCCCATCTTCTGTGTTTCCTGGGGTGGCAGGCCCCTAAAGGCCTCGTAGAACAGGAAGGGACCAGGGGGAGGGCCGCAGTTTGCCACTCATTGGGCTTCTCCTGCCTTCAGGCAGGCGTCCTCTGGTTACCTGCCGAGGTAGACTTTTGCTAGATGGGGAAATTGAGAGTTAAGTAGGCTTATGGGAACTAGACAGAGAGGCCATTAGGAAGAAGGTTTTCCTTCCTTTGGAAGGGGCTTGCAGGGCGCATCGGTAGGGCGTGGGAAGCACACACTCGCACTCCACGGGCTCCAGGGGCCCGCAGCCCGGCACTCTGTCCTGGAAGTGCCCAGAGAGCAGACCCTGGGCCCCAGCGCAGCTTCAACAGGTGAGCCGTGGGTACTAAGCATCCCGGTTTCCCTTAGTAACCTACTAGATTTGTCGGCTGTGCGTTTTCCCTCACCTTTTTAGAAGCTATTTATATCTCCAGCCTGCACCACATCACACGCTGGTTTCCTCCCCTGCATTGGGAGGGTGGACGGCCTTTGTTGCTCCATCGCCTCTGCAGTGACCCAGTGCTCCGCGCTCCCCTTGTTGTCACTCTGCTCAGCTGTTTGGGATGTGTCAGCTCAGACCGTGGTTGTGCAGGCAGGAACCCCGGGGTGGGGGCAGTCTGCGTCCTCTCTCACTGGTTTCCGTTTGTGTGTACATGGGCCCTGTCCCCATCCTCTGACCCATCAGGCTGCCTCTTCCACATCGGTCGTGGTGGTCTTGAGGTTTATGGACGTTTGTACTCTGGGAACCAGTGCTTCCCAGCAGGTGTATCAGAAGCAGGTGTTACAGGTGTGCTCAGATCACATCCTGTCCGCCCCGGGAGAGGTGGGGGCCTTGTGCAGCCTCAAGAAGCCTGGGCAAATGTTGTCATTTCTATGTGTGCCCAGTGATGAAAAAGATGGGAGGCATTATTTTACAGCTCGTGGGTCAGAGGCCTTATGGGGAACTGGGTGTTTGCGGTTTTGTTGTGGAATTTGGGGTTTCAGGAGATGAGACCTAATGGTATTGGAACAAGACAGAACAAAGCAGCTTTCCATGGAGGTGTCAGTTTCCAGCAAGGACACATGGCTTGGCAGCAGTGGGTAGAGGCCTCCAATACAGAGTAGCAAACTGCAAGGAGGAGGGAAGAGAAGAAGTTACTAAAAAATAGAAACCAAGACCACACATGTCTTTAAAACCTGAAATTGGTGAATCTCAGCTGGATTTCCTTTTCCCTTGAGTGGGCTTGGTTTTGCCCTAATTTGGCAAGCCTGGATCAAGGAGCAGTTCCTTGCCCTCAGCAGTTTGCTGTTCCTCTTTTAGTTTCTGGCAGGCAGCTTGGTAGAGGAAGCACGGGGAGAATGGTGGGGAGGCTGGGCGGGCTGGTGGCCCCGGGCCATGGTGGGTTCATGGGCGCTCTCCCAGGATTCTTGGAGAAGAGTTCTCCCAGATCCACTGCCTGCCGGGCCCTCTGGGGCCGCTCCTCACTCCCTCTGAGCTCTGTGAAGACTGTCTTTCTCTCCTCACCGATTCCAGCCCTTACTAAGGTGCCCAGCGCATGGAAGGCATACGACAAATACTTCTCAGAATGAGTTGATTTTTCTTTGGCCGTCAGCTCATTTCTGTGAAAAGGTTAACCCAAGACTAAGGTGAGAGCCTTTAGGTGATAGCTTCAGGCACAACCCGTTGCTTGGAAAATAGCTTTAAAACAGTCTACAAGGGTCAAAGGAATCCCAGGCTCAGAGGGATGCCCAGGCAGCCATTACATCCCCACCGAGAGCCTGGAGGTTTAGTGGTCACCAGTGGGCCCGTCCCCCAGAACTCTCGTGGGCTCAGGCCTTTGCAACTTTCCTAGGGCCTCTCACATCTAGGTCGCAGTGGTGTGGGTTTGGATTCTCCAGACCAGCTCCGAATCCCACTCCTCTTCTCTGATGTTGTAAGGCCGGAGGGCCAGCTGGCTCCCCAGCCCTGGTGCACGGGGGCGATGATGTCTGCCTCCCAGGGTTGCCGTGGTCACCCTGCGTGGTGGCTGAGGGTGATGGTCCTGGCCGGTGCTGGGGGCCCACACCAGCTCAGCTCCCGTGATGTTGATGCAGCATTGGCTCTGTGTTCCATGGGAGGGGACAGGAGGGGTCAGATGGCCTACATAGCTGGGAAATCTCATCCTATGAAACCAACTGCTCCCTGGTCCCTCCCCCAAAGAGGTGGCAATGCTGAGCTTTGTGGAAGATGTGGGCTTGCGGGAAGAGGTGGGAGAGAGTAGAAGATATTGGTAGCAGCTGTGAGCCCCCACACTGCACTGCCAGGGCTTGGAAATTCCTTTTTCTCAGCTGTGAAATGGGGATGGTAGATGAACCACCTCGCAGAGTCATTGGATCAAACCAAAGCTTCCAGTTCTCAGGCTCAAGGCCGAGGGGTAGGGCCTGGGACGGGCAACCCTCGGCTTGGGTGGTCCCTTCCAGCGGGAGCCATCCTGCCCAGCAACTTCACTGCTGCCCCCCCCCGCGCCCCGCCACCACATACAGAACTCATGATCTCGTCTCTGTCCCTTGAAGGAAGACAAGGGGGAGCATTGGATTGAATGAGGTCACGCGACAGAAGGTCACCGGGAGCTTGTATTCTGGGTGGGGAGGAAGAGGATGGGGAGCACAGGCACAGTGGGATGTCCCAAATGTGTCCATGTGGCTCCCAGATCCCTGGTATCAGTGTCGACTTGTGGAGCCGGGCTGATCATTAAATGAGGGAGTGTTTCACCCAGTAACTGACAACTTAGTAATTAGAGGGATATTAATCTGGTGCTGTGTTGCTTGTTGATTTTAATAGAAAGAACAGAAAGGGGAGGGGAGGGACTTTATTTTTGTTACTGTCTTCTTTTCAAGTGGCTGGTGGGAGCAGGGAACCAGCCGCCTCTCTCCCACTCCCCAGACTTGCCAGCCCTGCCTAGACTCAGGGTAGAATCTGAGGGTTTTACTAACGACACACTCCCCACTGAGTGGTATTTTATAGACTGCAAAGCATGTTGTATTTGGTACCTCCCAGATGCTTCTCGCCTGCTCTGTGAGGACAGGAAGCAAGTGGTGTTTGCCTCCGTTTGCGGGTCGGGGAGGTTAAGGACGCCTTCCAGGCCATGAAGCTGGTGAAAGGCAACAAACAGCAAGCAAGCTGTCCTTCTCCAAGCCCTGGGTTCTTTATGTTAAATTCCTCATGCTAATCAGCTCCATGGTGTTAGATGTCTCTTTTACATCACCCGTATTCCGTCGTTGAATTTTTCATGCAACAAGTACGCCGGGAGAGCATCGCTTTTCCAGATGGAAGAGCTGGTGGAATGGTGTCTGGTGGTGGAGGGGTCGGGGCCCTCCACCATGCTCACATGGCCCCCCAAACGCTGGCCCCCAGAAGTGAAGGGTGTTTGGTCAGTGTGTTCATTAACCCACACTCCTGCTTGAAAAGAGGCCTCCCCTGGTGGTGCAGGCGGCTGAGCTGTGGGTGAGGATGCGGAAGCCGCTCAGTGCCCTCGGGGTGCAGGGAAGGGGGGACCGGGCAAGTTCTGTGTTAACTTCAGCTGGCTCTCCTCCAGCCCAGGAGCCCCCTCCCCAGCCCTTTGCATCTTTGCCCTTGTTTGCCCCTTGTTTGT
Organism: Mustela nivalis; assembly: GCF_964662115.1. NCBI lineage: Eukaryota > Metazoa > Chordata > Mammalia > Carnivora > Mustelidae > Mustela > Mustela nivalis. Next base: position 78,215,308 of record NC_139027.1, read on the forward strand.
GGCCTCCTAGCCTTGACCTGACATGAGCTTGGTCACTGGGGACCGCCAGGCTGGCCAGCTTTGGCCTGCCACAGTGCCTTTTCTGTCCCCATAGCTGCTGCTCTAGGCCTTCCTCGCCCTAAGAGCTCCTTTTTAGGGGAAAACAGTTTCCAAATGAAACATTTCCAGTCTGTCCCACTTACAACTGAATATTCCCTGTTTACAGCCAGAGACTGCCTCTCCCACCCCTGCTCATTTTGTTTGCCTTCCTGAGCTGTCCGCATGGACATGGGCTCTGCAGGGACCCCTTTCTTCCGGCCCCTGCGGTAGCCCCCGTGGTTTCAGGACGAAATGAAAACCTTCATGCAGTCTGTCAGCAAACCATTGGGGAGGACCGCATCTGGGTCCGAGCTCCCTGTTCAGCGAAAGGGTAGGGTCCTCACCCTGTTTACGGGGTGGGAGGGCAGAGGGGCCCGGCTCTGGTAGGAGACCCGCTGCGCATGAGAGCTCAGCTCCGTAGGGGTTTGCCAGGTTGATTTGTAGGCGCCGGAAGTGCGCAGCTCCGATTCTGCCCTGTCCTAGATGCTCAGAAAAGTTTGAGTTACCGCCCTCCTTCTCAGATGTGCTCCTCGAACCGAGACCATCTCCTGAGAACTTGTTAGAAATCCACTTTCTTAGAGGCCACCCCAGACCTCCTGAATCAGAAACTCCCCAACAGCTCTGTTCCTATAGACCCTCCGGGGGATTCTGATGCGGGCTGAAAAGTCCGAGTTACTAAATATTGTGTACTCACTATCTCCTCATAGCAAGCCGCCTCCCCTCAGCCCCTCCCCTTCCCCCCCATATTTCCCCACTCCTCCCACACCACCTATATACATACACACCACACACACGCCCCACACACTATACACATAGACACATACCCCCTCTCACACACATAGACACGCATACACGCCACAAACATGCACACTACACACACACCCCTTACACCGCATACATCCCCTCCACACACACACATATACACCATGCACATACACACACCTCACACACTCACCACACACATGCACACCACACACACTGCATATCATATATATACATCAGAGACATACCCCCCACAGCACATATACATCATACACATACACACCACACACATACACACATATACACTACACACATGCCTCACACACTACACGCGTAGACACTACCCCCTCATATACATACACACCGTATCACATATATACCACACACACACCCCTCACACCACATACACCCCCTCCACACACACATATACATCATGCACATACACACACCACACACACTGCATATCATGTACGTACATCACACAGAGACATACCGCCACACATACCACACATCACATATGCATCATACACATACACACACATACACACATATCATATACGCACCACACCACACACACAACACACATACCCCCTTACACACACACACCCACACACCACATATACACCACACACATGCACACCACATACACACCCCTCACCGTATACACTCCCTCACACAGACACACATATACACCATGCACATAGACAAACCTCACACACCCCCCCATATACACACATAACCCCATACACACACACATCCAGCACACACTGCATATACAACATACATATACACACTATACACACCCCCCATGGATTTACACACCTACTCTGTGCATATACACATGCACACATGCATATGCTGGACACACATCACACACAGACATCACATACATGCATTCGCCCCCCCAGACACTGTCCCTGGAGTGCAGGGAACATAATTTATTTACTTTTTAACCCCTACGCTACCAAATGCAGTGCCATCCATCCTATTTCTAGTTCTGTACACATGGCTGGGACTCTTGATACTTATTGGAATGAATCGAAGCTCCCTACTTAGCTGGTTTGGTACAGATGTGGCCAAGGGCACTATCAGAAGGAACTTGAAACAGAACTTCCTAAGCTGCCCTTGGCTCCATTGATGTGCTGTCTGGCCCAGGGCACATAGTAGGCTCCACTGGTATTCCTTAATGAGGTCTAAGTGCCAAGGCATTTTTCTCCTGTGCCTTAAGTGGCTAGACAGATTGGGGCCTGGGCCCTGCTCTGTTCACTGTAGCTGAGGTTAGCACTCCAGGTGCTGACAGACCTGCCCCTGAGGACTCTGCCAGTTTGGTTTGTGCTAAATTAGTTCCAAAGCAACAGATGGGCTATGACGTCCTTTTGTATTAAAAGTCCCCAGGCAGGTCACCAGGAGCGGTTAGAGGAAGGGCTGTTACTCAGACATGCATCTCGGCAGTATTACTCTGGCTGACCAAAGCTTTCTGTGTAAGTGTCCTCTTCCATTCTCCTGGCTGGCTGACCGACCGACCGACCTACCTTCCTTCCTTCCTTCCTCCCCCTCTCTCTCCCTCCCTCCCTCTCTCTCTGTCTCTGCCCCCCCCCCCCTTCCTTTTTTCCCCAGCTTGTTTCAGTATAGAAAAACCATCCTCTTTCACATGGCATAATGGTTGGGATTATGAATGTGTTGGCTCAAAGTACGCCCCCTCTAAGAGCTGCCAGGGAGAGAGAACATTTACTCCTGAATGTCCAGTTCAATTAAAATTCCATTTTCCCCAGCTTACTTTTCAAAGGGCTGTCCTCCCCAGTGAGCTGGCTCAGGGCTCACATTTATTACCTTGGGCTGTTTCTAGTGGCCTCTGGCCCTGGAGGGATGGGGAAGGGGCTGGATATGAGTGGCAAGAGGAGAGAAGTGGCAGGTTCCCTGCTTCCTTCTGGGGGTGTGTGTAAAGGCTGAAGCCTTCGTCCAGGTCTTTGTCCAGATCTGTGGGAAGTGAGAAGGCCCTCCTGAGGCTGAGGTGCCCTGTGACCTCCTCCCTCCTCTGTGACTCTGGCCATCTTGCAGTTGAACCCCTTCTTTGAATTTCAACGGAGAAATTGTCTATAGGCCATAGCCTAGCCTCTGGTCTCATTCATATAGAACTCTTTCCTCGGCACCCAGATTATAAGCCCTCAGAGGGGACTGCCCGTGGTGCCCAGCACTTGGCAAAAAGTTGGGGGATCCCAGCAGGAGGTAGGTGAGTGCGGGGTTTAGGGGCATCTGTCGGAAAGATTATTATGGAAAGAACCTCTCTGATGAGAACAGCTCATTTTAAAGGGGATTCTGATCTGTCTGGACATTACGGAAGGTCTTTAAAATCAGATTATAGGTAGTCATTCTAAAGCATCGCCCATTTAAGTGTAATAGAATTCATTTCTTAACTCATGGAACCCGTTAGCAGAAAGGCTGCCAGGTCTGCTTGGATAAAATACGGACCAGGGTGTGAACTGTTCTCCAGCAAGTCTGGCTCTACAGGAGCCCTGCAGTGTGTCGCCCTGTCCTGTGGCACTCTGCTAACAGCAAGAGGAGGGGAGAGCCCGTGGGCTGACCTGTTCAGCTTGGCCTGGAAGGAGGGGAGACACCAGTGCTCCCTGCAGGGAGCTAGGACACCCTGCTGTCCCACCTCACAGAGCGGCATGGAAGCATCACTGTCCAGGCAAACTGATGTTAGAAAGAAACTGATTCCTCTGAAATTCCTCATGGACCAAACCACTGGGTGTGTGAGTTTTACTTCTTTCCCTCTCATAAAATTGAGATATAATTCACATTCAGTGGATTTTATATATGGACAAAGTTGTGCAATCACTGCCACTATTTAATTCCAGAACATTCTCATCATCCCCCAAAGAAACCCTCTACCCATTAGCAGTCACTATCCATTTTCCTGTCCCCCAGCCCCTGGCAACCACTGAACTACTTTCTATCTCTATGGACTTGCTTATTTCAGAGGTTTCATAGAAGTGGAATCATGTAAGCCTTTTCTGTCAGGCTTCTTCACTTGGTGTAATGTTTTCAAAATTCATAGAATTTATATATATATATATATATATATATATATATACACATATATATATATAATATATATAATATAGGATGTTCAGTAATTCATTTCCTTTTTATGGCTGAATAATCCACGTCTTTCCTTTTTATTCCTTTTTATCAGCCATTATTACATGGACACTCTGCCCCAGGTCCTAGGAACCCGTTTTTGGGTACTGAGGCAGAAAGTAGAGCTCTGTTCGCATACCCTCACGCTCTCTTCACCCCTTCCTGAGCGGGGATGGAGCTGGTCTCCCATTTCCCCTTCCAGGGTCTGGTTCAATCTGTACCTCTGTTCATAGTCTCCCAACCCCCACCAACACCTTTATATCTTTATTCAGCAGGTCTAAGAGTATCTGTTAAACACAGGTGAGGTGAGGAATAAAGACCCATCAGTAGGAATTTAGAGTCCAGTAGGAAGAGAAGATGTATACAGATGATCAAAATGCAAGTAGAAATGTGATGTGCAGGGAGGGAGAGAGAGGGAGAGAGAGAGAGAAAGAGAGAAAGAAAACAATGTGATGTGCTGTGAGAAGGTGGAAATGGTAGAACGTGAGGGGTGACACAAAGGCATTGCACTGCTTGGCCACTTGCCCAGAGCCTCACAGATAGTGAGGCCATTGAGATTCAGAAACACAACCCAGGCACTCACGGATCATTGGGTCCATGGGTCTGATTTGTGTTAACTCATAAGAGATCCAGATATAAATGAGGTTGCCAAAGGAGTAATTTACCATGTGGTCTTGGTGGGAAAATAGACACAAGACATAAACCAAAAGCTCCCAAAAGAGGAAAAGCATACAGTAATCCCCCACACCACCCGGGGTTTTGCTTCTTGAAGCTTCAGTTACCCGTGGTCAGCTGCAGTCCAGAAGTGTCCTCCTTCTGACATGCCATCGGAAGGGCAGGAGTGTCCTACCTAGCGCTACGTCATAGTGCTGACTTACGGCATCACCTCGCTGCATCTAATTATGTGGGCATTTTAGCATCTCACAGCATCACAGGGAGGGCAAGTCCATATCTACAGTAAGATATTTTGAGAGAGGGAGAGAGACCACTTCACATAACTTTCATTATAGTATATTGTTTTATTTTCTTATCAGGCATTCACTGAGGATCTTGAAATGTATCCCTGTGGATAAATAGGGACTATTCTAGCCAGTGAACTTACAATATGCAGAGATAATGCAAATAAAAACTTTTCATTTTACCTATCACGTTGGGCAAGAAGGGAAAAATTGATACCCAGGAGTTAAGGAAGCTGATGTTCTGTGCACCACTGTTGGGAGTAAAAGCGAACCCAAACTGTTGAGGGTTAATTTGGCAAAGATCACTTCAGGGATCCATTTTTACAAATCTACACCAAGGAAGCATTCAGAGTACACAGATTTGCAAAGAACTGTTTTTTTTTTTCATGATTTTTAAAATAGTGATAAATTGTGAACACATCAATGCATATTAAAAAGCGATTTGTTAAATGATAGCATGATGTGTATTAGGATAATCGCAGCCATTAAAATCTGCTTTCAAGGGGTGCCTGGGTGGCTCAGTCGGTTAAGCATTTGACTCTCGGTTTCTGTTCAGGTCATGATCTTGCAATCGCGGGATCAAGCCCCGCATCAGGCTCTGACTGAGGAGTCAGGGAGGGGGGATCTGCTTCAGATTCTCTCTCTCCCTCTCCCTCCTTACTTTCTCTTTTTCTCTCAAATAAATAAAATCTTTTCCAAAATACCTGCTTTCAACAAATATTTAAAGATAGTGAAAAGGCTAATGATGTGTTATGTGTAAAAGAGCAGGGTTCAAAACTGTGTGTATATATATATATATACACACACACACACACACACACACACACACATCTCATGATGACAACTTTGAAAAATACCCATATATGTCATATATGAAGAGAAAAAATTTGAACAAAACTGTCAAAATGTTAGTGTTTGACTCTAGGTGGTGATACTGAATATATGTAGAAATTTACTTCTTTATTCTATTTTCCTCTAATTTTTAAGAAGTCATTTCATTTTTTTTTAAAGATTTATTTATTTGACAGACAGATCATAAGCAGGCAGAGAGCAGGCAGAGAGAGAGGAGGAAGCAGGCTGAGCAGAGAGCCCAACGCAGGGCTCCATCCCAGGACCCTGAGGTTATGACCTGAGCCAAAGGCAGAGGCTTAACCCATTGAGCCACCCAGGCACCCCGAAGTCATTTCATTTTTATTGAAGTTGTATATGCACATAGTTTAAAGGGTCAGCAGTTCTATGAGAACCTTTTCCAAAAACAATAGATCCCTCTCCACTTCCCCTACAGAAAAGTCATTTCCTACTCCCAAATTAAACTTGTAGCTGTTGAATTTGGTAAAAACTACCCTCTTTTGACTTCACACCAAGAATGAGGACCTTAGTGCTTGTGTATATGCCTTCCACTTCCCATTCCCCTTGCGCAGTAGCGAGATGGTGATTTCTGTTCGATCACTGATTGATGTTTACATTCTTGTCACTGTGTCAGCACAGTCGAGCCTTGCAGTGTGCTATAATTACGCTTCCCTTTTGTACCAGATTTTGTTCCCTGGAATGAGTAATTTTATTGCCTCTTTCCTTGCTTTTTTCACTGCATGTTTCAGTTTTGCCCCAATCTTGCAATTCCATGCATTTGGACATGTTACATATTCTACCAGTTTCTTCTTGAAGGCATCCCTCACCAGTCCTCTGATGTGCCCCAGTCTGGGCTGGTTGCCTCCAGCCTGCTACACAGCTTGGGATTTCCCCTAACCGTTATGGGATGGCCTTGGGCTTTGTCTCTTGGATTAGATCCCTTTTTCTCTTTTTCATGTCTTCTTGGCTTATTCCTTCATTCTGTGAGGGCATATTTTTATTAGTTTCCTGAGAAAGGGTGCATTGTAGGCAAAACTTTGGACACCTGGTGTTTCTGAAAATGTTTTTACGTCCTGCAGATCTGATGGACACTTTGAAAATTGATTGGAAACCTGTTTCTTCCTTCTCAGCATTTTGAAGGCATGGTTCCATTGTCGTCTTGCTTTGATACATGCTGTTAAAAAGTCTGATGCCAATCTGATCCTTGATGTGCTATCAAGAATTTCGTTCTACTCTCTGGAAACTTTTAGGACCTGCCATTTTACCCTCCTGAAATTTCACAATCATGATATTGGGGTAAGATCTAGCTAGCTATCATGGGCCCTTCCAATCTGGAAACCCATATCCTTCAGTTCTGAGAAATTTTCTTGGTTTGTTTCTTTGATCTCTTCATTTCCAGTTGATCTTTTCTGTTACACTACAACTCCCAAGATTTAAATGTTGGAGTTCTTGGACTGGTCCTCTAATTTTTTAAATATTTGTTCCCTCTGTGTTTTTGCTTTGTTTTAGAGAGCGTTCCTCAATTTTACCGTCCATCCTATTGTTTCTTTAAATGTGGTTCTATTTTTTTTTCTTAATTATATTTATTTGACAGAGAGATCACAGGTAGGCAGAGAGGCAGGCAGAGAGAGAGAGGGGAAAGCAGGATCCCCTCTGAGCAAAGAGCCTGATGTGGGGCTCGATCCCAGGACCCTGAGACCATGACCTGAGCTGAAGGCAGAGGCTTAACCTACTGAGCCACCCAGGTGTCCCATTGTCGTTCTATTTTTAATTTTTAAGAGCCTTTTCCTGTTCTTTAGATGCTCCTTTTTCTTTTCCTTTGGCATCTTCTAAGTCTAGCTTGTTTTGCTTTTTTGATTGAGTGTCTTTTCTAATTTCTCTAAGGCTGTTAATGATAGTTATCCGAAGCTTTATGTCTCTTTGCATAGTATCACATTTGGATCTGTCTTTAATGGTCGTTCCTCAGAGGACTTTTATGAGAGTGGCACTGGGGCATGTGGGAAGTTCTGTGTGTATGAGTGAAGTTGGCTGACTCTCGTCCTTACTGAAGGTCAGGATTTCCCTACCTCAGCACTCTCGATTTTATTTTGGGCCAGAAAATTTTTGGTTATGGTGGCCGTCCTGTGTATTGCAGGACATTTAGCAGCATCCCTGGCCTCTTCCCACTAGGTAGGTGCCTGTAGCATCTCGTCCCAGTCATGACAAGCAAAAATGTCTCCCAAATGTTCCCTTGGGGCAACATGACCCTTCATTACCCCTGGCACCCCCAGTTGAGAACCATTGCTAGAGGTGATCTGTTGGGGCCTTTTCACTGGGGACTCTTCAACATCAGATTTTGGTCTCTGCCCTTGGGCTACTCATATTCCTTAGAAAAGAATCTTCCACTCTCCTGTCTGGGGGGTTCAGGCATGGCTGCCACCATTCTGGGAAGCGAGTGGTGGAAGCAGAGTAGTGGTCTTAATTTTTAGCATGTGTCCTGACCTTGTGTTCAGGACGTTCAACTGGATCTTGCATCCTCCCAACCAGGGGACCCTCTGTTCTACCTTCTGCGGATACTACCTACCCCCACCTGTTGTCAGGGTTGGGGAAAGCACTCACCATGATAGAGAACCGCATCTGGAATTTAGATACTGTGTAAGCAGACACACGTCATCCCCTTGTCCGTGGCTCCAGCTTCAGTCCACCTGCAGAAGAACAGGCAGCTGCCCTTCCTACAGCTTCAGGGGGCTCTGTCTTTAGGTGCCTCCTACCTTCCTCTCATTGCTATCCTCCTGAGTCTGCTAAGTCAAGTCCCACTCATTCTTTCTCCTCCCAGCTTCTAGAATTGTTTTGCTCTTGTCTCCTTTCCTATTTGCTTTGTCCCTGTGGCTTTATGCCTTTTTTTTTTTTTAATTACCATAATGTTAGAGGATTTTGGAGCACTCAGAGATAAACGCATGTGTTCAGTTGGCTGGGATTTAACTAAAGTGATCCCATTTTTTTTTTTTCTTAGCTAGAAACATAAATATGAAGAACAAAGTTAGAGTGATGGATATGCTTTCTGGTGCCTGCTATCCAGTGCAGCTTTCCTTAGCATCAGGGGACTTGGGGAAATGAATTTTGGCTTGCTTGGGATGGAGGCTTTGCAACACACAGAATTAGAAATCTTAGAGGAAATGTAGATTTTCTCTAGGTCCTGGAACCCTCTGATGAGCTTTTCCTTCCACAGGAGAGTGTGGCTCCCCAGTGACTATGATCTGTGTGTCCACAACAGCCAGTGTCTTAACCGTCGGCAGAGCTAGGTGGATACTGATATTCTAATTATGCAATTTCTTCTTTACTAGACTGTGCAGAGTCTGTATAGACCACGACTTTTCAGTTAACCTATTTTTCAGCCAGGCCAAAACATGCTGTATTAGGTTATAGATTTGCTTAGATACATTTTAGTCCCCTTGATTAGATTTGGGTGTTCTCCAGTGTGACCCACATTGCAGATGACTAATAACAGCTGCAGTTTGATTCTCATTAATCTAATTTGCAAAATGTAGCCTAGTGTCTGAGAATTAGGGTGTCCTAGGGTGTCAAGTTCCCTTGACTTAGTCACTGTACCTACAGGTATTAATGACAGCGGGAGGTGGGCAGGAGCACTTCCAGCTCTGGGGATGGGCAGTTTTCTTAGGTGAGAAGATGGCCCCTGTGTATGGGTTTGGGATGAGGAGGGGACATAGGCAGGACAAGGCATCACAGGCCAAGAGAAAACACAGAGGGAGACGCATAGGAGAGAAGCAGAGCGCCTCCATTGGGTGGTCATCAGGGAAGCTGGTAGTCATAAGTTAGGGAGGAGATTGGATGTCAGTGGTGGCTAGCCTCCACCACCAGGCTAAAGGGCTTGGACTTTCTAAGGGGTCCCGTTGGGGGGGCCAGGGAAGTCTTCTGAAGGTCTGTGCCACGGTGGGAGACTAATACAGAAACATTAGATCATGCGGGTTTTTCCACACAGCCTTTTCTAATCCTCAAGGGTAGACAAACCTTCTCCCCTCTGAACTCCTGTGCCACTTAGCACATGTGTCCCCTGTCATTAATTTTGTGCCTACATTTGACTCCTTCTTTGGATGTGTTGATTTCATTTAGCCATAACAACGACCTTTAGAGGCAGGTGATATTACCTTCCTGTCCTGCCTCCTTTTTTTTTTTAATGGATAAGAAAACAGACCCAGAGACACTGAAATAACTTGTGCAGGTTACCCTCATGGCCCATGAGTGGGAGCGCCAGACCTCAGACCAAGCCCTCTGGCTCCCTATCTATAATTCAGTGCCCCCTGCCCCCCACTGCCAGTGTCTTACTAGATCACCTAAGTCAGGTGATGCCTCCCTGAAGGGACAGGTGTTCTGTCTGACTTCAGGCAGCACATGACACACGCACTGAGGGAGCCGACGTGCTGGATGGCGGGCTCAACGGGACTCACCTTAGTGGGGAGCAGCTGGTGGGCCCGGAGCAGGCACTACGCAGGTCCCCATGCAATCTGGCCACACCGTATGGCCCACACCTCTAAGACCGAAAACCACGCTCCCCCCTGCCCCGCCCAGCTGCTTGAGTGAGTCTCCCCACCTCTTCACCTGGTGCCTTGGGCACAGCTGCCGGCCTCGGTGCCCAGGAGGGCAGGGGCAGAACACCTGTCCCCTTGCTGCCTCCAGGGTTCCATGAGGACACACGAAAGAGAATGGACACCTGAAACCACGGGAATGACCATGTATCTGGTGCTTTACTCACCAGGTTTTATTGTCGCCGGCTTCCTGATTGGCCTGGAGCACTCTTGGTTTGCTTCTACACATGCCCCAGCTCCCCGGCCAGGTTCTCTACAGTGGGAGCACCGGCGTGTGGATTGGCGGAGCCTCTCGGAACACACGGGATTGCCGGTGCAAACATGCGTCCAGTTACCATTCCATAGCCACTGAAAACTGCCTGCAGCTGTGAGCAGCATGAGCCTGCGAGGCCACGGCGGCCATGCCATGGTCCGAGTGCAGTACAGTTTTAATAAAATGCTGCCTTCTGGCCTGGACTGCCACCAGCTATGCACTTAGGAAACCAGCAACACTTCTCAGTGTGCTTCCCACAAAGTTGATTCACTGTTAGCCCTCCTTTGCCACCTGCTTATTCCTCTGCCCCAAAGTGGCTGAAACCGAGTGGACAAGGAACCACCCCGCGCACGGTCATAAGCCAACAGCCACCACATCCACGGGAGAGCCTTTCCTACTATATAGAGCTCCTTCTCATTCAGTCTTCCCAACACTTACTCCATTTTCTAGATACAGGAAAGAAGTGGGAAGTAACTTGCCCAAGGCCACACAGCTAGTAAGCCTGTGATTCAGAGTTTTAAAAAGTCTGTGTCCAGAGCCTATGATGTACAGCCTGGTCAAAACAAAGGGGCCAGGAGAGCCCTAAAGTAGTTGTTAGGACGGCGTTCCTGCCTCACTTCTGCCCCACTCTCCTGGGCCTCTGGATGCGGGAGGAGCTTCTCCAAGCCTTGGCTTCTTCCTCTGGGAAGTGGGAGCTGCCCTACATCATAGGCTAATGGTGCAGGATGAGTGGGAAAGCTGGAGCTGGCATGAACGCGGGAGCATGCTGCCCTTCCCGGGGCTGGGAAGTGAAATAAGGCTGGAGTAAGGTGGTGTGGTTACTTGCTACAGGACTGGGAGAGCTCTGTTGGGAATCTTCTGTAGTCCAGAGCTGAAGGGGGGCAGATAAAGGAAGTGATGCAAGGCAGGTAGAGTCAGGGGTATAGAGCGCTCCCCAAGAGGGGTAAGCCTTGCTCAACACTGGGAGCAGCATAGTGGTGATCTAACTCAGGTCCCCAGGACTTGATGCGTTGGGTGTTTCTGCTCTGTATTTCAAAGAGATCTCTGTGAGAATGTGTCTGTGTGTCTGTGTGTATGTGTGCATGTGTGCGGGTAGGCACAAGGGCTCCACTTTGCATACCTGTGGACCGGTGTGTATTTTTCTGAAATTAAGGTGAAATTGATGCAACATAAAGTTAGTCATCTTAAAGTGTGCCATCCAGTGGCACTTAATACATTCACAGTGTCCCACACCCAGCACCTCGATCTAGTTGCTAAAGTGTTCATCACCCTAACCTAAATTGTGTGTTTTTCCAAGGGTCTGTTCCGTGAAAGTGTATTTGTGAACTACATTAGGTTGCCCTGATTTTAACTGCCTGCCCCGAAGTCTTCTCGGCTCAGATGGCAGGTTGCACTGTATGTTTGGCCAAGGAGTGTGGTTCAAGTACTCGGATTCCAAATGGGCCCGTTAGTCATGGTTTAGCTCTTCTGTGCAGTTTGGCTGCCTCATTCTAGGCATGGAGAGAAACCAGCATTTCAGGCTTAATCGGAGTGTCGTTCCTGGGGTCTTTTCTTGCCGTTTGGCTGCTTGTCTTCCTAGTACATTAAAAGCCCAGGAATAAGTATCCATGTCAGTGGGTGTCTTCAGGCTTTGAGAGCGTCTTCCCTGGCCTCAAAGGCAGAGAACGAATGGTGGGTGTTAGTCCCCAGCTGAGGAAGATGGTGTTTCTCTTGGATCTGGCTCGTCCCTAACTCCCAGTTCTGTGTTGGCTGTCTGTGCTCCATGTGGTACCCCCAGCCCCCGCTGTAGGAGGCCCAGGTGACCTGTGAACCAGATGTGGATGGGCCCCTGGCAGTGTCTGTCCTGGGACTCACATATGCCTCCCTGTGTGTGGCTAGCCCTGGGGCAGCACCTGCTCCACTGTGGTACAGGGATCAGAGCACTGGCTGATGTAGAAAGGAGTCCCCAGATAGTCTCCATGAGCTGCAGAGATGGGGCCAGTGAGGGACAAATCCTTATATACTGATGGGGTGGATGGGGGGAGGGGAAGCGACGAAGAGGAGCAGCCGGAGAAGACGGAGGCGGGGGTTGCTACCTCAGGTAGTCTAGGGAATACTTCATTCTGATCGGACTTCTCAGATCATGTATCCACCCAAACCCCAGTGACCATGACCCTGGGGATCGGTAATGAACCCCGTGGAAAAATCCAGAGGCTACTTCATTCTGATTGGACAACCTAGGTCAGGTACCCACTCAGGAACCTGACAGTAGCCAGTGGGACTCCCAAGATGGCTTAGTCTAACCAGGGATCACCTTAGCTGAGTCTGGACTCTGAGGCCGTGGAGGCATGCCTTGGGGTGAAGGAGAGATGAACTAAATTGGTTTTGGAAGGGTGGAAGGAGAGATGAACTAAATCGGTTTTGGAAGGGTAGAAGTAGGAGAAGGGTGCTGGGTAGACAGTCAACAATATCCTCCTTATCCAGTTACAGTAAAGGTCAAGGCACTGAAGAAAAGGCAGCGGCGAAGAGCAGTAGCAGGAACTAAAAATGCTGCAAGGATCTCGGTCTGAGGCGCCATTAGTTCAGGGCTCCCGTCGCTCAGGCCAAAGGGTTGGTCCCCTCAGTGCATCACAGGAAAATTGCCTTGATTGCAGGAGGCAGTTTGATTCTTGGCTGAAGGCGGTGACAGCAGTGGGAGAAACTAGCCTGTTGCTAGAGAATTCACTTGCTCCACCTTCTCCAGCTTTCTAGCTAGCCTGGTGCAAGCCAGCGGCGATCCGGCAGCCGGGAACCTTTTGGGCTTCACCTTCGAACACACCAGCCTCATTCATGCAACAATGATTTGATAAGCTGCTACTATGAGCCAGGCTTTGAACTGTCCCCTGCCCTCAGGGAGTCTGTGGAGGATTCAGACAAGAAGAGAGCCAGTCCGGTTCTAGTAGAATGTAAGATGGAGGGAGGGGCCCAGGGTGCCAAGGAAGCACAGAACAGTGGGTGTTAGTCTGAACTGCGGGTTCAGGGAAGGTTTGTTGGATGCAGAGATTTTTAGACCAAAGCTTGGAAGCTGAATAGGAACTACCCAGGTAAAGAGGTTTGGGAGGGGAAGGACAGTGGGCGCCTGGGCAAGGGGCTCTCTTGCTAAGTATCTGGGATGTCTCCGGGTCTGGCTCACACCTGAATGAGTGGTGGTATCTTTCACTGAGAGGGCAAACATAGGAGGAGTTGCACGTTTGAGAGAGAAGAAATTATTGTAATGCAGAAATGTCGAATTTGGAATGCTTCTAATTTAGCTACCAGGAAGCATCTAGACACTCAGAAGGCAGAGAGCTCCTCCACATACACTTTCCTGACTAGATACTTGACATCTGAAGCTTAATACGTCCAGCAACTGGCCTATTGAGTTTTCTCCCTCATGTGCTTCTCTACCCACAGGCTTTGTCTTCTCTGTCCAAGACATTATCTATCCATTCAGCTGCACAAGCTGAACCCTGGATTCTTCCAGAGCCCTCCCTGACCTTCAGCTCCACGTCCAGCTCGTCCCCCAAGTCTGAGTCCACTTCCAGGGTAGATCTAGAATCCTCCATTTTTCCAGCTGTCGGCCACTCCCACTGGGTCCATGCTATTATCTTCTCTAGGCTGAATTACTGTCACACCCTTTCTCCAGTTCTCCAGTCCACCTCTAATTCATTCTCCACAAAGCAGCCTGAGTTGCCTTTTTAAAAAAATAAGTTATACCACTTCCTCCCTGCCCCGAACCTTTCCATAACTTTCCATTGCAATGGCTCTGATGGCCCAGGATGGCTTCCTTTCCAGCCCTGCCTTGTCTGTCACTCTGGCCTTTCCCCAGGTCCTCATCTGTCTGTCAGGGTGATTCTGCCCCAGGGCTTTTGCACATACTGTCCAGTATCTGCCTCCTTAAACTGCCCCCCAGATCTCAGGTTAGAGTCTCTCCACCCAACAGGTCTTTCCTCACCCCTAGACTGAACCTGGCCTCCTGGGTTATTTTCCCTCTGAGCAACTATCCTGATTTGCATTTCTTGTCACTTTGGTCTCATTTTGTTAAATGCCTGCCTCCGTGCCTCAACTGTGTCAGACCCATCTCCCCTGTTCATAACAAACCTGTCTCCTTTCCTCTTCCTCAAATGAAATCTGCAGGAGGCGTACTTGATACACATCATTTTAAATCAACGTAACATCTTACGACAGGAAGGAGAATAAAAGGAAAGTCACAATAAAAATATTTATTTCAGCATTAAATTCCTAAGTTTCCAGGTCTGAGTGCTCCACAAATCACAGTGAAGTAGTCAGATGCCTACACTTGCAGGTGGAATGACCACGAAGGCCCAGCTATCGAGGTTGACGTATATAATTGTGTCTTATTGGTAGTTCCACGCAAAGAGCGATATTGCCTGTGGTGTGCCATTATTCTTACAGTAACGCGCAACTCCTATTATGTTTTGAGCCAAATAAAGTGTGGCCTCCCTTTCTCCTTCAATTTCTACCATCCTAGAAAATTCATGAAAACCGCACAACAAATACTTTGTGCTTTTATGTACAACGGAGTTAGGTCCTACCCTGCTACCCTGTGAGCCTCCAGGGCCAGGTGTGTTTTTCACTGTAGCCTGCACCGTGGCCAGCGCCTAGTGCTGGATACTCGGTGGGATAAATGAATGAATTTTCCACCGCCATGAAATGTGCTGAGAAAACCCGAAAAGGAGTATCCTGCATGGGAGTGTGGCCTGACATTTACTTTCTGTGTGCATGCCTTAGGCCCGCTGACCTCCGTTTCAGGGAAAGCGACGCGTAATTACAGCTGCAGACGATACAGACTTTGAGCTCTCGGTCCTTTACAACAAGGGAAGTCGTCTCGCTGCGCACAAAAGAAATCGCGCCAGCTCTGAAGTTGTGGTTTGTCTTTTTTTGGAAAGTCAGGCTTGTGTGTTGAAGAGCTCAAAACACTTGACCAGCTCGCTCATTTATCTTAACATGTGTTTGCTATATTTATTCTCCCTTCACAGATGGGGAAATGAAGCTCGCCGAAGGGCCATATTTAGCTAAGTCTTGATCCTCTGCCTTGTGGGGTCAGCGCAGAGAAAAGAGAATCCTAACGCTTGATTTTTAGCCAGCAGTTGAAGCCTCCTCCCACATGAAATCTGTTACTAGGGCTGCTCCCAAGGGTGAAAAGCGTGAGGTTGAGCAGTTTTAAGCGTGTGATGTGGCCATCCAGGGCAGGCCTCTCCTTCTGGAGATGAGGAAGTGCTGGTTTGCGAGGACTTGGTCGGGGAGCACGCCGTCTGTCTGCTCCCCCGTGCCTCATTTTCTCTCCTTTTGCTCCTGCCCGTCTGAACAGGACTTAGGATCAGGAGGGTGGTCAGGAGGAAGAGGGTGGTGGAACAGAAGCCAAAGATCCAGTTCACTAGCTCTCAAATAATCGTTACGTTAATTGGAAGACTGACTTACTGTGCATCAAAGTAGATGAAGATGACAGTCGCCAAAAATTAGAGGCTAAACCTTCCATTTCAAGAATTTTTTTACTTAACAGCTACTCGGGCTGGTGGTCTTAGAAATACTGCTTTACAACCAAACTAAAGTTCAAAAAATACTACTAATAAAGCCAAATATTTGGAGACCTTTTGAAAACATTGACCTCTTAGGAATTTCTAGCCCTTTAACAAAATTCTTTCCCTCCCCCAGTGTGTTTTAGTTCAGGGAGGGGGTGGGTAAATTCAATAAAGTCATCGCAGATGCTTGTTGAACCCACTTAACAATATGCTCCTCAAAGGGACCTAACCCAGTTTCCTTGAAAAACAGTTATTTTTAAGGGGGCAGGGGGATGGGGCTGAAAAGTGATGTTTTCATTTCACAGAGTTAAATGCAAAATGAACTCAAAAGGTGACCCAGAAACTACACAAAAGAGACGGGGCTTCACAGACTACTACTACGGAGAATGACCGCAGAAGTGGTTATAAGTTGGCCTTCTGACAAAACACTTTTCATCTTCAGAAGCTAGCTGCGGTGCACGTGGCCTCCTGGCTTTGGGAGAGCGTGCTTTGCGGGGTGGAGTGTTCCCAGAGCCATGCCTGATACCTATTTTTGGGCTTCTTACTAGAAACAGATGTTCGGCTAGAGATTGCCGCTGTGCACTTCGAAAGTGACAGAGTTGCCCCTTTTTGTTCCACAAGCCACCAGTAGTAAGAGCCATTCTCATCTTACATTTTATCTCCTCAAGGAGTCAGGAGCTGTTCTAGACTTTGGGCATCTGGGGCTTGCCTGTTAAAGAATTAATCTGCTGTGGTCCCGCTTTTTCTCATCATAAGTTGTTACAGAGGAAGACTCTTGTAGTTTTTGATAAATGACTATTTCCTCAATCAAGCTAACATCCTGGATTCTTCCGCAGTTTAAAACTTCCTTAGAGCACTTTATAGCCTTCAAGGCATTTGTCCCTGACATTCTCCCACTTTGTGGACAGAGACACTAAGCCTCTAAGAAAGAAGTGAGTTGACCAAAGCCACGTGGCTGGCAGTTGGCGTCTGTGCCAGTCCTTTCTGTTCAGTCAGGCACGACTAAATACATGTCTTCTGAGTTTTAGCTTCGCCTCATTACTGTCACTCTTAGTGTTTACCCTGCTCTGACTTGTGAGGAAGTGTCTGCACACTTTTGTCTTCCTTACCATGAACCCACCCTGAGCAGAGACTGTTAGAAATGTTCGTGTCTCTCCCCACCCATCAGATTCTTCCTCTTCGGTGCTAGACTTCTGTGTGTGGCCGCACCAGCGCCCCGATGTCTTCTTCTAGGCTGGGGCTTTGAGGTCCACAAAGCACCAGTGAGGCCCACAGACACATTGTGCACATCACTGCCCGTGTGAGCTGGTTGCCTTTTTTTTTTTTCTAACATACAGATATGTTATGAGAGCGCTTTGCGCATATGATCTGAGTCTTGTCCTTCATTGCCCTGATGATTGTACTTCATGGTCCTATGCTTCTTGGATGAAGCATTTATACCTACTTTAGTTTATACTTTTCTTTCTTTCATCGTATAGGTCTTTTTTTTTTCTTTTTTAAGATTTTATTTTTAAGTGATCTCTACATCCAGCGTGGGGCTTGAACTCACAACCCTGAGATCAAGAGTCACGTACTCCACCGACTGAGACAGCCAGGCACCCTATAACTATCGTCCGTGTATACATCCTGAACTGCCAACAGAACCATGAGCCATGGGGCAGAGGGGACCGTTATTTCCTTTCTTTGTGTGTGTGTCTCCTTGGAACATCTCCCATGAGGTGGGGGCTCCGTGAATCTTTGCTGGTTGAGTTGAAAGATCAAGTGTGTGTTTAGCATGCCAGCTAACAAAGCATGATCAGGCCTACCCTGTCCACTCTGGGTGGTTTTGCTTCAGCTCTAAGTTTTGGATATGTATTTTAAATAGGCCAACACATCCTAAAAAGATCTATTTTACACAGAATTCACAAAAGGAGGAGGGAGCACCAAGTCCAGAGGAAGGGGACCGAGGTGGTGCAGAAGTAGGGGCGCTCTTGGGCCCTGGCGGCCGAACTGTCTGTGAAGAGAGGTCTCATGGCTGATGGGCATTTGCTGCAGTTTCCTGTTTCCTGTCAAGGCCTGTTTCTTCAGGCTCTTCTTGTGGCCCAACTCTGGTCAGGTTGTAAGAGCGTGATGGTTTTCAGGGGTTTGGGCTGTCATCATCACAAAGACTCTTGACAAGAATGGAGATCCTAATCACGAAGCTCTCAGAACACAGTTTTGAAAAATGGATAGCTCTGGTGCTTCACCAGTTGGATAAGAAGCTAAAGATTTTACTAAGCCATCCAACAATCCTGTTGACCAAACTTACCATAGTTTCTCATATTAAGGTAGTTGTCTTTTTTTTTTTTTTTTAAGATTTTACTTATTTATTTGACAGAGAGAGAGAGAGAGAGAGAGAGAGAGCAAACACAAGCAGGGGACTCCTGCAGAGGGAGAGGGGGAAGCAGGCTCCCCGTGGAGCAGGGAGCCGGATGTGGGGCTCAATTCCAGAACCCTGGGATCATGACCTGAGCCGAAGGCAGATGCTTCACCGACTGAGCCACCCAGGTGCCCCATGATAGTTGTCTTTAATATGCTTTTCTCTACTCCTGAGAATGTTCCACTGACGGTATGGAAATATTTAAATATCTACCTTTTTAAAACCTTAGAATTAAAATATAATTGATTGGGTAATTAAGGAGGACATTAGAGAACCGGCTTTGAGGTGTTCTTACTTTGGATAAGTGGCTATTTAAAAATAACGGCTGTTGCTCCACATTCAACTTGCTTTGTGTCGCCAAATTTCGAAATTAAGCTGGAGATGAAAGGTGCCATATGCCTCAGCCTATTTATCCACCAAATCCGGGTCCTCGTTGCACATGAAGTTCACCTGACATCCTGCATGTTGGGTGTAAACAGTGTCGTACAGTGATGCAGGGTACAGCCTGCTCAGGGGACAATTTATTTCTTTTTTTTAATTTGCTGTCTATTGGACTTCTAATTACTCAGGCTGAATAGAAGGAGAAAGGTCTCCTTCTTATAATAACTGCCAGTTATTTAGCCGCAGATTAGAGGCAGAAGTTCATTGTCCATAGTTCAGACATAAGAAGTAACACTGCCTTCCAAGGAGTTCTAAACATACTTGTCTTTGTTGTTTTGTTTTTATAACTCAGTCCATCACAGTTTAATTATTCCAACAAAGTTTGCAATTTAACAAGTGTGTGGAAATCATTAGTCTGATTTCCTTCCTCTGTGGCTGCATGTCTCTCACTGAGGAGAGTCTATACTATGGTTATGAAAGGGATCCATGTAACAGACCTATGTTCTATGGAATATTTGTGTTGTTACTAAGCATTTCTAGAGGACTTTGCATTCACTTACTCTTTTTTTTTTTTTTTAAGTTTTATTTATTTATTTGACAGAGAGCACAAGTAGGCAGAGAGAGATTGGAGGAAGCAGGCTCCCTGCTGAGCAGAGAGCCTGATGTGGGGCTCGATCCCAAGACCCTGAGATCAAGTCCTGAGCTGAAGGCAGAGGACTCAACCTACTGAACCACCCAGGCACCCCTCACTTATTCTTGATTTCTTGTAATCCCCTTCTAGAAAACAGGTACAAATTCTGTTTCCCTGATGAGGTAAATATGCTTGAAAAGTAAAAT
Organism: Mustela nivalis; assembly: GCF_964662115.1. NCBI lineage: Eukaryota > Metazoa > Chordata > Mammalia > Carnivora > Mustelidae > Mustela > Mustela nivalis. The sequence continues at coordinate 78,235,089 of NC_139027.1, forward strand.
TTTCATTAAAAAAATCTGGTTTCCTTCCTTCCTTCCTCTCTCTCCCTTTCTTTCTTTCCTTCTTTCTCTTTTCTTACATTTTAAATAGTCCTCAGGCTCTTGAGTTCCAAAATGACTAATTAGTACAATGATAATATAGCATTCTCTTTCATTGATCTGAAAATTATACTGTCCTCAAGAGACCTCAGTTTGATTGGTGTATTTTGATGCCAGTGGAGAAAATGTTATTTCTCACAAGAGTTTCTTCTCTGCGGTGGGAGAGCGCTGTGAACCAGCCCCGATGTGAGATGGAGGGGACCCTGTGTGGATTAGCAGAGGAAAAGGAGAATCGGTTTCCCGGGGGATGAAGGATTTATGTTAAAGCACTGACAGAGTCCCCACATGTGCCTGGCAGAGGCCGAATGCTTTTGTTGCATGATTTTTATCCCTCAGAATCCTATGAGATAGTATCCTCATTTCTCATTCTGTGAAAATCGGCTAAGTATGTACGGATGCAGAGAGATTTTTAACAATAGCGTCCACCCGTCCACTGCCTGACCATGCTGAGCACACGTTTGCTCAGGAGCTGCCAGGTGGAATGCTAAGATCGGTGCTGTCCCTGCTTCCCCTCATGGCCACTGTTTAGTCCGTGGACCCATCCTACCAGGCAACACTCACACTGAATTGTAAAAACATGTTCAGTTTTTTCAGAGTATCTTAAAGTAACTGGTTGGGGTACAAATTGTTCTACCCCCACGCTACCTGATTTCTTCAATTAACGCCATTCATTAATGCCAGAGCACTGATTTCTTCAAACCCAGTTAGAGGGCCCCCATTTTAAAAATAAAGGGTAAAGGGCGCCTGGGTGGCTCAGTGGGTTAAGCCGCTGCCTTCGGCTCGGGTCATGATCTCAGGGTCCTGGGATCGAGTCCCACATCGGGCTCTCTGCTCAGCAGGGAGCCTGCTCCCCTCCCTCTCTCTCTCTGCCAGCCTCTCTACCTACCTGTGATCTCTCTCTGTCAAATAAATAAATAAAATCTTAAAAAAAAAATAAAGGGTAAAGAAGTTTGCGGATGGCATTTCCCCTCTTGTCCTGTATTAGCCAGCACCTGAGAAACCTTCCACTGCACCTGGCTCCAGACTGGTGGTGTGCTTTTTGAAAGCATCACAGGAAAACAGAAGGGTTAACTCCCAAGTCAAGTTTGAGACTTGAATACACTCGTGTTGAACATTCTATTAAAAAAAAATGTTGGGGTGGGGAGGGGCGTTGGTACCTGAATGGCTTGGGTAATCATCTGCCTTTGGCTTAGGTCCTGATCTCAGGGTCTCTGGATCAAGCCCCACGTTGGGCTCCCTGTTCTTCAGGGAGTCTGCTTCTCAGCCCACTCATGCTCTCTCTCTCTTAAATAAATAAAGTTTTTAAAAAAGAAAAGAAAAATGTCAGAAGATGACATGAAAGGAAAGTTGTCCCGTGAGGGAAATGCTACAGCTGAACGGGGAGCGGAAGGTGTTTTCGAATACTCCTTCAGCTCCGCGTTTCTTGCCATTTTAGCCGTGAAGGCGTGGAGGCCGAGGCGAAGAATAAAGCTTCCCTGAAACCAGAGGAGACTCTAACCACGACAAAAATGGAGTCTTGACTATTCACTTGTTAGAATGGAAATAACCAGAATATTTGGGGTCACAGAAAGTAGTCTAAGCAAAATAGAATCTTCTCCCTTTTGTGAGGGTGAGATCCTGAAAGAGCCATTGATAGGACTGGAATTCAAAGCAGCAGTTTAAAATTATGTAGTAATGCAGGGGCACCTGGGTGGCTCCGTCGGTGAAGCGTCCGACTCTTGGTTTCAGCTGAGGTCATCATCTCAGGTCATGAGATCGAGCTCCCAGTCCGGCTCTGCACTCAGGGGGCAGTCTGCTTCTCTCTCACCCTCTCCTTTTGCCCCTCCCCCCAAAATGACTAAATAAATCTTTTTAAAAATATAAAATTAGATAGTCTAACGTATTCTCGTTTGGAAAGCTCTGAGGGGTGCAGAACAGCACAGATCACTTGATCTCTTCTATGTACAGATGTCTGAATATGCATAGTTGGAGGTTTATACATGCATAGAAAAAGAACTGGAAAGGTATGCCTGGCAAGGTCTACATTTGGGGAAGAGAATGGAAATTGAAGAGGAAAGGGGGATTTTTGTGCATTTACTTTTTATGTTTCTGTCTTTAAACTTGCACGCATGTGTAATTAAGAAAACCTTATCAACAGGGAAGACAGCAATTTGAGGTCTCTGGGAAGTGTGTAGTAGTTAAGGTGTAGGTTCTGGATTAAGACTGCCAGGGTTTGAATCCTGTCTGCTCTCCGCTGGCTATACACTCTTACACAGGTTATTTAACTTCTATGCCTCCTTTTCCTGCTGCGGAAAACAGGAATCAGTACTTATGTCATGTAGCTGTCAGGAGGATGAACTAAGGAATGCAGGGGGGAGCGTTCTGGATCACGACCCGACACACAGTAAACATTCAGCATCTGTTAGTCATTATAAAGAAGAGTCAGAGAACTTCCAGCTTTAATCAATTCTTGGTGCAAACATCTCAGTTTAAAACGTTTTTAGCAATAGGAGCGCCTGGGTGGCTCAGTGGGTTAAAGCCTCTGCCATCAGCTCAGGTCATAATCCCAGGGTCCTAGGATTGAGCCCTGCATCGGGCTCTCTGCTCAGCAGGGAGCCTGCTTCCTCCTCTGTCTCTGCCTGCCTCTCTGCCTACTTGGGATCTCTGTCAAATAAATAAAATCTTTTAAAAAAAGAATGTTTTTAGCAATGGCCTTAGTAATCGCGGTTTATTTTCTCCAAGTTCCCCTGTGGTTGTTAATGGTGTTGTCATATTCTTAGCCCACTGGTAACCTCAAGAGGAAGAGTAACAAACACAAATGGAATTACCTTGTTTCGTGTAGAGGGCCACACATTCTGTTTGAGGAATTCTCCTGACTTTGCTTCTCTGACCATGTAACCTTACATACCTATTATTAGTCAACTAAAGAGATGGGAATAATGAGCTTTTTCTCTCTTCCTTAGGAAGACTATGATCGTCTGAGGCCTTTATCTTACCCAATGACTGATGTCTTCCTTATATGCTTCTCTGTGGTAAATCCAGCCTCATTTCAAAATGTGAAAGAGGAGTGGGTACCGGAACTTAAGGAATATGCACCAAATGTACCCTTCTTATTAATAGGAACTCAGGTATGTCTGCTTTGATTTTACCCATTTAAGAATAGTCTCTTTGGCCTCTCTTGTGGGGTCACTTTGAGACAAATAGTCCTAAGGTTTAGCAGACGATATGCATGTTTAATCTCAGTTGCAAATTCTAATTATAGAAAAATAAGAATTTGGAAAAGCAGTGCCCAGGTAAAGCAATCATACCAGTTGGCTTTCAAAGTGAAGTTCATCTGTTTGATCTTTTTTGGGTATGTGGGATTAAATGGGACTACACGCTTTATCTTTAAAGACTTGTAACATTATGGGACATATTGACCTTTCTTGATTAGATTGATCTCCGAGATGACCCCAAAACTTTAGCAAGACTGAATGACATGAAAGAAAAACCCATTTGTGTGGAACAAGGACAGAAACTAGCAAAAGAGGTAACAGAACCTTTACAGAATGTAAAAATAAGTGTAAAAGCAGCTTGGGTGATAATTGAAACTAACATTTATTGTGCATTTACTGTATACCGGGCACTGTGCTAAGTGCTGCTACATGCATTATTTCATTTAATCCTTGCACCTGCTCGGGTGGGTCTGTGACAAATGGAGGGGTTGGCGACATCAGATAATTTGTCAGGTCCCATACGTAATAAATGGTAGAGCTGGGTTGCAGGGGAGGCCTGACCACAGAGTCCAGGTGCTCACACCTGCACGACACTGCCAACAATATTTTCCTCGTAAGTTACCTGTAGAAAGAGGTATCAAAGAAAGCCCATTTAAATCTTTTAAATGTTTATACTGTGCCAGAGCAGACTCTGTCTTCGGTGAAGACCCACAGAGTAGGTGGTGGAATGGCATATAGGATGAGTTTAAATCTGTAGTTAAAAAATGATGGCTAGGCTTAAAAAGAAATGTGTTGAATTTTCTTCCAGTCCTTTTATGAAAGATAGGAAATATTAGCATTCTGGAAAATATACCACTGTGATGTGCCTAAAACTTGTAACTTCTGTTCACCTTCACCCTGAAGCTAGGCTTACTTTTCTCTTTGGCCCTAACATTATTAAATTCAATTTTTTTCGATATGACTTTAATAGGACTTTTGTGGAAACAGAATCTAATAAGGTCTTTTAACGTGTACTATCAGGAGGCAGAAGAAAGCGAGAAAACTTTTTGGAGGACAGTTTTCCCTAAAACAAAAGACAAATAGCTTCGCTGACACATTGCTTTAGAAATTCTGTGTATTTAATTTCATAATCCCTGGGAGAGAAGGAATTTCTAAAATGTCATAGAGTAAAACTGTAAATGAAAATATTGGTGATTTAACTACTTAAAAATTTGATACATCAAATGCCAGAGATAAAATTTAAAGTCATAAAACAAACGTGACACATATGGCTGAAAAATGGGTTAATATACTTAGTATACAGGAGTTCCTTACATATAAATTAATCAGAAAAAGACATCTATGCCCCAAGTAGAAAAATGGGCTATACCATCAGTGGAAAATTTATCAAAAAATATAGATTGCCATTGAATGTAGGAAATCTATTCATAGTCCTTAGTAGTCAAATGTAAGTTCAATTTCTGCCTATAAAATTGGCAAAAAAAAAAAAAAATAGCAACTGTTCCAGGGTGCAGGACACTCTCTTGTATTATTGGTCATTGATAGCCAATATTCAGAAGCCTAAAATCGTGCACACTTTTGATCAGGCAATTCCATATGTAGGAATTTATCTTAAACTATTACAGATGTGCTTAAAGAGATGGTTATGAAGTTGCTGCGTTGTTTATAACAGAAAATAAAAAAAGCCCATGCATCTATTAAAAATTTATACTAATAGCTATTGTGATGTTTATATTATGTAGTTTAAGGGGGAAAAAATGGTTGCAAAACACTAGGATCCCACCTGAAGGCCTGTTGGCAGCATTTGGGGCAGTGGGTTTCTTCTTCAAATACTTTTACCTGGCTCCCTTGCTTGCCCTCTCCTGGGGTTTGCCCCCGGCAGTGGCCCTTCCTCCATGTCTCCAGTCCCTGTCTCTGCATGCTAGATGCCCAGGGATCAGCATGCGGCTTCTGGAACATCTCTTCTTCTGCACCCACCCTCCCTAGGCCCAGGTGAGCTGCTGTCAGTCTTGGGGTTTGAAAAGTCTGCCCCTGAAGATTGCCAAGTTCCCATCTCCAGCCTGACCATTTCCCTAAACTCCAGACTCGGTAATCCAGCTGTTCACCCAACAAATCCATCTGGGTGGCTAAGCATCTAAAAATTAACATATCCAAAACAGAATTCCTAATTTTATCCTCTGTGCCCGTCCTCCCAGATACTTGGCTCAAAAAACCTTGAGGTCACACTCGACTTAGCTCTCGCTCTCCTCCTGTGTGGCAGCCAGGCAGCCAAAGCTCTTGTCCTGACTTCCGAATCCCTCCAGCGTCCACAGGCCCCTCATCATCCGCTCCTCGAACAGTCTGGTCAGGCCCCTTTGTCTCCAGCCTGGATTACCGGAACAGCTCTGACTCACCTTTCTGCTTCTGTCTGTGACCCATGTCCACCTGTTCTCAACACAGCAGCCTGAGTGAGTCAAAAATACAAGCTCGATCAGGTCACTGCTCTGCTCACAATCTTCCAGTGGCTCCCCAGCTAGTCACAGAGGCCTACGGACCCCGGCGTGTCCGCCCTCACTGACTATAGTCTCGGCACAAGGCCTTCTTGCTGCATCCCCAGATTTCGGACCTCGGGGTCTTTGTACTTTTGCCCCTCCCTCTGCCTGGAGTTCTTCCTTACGGAACACTATTTTCTCACTCCTTCCAGGTCTCTGCTCAGGTGTCACCTTCTCAGTGAGGCCTTGCCTGATCTTGTCCCACTCCCTATCCACCTTCCTTCCCCAGTTGTCTCCAGACCACATATTCCCTTCTGACATTCAAACTCTAGTAGCTCGTGGTGGTCCTTCTCCCTCTAAAATGTAAGCTTCGTGAGTCTGGGAGACTTATTTTGTTCCTTGCTGTATGCTTTCATTTGGCAAATAAGAATGCGCAGTGAATTTCCAGTGAATGAACAAACGGAGCCTCTCCTAGAGGAGAAGCCAAGGTCCCTATTCCGGCCTCAGGGCTGCCTCATCGGCCGGCCTCACCGCTTACCAGTCTCTGCTGCTCCCTCTCTCCTGCCCTTCTGGCTTCCTTAGCATCCTCTGAATGCTCCATTCATGCTCCCACATCACCGTCTTCCCAGTGGTGGCTCTGTCCGCTTGGACGTGGCCCTCACTGCTCACACCACTTTGTTGGGAAGCTTCCCACCTGTGTTCTGTGCACGCCCCATCTCCCCCGCGCTGGTGCTCTGAAGTGCACCGTACCATCTGCCCTCGGTTCCCTTGGTGGGCCCCTCCCCCAGGAGAATTTAAGCATGTGTAAGTATCATACAGCAAGCACTTTGGTCTTCTCTTCAGTTCTCTGACATTATCTCCAGCACCTAAAACAGTGCTTGGCATATGGTAGGTAACCAGTAAATACGTGATGAATGACATCAATTTTCATAGAGTAAGTGTGGAAGAATATACACTTACCTTTTAGTTGGCTGTCTCTGGGTTTTTATGAATATGGATGACGATTTCATTCCTTCTGCATAGCTGTTATTTTCTCATTTTCCTTATAATGGTGTGTTGTGTCATACCAACTGTGTAAAAAAGATTTTATATGTTTGTGATTTCTTTTTCTCCTAGATAGGAGCATGCTGCTATGTGGAATGTTCGGCTTTAACCCAGAAGGGATTGAAGACTGTTTTTGATGAGGCTATCATAGCCATTTTAACTCCAAAGAAACACACAGTAAAAAAAAGAATAGGATCAAGATGTATAAACTGTTGTTTGATTACGTGAGAAACATCTTCAGTGGCCAAGGAAACTGTCCATTTCTCTTAAAAAGCATATGAAATGCTACAACTATACCCAGACCTCTTCTAAATAATGAAGCAGTTTAAAACTTGAAAGAAAAAAAAAAAAACCTTAAGAATGTTTCTTAAAGGTCCAAGAAGCAGCAAACAGCATCTGAAGCCACAATCTATTATAAATACTTTATTTCAACTAGAAGGTACAATCTCTCAGGGGTTTCATAGTTTAAAAAGCTACAATCACACCATGTTGTAACTACATAAAAAAACAGTGCTGTAAATGGAACTGCCTGGCTTAGACCATAAACATTTCTGCACAGTCTTTATGGAATCTGCACAAAGAAATATCTTCTCCCTTTGCTCCAATTAATTGTTCTTGTATGTAAGTTGCTTTCTATTCCAGTATATCCAGAGTGGTGAAATCACAAGGCCAGCCACGTAGCCAAAGGTCGCTCCAAGCGTACAGGAGATGGGCCATACCTGAGGAGAGAATGTATGAGATCAAAAAAGAATAACTGTTTTATTATAACTTGAGCACAAGTGTAACCTAAATATTTCTATATTAAAGCTTAATGTGCTTTCTTAAAGAATGCCAAAAGTGTAATAAGGTTATAACTGCATTTATCATGAACACTAAAAATGTACACATTCTAGTTAATGTACATTTGACTGTAACAAGGCTTCTGGCGACTGTAGACTTAGTTTGATGCTCCCCAAACTGCATGAGATACATCCTAAAATTACAAATTAAAATTCTGGGTCAGACTTTGTCATAATCCTGGACTTGATATAGCTGTCTGAAGTAGTTGGCAATTTTGTCTTTTAATTTCTACCTTGGCTTATGTAATCAGATGACATGAGATGTGTGTATGCTGACCAAACTACAAGAAAACTTTAAATAGTGCTAAAGAAAAGAGACCTAGAATTTGAGCATGTTATATGGAATTTATAACAAAGCAACTGCTTCCATAATAATACTGATGTTACCTTTCAGACACAGGTATTGGAACAAGAGCAGAAGTTCTAGAACTACAACTTAATGTATACACCTAAAAGTGTCAGTTAAATGCAATACTGGCTTCTAAATACCCATTTTGTCCAGCCATATTACATTTTGCAATATTAGATCAAGCAAGCCAGAAATAAATAATGTTGATTTCTTTCATCCACAAGCAGTACGTGCTAGTCCCTAGGTGAAAGGCCCTGCTTTGAAAAAAAAAATCTTTTTTATGTTCACCTGTGAGGCTTATTTGGTATACTGGAGCCTTTTCTAATCTTTCTCTGGGGACTCAGGCTGCAGAATTGTGTTAGAGGTGAACCATCTTAATTACTCATTCTATAACCTAATTATGCTTCCTTGTTTGGTCTGCTATGGATCTGCCTTGTTCCAAATGCCATGCAACAGACAGTAGTGTTAGACAAAGTTTCAGTGTGAACAAATTAATGCAGTTCAGACAAGCATAATCTAACCCATACATTTTTCTCCAGCCTTTCCTCCACTTAAACTTGCTGTTGACTAAGCTATGAGTTATGTCTTTGGTGAGCTTCTGTTAATTTCCATGACTTGAGCTAATAGCTGTGTCTATTGCACAGATTGGGTAATGGAACACTAAACTTTTATACTTGAAAATGACAGCCTTAAATGCTCTTATCAGTCACAAATCTAGGATGTACTGTCTTGTCTGTAAGCTTTGTAGAGATTTTTAAAAATAGAAGCATCATCTTCCCCATTGAAGAGTGAAGAGTCTACTGGGTAACTAGTCAGGAACTTTCTCTCTGAACTGGACATCCAGTGGACATCTTCCTTCTCCCAAAGTGACAGTTCATATTAAGTACCATGGCCTTATGTGTGCTCAAACAGAATCTTTATGTAACTTTCTCTTTTATTTTGGGTCGATTAATTATTAACTATTTTTAGATACAACTGAAAGGAATTGCATAAATCAGTATATTAACTATGTTGTCCAACACATGGTATAAAGGAATTAAGACAGTAAAGTATTATACATTTCCACCTCGCCTTTGGGGATTTGATGGGGATTTTTTTTTTTCTTCTTCAAATTCACTTCTGAAACTTTTCATACTTGGTTTACTAGCCAATTAAAGTTAAAGTCTAGAATTTGATCTGCCCTACGAGAAGTGGACTAGGAATCTGGGAACAAACTCTGGTGTCACTCGGTTTCCTGCCTGGGCCTCAGTTTCTTCATCTATAATAAACATGGGAGGTAGAAGAGGACCTCCAACATCTCTCCCATTTATCAACTCTTATGATTCTCTTCTTTCTTATTCACAATATTCATTGTTGGACATTACCTTTTCAGCTGCACATTCTTAAGATGGTAAAAAACCCTGTATATAGACTATTCGAACTCTAAGCAAAGATGATTCCATCATCTGAACCTGAGGTGCCTTAGGTACTCTATTGACCTTGATGGGGTTTGGAGTTTCCCATTGCTTATTAAGAGCCTCTTTATTGCTTTGATTCCTTAGTATTTCTTTTTGCACTCAATCCTTCCTGCAACCCTAACTAAAAACCAAAGATTTGTTTTCTATTCATGAGCAGATTGTAGAAAAATTGCCTTATTTTCAGAAGCACGTCTTCATTAAAGATTTAAGTTTCAGCAGAAATTGAGACTAATCACTGGAACAACTCGTTCAAAGTAGTCAAGTAGCTGGGAAATAAAATACTTCGAAAATATCTTACTGACATGAGTTTTGCTAGTCAATGCAAATAGTTGCTTGAAATAAGGTCATGTATGAATGAACTTAAAAGAAACGTAGTTATATTTTTCGCATATAATCAGTTCTGAAGTTCTTAAAAATAATTTTAGGGGCTCCCTGAAATCTCATTTCTAATACTTTGCTAACTTGTACCCTTGTTCTGTCTCTACAGATACATTTTAGGTTAGCCCATGTTGAATGATCTTATTTCTAATAAGTAGAGCCTGAATTAATGGTTTTATTGTGAATTAGTTACTTTAGGCATTGCTTCCATTTGATTTTTAATTATTACTCTTAAGTACCAAATTAAATACTGGTTTGTTGGTTGTTGTTTTTTAAGTGATTGTTACTTTAACAGTGTCCCATCTTAACACATGGGGTTATAAATAAAATAATATGCATAGTTTACTATCTATGTAAAGCACTGAACTTCTTACCTTAGTAGTTTTTATTTAACACCCTATGTAAATGTTTGGGATAACATTCATTCCTCTCTTTCTCATGCTGTAAGTCTAATCACCAGCCAAGGGTGAGCACCTGCACTTTGTTAAAAAGTGTCAAAGTGTAGAGACAATAATAATGCATCATGAATCCTAGCCAAATTCCAATGTGAGTCTCTAAATTCTACTTAACTTGCTTTGTAATTTCAGTATGGCTCTTCATTTCCAAACACACACACACACTCTCTCTCTCTCTCTCTTTCTCTTTAAACAGCTGCCATAATGGGCCTCCAGTGGAATGCCAAGATGAGATACTAGTTTAAAAGTTGTGTCTAATGAGGGGTTAAGGCTTAGAACACTTGCTATTTATTTAATTCTTAAGAAATCCATGCCATCGACAAGTTAACATGTTGGACTGGCTTTAAAGGCTACTTGCTAGTGATAAGTCAGGCTTTCCTGCTTGACTTCCCTGGAAATAAGGAGCCTTTAACTGTGACACACTTTTTTAAAGGAGTATTTCTTCATGTAAGGGCAATCTGTCTGATTTTTTATTCCCAGGATAGGGAATGGCAAAAGGAGCAGCTGAGCTGAAGGGAGTTCGGGGAGGCTGCCCACTGAATCACCTTTCCTCTAAGGTTCTCATGACTGAATTTCCTGCTAACCTTCTTACAACTGCTTTAAAATATTTAAAACTACACAAGGGCAAGAGACTGCACATTGACTTAGCAAACCATCCCTAGCTTCATCTTCCATTTTCATACTGAGATCTTGGGGTTTTCCATTTAAAACTAGGTACTTGTCTTACACATAGAGATGTTTCTGTTTAACATTCTTCATGCCACAAATAGGCTTAAAACCAAAACAACTGTGGTATCATCTACTGAACAGACAATCCAACTGCAATGCTACAGACATTTCTTCAAATTATGCTCATTGAGATGGCTATATATAATTATCTTGTTTTGTTTAAGGAAAATAGAAAACTCGAAGACATTCATGTAAAGGAAGTCATTCACAAGTGTTTGCCACCAAAATGACTGTCTTCTTTTTATCCAGTTTTTTATAAATTAAAAAATTTTAACCACTTAAATGGACTAAAAAAAATCCTGTTGTATGACAAAAGATAATTTATCATGCAAGTGGGTAAAATTATTATAGTTACTGTTAAAAAACCTATTTAAAAAAATGAATAGCTACATCACATGAACAAAGTGTCTTGCTACTTACTACTATTATCCTTTCTTTAAACCAAATGACTCCTTAACATTGTTTTTTCATCACTTAAACCAAAAAAGGTCAGTGTTCTCTTCAAATACTCAGAATTAAGAAAGGCCTAATATGATAGAGTCTGGGAACCTGGTACCAGCAATAAGTTGTGTTTCCCTCACAAGAAAAACAATTTCACGGTAATAAGCCAAAAATCAATTTCTTAATAAATAATATACAGATTTAACTTTGTATGTTTTCTCTTTTAAACAAATCCATGTTATGGCTGGTTTAAAGACATTTCAAAATTATATAAGCTTATTTCCACCTGAAGACCACACTGCTGATCAGGCATTACTGATGTATCTATATAGTGTTGAGACTCTCAAAACATGTTCCAAGTACTATAGAATAATGATTCAAGAATACTAATTTTTGTATTAGACTGGACTTGAGTCTCGGCTCTGACATTTATTAAATATGTGACCCTGCACAAGTCACCTAATTTCCCTGTACCTTGGTTTCTCATCTGTGAAATGAGGATCATCATAAAACCCACCTCAGGGGTGCCTTGGTGGCTCAGTGGATTAAAGACTCTGCCTACAGTTCAGATCACCCTGGGATTGAGCCCTGCATTGGGCTCTCTGCTCCGCAGGGTGCCTGCTTCCTCCTCTCTCTCTCTGCCTCTCTGCCTACTTGTGATCTCTGTCTGTCACATAAATAAATAAAATCTTAAAAAAAAAAAATCTAAAAAAAAAAAACAAAACCCACCTCACAGGATTGCTGTAATGATTAAATGAGATAATATGCTATTATTATATAGCTCTTAGAACCATACCTATAACAGTATCTGGCACATAGTAAATGAACTATTAATAGTACATAGTACTGAGCTATTAATAATAATCTTTTAGTCTGTATTCCTAACAGACATAAAAAAGTTGTCATTATAATCTAGAATACCATCATCCCCCAAATACACCATCTCTAAATCTGCTATTAAAAAATTCCTCCCCAAATTTTAAATTGTAATTTAAAAAGCTACATCTAGGGGTGCATAGGTGGCTCAGTCATTTAAGCGTCCAATTCTTGATTTTGGCTAAGGTCATGATCTCAGGGTCATGAGATTGAGCCCACCTGCTAAAGAATCTCTTGTCTCCCTCTCCCTCTGTCCCATCCCCTCCCCCCAAAAATAAAAACTACATTTGACAGAATTCATGTTTTTTTCTTGTCAAATACGATCCATAGATTGTATATGTATATATTATACCATTTTGGGGGCTCAAAGACCCCATCTATAGACTCCTGGTTAAGAATCCCTGTATTCTTCATCATTCAACCCTAAGAAGTATTTTATTAACTGTTCTGGTTGATCAAAGTAATACAATGACCCTCTACATTTTGGTTCAGAATTTTAAGGATCAATTTCAGTAATGTATTCAGTAATTTGTTTATTATGTGATTTGAGAGTAAAAGGCTTAAATCTATTTTAATTATAGTTTGCACAGTATTTGGTTCCTTTAATATGTATTAAATGCAGGTAGGTCTTTAATCTTGTACTGTCACTGAAATGCTACCCACAAGGTTCCTGACAAGACCGTGGAACAGCTGGTTAGTATGTCACTGAGTACGGCAATTTACGAGCTATCACAGGATTCTTAAAATGATGATCAGGTATTTCAAATTAGATGACGATTTCTACTGATGCTACTTTCAGATATTCAATGAAAGTTTTAAAACAAATGTATAAAAACATTGGGCTCCTTTTAAAAACACCTCCTATTTCACTTAAAAGGTTTACTTTGCTTTTCTGGGAAGGAGCACAATCAGTGGACTGAGAAGGAGCTGAGCTGAGGAGCCGGGTCAGCCACTTACTTGGCTGTGTGGCCTCGACCAGATCACTGACCCTTATGAGTCTGTTTGCCAATGTGCAAAACAGGGGTAATACTCCCTCTTGTACTTAAATGTGGGGCTATTTGTTATTAAAGCTGTAAAGTACCATGCATTAGTTATTATTCTGTATATGTTTTACCTTGAAAAAGCCAAACTTATGTGATCACCGATACATTTCTTAAGTAACCGACACAAATTGGTGTTAATTAGAAGTGGCAGTTTAGAACAAATAATTCATGAGCAATGTTATGTTGTAGGAATACATTCTGTAGGAACTATTCCCTTGTCCTGGTAATTCTCTTTAATACATGCCATCCTTCACATGGAATGTCTGTGGAGTATAAAGTTAATGAGAAAACTCTCAAAAGCCACACAACACACTGCATTATGTTAATCATAAGTAGCCTCACCTCAGGAATAGAAGGGCAATTCCTGCTCCTTGCTGTTATTTTTCATAAATTTAAAGAAGTTTAAGTACAAAACCAACCACTTGTTTAAACCAACCACTTGTAGACATTTGTGTCATTTTTAATAGTCTCCTATCAATGACTCTATTCACTCAAACTCCATTAATTCAAAACTATTGAGCCCCTACTATAAACCAAGCAGTTAAATTGCAACTAAGATTATTTGATTTTGGATATTAAAATGACAAATTCTTAAAAAATAAGTGCTACAATTTTTGTAAAGGTATATGATGTCACAGATACCACAGGGAAACTGATGTAGTTGCAGACCAGAAAACCTGGAAACGGTGTAAGTTGTGAGAACAACTCACAGTCTTTAGGATTACTGGCTCTTTCAGATAAAAGGGAGCTAGTTCTAAACTTCTCACAAGCTACTTTTTAATGTTTATTGTGCTTATCACAAATGTGTGTTGCAGGACAGATCAAATTCATCTTTCAAAGCCTGCTGACACTTATACTGGCTTTAAATGATGATTTATATTTTACTCTGTATTTGGTTGGTAAGTGAGGTGTTTTGCTAGATTTTCTTAAAGCAAATGCTATTGTTTAGTGTGGGAGTACATTATAGATGAATTTACTCATCTGGACACATTTCTCTGGTGGTAAAAACCGTACCATTCCAGGTGCACTCTACACTCTCGCATGACCTAGAGCACAGATTTAGAAGAACTATTTGCAGAGAGGTGTGTGGTCTCCAATCTGGAAACTTTTGTGAAAGTGATGATACATGGTCAAGATCGTACAAATATGATAGCCTGGCTAGCACCATTCTTTCGCTGCTGGCAGAGCATTATCAGCATGGTTCCCATACAACGAATCCACCTTTTAAATAGAAAACCATGTTCTGGGGCGTCTGGATGGCTCAGTGAGTTAAAGCTCTGCCTTTGGCTCAGGTCATGATCCCAGGGTCCTGGGATTGAGCCCCACATGGGGCTCTCTGCTCAGCAGGGAGCCTGCTTCCCTCTCTCTCTCTCTCTGCCTGCCTCTCTGCCTACTTGTGATCTCTGTCAAATAAATATTTTTAAAAAAATACAAAGCCATTTTCTGTCAAGTATTATGGGTTGTTTTCCCCATGCTCGAAATACAAATCATATTAATATAAAATTCATATAAATACTTATTTTCGTCTGTCTATATACAGTGTTATATTGATAAAATACATATATTGATAAAAGAAACACCGATTAGCCTAAAGACATGCCACTCTTCGATAATTAAATCCATGATCTTAGTTTTTTCCCTTGTTCTAGCATTATTTCCGGTAATCCTTATGCTCTCTAGCTTCAATTTATGGAAGAATTATCTATAGCACCTGTGACTTTGGAAAATGAATATACATTTTTCACAAATAGTAAATTTGTAACCTGATAAAACTAGAGAAAACAAAGATTGTAACATGTAACGATGCCTTAATTATCTGTTATGGGAGTAAGTACAAATACTTTTAAACAATTTTAAATTGCTTTAAAAAGGTCTTAAAATCAATTTTGCTTTTTAACTTTATAGAAAATAAGTACACTCAAAAGAAATGTGATTATCTGGTTCAATAACATTTTAGAGACAGCAGCACTCAAGCCCAGAGTTTAAAGGTAGTTGTGGGTTTTCTAGGCACAAAAGCTTTTGCATAGTAACTTCACATTCTCTCCTACAAACGTATTAAATTTTATGGTCTAAAATACATATACCACAGTGGTCATGGCATTTATATGAAATTCTTATGTGTGGGAGGAAATGCAATACAGTAACTACTCAAGCTTTTCCAAAGAGATCTAAACCATGAGAGAAAGAACAAACGAAAGAAAAAAGGAAAGGGGAAAGGGAAGGAAAGAGGAAAGAAAAGAAAAGGAAGAAAGGAGAGAAGGATGGAAGGAAGGAAGAAAAAGGAAAAGGGACAGGAAGAA
Source organism: Mustela nivalis (assembly GCF_964662115.1). Taxonomy (NCBI): domain Eukaryota; kingdom Metazoa; phylum Chordata; class Mammalia; order Carnivora; family Mustelidae; genus Mustela; species Mustela nivalis. The sequence continues at coordinate 78,250,761 of NC_139027.1, forward strand.
CAGTTATGTTTCAGAGTTCCCAGCAAGGAAAAGATCAGGTTTGGATCCTAAGGCTTCCTTTTATCAGCCCAGTAATGCTGAGCAAAATGTGTACGCCTCTCCCCACACTTTGACATTCTTATGTGTTAAAAAGTGAATGAACAATGAACCTTGGAACACTGAAAAAAAAAAGTAAAGCTAAAAAAAAAACCCCACCTTGCACTACACTTGTTTGGATTAAGTTACCTGTGGACAGTGCCAGGCCCCATGCCTAGTAAAAGATCTACACATTTTATATTTTCTTTTTATTGCCATCTGAGATAGATGTTGGACAGAATTGAAAATTATGTCAAATCAAAATACCCTACATAACAAAGAACAAAAAGATGAATTAAACAATCCACTCTACCAACTGAAGGACTTGGGTAGAATGAATAAATAACACAAGGAGACTATCAATGCACTCTCTTAACACTTTGAGAACCCAAATAATGGAATCTGCATTTTTTTTTGAATGCTAAAAAGTCATTAAATGACTCCTTTCATAGGTCACAAATGCCTATAGCATTGATTAAGGGGTAACTGTGTGTCAAGTTCTGAACTAAGTGCTTTAGAAGGATTATATTATTTAATCCTCACTAGTAAACGGCAGAGCCAGGATTTTTGAACCTAGTAATCTGATGCCAGAGCTCTTAATTATCATGTTATCTGTCCACCAAGTAATAAAACAAGTGGGTTTAAAAACTTCATGGCAAATTTTCTTTGCGCAGAATAACCAACAACATTTCTTAAACTTCCATTAATTTTTTTTATCAACATAAAATACTGGCCTTTTTTTTTTTTTTTTAAGATTTATTTATTTGACAGAGAGAGATCACAAGTAGGCAGAGAGGCAGGCAGAGAGAGAGGGGGAAGCAGGCTCCCCACTGAGCAGAGAGCCCCATAGTGGGGTTGATTCCAGGACCCTGATACCATGACCTGAGCCAAAGACAGAGGCTTAACCCACTGAGCCACCCAGGCACCCCCAATACTGGCCTATTTCTGATAAAGGAAATAAGACATTTTTCCAGATGAAAAGCACATAACCATTCTATAAAATTTAGAGCATATTAAGTCTGAATCTAAATTATTATCAAATAATTAAATTCCAGTCTTATGTAATATCAAAATACCTGTTATATTTACACTGAATACATGCTTTGAACACAGTAAGAACTTAAATACTTACTAATTAGCTATTTAGTTACAGCAAATAAGTATAATGTACACAGGTTTTCCACAGTCAAATGTTTATTTTGTCAGTAACTAAAAAAAATCAGCATTTTCTGGGAGTGAAGAAGGCTTTCTGGGTTATGGGCATTTTTAATGTTTATTTTTTCTCGCTGATATTTAAGGCAAGTAATTATGGCACGGAAGAGAGTATGTCTTGCAAATATTTTTTTAAAAGACAACAAAAATTACCAATAAGGTTACTGGTAGCCACCCTACCATATTCTCTTTAATCAAATCCTCCTGCTGCCTCCTACAAAGAGAAGGCTTTCTCTAACTATAGAGATGTCTACTATCTTTTGTCACTTGTCATTACTTAAAATTATTTAAAACTCCTTTATTAAATGAAAAAACTTTTTTTTTCCCCTCTGGGATTACCTATTTTCAATGGGCCTTCCAATCATTTGGTGATGAAATGATATTAAAAAAATACCTAAGCTGGAAACTGCTAGATACAGAACTCACATCATTTTAAGTTTATGTTTGGCCTCTGGAACTTTATACAGAGTCAGATTTGAGTTCAAAGTAGAGGGAACTGAACTAATACATGTAGAAGTTTTTGTGGGGTTGTTTGTGTGTGTGTTTTTAAAGAAGAAATCCTTAACTGGATACTCTTGTTTTTCCAACTAGAATATAAATAAAACCATATGACAATCCAGAGGAGCTTGCTTTATCACAAACATATCATATCTGTACTGGGCTACAAGGAATATATAAACATGTTATATTTTAGATAATATTACTTATATAGTCTCTTCTCATGAAATTTTGCTCTAAAAAAATCTCCAAAAAAAAAAAGAAAAAAGAAAAGAAAAGAAAAAGAACAATCTCCCTTTTGAAGTAACACCATATTCCTTTCTTAGGTTTATTGTTACTCTGGCAGAGTCTATCAGTATCATGAGCCACACTGAGTACTGACTTTAGGTAGTTACTTAGGAAGAACAGAGCAAAACAAAACACCTTGCTTGTTGAAATTAAAAAGTAAAGGAAAACAAAGAAGCCTCACCATTTCCCTAGTTTATCAGCAAGTAACTGCTGAGAGAGAGGGGGCAGGTGATTATTATATGAATAAAGATGATTACATTAGTTCTATCATGCCACCAACAGCATGTATCATAATTTTTAAAAGGTTATAGTGAATACATAGGTCATTAACTAAGAACACTCTGAAAACAACCTGACAGTAAAGACAAAGAACAAGTAATAGTCCAGTCGAATCAAACATTCTTAAGGAAGACCAGTACCTGTTACATAAATAAGCTAGCTAGAAAGTCTTTTTTTTTTTTTTAAAGATTTTATTTATTTATTTGACAGAGCGATCACAAGTAGGCAGAGAGGCAGGCAGAGAGAGAGGAGGAAGCAGGCTCCCTGCCAAGCAGAGAGCCCGATGAGGGGGCTTGATCCCAGGACCCTGGGATCATGACCTAAGCCAAAGGCAGAGGCTTTAACCCACTGAGCCACCCAGGAACACCTAGAAAGTCTTTTTTTAAAAAAGTAATTCAAATGGGAACTTCACATTAATTTAAAAAAGTGAACCCTTCAATCTGGATCCAGCTTACCTCTTATTGTGAACAAGAACGAGGGTAGAAAAGTCTGAGTCAGTAGCTAAAAGCCTCAACAATCCAAAACAGATAAATGGACTGTAAATCATTAACACATGTATTTTCTATGCAAACCTAAACGCAGATTTGGGCACATCTACTCCCCATAATTCAGTTTCTACTTCTACAGTCTTATAAGCTTATGATTTAGCCATTGTATTGTATATATTGTAAAATATCAAACATTTACATTCTAAAATATTCCATCTATATGCAAACTGACATGTTAATCAGTTGCCTTACCAACTCACTAAACATGCAGCCCATGGTGCTTTATATACCAATATTTTATACTTAGACTTAATTGCATATATCTGAAAGTAATGAATCTAATGCAGGTTAAAACACAATTTTCTATATGTACTATCTAATGATTCTGATTATCCTGCTCCGATTTAGAAATCACTGACACTACTGCATGAAATTAAGTTCCATAAGATGATAACTTGAGTACAAACAGATCTCTATCTCCCAGTATAAAAGATACCTTTATCAGCATGAAAACCTTGATAAGGGTATTAGCGATACCCCAAACCTCCAGGGATTTCTATAATATACAATAAAGGATTATTATAGGGAAGGGCAAACCCACCAGACTTATTGAACGTAAAAGAACAACCTGTCTGTCTAGGAGACATGACATCTAATAGAACAAAGAATGGACTTAAAAGTAGGCATTTAGTGCAAGACATATAATCCAAATCCCTTAAAAGCCTTTGGAAAGTGAGATACAGATCAAAGATTTAACCCAGCTATCATCTAGGTTGAGAAAACTGGACAAATATGCAAAGATTATGTTTAAATATGATAATTACCATAATTAATAGCAAATCAAGAAATGTGAAACTATAAATAATCTAAGTATTCATTAATAAACTGATATATGATTTTACTCAAATAATGGAGTATTACTTGTATGTAAATTTCCACTGACAAGGAGTGAGCTCCATAACATACAGCTGACGGGAAAAAAAAAAGATTAAAAATGACATATATACATCACTCATCATCAGGGAAATGCAAACCAAAACTACAAAGAGGTATTACCTCACACCTGTCACAATGGCTAAAATCCACAACACAGGAAATAACAGGGCTAAGTCAGGATGTGGAGAAAAAAGAACCCTTTTGCAGTGTGAGTGGGAATGCAAACTGGCGCAGCCAATGGAAAACAGTATGGAGCTTTGCCCCAAAATTAAAAATAGCATTACCCTATGATCTGGGACTCACAAAAATACAAAAAACCCTAATTCAAAGGGATACACGCACCCCTACGTTTATAGCAGCATTATTTACAATAGCCAAGTTATGGAAGCAGTTCAAGTGTCCGTCAACAGATGAACAGATAAAGAAGATGTGGTATATACAATGGAACGTTACTCAGCCATAAAAAGAAGAATGAAAGCTTACCATCTGCAACAACATGGATAGAGCTAGAGAGTAGAATGCTAAGTGAAGTAAGTCAGAGAAAGAAAAATACCATATGATTTCACTCATAAGTGGAATTAAAGAAACAAAACAAAGGAGAAAAAAAAGAGAGAGACGAACCAAGCAACAGACTCTTAGTTATAGAGAACTGATGGTTACACAGGGGAAGAAGTTGGTGGGATGGGGAAATGGGGATGGGGATTAAAGAGTACACGAAAATGCATATCCAGCAATTCTACTTGAAGAATTTCTCTTAAGGAAATGACAGTACTATTTTCCAAAGACTTAGAAGAATGGTAACTGTAATTTAAAATAGCTAACATTTCTTACAAATGATCTCATTTAATCCTCACAACTGCTATTACCTCCATTTTACAGTTAGCTTGTTCAAATCACATAGTATATGAAAAAGCTGGGAGCTGAATAACACGTATGACACATCTTAGTAGAAGAAAGATCACACCTTATAAATTATACCAAAGGACTCCTGCTTTTATTCAAGGCAAGCAGTGAGGAAGTCACTGGAAGCTGCTGAGTGGGAGAAACAACAGGGTCAGGTGTGTATTTTGCTATGTAAAGAGTGGTTGCAGGGAAGACACAAACAAGATGAGAGACACTTGTACACATTAGAGAATTAAATGTAAATGGAGAGAAGTCAGATCCAAGAGATGTGAAACAAAACAAAACAAAACAAAAAAACACTAAACTAAAATCAAAAGGACCAGTGACCAGTTCAACCTGAGCTGTTAAGGAGAAGGAGGTATTAAGGATGACTCCCAGGTTTCTGACCCAAGTGAATGTGTGAATGAGAGTGCTCTTTACATTACAAGGGGAGAGAGAAAAAGCCAAATTTTAAGCATGTTAAGTTTAAGGTAATTATGGAGCCTAAAGAGGAACACCCTGCTGCATTTTTAAGTCGGGGAAGGGGAGAAGGAAATAAAGCTTTGGGCTTCAGTAGCTATATTTTAATTGCAATCATGGCCAGCAGAGAAGATCGTGCAGGGAGAGTGAGAACAAAGATGCTGGAAATCAAGGGAATACTGCTGTTTTAGGAAGAGATGGTCCAAAAGAAGCTGTTGCAGAAAGTCAAGAAAAGAGTTTCAAGCAGGGAAAGTGTTTCCAGTGAGTTAGTGCTCAGAGAAGTCCCGACAGCAGTCTTCAAAGTCTTTCTTTGATTTAGCAATGAAGTGACTGTGGACAGGGTGTTAAAATGACATATATATTATAGTTATACATACGGAGAAAGAACTGCACAAATTATCACCAAAATGCAAATGAAATGAGGGTTGCCTCTGGATGGTTAGATACTTGATAATTTTTACTTTCTTCTTTATAATTACTGATGTTGCTTAAATTTTCTAAATAAATACATACTGTCTTTGATATAGAAAACCATGTTCTTTGTGTTGAAAAAAGAAAGTATATTTAGTTTTTTTTTAATTTTTAAAAAAAATTTTAATTTTTGAATTTCTTTTCAGTGTACCAGTGTTCCATGCAGTACATGCCCTCCATAATACCCACCATCAGGCTCACCCACCTTCCCTCCCCCCGCCCCTTCAAAACCCTCAGATTGTTTTTCAGAGTCCATAGTCTCTCATGGTTCATCTCCCCCTCCAATTTCCCTCAACTCCCTTCTCCTCTCCATCTCCCCATGTCCTCTGTGTTATACTCCACAAATAAGTGAAACCATATGAAAACTGACTCTCTTTGCTTGACTTATTTCACTCGCATATTTAGTTTTTTTTTTTTTTTTTTTTTTTTTTTAATAAAGATTTTTATTTATTTATTCGACAGAGAGAAATCACAAGTAGGCAGAGAGGCAGGCAGAGAGAGAGAGAGGAGGAAGCAGGCTCCCCGCTGAGCAGAGAGCCCGATGCGGGACTCGATCCCAGGACCCCGAGATCATGACCTGAGCCGAAGGCAGCGGCTTAACCACTGAGCCACCCAGGCGCCCGCATATTTAGTTTTTAATACTACAATTCCACTTGGGAGATTATCTTGAGAAAATAATTGAAAAATGCATGAAAATATAGATTCAAAGGTATCTAGAACAGTGAAATACTGGCAATAACCTAAAAGATCAGTAGCGAATCTTTTAAACTAACTTAGGGTTAACTATATAATGGCATACTACAGAAGTCACTAAAAATGTAGACAAAGATATATTCATTACTAGGTCAGTGATCTTGGAAATAATACATATCCTCTGGGAATCAGTTTCCTCATCTGTAAAATGGGAATAAAAAGAACACTTACCTCATAGTGCTTTATCTAGCTTATTAGCTATATCCTACAGTGATCGGAATTAAAAAACCTGATGTTCATGAGCTTCCTTCAACATCACGTACCCCTATTTCAAAACTGACTTTGCTCTATGCTTTTAAAAAATACTTCAAAATCAACATTCAACTTGGCCATAAATCAAATTAAGAAGATACGCATCTAAGACCACAAAGGCAATGAGTATCAAAGTTGAAAACAGGAAATTCCTATAACTTCTATTCTGTTTTTTAAAGACTCCTATAAATAACACAAGCAAGCTTATTTATTCACCCACGCATGTAGAAAACAGTGCCTGGAAAACAGAACAGGGCTGATCCAGAAGCTTATGGGCCCTGGGGCCAGTACGAAATCACCTAGATTATGGTGACAGAGGGAACTGGATCCCTACCTAACCGAATAACACAATTTATACAGACATACTGGTTAGCTTCATCAGTTTTACCATCACTGTCCGTTTATTTTGTTGCTTTAAGCAGCTGAAACCAACCTGCCATGGTCTCTCCCAATCGAGTGGAATAGGAAAGGCTCCAAGCCATGTTCCTATAAAGCTAGAAATTGTAGTGATCTGAAGACTGTTCTCCCAAATGGATGTAACTCTGTAAAACACAAATATGTAAATCACTGGTGGTATCTCTCTTAGCTGCTAGAGAATCAAATAGTAGTGCCAATAACACTACACATACAGGTTCTGTTCATTTAACAACCAGCTCGAATTGACATCTACTTAACCCTGAACTATTAACAACCAATTAGGAAGTTGATATAAATGTTTTTCAGTTGGAAAGGTAGTATGTACACATGGTGAGAGTCAAACAATCGGAAAGAGCATTTGCAATGAAAGCTAAGTCTTCCTCCCACCCTTATCCTTATCAACTCTGGTTCCTCTTCCCAGTGGCAGCTGTGATTACCAACAGAGTACATATCCTTCCAGACATACTTTATTCATGCACAAATATGTTTGGAATGAAATATGCATAAATGTATACATCCTTTATCAAAACTAAAATGAATCATGTTATAAACCCAGTTTTGCTATTTTGTTTTGCCTTGTTTAACAGCTATATTAGTACTCCCTTACATGGAGCGACCATCACTTATTCAACTAGTCCTTCCTATGGCACATTTCATTTAAACAGTTCAACTCTATTTGGTGGGGGAGGGGTAGAGAAAGAACAAAAGATTTCAAAAGATCCAGCAATTTCGCCTACCATTCTTATTTATTAAGTGTGTATCGTAGAATATAAAGGTGGAAAGACACAATTCTGCCATTCTCTGCCCCTCAGAGTGTGACCACTCAGTCATGTGGAACATGAGTCTGGTTACAGAAAAGTAAAACCCCACCACAATGTAGTACATCGGGTTCCAAATATTCAGTTATTTAAAATGCAAGGTTGACTTATTATCAAGTTTATGAGAAGCAGTTTCTTCTTCCAGCAAGTGTGGGAATTACTGAAGACATCTGTTTTGTTAGAGGATTTCTTTCATTAGAAACAGGCCAGACACATAAAATATACACTGAATTAAAGTAGCCCCAAATGACACGTCAGTTCATAAGCCAATCCCTCCCTCAACTGTCTCTCTCATTACTGCCCCTCCCCCACCCTACAAAAGATAAGAACTTCAGCTCTTGAAATCGATTTTCTGGAAGAAGATTGGAGCCAATCGCCATAGGCCCAAATTCATATTACTTTCTAGGCAATTGTTATTGTTCTTTTTTATTTTATATAACACCTAAAAATGCAAGTCAATTTCTTTAGCCAGCATTCAACAAGAGAGTCGTTTCAATCTCGGAGGGGAAAAAAAAATTGATGAGTTTAATGTAAAGAGGTAACTGTACTGTTTGGGCAATTTAAAGGATTTCCTAGGGTTATTTTTGACCATCTGTGGCTGTCAAATGTTGGCTAGTTTTCACTTAACACACAACTCCTGTATGTTGCAATACATAATGTGTCTAGAGACCTAAAGTTTGGGAGAGGTTGAGAGCCAGGTTTACTTTCTGCTGGGAGGGGTTTACTTCTTCCATTTTGTGGAAGAGGAAGTTCCGCCAGAACTGGAAGAACCAGTGGCATGTGGGCTTGATGAACTGGAGAAAGCCTCGCAGGTAGAAAGAAGGAAAGTAAGATTGGTAGAGGCTGAGTGAAGACGACGAAACAAGGCTGGAAAAGTAGGTGAGAGGATTTTAAAAATATAAAATCAATGCACAGAAATCAGTTGCATTTCTCTACACCAACAGCAAGACAGAAGAAAGAGATATTAAGGAGTCAATCCCATTTACAATTGCATCCAAAACCATAAGATACCTAGGAATAAACCTAACCAAAGAGACACAGAATCTATACTCAGAAAACTATAAAGTACTCATGAAAGAAATTGAGGAAGACACAAAGAAATGGAAAAATGTTCCATGCTCCTGGATTGGAAGAATAAATATTGTGAAAATGTCTATGCTACCTAAAGCAATCTACACATTTAATGCAATTCCTATCAAAGTACCATCCATCTTTTTCAAAGAAATGGAACAAATAATGCTAAAATTTATATGGAACCAGAAAAGACCTCGAATAGCCAAAGGGATATTGAAAAAGAAAGCCAACGTTGGTGGCATCACAATTCCGGACTTCAAGCTCTATTACAAAGCTGTCATCATCAAGACAGCATGGTACTGGCACAAAAACAGACACATAGATCAATGGAACAGAATAGAGAGCCCAGAAATAGACCCTCAACTCTATGGTCAACTCATCTTCGACAAAGCAGGAAAGAATGTCCAATGGAAAAAAGACAGCCTCTTCAATAAATGGTGCTGGGAAAACTGGACAGCCACATGTAGAAAATGAAATTGGACCATTTCCTTACACCACACACAAAAATAGACTCAAAATGGATGAAGGACCTCAATGTGCGAAAGGAATCCATCAAAATCCTTGAGGAGAACACAGGCAGCAACCTCTTCGACCTCTGCCGCAGCAACATCTTCCTAGGAACAACGCAAAAGGCAAGGGAAGCAAGGGAAAAAATGAACTATTGGGATTTCATCAAGATCAAAAGCTTTTGCACAGCAAAGGAAACAGTTAACAAAATCAAAAGACAACTGACAGAATGGGAGAAGATATTTGCAAACGACATATCAGATAAAGGACTAGTGTCCAGAATCTATAAAGAACTTAGCAAACTCAACACCCAAAGAACAAATAATCCAATCAAGAAATGGGCAGAGGACATGAACAGACATTTCTGTAAAGAAGACATCCAGATGGCCAACAGACACATGAAAAAGTGCTCCATATCACTCGGCATCAGGGAAATACAAATCAAAACCACAATGAGATATCACCTCACACCAGTCAGAATGGCTAAAATCAACAAGTCAGGAAATGACAGATGCTGGCGAGGATGTGGAGAAAGGGGAACCCTCCTACATTGTTGGTGGGAATGCAAGCTGGTGCAGCCACTCTGGAAAACAGCATGGAGGTTCCTCAGAATGTTGAAAATAGAACTGCCCTATGACCCAGCAATTGCACTATTGGGTATTTACCCTAAAGATACAAATGTAGTGATCCAAAGGGGCACATGCACCCGAATGTTTATAGCAGCAATGTCCACAATAGCCAAACTATGGAAAGAACCTAGATGTCCATCAACAGATGAATGGATCAAGAAGATGTGGTATATATACACAATGGAATACTATGCAGCCATCAAAAGAAATGAAATCTTGCCATTTGCGACAACATGGATGGAACTAGAGCGAATCATGCTTAGCGAAATAAGTCAAGCAGAGAAAGACAACTATCATATGATCTCCCTGATATGAGGAAGTGGTGATGCAACATGGAGGCTTAAGTGGGTAGGAGAAGAATCAATGAAACAAGATGGGATTGGGAGGGAGACAAACCATAAGTGACTCTTAATCTCACAAAACAAACTGAGGGTTGCTGGGGGGAGGGGGTTTGGGAGAAGAGGGTGGGATTATGGACACTGGGGAGGGTATGTGCTTTGGTGAGTGCTGTGAAGTGTGTAAACCTGGTGATTCACAGACCTGTACCCCTGGGGATAAAAATATATGTTTATAAAAAATAAAAATTTATAAAAAAAAAAAAAAAGAGTCACTTATGGTTTGTCAGTCAATAAACTCTTTTTAATGGACATTTAAGAATGTCCTTGCCTGCTTACAAATAATTTAATCATTTTTCATAATGATTCAAACAAAGGAAAAGGAAATCCAAATTTTTTTTTAATTGTGATTCAAACAGAAGGAAAAATAAAAGATTTTAGCTTTATAAATAAATAAATAAATAAATAAATAAATAAGGTCTTTGCTGAATACAGTGAAAATCTGCCCCAGATAACCTTTCCCCAACCATAGAATTCACACATTTAAAGTGCACAACCCAATGTTTTTCAGTGTATTTACAGCTGTGCAGCCATCATCCCAAAACACCCTTTTACCTGTTAGCAATCACTCCTCATTTTCCCTTCCCTCTAGCCCCAGGCTACCATTAATCTACTATCTGTCTCCATGGATTTGCCTATTCTGAACATTTCGTATACATGGAATCAAACATCGTCTTCTGTGACTGGCTTCTTTCACTTAGCATAATTTTTCAAGATCCATCCACTTTGCAGCATACTTCCTTCTTTTTTTATTTCCAAATAATAATGTATTATATGGATATAATCACATTTATTTTTCCCATGCATCACTTCCTGGGACATTAGAGTTGTTCTTTCTGGCCACTATGCATAATGCTACTATAAATAGTCACACACAAGTTTTGTGTGGACATATGTTCTGATTTTTCTTGGGGATACAGTAAGAAAAGGCATTGCTGGGTCATATGACAACTATGTCTAACCTTTTAAAGGAACTGCCAGGCTGTTTTCCAAAGCAGCTGAGCCGTCTTATATTGCCACTCGCAATGTGTAAGAATTCCAATTTCGCCCCATCCTTGCTAATTCTTGTTATTACTGAAACCAGCCACCTTAGTGGGTGTGACGCAGTATCTTATTAGGGTAGATTTAGGGTTAGGATTTTGGAAAAACCTGAAAAGTCACACTAAAGAAGCCACTGAAGGTTTTAAATCAAGGGAGATATGATCAGAGCTATGCTTCATCAAGGGTCCAGTACACAGCTTATCTAACATCTAAGCTCCAAGTTCCTTGGGCTAAGGGGCAAGATCCATGCCTGCACATTTTTCATTTTTATAGCACACTGAGGCCATCATTTACAAAATGTGCAAACACGTAAGAAGCTGTCCTCTATTTTGTTTGATGTATCCAAAGGGATTATGATCTTACACATAATAAATATTTTTAAAAATGAACTTAAGACCTAGTTTTAAAAATAGAAAAACTCTGTAACATATCTTTGTAAAATTAAAATTAAAATTTAATATTCATCAAAATCATAATACATATCAACACCTTCAAGGTCCCAGATCACAGTCAGAGGGTGACACCTACTACCAATCCCTCCCTACACCCCTCTCTAGTCCTTCCTGATTTCTGCTCCCAAGGCAGAAACTGTAAACTCTTCACTGTTTCTTCTATGTATCTCAAAATGTAAAGATCATAAATTAGGTATAGACTTTTCAAGATGTAGTTACTCCCTGCTTTCTACACTGGAAGTAGAGGATGTAGTACCCTTTCCCCACAAGCCTTCAATGAACACATACTCATCTCTCCCTGAATCACCATCCCTCCTGCATGGTAACACTTCCTCTTGGCTGAAACAACAGCAAAGTATCTACATCATTACGGTCATGAAAATGTTCAAGACAGCTGAACCACACAGTAAACCAGTCACATTTCTTTTTTTATAGTAATTTTTTCATGTTCTTTGGATGTTAAGAACTGCCTTGCTTTATCCTCCATTTGTTTATGTACCTGTCACTAAACCATCCTCAAATATTCCAAAGAAACTAAACATCACCTCTAAATACTTGTTTGTGCTCTGTTTTCCTTCTGTCTTTCTTTTTGGAGGCATCTCACCTGCTCCCAGCTGGACTGGCCGCTCCCTAGGCCTCAGGCATAGCTGCTGTCCTGTAAGTTCCCTACACCATCATCCTGTGAATTCCCTTTGCCTCTCTCAATGCTTTTTGGTGTCCTGCTTCCTAAACTCCCAAGACTTCCTTATACTCTCATTTTTCTTGACTTTTTTTAAAGTATCTCCTTCAGTAGATTCCTGAGAAAGGGTAAAATAGATTTTAAAGATTGTTTAAAGTCTAAAAAGCACTTGACCGTAACTGTTGAAAATCATTTTGCCTCAGAATTTTGAAGGGATTGGTCCATTATTTTCTGTTTCCCACATGAAAAGTTCAGACATTCTGGCTCCCATTCCTCTCCAGGTAAGATGTTCCTCCCTCCACCGTCCTCTCTGGTAGCCTTGGGAATTTTCTCGTAACTCTGGGTCATCTAAAATTTCACAACCCTATGTCTTGGAGTGGGTGTCTTTTCAGCCAGGACGCTGGAAACCCATGGGCCTTCTTAATCAATAATGTCAAGTCTTTTGGTTCTTGGCATTTTCTTTTTAATACCTTAAGATTGCCCAGATACCTTAAGATTGTCTTTTTCTTACTCTTTTGCTGGGAATACTACCATTTGGAATTAGCCCTCTGATTTTTTTTTTAACCTTTTAATCCATTTTGCATATTTTTGCCTTTTCTGTTTGATTAAAGGAAATTTTTAACTTTTTGTCTCTATTTCTGTTGAATTTTTTTCTCTCATATTTTTTAATTTCCAAGAGCCTTCTTGTTCCCTGAATATTCCTTTTGACTGTCTCCTGTTCATGTCTTATGGATATAAAACAACAGACATTTTTTAGAATTATCTTCTGGTTTTTTTTTTTTTTTTTAAAGATTTTATTTATTTGACAGACAGAGATCACAAGTAGGCAGAGAGGCAGGCTGAAAGAGAGAGAGAAAGAAGCAGGCTCCCTGCCCAGCAGAGAGCCTGATGTGGGACTCGATCCCAGGACCCTGGGATCATGACCTGAGTCGAAGGCAGCAGCTTAACCCACTGAGCCACCCAGGCGCCCCTATCTTCTGGTTTTTATATCACCTTTGTTTCTACTGAGTTTCTTTTTTGTTTTCATTTCTGCATTTCACTTTAGAGGTGTGCCTGAAACACCTAGTGATTGTTCATTTCTCATTCTACGAACTGTTTAGAACAGGCAAATCTAGAGAGACAGCAAGTATTTTAGTGGTTGCCTGGGAAGGGGGTGAGGGAGTGTGCCAGGGTGGGTAGGAGGGGGACTGCTAATGGGCAGAGTTTCTTTTTGGCATGGTAAGATGTTCTAAAATTAGGTTGTGGTGATGGTTACAAAGCTGTGTCTAAACTTAAAAACCACCGAATTGTATACTTGAAATGATGGGTTTTATGGTATGAAGTTGTATCTGAATAAAGGTATGTTCAAAAACAACAACAACAACAACAAAGAAGCACACTAAACAGATGACTAGATGTTCACTGTGCATGAGCAGCACGAGTCTCCTGGTGGGATTCACTGTACCAGGGAGTGAATAGGAACCCTGCCTTTCAGAGAACCCTCAAATGTCAGTAACTGTAGGTTTTTCTTTTGTGCCGTTTTTTTTCCCTGAAAGTACTTTTCTATACCCTGCCTAGCCTGGCTGTCAGTATTCTGGGCCAAAGGAGTGAAAAGGAATAGGCATGTGAGGATTCATCATTCAATACGTAGAATTTCATTTAATCCCCATTCCCTGAAGAGACCGTACCAAATAGCTGTAGGATCTGGGGCCAGCCAGAGTAGGTGGGGGTAGAGTTGTATTTACTCCATCTTCCCTTCCTCCGCTGTCTAACTTCTATTGCTTATATTACTTGTATAGTGCTCCTATTTTGTTCACTGTAACCCTAATTTGTAACTACTTTTTTTTAATGTAGTGAGTCCCCTTAATGTGCAAACTGCACGATTCCTTCATTTGGGGAAGCTGTCTTCCATCAAATCTGAATTACTTCCTGTTTTGTTATTTTAGGAACAGTAGCTAGTCTTAAGTTCATCTCCTTTGTTCTCTGCATTTATCATTTCTTTTCTAACTGCTTTATTCTTCCCCTCTTTCATTCTGATTGGCTCAAACCTTTCTTCCAAGCTAGAACTTGATTTCTTAATTTGTCTGTTTCTAATTTATGACCTTTGGTGTGTGGTTTGGATTCTCATTTTATGTCCTTAATTCTGCAATCTCCTTCTCCACTTCATTTTTTCCCATCATCTTATCTTTGAGCTTTTATTGAATTTATGCTCTTAATGACACTTTTCTATGATAAACCGTGTAGAGTTTGTTTTTTTCCCCTGGGTACTATCTTCTTCCAGACTGGATTCTTTGGTCTTCCACGTGCCTTTTTCTTCTTACTATTCTACAATGTGTTTTTAGGGTTGCCGTGCCATTTCTTTTCATCTTGCTCACACTACATATTTGCTCAGATACAATGAGTGAATTATCTTTAAAACTGTCTTCCCAACTTAAATAGCACCAATTTTTCCTGTCTTGAAGCTGCATTTGAGGATCGGATGTTATTCGCTACTCAGTTTTCTGCAACTTGAGGCAGAAGAAAAGAATGGAGGCAGGGAGGCAACATAAGGGAAATGCTATCTGTGCAATTTAATCAGTAATATTCTGTTGAAACTTAATAAATTGCTCGACAGATCAAACTTCCCAAAATTTCTAACCAGAGCTTATGCATCCCATTAGAAATCAGATGAAGCTACAGTGGTAGCAGTCTGGCCCCTTGGCAGAGCCCAGTAGGCAGCAGCCCTCATAAATTGTTAAAAAGGAAACAGCCCTGGCTGGGAATTAGGGAAACAGCACTCTATTGGTAGGTTAAGTTCATATTCTTCAAATCAAAACTTTAGCTGGGCAGTCCCTGTCAACTTCTTTTGATCTAGGAATTCCACACCAGGAATCTAGTCTACTGAAACTATTGTACAAGTATATAAAATTATATGGTACAGAGATGTCAGAATAGCATTATTTAAAATCCTGCAAACTTGAAAATAATCTTCAGTAGGAAATTAAATAAACCACGGTACAGGGGATGCTTGCCCAACATTCATCTCACCCCTGATGGTCAGACTAATTAAATCATGGTGATTCCCTGCTCTCTCCCAGTGATTAGCTTATAACAGCCTGAGGCTAAGAACAAGGAGACTCAGTGAGAAGCACAGTTACACTTTGACTGTCTGTGTCTAGAACCATACAATCTCTATCAGATAATCAGTTTCCCGATTGTTGAAACCAATATAAATGGCAGTATTCTTACTTAAGGATGAAGATATACTAAGGACATTATGCAAGAAGAGGTAGAGGTAGATTATACACACATACAGCTAGCAATGTTCTTAAAAAGTTAAAAAAGAAGTTATAAAGCAGTGATACTATAAACTGCAAATATGTGATACTCGTGGACAAGCTTAGACTAAAATCTGTCGCAATGGTTGCTTCTCTGATAGGATTATAGGATCTTTAGCCTTCTATATTTTTCTATTATTTGCGTTTTTACACTATATATTCTTTTGTAATAAACAAGATAAAAAAATTCTTTTCTATTAACTAATTTATAGCAGTGCTGACACTGGTTTATTCCCCTTCTGTAAGTTTCCATGACAAAGTCATCTAAATTCTATGTTCTGGGGTTAATTTTTTCATAGTTAAGGAATGTATACATAGTCAAGAGGGCTGAGACTAGAATAAAAGGCTCACTACCCTGTGGACAAACTTGAAAACTGAAACAATATTACAGATCAATCTTCGTAACAATGATCTGCAAGTAACTGTCCATATTATTTGCCTCCACTGAAATTCATCCTATCAAACATTAATTGAAATGACCATGCTGAATGCTTACTATGTTCTAGACATTGTATCAGGTGCCTGGGGTAACGAACAGTGAGCACTGTGGCTTAGATAGACCGAGAACAGTGAGCACTGTGGCTTAGATTGACCGACATCAAAACAATGCTTCTTCAAATGGAGCTGATCTTTTAACTATTCAGCTCTTCATCTAAAAAGGAGACCCCACATAACTCTTCCTGGTGGCTAGAGATAATTTACAGAACTTGACTCCCCTACTGAATGAATATTAAAACCAGTGCCTCTTTGCCACTAAATTTTCATACCTTATCATGGCTAAATTATCCTTTTTTAATAATGTATAAATTTTTGGTCATTTTAAATGTCCTCGGTAGTTTTTTCAACATAAAATCGATTACCATGAAAGATGACCAAAAATGCCTGTCTTTATCTAAACAAACAAGTCTTACTATCTTGACCTTGGCAAGATAACCACAGATTCAGGAACCTATTCAGAAATTCAAGTTTTTCAGTTCACCAAAAGTGGTCAGTCAGATCATAAGCTAAAACATGCCAAAAGCAGCATAAAAGAACTGATAAATCAAAAAGCAAATTCCAATGAAAAATATAGGTTTAAGGTAGTCAGAATATTACTTTCTTTTGTAAGAAAGTCTACAAAAGGAAAAAACCCCACAATAATTATAACAGCAAGGTAACAAACTGAATTATACTAGTCACATTAAGTATGCTCAGTAATAAATACCAAATAGAAGTTGGCAGAAGAGACCAAATTATTTTTCTACCTTCAGGTTTCTTTAAAATAGCATTCCTTTGTATTTTTTTAATATAGAATAACTTCATTATTTACTTTAAGGAAAAATCTTGTTAAATAGTGTCATTTATGTCATTTAGTTAAGTATTAAATCTCAACAGCAACAGAACTCTTGGGACAGAATTCTTACACAGTTCTCAGGATCAAAGCTTTTATATTTCTCAGTCTTCACTGGGTTATCATCTTTAATATTAATCATGCAAATAAATAAACAATTTGGATATAGTACTTATTTTGCATAGAAAAGTATAAAACACGTATATTGATTCCATACCGAGCAAGATGTAAGCCCAATTCAAAACTGGCCTGTTCGTTCTGAACATTTTAGTCATATTTCAGTAATACCAAAACAAAACAAAAAAACGCTTCTGTGTTTTATAGGCTAAGACACAGGATAAAGGATAAAAATATTTAAAGCCCTAAAATCTTTAATCAGAAGTATTTTATGAACTTTTAATGAATTAGAACTAGAGTATAAGGACTTCAAATCAGAACTTTAATTTCTGTTGTAAATAATTATTGAGTAGAAACAAAATGTATTATTCATGTTAGTATAACCTCCAATTCTCTGAAACCAAAGTTGTGACTCAATATAAATAATGCTAACTGTGTACTGGGACAATTCTGAAATAATATACAAGTTGTGTATGTATTTCATATTATCACTTCAGAACCACCAGATCTTTGCATTTTAAAAATATTTTTGCCTAACGGTGAACATTTAAGAAGACCAACACTAACATTAAACAAGTTAACCTATCAAATTAACTGTTCCCTTAATTCATTCAAAATTTGACATGCTTTCTATGCGAAATTCTTAAAGTGTGATAAAAATGCTAGGGAAGAAACTGAATTATCGCCTGGGATGATGGAGACATAAAGATTTAAGTTGCTCTCTCATGACAAAGCTCAAATTAATTTTACATTAAACCAACTGAAAAAATTTCCTCCTTCTCCCAGGTTGTCCATGCCCTGTACTCCTTGGTCTGCTACCTAAACCAGGAAGAGGTACTAAGACAAACAGCAGCCAGGATTGGAAGAATGAAATATAAA
Organism: Mustela nivalis; assembly: GCF_964662115.1. Classification (NCBI taxonomy): domain Eukaryota; kingdom Metazoa; phylum Chordata; class Mammalia; order Carnivora; family Mustelidae; genus Mustela; species Mustela nivalis. The sequence continues at coordinate 78,269,009 of NC_139027.1, forward strand.
AATGCTCCCTGACATTTGTTAATCCATTCGACAAACATTTCTTAAGCATTTGTTATTTGATTTCATTTATCTCACTCAGTTCTGATAAGAACCCTGAGAAGTGGTTTATTAGTATTCTAATAGTATTGCACATGAGGATCTCTGCAGTTAAATGAATAGCTTCTCTAAGATCACTTGGGCCACTACAAAGAGAAGGCAGGAGTTCATTTTCTGACCCTCAGTGTGGTCTTCTAAAACCTTCTGTCCTATCAGATGATCTGCATTCAAGTCCCAGCTATACTGCTTACTGGCTATTCCAGGGCTTGGGCAAATCACTAAACCTGTCAGCTTTCCAGTATCTTCACCAAGAAAAATGTGAAAACAGAAGTATCTTACCAGAATGCTGTGAAATTTAAATGCTATAAGAAACATGAACATGCTTGGGACGCCTGGGTGGCTCAGTTGGTTAAGAAGCTGCCTTCAGCTCAGGTCATGATCCCAGCGTCCTAGGATCAAGTCCCACATCAGGCTCCTTGTTCAGCAGGGAGTCTGCTTTTCCCTCTGCCTCTGCCTGCCACTCTGTCTGCCTGTGCTCACTCTCTCTGACAAATACATAAATAAAATCTTAAAAAAAAAAAAAAAAAGATACATGACCATGCTTTAAAAGTTGTTACTTCTGCACATTACTATTTCATGCCCCTCCCTGTGTGATGTTAACTGTTTCATATTACAAATTGATTGTTTTTAGCTACAGACCTCCAGCAACTGAGCTATTATCTTGTTGCATGTTAGAAATTTTCGAAGGCTATTTTTGCAGTCTACCGAAGTTTAGGTGGCATAAAAGAAATCTAAAAACTTCTTGATACAGGCCTAACTTTCAATACTCCCCAAATAAGCTTAATATGCCAAAACCTAACCTATTATAATTTTCATTTCGACTAGGTACTATATTACTATGGTTTAAATTTCGAAAGACACCAAAGAGTAGTTAGTTGGTGCAAAGTCTTCTGAGCTGGTCCCCTAGCTTCTCAGACTCCCTCCCCAGAGATAACCAGTATTTTTATCAGTTTCTCATGTATTCTTCCAAAGATACACAGGTCTATCTATTTCTCCTGCCCACTTTTTACATAAATGGTAGCATCCTACATACATTTCTTCACCATGCTTTTTTCCACTTAACAGCGTATCAGTAAATAAAGAAATGGTTGGTTTGTTGTTGTTCTTTAGCTACATTAAATTTAACATAACCCACCCCTTATTAAAGGATATTTAAGCTGTTTTCAAAGCTACAATGAGTAATCTTACACATTCAATATTTTGTAGGTATGAAAATATACCTAGTGCATAAGATCCTAGAAGTGGAACTGCTAGGTCAAAGATGGGTATTTTTTATTTTTACAGATATTACCAAACTGCCCTTCACAGAGCTTGAACAAATTTGTATTCCCATTGGCACTACCTCCCCAAACCTTTAACACTATGTATTATGAAACTCACAGATCTTTGTCAGTTTGCTTGCTAGCCGGAAAATGGTATTCCCCTTCCTATAATTTTTAGTTTTACTTTGTTATAGATCCTTCTGAGAAGGGATAAAGTGCCAACGGGTACAAAAACAAGGTGACAACAAATTAATTCTGCAAATCTCAAAGTATCCAAAAGTTGAATTTTATAATAAAGTTTTTAAAAAGCTCTTTTTAACCCAGCCAAAAATAATAGGCATGCTGCAAGGTATAGTTCAGGCTAAATGTAGAAATAGGGTTAAAGCAGAATTAGAAAATATATACATATTAAATTTGTGGTAAGTTACTAAGAGAAGGGTAGTTTCTCTGTTTCTCTCGAGTTTTGAAGTTTGATTTTTTTTTAATTTTAAAATATTAGGCATTTATATATATATAGCCAGTTCTGCTATAATGCTTATTTTGAACATGCAAATTTGTTCCAGTTTGACTGATATATTAGGTAACGATATGAGCAATTTCACCTGAAAAATTGAAAAAAACAATATGAGCAATTTCACCTGAAAAATTTCACCTGAAAATGTCTAAGTGAAGACATAAAAACTTCACCCAATGGCACTTAGCAGTGTATAAACACATAAAATGTGCACATCCCCCAAACATCTATCACATAATCAAAACAGTGGTGTACTGACATAAGGATAGACATATAGGTCAATGGAAAAACAAAGAAAGATCATGTGTTTATGATCAACTGATTTTTTTTTAAAAATATTTTATTTATTTAACAGAGAGAGAGAGACAGAGAGAGATCACAAGTAGGCAGAGAGGCAGGCCGAGAGAGGGGGGGAAGCAGGCTCCCCGCTGAGCAGAGAGCCCGATGCGGGGCTCGATCCCCGGACCCTGAGACCATGACCTGAGCCGAAGGCAGAGGTTTTACCCACTGGGCCACCCAGGCGCCCCATATGATCAACTGATTTTTGACAAGGATGCCCAAATCCCTGAAAGGTGGAGAATAGCCTTTTCAACAAAAGGTGCTGGGATAACTGGAGAGTTGCATGCAAAAGAATGAAAGTAGACCCTTACCTCACACTGTATATGAAAACTAATACAAAATGGACTAAAGACCCAAATGTAAATCCTAAAACTATAAACCTCTTGGAAGAAAACATAGGAGTAAATCTTTATGACCGTGGATCTGGCAATGGATTTTTAGATAGGACCCTTAAAGATGCACAAGCAACAAAAGACAAAAACTGATAAATAAGATTTCATCAAAATTAAAATCATTTGTGCTTCAAAGGACCCAATGAAGAAAGTGAAAAGATAACCCACAGAGAGAATGTGCAAATCATGTAAACACTAAAGGATCTGTATTTAGAATATATAAAGAACTCTTACAACTTAATAGTAAAAAAAGACCAATAACCCAATTCAAAAATAACCAAAGGATCTGAAGAGATATTTCTCTAAGGAAGACATGTAATTGCTAATAGGCACATGAAAAGATGCTTGACATCATTAGCTGGTAGGGAAATGGAAATAAAAAACACAAGGAGATAACAATTTACGTCTATTAGGATGGCGATAATCATAAGGGCAGATAATAACAACTGTTGGCAAGGACGCAGGAGAACTGGAGCCTTCATACCCTGCTGTGGAATGTAAAATGGTGCATCCACCTTGGAAAACTGGCAGTTCCTCAAACGATTAAACAAGTTATCATAAGACCCAGAAATTCCACTCCTAAGCACATACTCAAAAAACTCAAAACATTATGTCCATACAAAAACCTGTATACAAATGCTTACAGCTGCTTAGTCATAACAGCAAAATGCAGAAACAACGTGGATGTCCACCAGTTAATGAATGGATAAGCAAAATGTGGTATACAGCCGCACAATGGAATCTTACCTGGTCATAAAAGGGAATGAACTACTGCATAGATGAACCTTGAAAATATTATGGGTAAGTGAAAGAAGCTAATCACAAAATACCGTATTTTATATGATAACATTTTTATGAATGTCCAGAACAGGCAAATCTACAGAAACAGTAAAGAGATTAGTAATTGCTTAGGGCTGGGGGAGAGGGGATAAGGAAGTGATACCTAAAGGGTATGAAGTTTTTTTTCTTGAGGTGATGAAAATATTCTCAACTTTACTGTGATGACGGCTGCAAGACTCTTGTGGATATATTAAAACCACTGAACTGTACACTTTAAATAGGCAAAGTGTATGCATAGTCTTTGAATTTTATCTCAATACTATTTTTAAAAAACCCATCTCCCTGGGTTGCTGGAGGGGATGTGGGCAGGGCAGGGTTGGGGGGATATATGGGGGATTGGCATTAAGGAGAACACTTGTGAGGAGCACTGGGTGCTGTATGTAAGTGATGAATTACTAAATTTTACTCCTGAAACTAATATTACACTATATGTTAACTAACTGGAATTTAAATAAAATATTGAAACATAAAACAACAAAAACAAAAACAAAACAAAACAAACCCCAGCTCCCAGCTCCCTTAGTTTCCCTCATGTGTATGAGTCACACCTCCCACATCCAGTCCTTAACTTCCCATCAGATTTCTAACAACCCTCCTTTACAACTTCACAATAACTTACGAGTGGCAACTCTTCCCACGCTACTCCCAAAAAGCAAATTTCAGGTTTGTTTTTTTTTCCCAAAGAAAAGGACCATATTCATTATAATGTTTATCTATTTCTTAACTATTTAACAGGAATAAAACTATACTACCATTTTTATTAAGTTCCTATCTTTTTTAGGATTTATTGTCAGAGTTTTTTGAGTGTTATGCCTCAATCCCGCCTTTCCCATAAGTTCTGTGTTTTTTAGTGTCCAATTTTGCATAGTGCAGGGGTTCCTAGGAATGCACACGCCATACTATGGCAGAACTAACTGCACAATCAGAATCAGATAATGTCTCCCCCAAATATACCATTATCAGAAACACAGTTCAAAGCTGGATAAATCACCAATCCAAATCTATACTGTTTCTACTGGTTTTCACTGCTTAACAAATTCAAACTAAAATGCTAAAAGAAATGAATGCCATTAGGAATACTATGGTAACAATGTGGGAAAGAGTTTTCAATGACTGCACTTTTGTTTTCTAGAGACCTTATCAATACCAGAAGACAGTTCTGCAGGGAAACAATATTCATTTCAAAAGGAAAATGTCAGTAATTCATGGAGCCTAGCTAATAGCCAGCATGCATCCTCTGTACTATACTGGTTGTTCCCTTCCAAATTACAAAACTATCACTTTCCCTTCAGTTTCTATAGCTTCCTTCATTATCTTATCACGTATGTCTTTCCCTTTTCCCTTCATCTCACCAAATCTCACACTCCCTATCCGAATCCTTTACAGATCATTCTCCTTCCAGCTTTCCTACATCTCTGAGTTCTAATAGCACTTACTATCTGATTTACACAATTTTAATCTCATATTGTTTGTTTGATTTATTCTTGTCTCTTGACCATACAACTTCTTTTTTTTTTTTAAGATTTTTTTATGTATTTATTTTGACAGAGAGAAATCACAAGTAGATGGAGAGGCAGGCAGAGAGAGAGAGGGAAACAGGCTCCCTGCTGAGCAGAGAGCCCGATGCGGGACTTGATCCCAGGACCCGGAGATCATGACCTGAGCCGAAGGCAGCAGCTTAACCCACTGAGCCACCCAGGCGCCCAGACCATACAACTTCTTGTGTGGATTCTAATACTTCAGAATGCACACAAAGCCTGCACAGCATGGAGCACAGAGTAAGAACTCAAGAAATTTTTGCTACTGGGTGATAAATGGGACAAAATCATGAGCACCAAATAAGCTTTCGGCTTTCTTACTTAAATTTAACCATTTCTGATACGAACCATTTCAATGCTTTTGTAGAAGCTAAAATTTTAACTTAGCTGTGCTGAATTTATACTTATACGTGGCTGCTAAGGAAATAAATCCTCTAAAACTTGCACTCAGAAGTCTTACCCCCAAAAAGGGCTAAATAAGAAATTACAGTTATTACACTAATAAGCATTTTTAAATTTTGGACCCCAATTCTACATTGTAAGAGGTATGGAAGCAATTTTATCTGTAGCAATTTTAGTACAGAGACAAATCATCCCTGAGGAGTGGTTCTCAAAGCCTTCTTTTGGTAGTGGAAACCTTTTTTCAAACAAAAGGCAAAGTGGGATCCTCCCATACAGAAGAAAAGCAGAGCTGATCTTGCTAAAGTGGAAGGAGGAGCCTCTAGTTCTACTTGCTTGAGTCCCCCTCAAATGTAATATAACCCCTTCCCTATCCCCACTTCCCAACTGTGGTGGGCCCTTGAGGCATCCCTGAGAACCACAGTCCTGAAAAACACTCATAGAATAATCTGAAAGCATCCAGGAATGGAAAAATACTACATTAATTAATGTACATTAATTAATACTACATTAACTTTTTTAAATTTCAAACTCCACTAAAATATAAGATTAAAACTTACCCATTTCTACTGAAAACTCTTAGCCATGCTTTGATGTTTGGCCCTAACAAACACAAACAAGGTACAGTAGTAAAGGTTGACAAAGTAACTGCAAATAAAAATGTTTCCAACACCAACCTAGGAAAAAAAAAAGCTTTATTAATTTTTAAAAAGCATTAAAGGTGTATGTACACTACATAATCTTGGTTACTTAAATAGATCCAACATGAAAACATTTTCTTATACTTTACTTTGAAAGGTAACACAAGTCCTACCAAAATGATAATTACAAAAAATTTTAATACTGAAAAACAAGCTATGAAAAACAACCTAGCAAATATCTAGCTTCATTTTTTTTTTTTAAAGATTTTATTTATTTATTTGCCAGAGATAGAGCGCGAGAGAGCATGCACACAACCAGGGGGAGTGGCCCGCAGAGGGAGAAGCAGGCTCCCGGCTGAGCAAGAAGCCTGATGCAGGACTTGATTCCAGGACCCTGGTATCATGACCTGAGTTGAAGGCAGACACTCAACCAACTGAGCCACCCAAGTGTCCCAAATATCTGGCTTTAATGATAGAGTTCAGAAGTGTTAAATACCCTCTAATCTATATGAGACTCTCTACTGCAAGAAACCCTATTTTTAGATAATAAACTTTTTTCCTGAAGAAGTTCCTCTGGAACTTTATCTATAACCACTGGTTCAACTCTAGCTTATACTGGAGCCACTTGGAAAGTGAGATAAACTAAAGCTTGGGGAAGCTGTACCCATAGCATTTCTGAGGTCTGAGAACTTGCTTTTGATAAAATGCTGATGCTGCTGGTTTTAGTACTACTGCTCAAGACACTCATTCTACTCGACAATGGATTAAATAGAAACTACCATTTCCCATTAAAAGGTCTTGTCCTCCCCTCTCTAGAAAAGAACTACCTGTTAATTTAGTGTGTGTATATATACAACTGTGTGTAAATATATATGACTACATACATAGATGTATCTGTGTGTCACAACTTACCTCACTGTGATCACTAATCACTTTTAAATAAGGTTTCCCAATCTATGATGAACATTAAATAAGAAATACTCATGAATCTAGTTTTTTTTTTTTTAAACTGGTCAGCTTTGAAACAGTGTTGAGTTAAATTCTGCCCTTAAACTATCAACATTAGGGGTGCCTGGATGGCTCAGTCAGTTAAGCCTCTGCCTTCGGCTCAGGTCATGATCCCCAAGTCCCAAGATGGAGCCCCATATCCCCACCACATCCCCACATCCGGCTCCCTGCTCAGCAGGGGGCCTGCTTCAGCACCACGCCCCACCTTCCTGCCCTCTGTCAAATAAATAAATAAAATCTTAAAAAAAAAAACCCTATCAACATTAGGTTATTAAATAATTAAATATAGGAATCTACGGAATTTTCTTAAGAAAAACTTCAAGCACTTCAGAATCATATTTACTAATAACTGATATGCTAATTCTAACTAATTTATACATATCATTATAATAAGCTCCCTTAGAGGTTCCAAGGTCCACACATTTATTGGAATAGTTTCTCATCTACCTCCCCGCCCCTACATGCAATGGGGTAATAGAAGGCTAGGTAAGAGAAGCATTTAATGAATTAAGTTATTCTTATTATGAAGTAATGTTAAAAGAATATCATTACTAAGAAAGGGCAATGATGTCAGTATCCTCCTGTGATCTGGTAGTTAAACACACCATGGTTTTTCATTCCTCACCAACAGAATTAGTGCTTTGTTCAGTAAACAAGTGTTTCAAATATAATTGCCTTAAGGTACAAATTTCAGACTTACTCTATGAGTGGTGCTCCATATAGAACAAAAATGACATGAAAGAAGAAACATGACATAAGAAAGTAGATACAGCATTTCAAAAACCTCGCTACCTAAAAAAGAAATGAGAATGATTTGAAGGCTCAAGACAATGCCTAGAGGACAGCAAATACTTCCACTTTATCTACAAATACAACTTATTCCCATGTGTGCAACAGTTGAATGTTCTTTACTTTCGGAAGCCTGAAGTCAGATTCCATCTCCTGTGCACAGTGCACGGACCTCCAGACAGCCCCACAAAACAGCCTACAAGTCACAAATCACTACCCATATTCCACCCTCCCAATCAGCACTAGAATCAAAAAGCATTTCTGTTCCTATGGTATGCACTGAGCTACACCACGAATCAGTATTTATAAAGTATTTACCAACAACAGAACACTATGATAAAAAAAAAAACCAGACAATTCTTATTATGTGATACATGAAATCTTTGCAGAAAATAAGGACTACAGTTTTTTTTTTTCATTTAAAAACAAAATTCCTAGGAAAACTGCATAATATTAAGTAATTCCCCAAATCATATTCATGTGATTATATGATGCATATGAAAAAAGACCTGCATGTCTACAAATCAGTGTGGGACCTACTTGATTTGGAGTGCAAGAAGATCTAATTATAACAGACACAGTGAGTTTTTAAATCATAGAGCAGTAAATGTGTTTTAAATGATCTAAGAGAGCTACACATAGTATTGAGTAATGTTAAGGGAAGACTTTATTAATTTAAAGTAATAGTCAAGTATTATAAGATAGTGAACATTTCAGAAAATAGATTCTGATATCTGAAAACTTTAACACTGTTTAGTCAAGGAAGGCCATGTTCAAAACAAAGCTACCACAAGACTTATTTTGTCATTTCTGAAAAATCCATTTTCTCTCAGAAATGGAAAAAATAAATGAAAATAAAATGTCTTATAAAGTTTAAGATATGACTGCTACGTCATGAATTTATCTTCAGTGGTGACCTAAAACATGACTATCTAGGTTCAAAATGCTGTAATATCCACTGAAGACATCCTAATTCCACAACTGATGCATGGCAAAGGATCTATCAAACATTGTGGGCAGCCTTCCAGCAATAACAGGCTACTGATCTGAAAAAAGATAAAAAATCAGGTTCTCTTTACTCACTGTAAATAACCCCATAAGTACTTGACTAATACTTTATTCTTTTATTAAAAGGAATACTACTCCTATCTAAAAATCAGTTATCAAGAAATAAGCCTTACCTTGTATGATAATGAACTTCTTTTAGAGGATGCATTTGGTTTCACTACTAAATATAATACTAGATTGACGGCAGTTACAAAAATAGAACAGATGCACAACCATGTCAAGTGTGTTTCCAATATTGAGAAGTTCTCCAAGAAGAATGATGGAATGAAGATGCTTAGGATAATTGAAAATATGCATAAAAGATGGGTATACAGTAGTCTCTTGATATCAGTATCTTTCATGGTGTTTTCTTGAGAGGCTATCTAATGAAAAACAAATTAAGAAAACAGCATATCCAATAATAATTTTTTCCATTGTCTAAATGCTCCAACGCCTAAAAGTAAGCATGAACAAGTCAATTTTCTATGCACAATGTATTAGTTTCAGAATATGGTAAGATGCATATGTATAAATGTACATGTAGACTAATATGGCTCAAAAATGTCTCAGAGCCTAAAAAGGACAAATTTACTGATTCCTTAAATATTTGTAACTGGTTTCTGTAAAAGGATCGTGTACTAGGACCAATTAAGGGATTTGTTTTCTTTTTTCTTTCTCTTTTTTTGCCAAAATCACAGAGGTAAAAACAACATGCACAGATTAATGATTTGCTCTTGCTGGATATATAATCTATGCATTCTAGGAACCCCATGAATACACTTTAGCCAAACTGTTGGCATTTTTTTAAAATCATTGTGGACCCTTGTCTAACATTACAGTAGTTCACATCTTCTGGCAAATGACAAGTGACACCAAGTGCACACTTGAATACTCAAAACGGTGACCAGTGTAATCAAGAAAGTTCAAAGAACATTATGCTAAACTCAGGGATCCCAATGCTCCAGAAATACCAAAATGACAATGTCTGTTACACGTGCTAAGTTCCAATCAAAAGTAGGTCATAAATAGGAGGAAAAAAGTCTACTTTCTCTCGTTGTCTCTATAAAATACTCATTATATGTATATGTTTATTCATAAATTACCTAACACAATACATAACGTATTGTTACTAACTTACTTAGTAATGTTAATACTAATGTTAGGTACAATACTTAATATTAAGTAGAACCTTATTAATTTAAAGTAATAATCCACTGTGGTGAATATTCCAGAAAAACAACAGGGCAAGTCCAGGCCTTATCCTAACTGTTCTAATTCTGTAATTTCCCAAGGCAAATATTCTACTGATAAGGAAACAGCCAAAGACAAGTTAGTGTCGAGACAGGTCCAAGGTCCCAAGGTCCCAAGGTCCCAAGCACTAAAGCCACATCAAAGCCTAGCCTCTTTGATATAAAGATACACACTAGGGATTGAGAAGAGAATGAACAATAGAAGGGAAAAAGGAAAAGTTTCTCGCAGGTCCTATCCTCTGCCGAATGACAGACGGGGCAGAGAATCCGGAATACACCATCTCAACAGATACCTCTCCGGATATTTTTCTGGGCCCCTCTCAGAATCCCAAATGACATGAGTAGATCTGGATCTAATACAGTGCGCAGTACCCAAACTCAGACGCTTACTGAATGAATGAACAAGAACGAAGGAAAGAGGGTGGGTCCTGCAAAAGCAGCCCTGGGGTGGGCCCTGCAAGCACACGAGGACATCCGTCGGGCGCTCCTCCGGCTGCCACCGCCCTGACCCCCGGGGTCTGACCTAGCCCGGGTTCCCAGGTGCCCAGGCTCGCACAGGAGGAGCCTCCACGGAAATCGCCAGGACCTGTCTCTGCAGCCCCACCCCAAACTCGGTCGCTCAGGACTCTGCGCAAGCCTCACCCAGGGCAAGTGTGAGCAATGGGGGACGCGCTGAGAAGCATAATCAAAGAGCATCCGCGCGGAGACCAGGAGAAACGGAGGGCCACACACAGAAAAACGGATCTGCAAGAGGGCCGGGTCCATCAGGGCAGCCCCTGGGTCACGCAGGAAGGGTGGCGCTCGGACGGACGGCGGGCGCAGGCGGGCTGGGGGCACAGATACTGTCGGCCACATGGGCAGTTGGTGGGGGCTGTCCGCACACCCCGGGAGGCTCGCGTGCAGGGAGGGTTCGGCTGGGCTTACCTAACTCTCCCGCCAGCGGAAGAGAAGCGGAGGTAACTACCTCCAACCATCAGGTACGACTCGCCGCCCTGGCCCTCGCGCAGGCGCAGGCCTGTGGGACGGAGACCCAAGATCGCACAGCCAATTGCAGAAGCGGAGGGGCGGGCAGTAGTAGCAGCCCCGCCTTCCAGCTCGCTTTTAATTCCTCCCGCCGCTTTTCAGGTGTGGGATGGGCGGGGCGATGGGAGGAGGGGCCGGAAGTGGGTTGTCGTAACCCGGAAGGGGAATCCTTCCCTGGCTGTTGTGTTGACATTTTCAAGCTGCTGCTGTTTCTGCGGCCGAGGGAGCCTTCGGGGAAGGATGGTGTGCGAAAAATGTAAGTTAAGGGGCCACATCTCTGGGAGACGGAGGCTAGGCGAGGCTAACTGGAGTTCTTAGGGTACTTTGCGTTTTCTTTTTTTTCTTTCGGCCACGGGTCTCCGATTCTGGCCTTTGTCCTGCTACCCCTTTGACCATTCCTTCTCTCCCCAACGACCATATAGTTATTCTGCGTTCAGAGTGGTCTCTTGCACTCATTTGTCTATTTCCTTTGCCTCCCCCAACTCGGGATCTCATCCCGTACAGCGCTTGACTGGCTCCTTCGCTTCACAGACCCTCAGGGTTGGAATGGATCTTAAAAGATATACAATATCTAGAGTTTCCAGATTTAGCAGACATTAAAAATATGAATACTTTTATTAGGGGAAGTGGGTCCTATTCAATATTTGAGACTTGTCTTTGCTTGCTGCTCCTCACTACTGAAAGTGCTTTGGACTTACTTTTAGTGACAGTACTAAAACACCATTCATTGTTTGAAATTTAAATTTAACTGGGCATCTTATATTTTAACTAGCAACCCAAAGTTAGCAGCCTGTCCGATGGCGTAAATGCTCTTTGCATGAATACCTGTGGTATTGAGGCAAGGTTCAGAAAGTTGTACCACCTTCACAGTAGTCTGTATCAATGTCACTGGCTTCTAGAAAAGTCCTTCCTCCCTATAGTTGCCATCAATAATTCTAATATAAACTCTTGAGCTTTCTAGAAAATATGGCTTTTTAATGTTATAGACTGTTTGCTTTCAAACAGCCGTCATACCCTAAGTCTTTTTCCTCAGGCTGGACATTTCTGACTCTTCTGAGACAAGGGTTCAAGTCCTTTTATCTGGATTTTGTTATAAGACGCCCCCCAACAGTAGATAAACCTTTGAACACAGGCACCCATGAGTTTGAATCACAGTTTTTACTTTAGGTAAAAGAATAACTATGGGTGAGTTATCTAATATTTCTTGGCCCCAGTTTTCTCATCTGAAAAATGAGAATAATACATAATTTATGGGTTTTGTGAGAATTAGATAATGTAGGTAAAGCCTGTTAAAAGTGCCTTAGTGTATACTCAAAAACTGGTTATTTCTGTCATAACCACCAATGCATGGCACTCAGAATTAAACTCTGCTCCATTTTATGAGGGGTAGAGTGGAACTAATATTTCCATTTTTCTGTGCTTTATATCATCATCTCATACTAAGCTTTTAAAAAATTATTGCAATGTAATTGACATAGGTACAAGTCACGCATTTAAAATGTACAATTCTGTTATTTTCAGTATATTCATAGGGTTGTGCAACCATCACTACAATTTTAGAATATTTTCATCACTCCAAAAAGCACATTAAGCTTTTTGACATTGACATCCTTTAACTCTACTCCATCCAGTACTTAAGAAGTTTTTTTGTTTTGCCTGTTTGAGTAAATATGACTTACATGTATTTAGGTTATGCACCTTCCTTGATGTCTTCTCTCTTATGTAGTTTGGTCCCTAAACATGTAAATTTAGCCTTTTATGCAATTTGTGTTAATTCTGTATATTTTAACTTTAGAGGACTGGTATCCTGCCTGGTTTAACTTGTTTTGTGTGATATTCTTTACACCATAAATGCATTTTCTCAAGGAAATTGAGGATACTGGGCAAATTGTGAGAGTTAATTTCCTAAGGTGATAAAAATTCTGAGAACCCAAGATCTAATGTGGTACTAAAATAAATACAGATAGTTGGATCTAGACGTGATATGTGTTCTAAAGGGTCACCTGCTTTTTACTTCTCTGCACTTCTGAAAGTCTGTGTATTATTTCTTTGTTCTAATACCTTTCTACCTTCTATAGACTCTTATTTTTCAAATAAAAATAGAGTCTTAATTCAAAGACCTTTCTTTCAGTCCTTTTCTATTCTGTGACTTTGAAACTTAGTCTCAATTCCCTTTGAATTTATTTCTCCGTGTGCTCCTCTACCACTATACTCTCTGAGTTTTCTTGTTCTCCTTTTCCTTTAAAATAGATGTTTCCTAGTGATCTGTATCTGACCTTCTTTTGACATTTGTTTTGGAACTATCTGGCTTCAAGTAGCATATCCATGCCAGTCTAATCCACATCTCCAGTTGACCTCTCTAAAGTAAGACCAATAGAAGAATTTTCTTCAGACAATACTGGGAACCTCCATCTGGTTGTTACGTAGCAGTTTAGTACTTCCAAGACTGAATTTGTCACCCTACTTCACAAATCTATACTTTCTCTTCCATCATTTAATGGCATGGCAGTCCTCCCAGTCACCCATTCACAAAGCCTGAATCATTTCTCATGCATCCCCCATTCCTTTGTGAATCTGCATCCAAACACGTGCATGTCCTGCTGTTTTTACCTCCATTCAATAGCTCATATTTTCCCTAGCCTCTCATTTACCCCTCAAGTACCCTAGCTGAGGTCCCCATCACTCAAGTTAGACTAATGTGATCCCTTACCAGCCCCTTTCCCTTCAAACTGTGTTCTCCCTGCCTTTGGCTCTTCTCTCTCTAAACTGTCCTGCATGTGTGTTTGAAGGCCACTGGGGAAAACTGTACAAATGAACCAGTTGGTACCACTAAAAGTGCACAATTCCTAATCTCCAGGATCTTTAATACTACTCATCAATCTTTTTTACTTCTCTTTAGTCAGTCCCCTTGCCCTTTGTTGCTATGACTATTCCAAGCTCTCCAGTCCCTTAAACTTTAACAGCTTCATCTACCTCATGCTCTTTTGACAAATACCTTCTTATAGGCATAAGAAAAGCAAGGTAATAAAATGGGAACATTCTCAACTTCTTTTACTATACCCATAAACAGATCTGCATCCATGCCGATTTACTTCTTTCCCTTTCTTCAAGGAGAATTCTACTCGTGTCCCCTCCCTACCTCTTTGTCTCTGTAGCCTTTGGAATCTTTAATCAGCTCCCCTTCCTTATAAAAATGCTCAGTTAGACCCTGACTCCACCTTTCATTCTTGTATTTTGTCACCTTTTCTTTTCATTCATGCAACAAGTAATAAATGTCTACCAAATGCCAGACAGTAGAACCAAAGGGTAAAGACTTTGTCTTACTGTCCTTCATCATTATGCAAGGACATGGTTTAGAGTAATCACAAGATATTTGCATTGAACCTAAATATACGTGCACTCTATCACTTTCTATATTTAAAACCTTTAACAAATTCTCAGTGCGCAGAGATTAATTTTGGGTTTTTATATTTAGAGCCTGGAATTCAGGATGACCCTCCACAATGAGGCTGGCTTATCTTTCCAATTTTATTTTCACTTACTCTTACCCTCACTCTTTGGCCAAACCACTCCTAGCATGCCCATGTGTACCCTGAGCTTTCCATGCCTTTCTTCAGGATATGTCCTTTCTCTAGTTTGCTTTCATCATCTCTCCTCCTCATTCTTCACAGTCCCACTGCCAGATCCAGACCCTCTTCCTGCCTTCTTCACAGGCTTTCCTGGATTTCCCCAGCTAAGGTTATTTCTTTCTCCGTGGAATTTCTTCTAGGACTTCAGCTGTCTGCTACTATGCTTTTTATTTTCTAGTTTATATTTTGGTTTGAATGGTTCTTTTTCAGAGGTCTCTGACCCCCTTTGAAAAATCTGATGAAAGCTATGGACTCTTGCCAAAAAATGTGGCTATATAGTAGTGTGGTGTTCAACTTCATCTTTTTCCCTTGTCTTCTGAGGTCTACCCCTGGGACCCAGGTTAAGGACCACTGTTAGAGAAAATAGTGTGTTGTACATACCTTGAAACCTAGAGCTTTATCTAATTTATCATTTTATTTCTCTCTGAACTTTGTATAACAGTTTACATATCATAAGCGTTTAGTAAATACTTATGGAATAAATATCAGATTTGTTTAGATTTATCAGATTTGTTTAAAGTATACATGGTACAGGAAAAGCCTGTCATTACTCATACTGTACAGATGTCACTGAGAGTCAGCTACCCATTGCCTACAGTTAGTATCTTCAGTCTCAGTTCACAGCCCCTACCCCGGCATGAAAAAGCTCCTACTGTAAGACAATGGTTGATACCACTGTGAATTTTAAGCGCCATGTAGTATATTTATTAGATAGTAAATCCGAGTTCCCCTTACTTCTATTATCTTGTTACAACAGGTGAAAAGAAACTTGGTACTGTTATCACTCCAGACACATGGAAAGATGGTGCAAGGAATACCACAGGTATTTTTCCATTTAGAAAAGAGAAGTTGAATCCCGTGCTTCCTGTGATTAATGTTTTCGCTTTACATTATTTGTAAAAAGAAATCTTGTGTGTGCAAAGTATTTCATCTCTTAAACACTAAAGAATCCAAGATCCCCCAACAATTTAATGTCTTCTTTTATTTAGTTCTCTGGGTTACATGTTAAGGGTTTGTCATCTGTCAGGCAAAAGAGCAAAATCATTAAATGATTTTTCTACCAATGAATAGATCATAGTAACTGATTTGATTCTGCTTTATTAAAGTCTGTATTTAATTCCCACTCTCTTAACCTGACTTTTATATTCTTGAACAAATCATTTACACATTTACATTTTCACTGTCATATCATTAGATACAGTTGAGGTATTTCCAAAGGGAAGGAAAAGAAATACTTGTACTTGTATGCAGGGTCTATGGCACCAAAGTGGTGGCTTTAAGACTTTATGCGAGATAAATTCAGTGTAGACCCATCCCTAAAATCCTCTGAGCCTGAGAAATAAGATGATTATTCATAATTTTATTCCTCCATAATAAATGTTTCCTATTCAAGTAGTGGCTATTAACTAGGGATTTTTGAAAATTTTGATACAGGCTAGTCTACTGGTAGGAGGCCAAAGAATGAACTTTTTAACTAATTGTTAAATATTAAATATATATGTTATAGTGAAATGTGCAGAAATAACCCACTAAAATACATGTATATTTTGATTTAGAAAGTGGTGGAAGAAAGCTGAATGAAAATAAAGCTTTGACTTCAAAAAAAGCAAGGTAGGTATAGGAGCAGCCACTCTGCAGGCATATAACTTTCCATTCTCTTTAGTCTTAATTAAACATACTGGAGTGAATTTGGTGTGCATCATTCTCTCATGATATAACAGAGTTCAGTAGGTCCTGGCATGCAAAGCCAAGCCGTCTGTTATAACCTGCTGGTTTCACCTTGCTCCTCCTCAATGTATGAATATATGAAGATATTAGTGCTATTTTTTTATATATAATTTCACCAGAAAACATGACTTTTACTTTATCTCATTCTTTTTCTTTTGAAAACTACTGTTTCTTATCCCTAAAACTACTTTGCAGTTTCATTGAGGTGCTTCAGTGTGGTATTGATTATAGGACTAGTTTTGGAATAATATTGCCTGGTTTGGGTTTACTCTAGGTTATTTTATCTGGTTTTAATTATCATACAAACTGGAGGTAATAGACGTGGACAGATCAGAAGGTCTGGAGTCAGCCCTTATTTGAATTTAGACTCTGTTCCTGCCCAGCTCTGGGACCTTCAGGAAATTAAGCCAATTTCTTGACTTTTCTAAACTTTACTTTTTCATCTAAGAATGGAGATAAAAGTGTCTCCCACCCTAAAAATCACTTTTTGACACCATGCTCTACTATTTCCAGTCTTAAAAATTCTATGAATCCTTTTAGCTGCCACTCCCATTTCCTTGCTTCCCTCCACAGCAAAAGTTTTCAAAAGCCTTCCTCTCAGATGCTTTCTCAGCGTCTGAAGTTCCATTTGCAATTTCAGCCACTCCACTGGGCCTTCAGCCTCACCAAACCCCTGCAGTTGCTCTCAGCAAGTTCACACCTGATGGACTTCTCTATTCTTTCTTACTTAATCTTTTAACAGCTCTCATTTTTGCAACCTTCTGTTCTCTCTTATTTTTAATTAAGCTCTACCTTCAGTGTGGGGCCTGAGCTCACAGCCGTGGAGATGAGAGTAGAGTCGCTTTTTTCACTCGCTGAACCAACCTGATGCCTCTGCAACCTTCTGTTCTCTTGGCTATTGGGTACCGTACTCTTTTTTCCTCCCAATTCACCATTCTTTCTCAGTCAAGTGCCTTTGGACTCAATCCTAGACCTTTCTCTTTTTTTTCTATTTATAAATGTATACTCTTTCCTCAAGTGACTTTAGTCCAGAGGCTTTAAATTCAAATAGTATGTTAATGACTATAAATTAGATTTATTAATGACTATAAATCAGACTTCTTCTCTGAGCTCCAAAGATATATGCAAGTGCCTACCTGACTTACCAGTTTGGTGTCTAACAGGCACCTGTTCCTGCAGTCTTCTCATCATCACACCACTCCAGTCCAGCCCTTCGAGCCTAAGAACTAGAATTCTGCATTGATCCCTCCCTTTTCCTCACTTCCCTTTTATCAGCAAGCTCTTTAGCACTGCCACCAGCATATAACCTGCATCTACCCCCTCCTGTCCATCTCACTGCTGTTACCCTCTTTCCAAACCACTGGTGTTTCTTACTTAGATGCCATAATAACTTTCCATCTTTCTTCTTCCTCTCTAGTTCTTTGTGGTTCAGTCTCATAGTAGCCAGAGTGGTCCTTTAAAGGTTACATAAATGCTTTCCTCAGAACCCTGCCTTGCTTTTCGTTTCATGCAGAATATGATGTAACCCCTCCCTTCCACCTTATTACAAGGTTTTCCGTAATCTGGCCCATCCCCCCTCTCTGACTTCCTTGTACCAACTCCTGTATCAGCTAGACCAAGCCCATTCCCACTGGAAGAGATTTGTGCTTGCTGTTCCCTCCTCCTACAGTTCTTCCCATGGAGCTTACCTGGCTGGCATCTTTTTGTTCCTAGGATCTTAGCTGAAATGTCACCTCCTCAGAGTGGGTCCCTAATGGGCATTTGAACTGATATCTTCCCTCCTTCCCCTCATGTCTGCCACAATGTCCTGTTTGAATTGTCTCTACAAGATGTATTACTATCTGAAAAGCATGTTTGTTTCTTTACTTACTATCTGTCTTTTATTTATTGTCTTACTAGAATGTTAACTTGAGGACGGCAGAGGCTTTGTCTGTCAGGTTCATCTTTGGTATGTAAAACAGTGACAGGGACATAGTAGGCACTCACCACATATTTGCTGAATGAATAAATACCTGTTTCATGACGTTACCCCAAGGATTAGAAATAATAATAATAATAATAAAGCTTTTACTACCTGTAGTGCCTGGCTACCATATACATAATGGTACTTATTAAATAATGGATATAAAACAGCACACAAGACTTAATCTTCAGTGGAGCATCACACTTAAGTATTGCTCTGACTTACCAATATCTTCTAAGACTGCTCAGTTATTAGGAACTAAGTTATAATTTTTACAGATTGTACAGTGTTAGATACTTCCAGTTCCTTCATGCTCCCAACCTCACTCCAGTATCATTAATAAGTAGCTATTACTTTGGATACTCTAAATGTCTCACATTGGAATGTGAATGTATGACATTGAATCTAAGATACCAACATTGATTGATTGATTGATTGATTGATTTTAAAGACTTTGTTTGTTAGAGAGAGAGAGATACAGAGAGCACAGGCACAAGCAGGGGTAGCAGCAGGCAGGGGGCAGGCTCCGCGCTGATTAAGGAGCCCAGTGTGGGACTCAGAACCAAGACCACCTGAGCCGAAGGCAGATGTTAACCGACTGAGCCACTCAGGTGTCCCAGATACCAACATTTAGAAGATGTATCATTGCTTTAAGAAAGAAAAGTCTCTGTCAACTAACTGTAAGATTTCAGACATACTGAAATGTGCATCTTAGAATAAAATATGGTTTGAAGCAAAAGAAAACATCCATATGGATGCACACCAGTTGAGCTTATTAAAAAGAAGAACAGTGTCTATCTTCCCTTGTGCAGAGTAAAGGGACATTCTGTTGGGTTTGGAGAAATTAACCTTTGAAAATGAGCTGTTGTATTTTACTACCCCAAGAGAAGAAGCAAGGTCTAGGACAGTGTTGGTATTCGGTATATGAGTATTGTTACAAAAGTTAGGGCCAGTTTAGAGGGAATTATTTTCTACTCCAAGCACTATAAGGTAGCACTCTTACGTAGTAGAAACTCTTTTCCACAAAGGGATTGGATCAATTAATGGAAAATGTCAGCTAAAGGAGGAAGTTATTAAAACGTACATGTACCTTCTTGTAAGTCACAGCACATCACATGCATTCATCAGTCATTTGGCACCGAGACGGGCTTTTTGAGTCTGAGTCTACTGATAAGAGTTCTTCATCATTTTCCTCACATAAATCATAACCAGAATGCACATTTCCGGTATCTTTAAAGTGGAGCCAGAACTGACAGACTTGCAAAGTGCCGAGTCCTTTCACTTATGATCTTGCCCATATTCAGCAGCAGTTCAGTGATTCACACTGACCCAGAATCCTAAAGAATTCTCATAGTTTTTAATAGAATTGGTCATGCTTTTTTTATCCACATTTCATCAGTTTCCATAATATGAAACTATATCATACACATAGATTGGCAATTACAACTCATAAAAATGGGTTTGGGATTAAGGAACTGACTCTTCACCAGCATACAAGTCCCCTGGAAGGGGTAGGGGTGTGCAGGCGTTGGGAGAGTGGCCCCTGCAAGCGTGCCATGCCTGGCAATTGGAGAGTGTAACAGAGAACAGAATGCATGGTTTCATCCCTTCGTTGCTTAAGGGAGGTCATTTAAGTGTTTCTATTCTATTATACATTTTTTTTTCTTTCTCTTTAAAAAAAAAACAAAAAAACTCTAGATTCGATCCATATGGAAAGAATAAGTTCTCCACTTGCAGGATTTGTAAAAGTTCTGTGCATCAACCAGGTTCTCATTATTGCCAGGGCTGTGCCTACAAAAAGGGTAAGTTTCTTTCAATACCATTTTTCTATTCATATTGAGCCTACTCTTGATACTGTCTTAGATAACACAGGAAAGGAGTAGCCTTTCATAGATGCTGTCAAGTGCTCTTTTTTCTAAGGCAAGACAAAACTTGGGAATTGTTGGTAGTTACAAGTCTGTGCTTTCTTTTTCTCTTTTCTCATCCTAAGCCTCGGGAATGACTTACATAAAGCAAACTGTTGATACTTGGTATTTGATTGGTTTTAATAGTCGGTATTATGATTTGATTGCTTACATGTTTTGTTTGTTTGTTTTAGGCATCTGCGCAATGTGTGGAAAAAAGGTTTTGGATACCAAAAACTACAAGCAAACGTCTGTGTAGATGTCTTAATGACATTTCTGGCTTTCTATGTGATTTTATTTTTCACTTTCAATTTTCAAGGCATAACACAGTTGTTCAAGTTCCAAAATAACACGTTATAAGATAATATTAAACCAAGGAAGTTGATTGGTGTTCATTTTTTGCTCTTAAGAAGTTCTAAACAACAAGTAACTAGTTTCTTGCCTTAGTTCTTTTCCTCACAAGCAACTTGTTGAACTAGAATAAGTGACAAGTTTAATGAAAAATATTTTCTGATTTCTGTAGATGGTTTTTCTTTATCATTATTCATATAATTCTTATCCTCACTCTCTACTTTATTTATTGATATGACAAAAGTGAGGAGGAGATTATTGATATTTTGCTCTGAACTTTGCATCAGACTTATAACTCTTCTTTCATTCCCTTGTTGTTGGCATAGTTCTTAGAATCAGCAGTCTCTTTATTAATTGTAGGTTCACAGGGCATTGAAATATCCGAGACCATTACAGCTGTATAGTTCCTTGGTCATTAGCCCAGACCCAAATCACAAGTTGTGTTTATGATACTTTTACTTGTTCTTGAGGCCAAAGTGCCAGTACCTTTTGTATGAGAATGAGAACACAAGGGGTCACCCCATGTGTGTCCAAATGAATACACTGAATTTCAGAAGTACATTTTATCACAATTACCTTGAATTCAAACTGTCCTGAAAGTTTAAAGCCAAGAAACAGTGTATATCCATGGGAATGTGTAATGTATGAGTTACTTCTCTTTAGGAAAACTCTTTGAAGCAAAACCCAAACTTTTTTTTTTTTTAACCTCCCCTCCCCACCCACCAAAAATAAATAGAACAAAATCAACATCTTGACTCTTCTTTTATATATGGTAAAGATTGCTAAAAGACAACTTTGAGGTTCAAACAAAGATTTTTTTCTTATGCTGCCTTTAGAGGTTTAAGACTTCTGCTTTTGAAACTTGCAGCCTACTATGGGAAACCAAAAACGTATTTCCTGTTGCCAAGCGCAGTATGTATGAATACATATCTCTATAAAACATGTAGGACAGATAACATGATGATGTACATGGTATAGATACTACATTTCTTTCTTTTCTTTTCTTTTTTTTTTTTTTTTTTAACAGATCAACGGTTTTTTTATTCCTCCTTCCCCTCCTCCCCTCCTCCATCTTCTCCTCTTGATCCTCCTTGTCTTCTTCATCTTTCTCTTCTACTTCCTTCCGGGCAACTTTGTTGGGTGTTGGGGTCCTTTGCACCGTCAAGCTTTCCTTTAGATTTACAGTCAGCGACATCCTTCTCATACTTCTTAAGCTTCTCTGCCTTACCGTTGTAAGGTTGCTTTTCAGTGTCACTTAAGTTATTCCACATCTCACCCAGCTTTGCCACATCTCCATTAGAGATACCAGGGTTTGTAGATTTGATCTTGGGGCAGAATTCTGAACAGAACAGGAAGAATCCAGATAGTAGCCTTTTGGGGATATTAGGGTCCTCCTCCTTGCTGCCCTTAGCTGGTCCATAATCCTTCATTTCCCGATCATAACGCACTTTATCTGCCTTTGCCATTTCATCAAATTTAGACTTCTCTTTCCCAGACATTGTCTTCCACCTCTTAGAGCACATCTTGGAAAATTCTGCAAAATTGACAGGGACCTCTGGATTTTTCATCTCAGGTTCTCTGCATGTCTGCGCAAAGAAGGCATAAGCAGACATCTTGGCCTTCGGTTCTTAGGATCACCTCTAACTGTCCTGACTGTATTGTTTGCTAGTTTGGGCAATGCCTAGATAACTACTTTTCTATTTGTTTTAAAATTATTATGGAAAGTATTTAAAGTTTCAACTTTATCTGTAAGGTTTTACAAATAGTATTTCTCTAAGAGACATTGTTATTTTTTTTTAAAGATTTTATTTATTTATTTGACAGAGAGAGAGATCACAAGTAGGCAGAGAGGTAGGCAGAGAGAGGAGGAAGCAGGCTCACTTCTGAGCAGAGAGCCCGATGCGGGGCTCAATCCCAGGACCCTGAGATCATGACCTGAGCTGAAGGCAGAGGCTTAACCCACTGAGCCACCCAGGTGCCCCGATACATTTTTATTCTTATCCAGAAAGATCATAAGGGTGATCCAAAATATAACAAAAATAGCTCTGAGAGCAGGAAGTATCTCCTCGTACTTGAATCAATTAGGGATTTTTTATTTAAATCATCACAAGGAAACCAAAATAGGATCCACTTAGAGAGTGGCCCGATCCGTTAAAAGTTGGGTTGGTTGGCTTTAGGAAAGTACATTTCTCAGGTATCAGCTGGGATCTAGACTTCTGCAACTTACATTTCATATTCATGCCTTGCATAACTTCCAGAAACAATCTCCTGGCCAGACTCAAGTTCTTCCATGAATATTTTTATTAGTATTATACTCAAGATAGACTCAAAGTATTATAAATATTCATATTATTGAAATCCTAGTATGCCATAAATTGAATAAGATTTGTTAGATGAGGAGGAAAATGCCCAAGCAAAACAGGAACATAAAATATTTTTTAAAAGGAAGGCATTAAAAACAAACTATAAGGTATGCCTGGGTAGCTCAGTCAGTTAAGCATCCAACTCCTGGTTTCACCTCAGGTCATGATCTCAGGTTCCTGAAATCAAGCCCTGAGACAGCTCTGTGCTGGGAGTGGATCCTGCTTAAGATTCTTTCCTTCTCCCTCTGCAACCCCCAGCACTCTCCCCGCCTCTAAAACAACAAAAAACTATAAAATAACAATTAAGGCCAAATAGCTTTTATCAAAGTAAATATAAAAATGATGAAATAACATAATTTTTTAAATCTCATTGTATTTAAAATATACATATTAGAAACAAATACCCATAGAACACTTTTAAGTACATTCATTCATAGATTATGCAGTCATCAAAATGATGTAATTACACAGGTGCAGAAGTTTGTGTGCACATATTTAAAAAATCCGTTTTTTCTGTGGAGTGGAATTAAACATTGAAAAAAGTCTTAACTGTTTTGCCCTCATGCCACCTTATACATTTTAGCTCCTATTTCCCTTACCTGGGGGAGCAAGAGACTACTAATTACAGTGTCCTAGAAATATATGTATTTATATGCACATATATGTATGTGTTCTGAAAATTTTAAGTAGAAGAAACCTACATTGTTCTACATTTAGACTTCTTTTTTTTATGTTTCTCATGTTGGGTTTACCATCTTCTATCTCGTTATATATTTTTTCCTGACCCATCTGAGAGTACATTGCAGACCTACCGTTTCACCTGTAGTGTTACAGATAGACTTCATAAAAACAAGTACACTTAATACAGTTCTCAAGTTCAGGCATTTAACAGTGATAGAATGCTTTCACTGATAGCCCCTATTCCGATTTCAGTTGTTCCATTGGTAATTTTATTTTTGAGCTACAGAATCTACTCCAGGATCTTCCTTAGAGTCTCAGGATTCTGTCCTCTAGAATGGTTCTTCAGCCTTTGTCTTTTGTAGTATTGATCTATTGAAGAATACAGGACAGTTAAAATAGAGATTTTCCTTCAGTTTGGATTTTTGTAATGTTTCCCTGTGGTTAGATTTGGGTCATGCAGTATGAGCTAAAACGCTATATGAGTGATGTGGCCTCCCAGGGTCACATCCACACTCAGCAATATCCCTTTGCCCCATATTGATGTCCATTTTGAACAATTGGGTAAGATGTCATCCAATTTCTTCACTGTATCATTAACGATTTTTCCTTTCACAATTAGTACATAATTTGTGAGGAGAAACTTTTGAGACCATTTGATATTCTATTCCTCATAAACCTGCCCCTTGTAGATTTAGCACCCTTTGATGATTCTTACCTGAAAACATTTTCCCCTGGGATGTTTACAAAACCGATTTTCTAACTACATCATTCTTTTTGTATTAACTAGTTGTCATCTGACACTAAGGGGGAGATTTCCCTTTATCAGTATAGATATCTGTAGAGAATAAATCCTTTTTTTTTTTTTTTTTTTTTTAATGGGGTCCCTGGGTGGCTCAGTCATTAAGTGTCTACCTTCGGCTCAGGCCCTGATCCCAGGGTCCTGGGATAGAGCCCTGCATCAGGCTCCCTGCTCAGCAGGAAGCCTGCTTCTTCCTCTGCAGGAAGAAGGTCTGTAACTCTCACTTACCCTGCTTGTGTTCACTCTCTGGCTGTTTCTGTCTGTGTCAAGTAAAAATCTTTTTAAAAAATCATGCTAAAAATAAATAATTAAATGCTTTCCCCCCCCCCCTGACCATTGGAGTGTTAGTTACAGATACAATGCCCTTTTACCACAAATGCTTAAGTGTGTATTTCCTAAGAACCAGGATATCATTATGGTGTCGGTTATTCCATTACCAGGAGTTAATTGGATCACTGGTTTTAAGTGGTATCTGCTAGAGTTCTTCACTGTAAAGTTAATACTCTTTTCCATTAAGTTAAACATTTTGTAGGGAGATAATTTGAGACTGTAAATATTCTATTTCTCAGCAAACTTTCACATACTAATTTTAGCATCCGATAATGTTTCTTGGCTGAATTAATTGTTACCCTGACAGTTGCCAAATGGCTTTCCAATTCTGTCATTCCTTTTACATTTATTAGTTGGCATTCTCCGGTAAGGACAAGCTTTCTTTTTCCAACTTAGCGTGAATTCATGGATTGCTATTTTATTCAGGTCTGTAACTCTCATTTGTTCCCATGTCAAGTTGTCCCAGATTTGGCCAGTGGGAGACCTTTCAAGGTGGCTCCTGGGTCTTCTAGACATGTTCTCATTCTTTTTTGAAGAATTCCTTACTTTCTAGCACAAGATGTTTCAAATTTATCCTATATTTTTTCCTACCCAGCCCGGGAGACAGCCATTTCTCCAACAATCCCTAGTTTCTCTTAGTGGAGAACGGTGTTTGGATGCTAAGGTCTGGGCCCTGCTGGGTTGCCGTTGAAACTAGTTTTCTTCAAGAAAGGGGCCTTCAAGAAAGAGCTAAAAAACATATACTAGAAACCACAAGTTTACTAATACCTTCACCTCCAATTCAGCCTCTCTGGGTTCTTCCTTGTCTTCTCCCATTCCATATTGTATCTTCTTCCTCAGGGAGAACCCTGGCTCCCAACATCATCCATAGAGTCACTCATTTGCAGAACTCTGAATTTTTATTTATATTGGTCTTGTATTTTGCAATTAAAAATATTTTAGGAAAGCCCACAGCAAAATTACACATGTGAATTTTTCATCAGTCTGGTATTTCAGAATTAAAAAAAAATTTTGGAAACATGTGTCTATGCCTCCTCCCAGATAAATTTGGCAAATGAACAAATGGCACTAAATAACTTTTTTCAATTCAGCTAACATTTATCAAGACTCTACTTTGTGCTCTCTGTTTGTCCCTAGTCATATTGCTGTTACTAGCTCCAAAATGTTTTCTCATAAGGAAGAACTTTGTAAGTGACCCATCAAATTAATGTGAAATTGTAAGGTGTGACAATAGCAACAAAGAAGATATTGAAAGAATAGTGACTAAAGAGAGGGGCTGGTTCAAAGGCAACAGTCCTAGCAAAGTAGGAAGTAGACTAAGGTATAAGTACCGGGAGAATGGAAGTGAAGGGACAGATTAGAGAAAACTGATAAAGGAAGATTTTTCAGGACTCATTGACTAAATGGGGGAGTGAGGAGGGGAGACACAGCAGGTCTCGTTCAGATGTGGTAATAGTAGGTCTCTCCGCCAGATGGCAATAGTGTTCTTGGTTTTTGGTTTTCCGTCATGCTAATAGATTCGCAGTTTTAGCAACTTCCAAGATCAAACAGATGGATTTGAGTTTCCAACAACATTGTGAAGAATACAGTATGGTACCAGCACAAAGAAACAGAGAGACAGGAGTAGATGAATCCCTGAATGGAAAAGTGGCATTTGTAAACCAGTGGGGAAATTGTTCAGTAAATTCAAACTGGACCCTATACACAAAGGTCAAATCCAGAAAGAGTACACCTATCCTGACAACCACTGAGTAATGTATAGAATTGTTGAATCACTGTAGTGTACACCTGAAACGATTAAAACACTGTTAACTATACTTGATTTAAAATAGAAAACTTAATTAAAAAAAAAGTCAAATCCAGAACTTAGATATGAAAGGAAGTCCTGAGTTGTATGTTATCCAATATTGGAAAACAGTTTTCTAAATCTTTTCCAGTTTTCTAGCTGTTTAGAGCAGGAAGGTAAATCTGGTCCATACTAATCATGGTCATAAGTGGAAGTCTAATATAGTTTTTTTAGAGTTTTCTTCCTCCTACAGAGTCTCTTTTCCCAGTTGCTTTTCTTTGTTTTAGGTAGGCTCTACGCCCAGCATAGAGCCCAACAAGGGGCTTGAACTCACAACCCTGACATCAAGACCTGAGTTGAGATCAAGAGTCAGACACAACCAAAAAAGCCACCCATGGAACCCCTTTTTTCAGTTGCTTTTATCTGTTTGTTTACATCCCTATCCTCGTTAGAAGGCCTCCCCAGTTGTCTGGCCATTGGTTTTGTTTTCTGCTCCCATAATAGAGTAGGAGACTTTTGGAAACGTTGCTTTTTTTGATGGGCAAGTTGACCATGAATTTCATGTAAGGCACAATTTATCAGCAGTGACACCACTGACATTGTGCGCTGGCTTATACTCTGGTGTGGGAGGCTTTTCTGTGCCTTGTAGGATACTTAGCAACATCCCTGGCCTCTACCCACGAGATGCCAATAGCACCCACGCCACCAGGTTTGTGACAATCAAAACTATTTCCAGACGTTGCCTGTGTCTCTAGTTGAAAATCTCTAATGTGAGATGACCTATTTAGGTTGTCATCTAAAGTCAATATCTTTACATATTTCCTTTTGAGATGGTTATATTCTCCACAGAATTGTCCTTCAGTTTCTCTGGCCTGAAGGATAAAGTGGAGGAAGAGAGCAGGGAGCCTTCAAGACACATGCGTTCACTTATTCTCCTGTTTGAAACACTTCACACCCACCCTCAGCTGTGCTGGTGTTCCTTCATTTAGAAACCATCTGTTTTCCCATCTCTGGAACCTAAACCTCTAGACTTTGGCCAGCGTGTGGGAGGAACAATCAGCCAGTGATGTGGAGTGGGGGGAGGGGAGACCCGAGACTCCTCCTGATCCTCAGCCTTCATTCAACCAGTCTTCCTTAATTTAACATCCCAGTTCACGCCCCTTTCACAGCTGCCAGTGATCCCTGAGTCTTTGGAGGATTCTGGAGTGCATATTGAATTTGTTTTTATCTTGACTTAATGTCAGTTGACAGTTTGGTCTTTCACGTCTGCCAAGTCCATTGCCATCTGTCTGCTTTCTACCCTCTAAAATTTAGTTCCTTTGGTATCTTCTTTCACTCTTTATCCTTGGGATTTATGCCACTCCCCAAAATACTATTAGTGTAGTTTTACATTGGGAGGTTGGAAACTATGAGAATTAGATGTGTGCTTCATTCTGTCATCCTTATCTAGCAGCTACAATTTCATATACTTCTGATAGTTCTGTCATGTTTCTAATGGCCCCCATTTCCTTCCCACCCCTTCTCTTTCTTACAGATAATATTAGATTTCTATTTTTCAGAGATAACATCATTAGATTTTCATACAGAAAGGAGATATTCTAATTAATAGGAGAAGTGGTGGGGACGAAAATAAGCCAAGACACAGAAGTGGAAAGGAAGAGAGAAATTGATGGAGGTGATGGAAGATTGACCTGGCTGAAATTGAAGTTCATGTTGAAGGGTATGAGAGATATGAGTATAATAGATAAAGTGGGACCAGATTATGAAGTCTAAAATACTGGTTTGAAGAGATCAGACCATATCCAGAAGGCAGTAGGAAGCACTTTAGACTTTTCATCTGAGACGTGATTGATGAAAGTAGGTTTATAAAAATTAATCTAACAGCTCTGACAACAGATGGACGAGAATAGGGAATGAGTAGAGGCAAAGGAGTTTTCTAGGAGACCAGGGCTGAAATCCAGATCGGAGTGATAAGTATGAGGCCACTGTCGAGGGATGGGAATGGAAAGGACAGACTGAAAAGTCCTTGATAAGGAGAATTTGATTGTGCTTGTTACCAGCAGCTGGTATAGAAATTAAATAGATTACAGTCGAACCCATAGACTCTAACAATCAGGGTGGCAGACCTCAAATGTGTTATGTACAGCTTTAGTTGTGGCAGGAAATGTGCCTCCTAGAGCACTGTGTGATTTATTAAGAAAAGATCCAATGAACACAACTCAAGAAAAGGGAAAGGGAGGTCATTATAAATCCACAGAGTGGCCTCACTGGAATAGAAGGATTCCTGATGAACAGCAGCCCTCTTGGATCACAAAACTTGGAAAGAAGCTGAAAGCCTCTCTCTGTCCTATACAAGGCCCACCTGGGGCCCTTCCAGGCCCTGAGCCCCATATAACCTTTCTGGCTACATCTCTGCCACCAAGGGCATCTTCTCTCTGGTCTCAGTCCAAAGGCATGAAAGAGAATTAGGACCCAGCCCCACCTTTCAAGTCAGGGTGTAAGTTGCACATCCCCGAGCCACCAGCTGTGACAGAGACAGGCGGAGCACAGAATGCTTACTCAGTGATGTTGGTTCAGCAGCAACAAGGAATATGGCAGGAGAACTGACCTGCCCAGATGAAACAATTGTTTTAAAGAATCCGAATTGGAAGGGAAGCTGGAACTTTTGGGTGTCTAACCTTACCTTTTGAAGATGTGGTCAGATCCAGAATCCCCTTGCTACCTCACAAAGCCGCCAAGGGAGGCGAAAGTGTGAAGACTGTGGGGTTGGCCAAGTGTACTTGCTCCATCTGTGTAAGGAGTTTGCGCCTCGGACTAGCAACTCTTCCTGAATCCAGCACCAGGGCTGCTGCCTACGAGTCAGCTGGCCTCTCTGATAGCACCAGACAGTCCTCCTCCAGACCTCCTGATGCAGTGTTTATCGGTAAAGGGCACAGTTTGCCCATCTCACCCCACACCTCCACAGGAATCGGTCTGCTCCATGGAACTCCTAGCTTTCCCAAATAAACTCACAATTTTTCGACATCTCTGTGGTTATTCAAGATGAAAGGTCAGCAAACCATGGCCCTCCAGCTGGTCACCTATTTTTGCATAGGAAATTTTATTGGAATACAGTCACGGTCATTCATTAACAGATGGCCTGTGGTCGCTTTTGGGCACAATGGCAGAGTGGCAAGCCTAAAATATTTACTATTTGTCCCTTTAAGAGAAAGTCTGCTGACCCCTGTTCTAGATAGCTCTAGAAATGATCGGCGTTTTTTTGAAAACCTTGGGTTGATGTTAAAGATTAGTGGCTACACAGTAATCGGACCATGCTTTCCCAGGCCATTTCTATTGTATCTTAATTCCATAATCACTTTGTGGACTAAATTTCAGGCCAGAAGTCACTGAGACATCTCTAAAGATTATCTTGTTGGCATAAGCAAAAGCACATATTATTGTACATTTATGAACTAAACAATTAAGTAATTTGATTTAGATCATTGTTTACAGTTCAACACACACGTCTTTTGTCTGTTCTGGCTATTTACCCAAGCATTATATTTTCTTGCTACACGCACTCAAAAATAATACTGTGTAATTATTTCCTGTGTGATCTGGAATACCGGGGCCTTTCTCCAAATGCAGCCTTTCATTTGTTACCGTAACAAGGAGTTACCCTGTAGATGACGTGGTTGAGGTTCCTCAAACAGGGTATTAATTTTCATTCTTCATAGCTGGAGAAACAGAATCCTATTTCATGAGTTAGTGGGCCAAAGAGCCTCCTACCTTCTCACACTATCCTCCTTTTATAAAATAACTGTGAACTCGGTATCCGTATGAATCGGGTGCAACAAACCTGTATTTTTAAGGCGCTCACTCCATGCTCCAACGAGCATAGTTAGCTGAGGCCGCCCACTTGGAACAAGCGAGCTGTAGCCAAGCAGTCAGCGATAAAAATACATAGCTGCAAAAGCTCTGTTTTATCACTCTGGGGGCTCCTACATGGTTTACCAACAGACTCTTCTTTGCCTAAAATATAGGATCTTTGGAGTCAGCTGCCACTCTCTCTCCAAGAGGAGAGAGGGAGAGCCCTTTGTTGCTTTTGCACTGTGAAGGAACCTCCACCCCCATGTTCCTCCCCTGGGCTCCTGACTCAAACAGCTGAGAAACAGGGAAATAGAATCTTCCTGCCTAGTCATGTAGGAGTTAGCTCTTTTGAATGAGAAAAATATGTGTTCCTAATTACCACATTTGAAATGTATAGCCATCACTGCTCCTGGAAATTTGGGGCTGTGTCTGAGCCACACCAGAGGCTCCCGTGGCCTCCTCCCCAGTAAGTGGCAGCTAGCCTGCCGCTCAGCCTGACCTGTCCCATCTTGCCCTCCACCCCAGAGCCCTGGGGCTCCTCCCAAGTTCTACACTGCCGCCCTACTCTGAAGCCTCCTCGGACACCTCAGTAAGAGATCGCCCCTTCATTTGTCTTTCCCTGGGCAACTCCCTCCCCCAACTAAACTATGAGATCTTTAAGTCCAGAGGCCACGTCTTTTTTGTTGTTGTTCAATAAGAGACTTAGATAAATTCACCAAGACCCAAATGGGATTTGATTACTTGTTCCCCAGCATGCAGTTGAGGGTAGGAAGTCAATGCTTTTGAGTGAATGAAGGGACGTCAGATCTCCTTGGAGAAGGACCACTTGGAAAAGGACCACTGAGTTAGAGGCAGCTAGCTGCCTTTCCAACAGCTCCACAAGCAGGAAAGTTCTTGACAGGGTGTGTGAGTAAGAGTGCCTCAAGGCGTGCAGCTGCTGCCCCTTTCTTCCCAGCCTACCCTTCGTCTCCCAACACCTAGGTCTGATTGGCCAAAAAGGCCTCCATGTGCCACTGTGGAGCTTATCGTTCACCCCATCCTTAAAGAAGATCCTTTTATATTTTAGTGTCATGTCTAAAAGCCACTAAGCTCTGGGTGCCACACTTCAGGAGATGTGAAAAGCCTAAAGAAAAACTGCTCTGGTGCTGGAGGTCTTATTTTAAGTATCCTACCGCAGTTCACGTTTTGCTCAGTATCTGATTTCATTCGGGTCCATGAAGGCAACATTAATTTATTTGTGTGGCAGCATAATATCAGCAGGTCCCTTTCCCCTTTTCTCCCCCTCTTTTCTTCCCCTCATTCAGGCTGCTGGGCTAGGTCAAGGTTCTTTTTTTGTTGTTGTTAATTTATTTATTTATTTGTCAGAGAGTGAGAGTGAGCAAGCACAAGCAGGGGAGAGGCAGGCAGAGAGAGAAGCAGGCTCCCTGCCAAGCAGGGAGCCCGATGCAGGACTTGATCCCAGGACCCTGGGATCATGACCTGAGCTGAAGGCAGATGCTTAACCAGCTGAGCCACCCAGGTGTCACCTAGTTCAAGGTTCTTATTTCAGAGGAGGGATGTGACAGCAGGAAGCAGAGAAAGAAGAGTGTCTTCCTGGCTTTTGGCTCCAGAAGCTACCCTTAGGAAAAAGAAGAAGAGAAACACCTAGCAGCATAGATAAAATACTTGGAAGAAAAGCTAAGGAGAGGGGCGCCTGGGTGGCTCAGTGGGTTAAGCCTCTGCCTTCGGCTCAGGTCATGATCTCAGGGTCCTGGGATCGAGCCCCACATTGGGCTCTCGCTCAGCAGGGAGCCTGCTTCCCTCTCTCTCTCTGCCTGCCTCTCTGTCTACCTGTGATCTCTCTCTGTCAAATAAAGAAATAAAACCTTTAAAAAAAAAAAAAAAAAGCTAAGGAGAATAGAAAAGGGTTCCCTGTGCCTGGGAGGGGGTGGGGTGTGGGGAGGAAATTCCTGGGCAAATACCAAGAGCAAAGACGTCAATGCTGGGCCCTGTGCGTTACTCCACAGGCTCACCTAGGGAAGGTGGCACAATCCCAGATGTTTCTATGCGGTCTGGGAAGAGAGAGGACATGTTCCTTGTATCCTTAGCACGGCCTCAGGAAGGTTGCAAGACTTCAGAAAAGATGGGGCACCTGGGTGGCTCAGTGGGTTAAGCCTCTGCCTTCCACTTAAGTCATGATCCTAGGGTCCTGGGTTCGAGTTCGGCATTGGACTCCTTGCTCAGCAGGGAGTCTGCTTCTCCATCTCCCTCTGCCGCTCCCACTACTTGGCAAATTAAAAAAAAAAAAAAAAAAACTTCAGAAAAGAAATGTGTACATGGTGGGTCCCACTGAAGGGGCCATCCACAGGCTTGCCAAGTCTTTAAGGCCTTATGGAAGCATGTCTCCTCGTGCCCAAGAGGACCCTGGAGAAATGGAGGTTGTTCGTGCACCTGAAGAGGTCATGAAACAGTATGGTTCAATAGATACGTGTGTGGAAGGATGACAAGGCCAGGTTATTTACTCCCTCCACTGCCCCCACCAACACCACTGCACACCTTGGCACCTCATAAGGTCCTCCCAGAAACCAGACACAATCCCAGGGAAAAGAAGAGATGAAAATCTACAAGCTCACTCAGATTAAATTTCAGATAATGCAAGGAAATGGCAGCTAGAAATAAAATTTAGCTTATATTTCTTATTATGAATTTGTGGCCTAAGAAATGTACCCACTGCTTATAGCTTATATTCCCAGATAACATTTCTCAGAGAGGAGCAGTGCTCAACTAACCATTTAAATGTCTTCCTAACAGGTTTTAAGGTTTTAGAAACCAAATTGTGAATATATTATCCATATATGCCTTGAAATCAAAGCCAGTGACTGGAGGAAAGGGTCTCTCCTGCTCATAAGTGGTCCATATTCTCTGAACCAGGATTGAGTCAAGCAATCTGCCAAGTGTGAAGGCTGTATTTCAACACCAAGAAAATTTTTTTCTTAAACATAAAACTAATGCCAATTTTGGTGTCAGTTGATTAAGAAACCACATAACAAAAGGCTAAGATATATTTTGTAACATTGTAAGTTAATTTCTTTTATTCATTACAACACTGATGCAAATTCGAGACATAGTCCGTCTGTGTGGATGGGCAGAGTTTTCATTCCGTGTAGTAAAGAAAGAACGTGCACAGGGATATGCCCACCCCTTGAGGTAATCCCACAGCTCCCGGGAGTCTGAGGGCCACAGGTGGGGACCTGCTAAGCCAATTGGAAAACCCGCTATGTATGATGGCAGTGTCTTGCAGAAATACCTCTTTTCGTATTCCAGTCTGTGGGCTCTGGCAGAAATAATAGTTTGCTGCAAAACAGATCACTCTTTTTTATTTGCAAAGTCTTCATACCAGCTGAATCACAGCTTGCTTTTCACTTCTCGTAACACCTTGCAACATCGCAAAATATTTGCTGGCGTTTGTGAAGGGCGGCTGTAGAATTAGTAAACTGAAAGGAGGCCTGCCTTTCCTCCCACCCTGTCAGCACCTTCTGTTCTAGCAGACCGAAAGGCAGCTTGAGAACTCTGATTGCTTCTCCAGATTAGGACAACTCTTGGCACTGTAGCCCAGAGCAAGAATGGAAGCAAGGGAAACATTAGGGAGTTTGCAGGTGCCAGTACATAATATTGTCACTTTCCAGAATCGAACTTCTAAAATGACTCCACGAAGGTGAATTGCTATGGTAACCAGCCTTCTCAACTTTTATATCTGTAAGTGAAGACAGCATGGGCCATTTCTATTTGGGGGTATATAATTTGAGTTTAATGAATAACTACCCATGCTCTAACTCCTAGTTTAACTAGGCTCATATAATGCTAAACCAGGAAGGAATCTTAGCAATTACCTGGTTCCACCTCCCAGGTTTAGAGATGGGGAAGAGAGATCTAGAGAAATGACACGACACAGCTCACATGTGTCACACCAGGGCCCAAGTGGTCTCACTTAGCTGTCTCACGCCTTTTCTATATACCAGGCTGCCTTTCCGAATGGACTCATCCAAATTCCACAAGTGAAGAAGAGAAATAGGGCCACAATTAGACACACGGCATCATCACTTCTGAGATAGTAAATCAAGTATTGTCGATATGCTGGTGACTGGGTGTCTAACTTCATCACAGTTATCATGGATTCTACATTCTGACAACTATCATTTACCCAGAATGATAGATGGAAGGGCAGTGGGGGTGTGGGGTGGGGGTTGGGGGTGTAGGGAGTGACCTGCAGAGACTTGATCCAGTATTATGGTTCCATCATATGCCACCTGCAAAGAACTAGAATGTACCAAAATTGCATTGAATATAAGGTAAACTTCTTTAGTGGTATGATTTTAAAAACATCCTTTAAGATTTTTCAAGGCCTAGTTTATTGAGCAATTCTCATTGCACAAATACTTGCAAAGGTGCTTTGGATAAGAACTTTCCTTCCAGCTAGTAAATCACCAGGCCACAGAAAATTTAGCTATTAGGAACCTCCACAGTTTCTTTTGAGAGGAATGGCAGAAGTTTGAGAATATTTAGTACCATTCTTTTAAGAGCAAATCAACGTCCAAAATTAAAACTAAATAGTGAAATTAAAGTGTTTTAGTTAGATTATTATTTCATTTTAAAGGGTCATATAAATACAAATACTTAGTCCCCAAAATTCTTTAATGGGTGCAAATCATCTGGGGAGCTTGTTAAAATGCAGATTCTGGTTCATGAGGTCTGAAGCCAGACCAGAGATTCTGCATTTCTAACAAGCTCACAGGTGCTGTCAAACCCGCTGCCCCTTGGTCCACACTTTTTGTAGAAATGGACCGATTTCCTTGCCCCCATCTCGCAAAATGCATTTCTTGTGAAGGTCAAGCTTGACTTAGAGATCTGTGATCACCCTAGTCATAGGAATCCTGGCCTCTGAACGCCTAATGCTCTTACCGCATATATCTCTACAATATATGCAATATATTAACGTCCCATATGTGAGTCTAATCTGCCCAATCAGATCGTAACCCTGTGTGTGCAATAGAGATGTTGCATGAAGAACTACTGATGACTAATTGATAAATTGAAGGTTATTTCCTCCTTCCTCAGAACACTACTCAACCCATCCATGACGTAAAGCAAACCTCTGGTCTAAGAAACATTGACTCTATTCTGCCTGTCAACTCCCTCCCTGTAAACTGACCTTTTAGAAACCAAAGGCTGTGTGGATAGGTTCTGATTGGACACGTGATAAAACTACCAGCTGTGAGAACAAAAGTAGGGGGAAGGGTGGATACCTATCACAGTGGGAAGGCTGTTCATTGGTTGCATCAGACTGCTGGAGGGGAAGCGGGGTGTACTGAAAAGAACACGGGCTTAGAGGCCAAACACATCAGGGCCGCCTTGGTCACCCGCAAGCTGTGCCTCTTTAGAAGAGTTACTTAAAATTACTGGGAATTTATTTCTTCATCGGTAAAATGAGATACTCTCTCCTGCGGTGGTTGTCAGAACTGTAGGAAATGTGTTGTAAAATTGGCTGCAGGGATGCTCCATAAAAGACAGACGTTTTAATCCAGCATCTTCGCTTCCAACTCAAAATGGAAATTGAGTCAGCCACCCATTCTCCGTCGCGATAAAGGCGGCTGAATAGTTTACACGCAGGGCAACAGCGCCATCTAGTGGCGTATTGCTGCCTAACCCTCCCTTTGATTGCGGTCTTCCTCCTAGTGCCTTTGCTAGTCGCTTGATTCATTCACTCATTTCATTCAACATGCATTTATTGAACGCCCACTGTGTGTCAAGCACTGATTTGGCTGCTGAATCTACAACAGTGAACAAGATAGACATGATCCCTGCCTTTAGGGAGTTTGTGGTCAGGTAAGGAAGACAGAAGTTAAATTTTGATTTCAGATTGTAAAAAGCAGTTTGAAGGAGTACAGGATCCTGCGACTTTTTAATAGTTCCCCTAGGCAATGACCACTGGAGGTAAAAAGAAGCTGGCGAGGAGACCACATGAGGCACTTACCAGTCGCCCAGCAGCATCTCTCTGGGTGTCTCAACTCAGATTTAGGACCAGGACCTGCCAGCCCACAGGGAGCTCCAGTCTTGAGCTGTGGGATCCATCAGCCATTATCCTACTCCTTGTGAGTCACTCTGCAGACGTCATCACAGATCTTCTCATGTGATCCTTTTACAGACAATATTCAGGGGGGCCAAGAAACTTGCACAAAGACATAAGATGACAAGTCAGAGACAGGATCCACACCCAGTGTTTCTGCCTCCGAAGCTCACATTCTTTCTTCTACTCATGCGATCTCCCTGATGTGAAACCCAGGTCTCTCTCTCCTTTTATTTTTTTAAATGGATACATATTTAATTTATACAAGGAAATTTTTTTATTAATATATAATGTACTGAGCACCTGGGTGTCTCAGTCATTAAGCATCTACCTTCGGCTCCGGTCATGATCCCAGTATCCTGGGATCAAGCCCCACATCAGGCTCCCTGCTTGACAAGCCTGTTCTTCCCTCACCCACTCCCCCTGCTTATGTTCCCTCTCTCTCTGTCTCTCTCTGTCAAATAAATGAAATATATGCGTGTGTGTGTGTGTATGATGTATTAGTTGTTTCAGGGAGAACGGGTCTGTGAATCATCAGGCTTACACACTCACAGCACTCACCATAGCACAATAGCACATGCCCTCCCTGATGTCCATTCCCCAGCCACCCCATGCCTCCCAACCCCCTCCAATCCTGCAGCCCTCAGTTTGTTTCCTGAGATTAAGAGTCTGTTATGGTTTGTCTCCCTCTCCTGCTTCATCTTGTTTCATTTTTCTCTCCCTTCCCCTTGGTCCTCTGTCTTGTTTCTCAAATTCCTCATATCAATGAGATCATATGATAATCATCTTTCTCTGATTGACTTATTTCGTTTAGCACAATACCCTCTAGTTCCATCTATGTCATTGTAAATGGCAAGACTTCATTTTTGATGGCTGTATAATATTCCCGCACATGCATATGTGTGTGTGTATGTGTGTGAGAGAGAGATACATATTATATATGCCACATCTTCTTTATCCATTCCTCTATTGATGGACATCTAGGTTAAGCGCAGGTCTCTATTCTGCTACTTGCTTTGGGCCGAAAGGAAATCATTAGAAGTGTTTGGGGAAACTGGAAACACAGAGGGAAAACAAAATAATAGCTTGGTGGGTCAAGTGTGAAGGGCAGAGAGGAAACTGCTGGCTTATAGCCCATCAGTGTGTTTTAGAAAAGTAAATCCAAGACATCTCCTCCATCTGGAAAACAAGATTTTCTATTATACTTTATGCTCTTTTTTTTTTAAGATTTTATTTATTTATCAGAGAAAGAGAGGGAGAGAGCGAGCACAGGCAGACAGAACGGCAGGCAAAGGCAGAGGGAAAAGCAGGCTCCCTGCTGAGCAAGGAGCCTGATGTGGGACTCGATCCCAGGACGCTGGGATCATGACCTGAACCGAAGGCAGCTGCTTAACCAACTGAGCCACCCAGGCATCCCTACTTTATGCTCTTTTGATTTAAAATGTGACACAGGAGTGTCTGTGTGGCTCAGTGGGTTAAAGCCTCTGCCTTCGGCTTAGGTCATGATCCCAGGGTCCTGAGATCCAGCCCCGCATCAGCAGGGAGCCTGCTTCCTCCTCTTTCTCTGCCTGCCTCTCTGCCTATTGTGATCTCTGTCAAATAAATAAAATCTTGAAAAAAAAAAAGTGACAGAGATGTTGTTAAATTATGACAATTTGAGGGATCATTTGGAGAGGAGAGGTTATTTTCTGGAGATCTGTAGAAAGCTGCATGTGTTACCAGGCACCAAGAGCAAAGCTTCACTGGGTCAGAGTGGTTACAGGCTTACGCAGTGTGCAGGGTAAACAACAATCCTGGTTTGCCCAGGACTGAAAGGTTTCCCATAACACAGGACTTTCAGCTTCAAAACTGGGGCATTCCTAGGCAAACTATGACTGCTGGTCATCCAAGAAATGGGCCAGACTGGGAGGGCCTGATACGCCTGTGGAAGGTAGGCCATGGTAAGCCACTGAACCTGGGGTCCAGTGGAAGAAGGCTTGGTCTTAGTCCAAGGCAGAAAAGGGGAGACAAGGGTAGGTGTAGATCCCTCGGCAGGATACCTTTGTGCTGAGCTCCTGGGTTACTGGCCCACAGCTCCTATTTCAGGGCCTGGGAGCAGAACTGGTTGGTCTCAGGTAGAGGATAGATATGACAGCAGACTGGTCTGTACCTTAGTCTCCTCTTCTATAAAATGGAATGGATAACAGTACCTACCTCCTAAGACTGTGCCTGAAGTATAAGACCTAATATGTGTAAAGTGCTCAGAGCAGAGCCTGGCCTTTGAGAATACATGATAAGTCACCATGGAATTCTCCAGAAGAGAAGCTCACGTGTAGCCCTGAACTTCCATAGCTCAGTTTCCCTGTCTTTGTGAGGAGGAAACCAAAAGCCCTGCCAAACCTTTCAGAAGAAACAATCAACAAGAACATGGATAGTGGTTAGGAATGTGTGCTCTGAAATCAAATCACCTGGGTTACAACCAGCTCTGCCCTTTAGATATTCATTTGTTACTTAACAAACACATGTGGGCCAGGCACTGTTGCACTTTAGTAACAGTGCAGTTAATTTTTATAGCAGTCTTATCAGGCAGGAACTGCCTTTTTTTTTAAATCCCATTTTAGAGATGAGGAGACCGAGGCACAGAGAGGCTGTGATTTGCTCAACTCATAAGAACCAGAACCTTGGGCTAGTTTTATTGACTTCGCCCCCCAGGAAAGTGGGGATAAAAAATGATGGTACCCACTTCATAGGGTGGTTATGTAGATTTGATGTGTTCAAATACATAAAGCACTTAACAAAGGGTCTAGAAAATAATAAGCACTCAATACTTAGAAGGTACTCAATAATAGTACCTTACTATTTGATTGGAGTGACAAGATCTATATTATATGCCATAATTTTAAAAAATGTAACTGGCAGTTTAAGAAAACGATCAAATGGTCAGACAGTAAAAATCTGGGTTGGGACAAGGTACATCTACTCTCCTGAACTTAGGAACAGCCTGAAGATCCTATTTGCATGACAGACGTCATAGGCCTCTGGGGAGAAGTGGCAGAAAGTATGTTAAGGATTGATGACTGGTCCCCAAACTCCAGGCTTTACTTTCCTGAACTAAGAAGGACACTAAACAAGTTCTCGACTCAGGGAAGAAGTCCCAGAAAGCCCTGATAGGAAAGCTGAGGTATCTGGAGGGGCCCACACCTGGGCCAGGGAGGACTATACATGCAGACTTTCCTTGCCTCCTGCTATGGAAGGCCTGGGTAGGGCCATGGCTCCAGCCCATGTTTCAGACTTTTCTCCTCACCATACCCCTGCTTGCCAGCCTGAAACCGCCGTTGTCCTGGAATTACCTCCCTGGCTTCCTCCTTCTCAACGCTCATCTTTGGCTCACGGGGCCCAGCCCTCTCCCTTCACCGGCTCTGTTTTTGATTTGTTCCCCTGACTGCAGGGAAGCCACACGCCCACCTGCCCCAGGCAGGGGGAAGGGGGGGGCGGGGAAGAGGACCAGGCAGGGCTGGGTGAGGCAAGGACGAGTATCTTTGATGAGAGGTGGTGATGTTACATACAAACAGCTTTAGACTCCTGGTAAAGTCCTAGGAACTCACCCAAGTTCTTTATCAGAGGGGGTATTAAGCTTGGTTTAGGAAACCTAGTAAGAGTCGTATGAAGCATCAGTGAGAGTGACCCAGAGTGAGTGCCAAGGGCAGTAGACATTAAATGGACACAGGCTGTCCAGCCAAGTCACATCCATCTCTCCTTCCACCTCAGCCACTCTGAACTCTTAGGCTCAGGGAATTCTTCCCACTGTGCTGCTCTGCCGCTCTGCCCCTGGGCCCTTTCACAAAGACGGCTGGATTGCATGGTACCTGGTTGGCTTTTTTCTTTTTTCTTTTCTTTTTTTTTTTAATTTTATTTGTCAGAGAGAGAGAGAGAGTGAGCACAGGCAGACAGAGTGGCAGGCAGAGTCAGAGGGAGAAACAGGCTCCCCGCTGAGCAAGGAGCCCGATGTGGGACTCGATCCCAGGATGCTGGGATCATGACCTGAGCCGAAGGCAGCTGCCTAACCAATTGAGCCACCCAGGAGTCCCCTGGTTTGCTTTTCTATCTGTCGCCTGGATGCGGCCCTCCTCAAGTCACTGGCAACCAGGACTGGCAAAGTCTCTCGCCTTTGAGTGGATGTTAACCCCTGCCCTGGGCTGGTACCTCAGGGCCACTTGTGGTGGGGGCCAGGTGGATTTGGGTGATAGCTGGGCAATCTTGGCACCTAGCATTTCAACTCTGGCTTCTGGGGTCTTGGGTTGTGGGTAGGAAGCTGCAGAGGAGAGCCCCCCCGTGGTGGAGAGGCATTCAACAATAGGGAGACTACCCAGGAATGATCTGTGGGAGGAAAGAAGTATCTGGGGCCCCTGCTGTTCAAAGGCGATGGCATCTTCTCCCACAAACTGATGTGGCCTGGGGAGGTTTAGCTAAAGTCACCATGTAGCTTTCTACTAGGAAAGCTTCCAAGACTGGAATTGGGCTCCAATGGGGCATGAGGGGAAAGCCACCCACATTGTGCATTCGACTCTGCATTCAGTGGTCCCCGGGTCCAACGTTGCTTAACAGTAACACGTTCTTTTTCCGCGAATGTTCTGTTTTGTTCTACAGATCCTACAGGAGATAGCATGATGATGAAATCTCTGTGCTTCCCACTGCTGCTACGAAAAGCCCAGATTAAAATTTTATGACACTTTTGTTTTTGTTTTTTATGTATGCTGTATGTGAAAATATCTATTACGCAAATCAAGTAGTCTGCTTCCCACTGCCAAGCATCTCTGGCACAGGAGCTGTAAGAAGAAGTGTAATGAACATAAAACAGTTTTTAGAATCCCTAATTTGGTGGTTGGTATATGAAGCTGGCAAGCCCCTCTCTGCCAATGCCGCCAAACACTGCCTGGGTTGGGCACGTCCTTCCTCAGCTCACAATGCTGCGGAGGACGGGCGCGGTATCTTTCCTTGGACTGCATCCCCAGGCAGTCCCACGTTTCTGACACTCCCATTCCTGCCCTGGGGCACTGACTTGCCCTGCTTGCAGCCCTCCTGGGATCTGTGGGCTGTTCAGTCATCACTGGCCTCCTTACTTAATCCAACGCCCACAGATGGCCTTCCAGTCCTCTCGGGAGAAGAGCATCTTACCCTTGTCTTGTGGTCATTGTCACCTCCCTGACGCCTCTCCTCCTTTAGCACATTTCTTCTTTTAAGTGGGAAGAGAGTCTCTCCTGACTTTCCATCTGGAGGCCTTCCCTTTGGTAAATCCACTCCCCACCCTCCCACCCCCTGCCCCACTTCAGCCTCTGCTCTCAGGTCCTTCCCATGATGCCATTCACAATGATGTATCTGGGTTGCCTGGGACACTTCTGTTGACATTGCCTTACCATATGGATTTGAGCTAAGCCTGTCCGTGAAATAAGGTGTGAACTTATTTTATTTTTCTTTACAAGGACTTTAAAGGGCAGGAAGAGGAAAAAATGAATACTGAGAGAAGCAAAAGGGAACTAGTATTTACTGAGCCGTTAGAGAGCTTGAGATCGATGCCAAACATATGTCAACTTATTCATCCTCGCAATGGTTTTGAAAGGTGTTATTTATCCCACTTTAGAGAGGAGGACACGGAAGATAAGTAACTTACACAAAGTACCAGAGCTAGTAAACAGAGAAGTCAGTTGCTAATTTGCTTTTCACTTAGTGTAAAAATTAATGAAAGTTTTCTGAGTCAGCCCTTAAAAAAAAAAAACACTTCTAAAAACAATAAGAGAATATTATGAAAATCTATATGCCAACAAATTGGACAACCTGGAAGAAATGGATAAATCCCTAGAAACGTATAAGTTACCCAAAACTGAAACAGAGAGAAGTAGAAAATTGTTACAGACCAATAACCAGTAAAGCAATTGAGTCAGTAACCAAAAAACTCCCAACAAACAAAAGTCCAGGACCAGATGGATTTACAGGCAAATTCTACCAAATATTTAAAGAAAAATTAATACTATTCTTAAAATAGAAAAGGAAGGAAAACTTTCAAATTCATTCCATGAGGCCAGTATTATCCTGATACCAAAGCCAGATAGAGACTCCACTAAAAGAGAAGTACAGGCCAATATCCCTGATGAATATGGATGTAAAAATCTCAACAAAATAAAAGAAAACAAAATTCAACAATATATCAAAAAAAAAAAAAAAGGCATTTCCATTCCCCATGATCAAGTGGGATTTAATCCTGGTTTCCAAATACTTGCAAATCAATGTGATATATCACGTCAATACAAGAAAGGATGAGAACCAAATGGTCATTTCAATAGATGCAGAAAAGGCATCTGACAAAGTAAAACATGGATTCATGATTTTAAAAAGAAAACCCTCAACAATGTAGGTTTAGAGGGAACACACCTCAACATATAAAGTCCACTTAACGAAAGAATTACAGCTAACATCATCCTTAATAGGGGAAAGCTGAGAGATTTGCCCTTAAGGTTAGGAACAAGACAAGGATGTCCACTCTAATCACTTTTATTCAACTCAGAGATGGAAGTCCGAGGCCCAGCAATCAGACAATAAAAAGAAATAAAAGGAATCCATATCAGTAAGGAAGAAGGAAAACTTTCACTCTTTGCAGATGAAATGCTACTCTATGTAGAAAAACCAAAAGACCAACAAAAAACTGTAAATAAGTTCATTAATCACAGGATACAGGGGCACCTGGGTGGCTCAGTTGGTTAACCTGCCAACTCTTGGTTTTGGCACAGGTCATGATCTCATGCTCTTGAGATGAGCCCTGAGACCAGCTCTTCACTCGGTAGGGGGTCTGCTTGAGATTCTCTCCCTCTCCCTCTCCCCCACTCCCCAGCCCTTTCTCCCTCTCTCCTCTCCCCCTCTCTCGAATAAATCTTGTTTTAAAAAAGATTTTATTAATGTATTTGAGAGAGAGCAAGAGTAAGTACAAGTTGGGGAAGGGGCAGAGGGAGAAGCAAACTCCCCACTGAGCAGTGAACCCAGCAGAGGGCTCAATCCCAGGACTCTGGGACCATGATCTGAGCCAAACGCAGATGCTTAACTGACTGAGCCACCCCAGGTGCCCCTCAAATAAACATATCTTTTAAAAAAAAAGGCCATAGGACACAAAATCTATGTACAGAAATCTGTTGCATTTCTATACATCAATAATGAAGCAGCAAAAAGAGAAATTAAGAAAGTAATCCCATTTACAATTGCACCAATAAT
Organism: Mustela nivalis; assembly: GCF_964662115.1. Taxonomy (NCBI): domain Eukaryota; kingdom Metazoa; phylum Chordata; class Mammalia; order Carnivora; family Mustelidae; genus Mustela; species Mustela nivalis. The sequence goes on from NC_139027.1 coordinate 78,312,869, forward strand.
AAAAAGATACCTAGGGAAAAACCTAAACAAAGAGGTGAAAACCTGCATTCTGAAAACTATACAACACTGATTGAAGAAACTGAAGACAACACAAAGAAATGGAAAGGCATTCTATGCTCAGGGATTGCAAAAGCAAATATTGTTAAAATGTCTATACCACCCAAAGCAATCCACACATTTAGCACAACCCCTATCAAAATACCACCAGCATTTTTCACAGAACTGGAATGAAAAATCTTAAAACTTGTATGGAACCACAAAAGACCCTCAAATAGCCAAAGCAATCTTGAAAAAGAAAAGCAAAGCTGGAGGCATCACAATTCTGGGTTTCAAGTTATATTACAAAGCTGTAGTCATTAAAACAGTATGGTACTGGTATAAAAATAAACACATGGCTCAATAGAACAGAATATAAACTCCAGAAATAAATCCATAATTACATGGTCAATTAATCTTCGACAAGGCAGGAAAGAATATCCAATAGGAAAAAGATAGTCTCTTCAACAAATGATGTTGGGAAAACTGGACAGCTACATGAAAAGAATGAAACTGGACCACTTTCTTACACTATACACAAACATAAATTCAAAATGGGTTAAAGACCTAAATGTGAGACAGGAAACCATAAATCCTAGAAGATAGCACAGGCAGTAGCTTCTTTGACATCAGTTGTAGCAACTTCTTTCTAGATATGTCTCTGGAGGCAAGGGAAACAAAAGAAAAATGAAATATTGGGACTTCCATCAAGATAAAAAAGCACAGGAAAGGAAACAATCGACAAAACAAAAAGGCAGTCTACAGAATGGGAGAAAATATTTGCAAATGATATGTCTGATACAGGTTAGTATCCAAAATATATAAAGAATTTATCAAACTCAAGACATAAATAGATATTTCTCCAAAGAAGACATCCAGATGGCCCACAGACACATGAAAAGATGCTCCACATCACTCATCATCAGGAAAGTACAAATCAAAACCACAGTGAAATACCACCTTACACCAGTCAGAATGACTAAAATCAACAACACAAGAAACAATGAGTGCTGGCAAGGATGTGGAGAAAAAGGAAACCTCTTGTGCAAACTGTGGGAATGCAAACTGGTACAGCCATTGTGAAAACAGTATGGAGGCTCCTCAAAAAGTTAAAAATAGGACTACCCTATGACCCAGCAATTGCATTACTGGGTATTTACCCAAAGAACACAAAAACACGAATTCAAAGGAATCCAGTCACCCCGTTGTTTACTGCAGCTTCATCTACAATATCCAATATATGGAAGCGGCCCAAGTGTCCATCGATTAATGAATGGATAAAGAAGATGTAAGATATATAGAATGGAATATAGTTCAACCCTAAAAAGAATGAAATTCTGCCATTTGAAACAACATGGATGGAGCTAGAGAGTAAAATGCTTAGCGAAATGTCAGTCACAGAAAGATAAATACTACATGCTTGCACTTATATGTGGAATTAAAGCAACAAAACAAAGGGGGAAAAATAAGAGAAAGAGAGAGAAAGCAAGAAACAGACTCTTAATCATAGAGAACAAACTGATGGTTCTCAGAGGGGATGGGAGGGGGGAGGGATTAAATAGGTGATAGGGATTAAAGAGGGCACTTGTCATCATGAGCACAGGGTATCTTACAGAGTGTTGAATCACGATATTGTACGCCTGAAACTAATATAACACTCTAAGTTAATTAACTCGAATTAAAATGAAAACTTAAAAATAAAGCCTTCTTAATATGTACCACCAAATGAGCTGTGTGACCTGGAGCAAATTAGCAAACCTCTCTGGGCTATAGTTTGAACATCTGTAAAATCAGGAAGCTGTTCTAGAGGGATCTGAGTTTCTGACCCAGGATTTAATTACCCTTGTTCGCAAAAAAAAAAGTCTTCCTCCTGCCCAGCCCAAATCTCTCAAAAACCTAAACCATACTAACAGGAAATAAATAATACTCATAGAGTACTGATCAGGAGTACTTCAGGAAATTCCATCATTTTTTCTGCCAGTTGTACCGCCATGCTCCAGTTCTCCTACACCAGGATCTCTGAGAGGGCAGGAGGATGAGAAAACACAGTGCTAAAGGGTTTCTACCTCACCACTCCCCACACCTCCTACTCCAGCTGCTGTAGCCACTGTGCTGGGACTCGGTCATCTCTCCCCGTGCAGCTGCCTGTTCCCACACAGCTGGCTGCCAGCACCCTGGGAAGGGCCAGGGAAGGGCCAGTACCGGCCTTGCTTTATCCCTCAGCAGGCTGGGCCAAAACAAACAGGCTGGACTTGCATGGCCTCCCCTGCAAAGCCTGGGAGAGCACTGCCCATGTGCGGGAAACAAGATAATATTTATGAGAAACAATAAAATCTACAGCAGCATGTGTACCTTGAAATTCTAGGAGCCCTGAACTGGAAGGGCACTTCCTGACCCCCCGTGCAATCTATGCTTGCCTGACCTAGGTTGGGGAAAGATCACATGCGCGGGCACACACAAACACACATATATGCACACATGTACACACACACAGACACATACACATGTATATCGACTGTCTCCTTGGCACTTGCTAAGCTCTCACATGAAGCATCAACAGCACTAGGAAAGTGTACTTATGATCTCTAAATCCTCTGGAGCTTGCCAGTATTCCAGGGTCAAGTGCAGACTTTTAAATAGCTATAAACTAGATTCTAACATCGGAGCACAGGCTGGACAGAGAAGGGGCCAGAGATGCCGGGGAAGCTGAGCTTAGGAGGGAAGCCAAAGCCTGCTCCTCACCATCTGTGTCCTCCTCTCCTCCCCAGCCTTCCCAGTCCACCCCCCAACACACACACCAAAAAAGCATGAAGTCCCAGAGTGAGCCATCAGGGGAAGAGAGACACTGTGTGAAGCTTTGTGTGTGTGCTCCTAGTTGTGCCCAGTACTTGATCAAGGGAAGACCACGAGAGGCAGTGTGATAATTTAAGTCAAGTTTTCCTTGGCACCCGCCTGCATCTTACAGCTTATCCTTTTTGTTCCTATCCCAACCCTCGGCGGGCACCCTTCCAAGTAGCTCTGTGCAGTTCAACTGAATTTATAGGACACTCCTCCGCTCAGCACTGTGCTGAGAAACACAAAGTCATTCCAGTACCAGTTCTGTTGCAAGCCCTGTGACCTTGGGCTTCTCAAGTGACTGTGTTCTTGCTCCACCTTGGAGAAACCGGAACGTTGCAAAAAAAGATGATTAGGAACTCAGGCCCAAATGAAAAGCCTAGGCTTTTCATCAAAAGCCTGGCAAATGAACCAATATATGTCTGTTTCAGTTAAAATAAGATGTTTAAACCTGGAGTACTTCATTGTCTCATCAGCTCTAACCCATTTTCTCAAGTAATTGATCAATAGTAGTCCCAGCTGAATTCTGATGAAAGCTTCTGTGGGTCAGGAACCAGGGAGACACTCACTGTACTGGGGCCAAAGGGAGGACATCCTGGAGGGGCTGGTGCCCGCGAGATCCATCTACACTCATGCGTGTAGCTGTTGTTCATTTTCACTGCTAATTGTAGGCGGAATGAACACAACGAAACTTACGTGTTTACTTAGTGTTGGTGGATATTTGGGTGGCTTAGTCTGAATATGCGGCATGAAACATTCTTGCATAATGTCTCCAGCTATAGAGACATAAATGTGGATATGATACCGATATGGGGAGAGAGAGGGGAGACAGACTGAGACTTACTGACCTGGGTGTAGAATTGCTGGGTTTTCAGGTGTGCTTACCTTGCCCCTTACCAGGAAATGCCAAATTGTTTTCCTATACTAGGACCAATTTTTACTCACACTAATAAGATATGAGTTCTGGTTGTTCCACATTTTTTCCAGCATTTGTTATTGTTGGACTTTTTAACTTTTGGCTATCTGGTGGATATGAATTAGGTAGATTTGGTTTGCATTTTGTATTTGCATCTTTTCCCTTGTTCATTGCCCATTTCTGAATGCTTGTTTATGTCTTTTGTCTCTTTTACTATTTGGGTGTTTCTCTTTCTTCCTGACCCATTTGTGTCCTTCCTATGTTCTAGACACTAATCCTCTGCCAGTTGACATATGTGGCAAATGTTTTTTCCTAAAGTGTGGCTTGCCTTTTCACTCTTATTAAGGTGAATTCTCATGAACAGAAGTTTAAAATTTTAATGTATAAATTTGCATTAAATTTTCCTTTATGGTTTCTGCCTGCTGTGGCTTATTTGAGATACTCTTACTTATTCTGAGTTAATAAACTTACTCCGCAGTTTCTTTTAAAAGATCTTTAAAATTGTGTCTTTTATACTTAAATTTTATTCTATCAGAAAATCATCTTTGGGGCGCCTGGGTGGCTTAGCTGGTGAAGTGTCCACCTTTGGCTACATAAGTGGTCTCAGGGTCCTAAGAACGGCCTGCATCAGGCTCCCTGCTCAGAGGGGAATCTGCTTCTTCATTTCCTTCTGCCCTCTCTCTCTTTCTCCCTCAAATAAATAAATAAATAAATAATCTTACAAAATTCATCTTTGTTTGTAGTAAGGGTCCATCCTCTTTTTTTTTTTCATATTAATGGGCACCAATTTTACAGTACCATTTATAGAACGGATCACAATCACACTTGCCAGTCGTGTCTTCTCGGTCATATTTATATATGCATGTGGGTCTGTTTCTAGATTCTTTCTTCTGTTCTACTGGTATATTTATATCCTTGCACCAATAACACAGTTCTAATTTCTATCAGCTAATAATAAGCCTTGATATCTGGTAGGGTATCTTTTCTTTTTTAGAAGTGTTTTATCTGGGGCACCTGGATGGCTTAGTCAGTTGGGCATCTGCCTTCAGCTCAGGTCATGATCCCAGGGTCCTGGGATTGAACCCCACGTTGGGCTCTATGCTAAGTGGAGAACCTCCTTCTCCCTCTCCCTCTACCACTCTGCCTGCTTGTGCTCACTTTCTGTCTGTGTCAAATAAATAAATAAAATCCTTAAAAAAAAAAAAAGACATATTTTATTTATTCTTTGCTCTTGTCTCTTCCCTATAAAAATTTTTAAATGGTTTGTCACGTTCCAGAAAGAACCTTAGCAGGCAGTGTTGTGGATAAATGGAAGAAGCAGGGAAGGGAACATCTACATGTAGAGCACCAAGGGCCACATGGGATAGAGCAGGGTCTAAACATGCAAGGTGGCACCAGTGACCAGATCATATCTGAAATCCAGGGGCCAGGGCCTCCAGGGCCTCAAGCAAGATGGTATGGGGAAGCTTGCCAACGTCAAAAATGATACAAGGCTGTCCCTACTTAGTTTAGTTTTTTTTTTTTTTAAGATTTTATTTATTTATTTGAGAAAGCATGAGCAGGGGGAAGGGGCAGAGGGAGAGGGAAAAGCAGGCTCCCCGCTGAGCTGGTAGACCAATGTGGGGCTTGATCCCAGGACCTGAGATCATGACCTGAGCTGAATTCAGACACTTAACAGACTGAGTCCACCCAGGCGCCCCTTTCCCTACCTGTTTTTATCAGTCTACTGGCCCAGGGACTTCGTATATGTACCTAAATCTCTCTTGTAAATCTCCTTTGAGGGGGTTTATTAAGGAACTGAAAATATTTACTATGAGAAAGGAAAACTAGGAGTGACTCAGGTGTTCAGTACTGTCCCACGCTAAGGAGATAAGGGAAGGAGGAAAAGAGGCCAGAACTGGGGACTCAGAGTCACAGGGATCAATTAGTGCCACAAAGAAATAAACCTAGTTTAAACCACGGCTGTGGCCTGTTTTCTCCCAAAGAGGATCTAGATGGTCCCAGTACAAATCTGCATCCATTACTGCGTGGGTTGGTTGGTTGGTTGGTTTTTGTTTTTTGCTTTTTTGTTTTTGTTTTTTGGTTTTTTTTTAAGAGATTTTATTTATTTGATAGAGATCACAAGTAGGCAGACAGACAGGCAGAGAGAGAGAGGGAGGCAGGCTCCCCACCGAGCAGAGAGCCCGATGCGGGGCTCGATTCCAGGACCCTGAGATCATGACCTGAGCCGAAACCAGAGGCTTAACCCACTGAGCTACCCAGGCACCCCTGGTTGGTTTTTAAGTGACACTTATCGAGTATTTACCATAGGCCTGGCTCTCTTTTAGGCATTTGCCAAGTTTTAGTTGAATCCTGCCCCCTCCCCTGACCCAGATCAACTCAGAGTAAGTAGCCTACTGATGACTGATCAGTTGCCACATTCCAACAAGGAACAGACCCCTGAGGGAAGCTGGAGAGTTCCCTGTGTGTACACACCTTTGACAACTACTCCTCAAACTGATCATTTGAATGTTTCCTAGTGGATCTTGTTTACTGGACCTTACTGGGAAAATGTAAAGCCAGGAGTCAGGTTATGTAGTTTATTTATTTATTTATAGAATTTTTTTTTTTTTTTTAGATTTTATTTATTTATTTGACAGAGATCACAAGTACGTAGAGAGGCAGGCGGGGGGGGGGGGGAAGCAGGCTCCTTGCTGAGCAGAGAGCCCAATGCGTGGCTCGATCCCAGGACCCCAGGATCATGACCCGAGCTGAAGGCAGAGGTTTTAAACCACTGAGCCACCCAGGTGCCCCAGGTTATGTAGTTTAAAAAACAGAAAGGAATAGGACCATGGTGACAATGTTTTCTCTGTGGAGGCAGATGGAAGGAAGGGGATGAGCAGGAAGAGGATATTCTAGGACACACTGCCTAGAGCCGCCATTGTACCCTCCACAGAAGCTGTGTGCGTAAGACTTAGCCCCTTGCATCAGCTCAGAAGAGTCCATGGTATCAGATGCCAAGTACTGGCATCAAGGGTTTTCCAACAAGAAGGCAGTGCCTCAAATCCTTTGTGGAGCAAGACGGGTTATAAATAGATCTATAAAATTTTTTTTTTTTTATAACTAGAAGGCAACAGCCTTAGTGAAGCTATTCCTCCCTTCTGGTTCTCCTCCCTGCACCGTTTTGCCTATTAAATCCCTGCTACCAGGCAGATCCACCTGCCTCCTAGCCAATCCAATGCAGCAGCCTCGGAGAGCCAGGATGGAAACTGGCTTCTATTTCGACTTCAGGCTGTGACCTTGCTTGTGGAAAAGAATAAATCTTCCTTTCTTATCTCCAGCTAATTGGGCAGGAGGTAGAGGAGACAAGAATTTATTATACAATTTGCCACCTGCTGACTAGAACTGTAATGTATCCATTGTAGAGCCAGGCTCCAGTTTCAGCGACAGGCTAATGAGAAAGAGGATGTGGGCTGGGTTTCTGGAACACGGAGTGCAGACCTGGTCATAGAGCTTTTAACTACCACATCAGAAGACTGGTATTTTACTAGCCAAGTTATATGTGGCTTGTAGTGTGTGTGAGAGAGAGTGAGAGGGGCGGGGAGAGAGACAGAGACAGAGATTGTCTGTCTCTCTCTATCTATGAAATCTATTGATTTCATCTATCTGAACAGATCCAACGTCATATGAGGATGCATGTGAGAATCGCTGACTTAACCCCATCTCCTGATGTCACAGATGAGGAAGCTGAAGCCTAACAGTTAATGAAAATAAATGTCAGAGGGCCCACAGCCGGTTACTGACTAGAACCAGACTAGAACAGACTCCTGACTCCTAATCTGGTGCTTCCCCCACCTCTTCAGGCTGGTATACGGCCAGAGTATCAGGGAGGTGCTGTTCTAATAATAAACATGCTCTCCTTTATGGCTGAAGATGACCAGTCTCCCCATTGCTTCCTTCTTCCTTTGCCTTCCCTGTTCCAACCTCACTGGCCCTGCTGGCTCAGTATATAAATAGCCCAGCCCAGCCCACTCACCCTATCATCCAGTGGGATTTAGGATTAGGTCCTGTTCCCACAGCCAGGTGCCCACTCCTAAAACCCTAGTGCCTATTTTACTCCCCTTGTATCTTTGCTCGTCAATATGCCCCAGATCTGAGGCCTCTGTGGCAACCACTGGTCACACAGATTGGCTCTGAGTCACAGCTCTGCCTATATTCTCCAAGTTCACAAAGCTTTGACTATGGTGTCCAATATGTAACCCCCTTTATCCTGCTTAGCACCTAAATCCCCTTCTGAGGCTGGAGCTCCACTCTGACCAGGAGCTCCACTCTGACCTTCTGAGGCTGGACTCCACTAACCAGCCAAGGGTGAGGGACTATGCTTCCACTGATCCCCTTCCTGGGCTGGAGGGTTGGCCTATACCCGAACCTATAGCTGGAACCTAGGGGAAAGTAAAGGTTCCCTATGTGGAGTGACCAGAGAACTTCTGCTATTCAACTCTAACTTGTCTTCTGTGGGTCAATAAGACCTCCTCTTTGCTCCAAATGTTGATACACCTGTGCAGCCTTTGTGGGGGTGACCCAGGGAGAGAGTGGGGCAATATCCAGAAGCAGGGCCTGCTTCACTCACTTCTGCTGAGACTTCTGTGTTTCTAGCAGCATTCCATCATGATCCCAGACTGTCATCTGCAGGTTCTGGGTCGCCAACACCAGAGGGGTGAGCAGAGACTTAAAGTGGGGCTGGAAGAAGCAGAGACGAGTCCTAGACACAGAAACAACTGCCAGGTGGACGACTCAGGCAGGAACATGGAAACTACCCCATTGCCAAACACACTGGAGGCTTCAAAGGCAACTCTTGGCAGGGTTTTGGGGGGGGGGGTGTGCTGGGTTATTCTGGGATTCACTGCCACTACACTCTAACCATTTGGGAGAACTAGCCTGATTTGAGACATACTAGATTTTATTAAATTTGGATCCAATTAACTTGGAATCTGTGCTCCCATGGTTAGGGATTTGGGGGGAATTATCTTTTTCTTGTCTATGAAGAAACAAATCAGAAGTACAGAAAAAATGGTAAGAAGGATGTTTAGCCTTTGTAAAGGAACAATTTATTCTTGAATTCTAACAAAATATTTATTGCCCTAAGAAAAAGAATTAGCAATAAATGCACTGATAGCTTGTAGGGGTTTATGGTTTCAGAGAAAAAGAATTTTAAACCCTCAATCCTTTTCCTGCAATTTGGTTTGAGGATAGTTCCAAACTCCTTTCTAACCACTCCCCTGCCTATAGAGATTATCCCTTTATTTCTCTCAAGCAGGCTTTGCATGGTGAAACAATGCTAGGGAAAGCGAGGTTGTCCTTTTTAAAGGCTCCCCAAAGCATCCTGGAATGGACAAATTTTCTTTCTCCTCTCCAAATAAGTGTCGATCATCAGGGCTGGTGTGGATGGTCAGGATATGGCAGTGGGAATAGAATGGGGTGGAAAGGGAAAGGCTTTTGCTGAAACCAGTCCCTTTCCTTTATCTGTTCCTAGTCCAAGAGCTGCTGGAAAGTGTCTCTCAGAGCACACCTTGGTTCTTTTCCTAAGTAAGCCAAACTTGGAAGTGGCTAGCAGGCCTAATTGTGCCTCTGTGGGATCCAGATTCTGGAAGGAGACAGAGAGGTCTGGAGGCCTCAGACTGGAGAGCCTGATGGATTAAATCCAAGCCTCAAGCAGTCCCAAAAAGCTGTCAGGGTGCCTGGGCAGAGTGGAGCCAATCTGGACGATGCATTCCAGATGGTTTGCCTTCCTTCCTTGAGTTTGGGGCCAGTTGGAGCTCCCGGGCGGTCTCCCAAGGTAGACCCCCTGGGAGCTCAGGGCAACTGTCCAGCTGGGAGGGACCAGGCTCAGGATCACTATGGCAGTCTCACAATTAGAGGGAAGGGCCCCTCCTTTGTATGGAGCATCTGGATATCATTTTTCAGGCCATTAAAAACACTAACTCTACTCTGCTAAATGCAGCCAATCCATGAAATAGAAATAAAGCGGGGGAGGGGGGAGAGAGAAAAGAAAGAAAGGAAAGGAAAAGGAAAAGAACCAATGAACGAACTTGGAGGACAATTCCAGGCCAAGCAGTTGCCCCAGAATGGATCCAAATAATTTGGGGCTACATGATATGGTGAAGCTCAGAGAAGGGGTTCCAAAACTCTCTAATAGGTATCTAACTACCACTCAACTCCACTTCCCAGCTTCATCAGCTCACGAACAATGACACCACCAACTGCAAAGACTCAAGGGCGATGCCAGGGCTTTGCAATATATTTTACCTTTTGCATTTGTTTTTTATTTTAGCTTGTGATAATTGTACAGGGAGATGTTGAAGATTTTCTTGCCTGTACAAGGCTTTCAGACTAGGGTATAGAAAATTAGCATGAGACAAAGCGAAGGAACGGGAAAGGGAGAGTGCATGAGAATGGAAAGAAGGAGCAGACCTCTGCCAGCCACCTGAGAATTCCCAGAAATTCCCAGACTCCACGGTCTCTGAATCAGAGGTGGCCATGACTGCATGTTTTACTATGAAGAGGAAGCCTATTTTCTCATGGTCCTATTGCAGCCACATGGTTGGACAGCAACCTGAGGTCAAGGGCCAATGCAAAGGCCCTGGGGAGGAGATAGGAGGTGAGGCAAGTGCTTCTGCCCCATGAGTATATAAGGCTGGATGGGAGAGAACCAGACCCTGCTCTGGGGAAATTCTGGTTAATGAGGTAGCAGGACCCATGGCTCGCCCTGGGACCTGCTTGGCTTACTACACAAGACGTATCACAGAGCAGCATGCAGTAAACAATTCCAAGGGAAAGGAGTCCACAAATATTGAGGGGACACAGTGAAGGAGGGAACAGAACAGGTAGGGGTTACTCTACTTCTTGAAAAGAGTTGAGCAAAGAAAATACCCTTCAACTATACTCAAAAAAAAAAAAAAAAGAGGAAAAAAAAGCAAATTCTTTCCAGTGCAATAATCTCACAAAGAGGAAGCCCAGGTACAGATCCCCAGCCATTCCAATGTCCGTTCTGCTGCTTTTGGAACTGCGTTTCAGTGAAACTATTCTGGACGCACTTCCAGAAGGTTGGTATCAGAGAATGAAAATCTTACACATCCAGTGAATCTTCCAAAGTCACCATGTTTGAGGAGTGGAAACTTACTACTCTATGTCCCAACTCTGAACTACCTGTGATGGTAAAGATAGGTTTCCTAAAATTTTTAACCTAGTCCAAGTTGGGAGAAAATAATGACATTTAGTACATAAATGTCTATTGTAAATATATGTCATTATACAAAAATAAGTCATGAATAATCAGAAACATAAATCTATAAGCTGCAGACTTGTGGCGACACAGCCCCACATGGCATATCTACATGTTCCCGATGGCTCACTCTTGCCAGGTTGTCAGGACTTAGGTGAGAGTATGGTTAACCCCATGATTCAGAGACCTCATTTGACGCTGGTCTACCTGGATGGCTCAGCATGCAAATCAAAAATCTTGAGGCTCAGACCCTCACCTGTCTTGACAAGGCTTTTCTGGGCTGCCAAGTAACTCCCAGCTGTATGCCAAGGTGTAATTAGTTAAGGTTGATCTCACTCATGGCAGCTTTGCTGCAAAATGCCAGTCCTGTTCATGGCTCGCCACTGGGCTCTGTGCTTGTCTTCTTGGAGTTGTACCTCAGTTCTACTCATCACTGTCTTCACTTACAGTACTAGGACACTGACAGATTCTCAAATGCCATTAACAATACTTTTCTGACACTCACCTACCTCATGGTAATGGAGACATGTCACATGTACCAGCCAATCCTTCTGAAATCATATTGATATAAGAGGCAGGCACACAATGAAATGACAGGCATTTTTACCTCTAGATTTAAATGGAGGTGTTTTGGTATTACTTCCTAGACCAGGAGACTCATGTGGTGGAGAACTTCCCCAGAAGAATGTTTCTTGCTCACTTGAAGAGAAACTTTTTCAAAAGATGCAGACAAGGGGCACCTGGGTGGCTCAGTAGGTTGAGCGTCTGCCTTTGGCTCAGGTCATGATCCTGGAGTCCCAAGATCAAGCCCCTGGTCAGCAGGGGATCTGCTGCTCCCTCTGTCCCTCCCCTGGCTCTGTCTCTCTCTCAAAAAAGTAAATAAAATCTAAAAAAAAGAAAAGAAAAGAAAAAAGGATCCAGACAAGTGTTGCTCTAATTCTCTATAGGTAGCGATGTTAGCTGTTCTCGTCTTGTCCATACCTGGTGATTGGCGACATAGCTCCTCTGTACTCAGGTTCTTTCCCCCTGTGTTTGCACTTCTCCTCTGGGGCCCATGCTTCTCTGTGGTGTGGCCCAAATTGAATGAGGGAGCCCAGGATTCTCCCAGTCAGAGACACCTGACACTGGCCCTAAATCAGCTTTCCTAGGGAACAGAACATATAGGTGCAGTGCATCTCAGTGCAGCCCCAAACTCACAGCCACCCAGTCCTCACTTCCTTTCCTGCAACTGCCCATGAGCGCTACTTGAGATGGCGACTCCAGTGTTTGCTTAGGAAGAAGATGCCTGTGGAAACACTCCATGATGAAAACTGGAGACTTGAGACTCCACTTCATAGGGGTTTGGTCTAGATTTTCTAGGATAACTCACCACACTGGGGGAAATGAGCTCATCTGGTCACTGACCTGACATGGCAATGATTCTGGGCAAGGGCGCCAAGGAAAACTCTCCAGAAGACAGCCACTCCTTTGCGGCTTTAGTGGCAGTGCCACAGGGATGGGTCTGTCCGCCAGTACCTTCTCATATACACAGAGTGTAAATATCAAAAGAAGCCACACCCCCTGGGATCTGCATAGGGTGTCTTCATGGGTGTCTTGACCTGATTTGAGTCAGTAAAGAATCTTTTAAACCAAAGCCCATTTGAGAAATGGGTGGCTGTACTTAAAACTCCGACTGGGTAGAGAGTCCATCCTGGAACCTCAGAGCTGAGGAAAGCTGGCTGCAAACAGCAAGACTCATCCAAGAAGCTGTGATGGAGGCACACCCATCCTGTACTTGTGGCTGGCTGCCAAAGTAGATTGGCTCCAGGTGAGTCACTGGCAAAGCGCCCTCCTTCCTGTTCTGCATCAGCAACCTGTGCACGGGTCATCAGCTGCTGGAGCAAGGTCATGGTGTAGAGTTGGAAGGACACCAGGAGGCTTTTGCAATCTGATGATATTCCTGGGCTCAATGAATTCCTCCATCCAGACTCGTACTTCCAGGAAGCTGGCTCCCCTGGCTTGTCTCCAGGTGCCTTGATGGGCCTCTCGTTTGACACTGAGCAGCAAACTCTACACCGCCTCTGTCCTTGTCTCCGTCCAGGAGACCTTGTTGTATTGCTAGCTGGCCCAAAGGATCATCACAGTCTCAACTTCCCCTCCCCAACGCACACAGTTTCTTTCACTTGTAAATAAGAAGTGAGATTATCCTGTAAACTACTCTAGGTAGAAAACACACATTTGTTGCTACCAGGAATATCTAAATTTACTTTAATCCATAACTATTCATGATAGGGGGGAAAGTAGTTTTACTTTTCTAGGAGTCTTCTTTCAGATCGTTCATTTCACCCTGGTAACCCTTAGGACCAGGTAGACACTAGCCCAATTACCTCCACTCAATGCTAAGAATAACACAGCCTCACAGTGATTCCTTTGGACGACTCCAGAAAATTGGTGACAACACTGACGTCTGGTCTCCTGCTTTTCATTGTGGGGTTCTTTCTACCAACCTTCCTTAATTTATTTATTCAGTGTAGCAACTGAAATGAAAAAGTTCCTAGCACATGCCATGGAAGAAACAGGTTTCTAGTCTTCTCTCCCACTGTCTGCCCACACAAACCATCTGTCCAGCCACACCAAAACAGCATAGCGCTTTCTGCCTCAGCACCTTTGCTCCTGCCATGTCACTTGCTTGAACGGCACTCCCCCAATTCTGTGTTCAGTGAAACGTAATCATCCTTTCAGTCCAAGCTCAATTGTCCTCTCTTCTATGCTGTCCTCCTGATTATTGCAGCAGGAAACAATTGCTCTTGCTGGGGGTGCCATTACTTAAAAAAAAAAAAAATGCAACTTTGAGGCTATCATATATTGCTTTTGTTAAATATGATTTAGCATGGCACCTTGTGTGTAGGAAATGTATGATAAATAATTGATGAGGCTTTACTCTAACAAGTACATGAGAAATATTGCACTATCTTGCAGATTATACTGCTTAACGCAGATGTCTGGTGGAAGTTTAGTTAACTCTGTGAATGTTTTTGATGGATGAATGGAAATCATGTGGTGGACTGATGAAAAATGGATAGAGTGTATGGGTTTCAAATTTTCAGGAGGTAGTATTTAAAATTCACTTGTTTTACAAGTGAATTTTATCCCCCCAAGTAAACTGTGGGCCCAGACAAGGCAGAAACTGTGCTCCCCACAGTGTCTTACATATAATAGAAGCTCAGTTTTTATTGAATAAGTGAGACATGGGGACTTTATTTATTTTTTAAAAAATCATTCTTTTTTTTAAAGATTTTATTTATTTATTTGATAGAGAGAGCGATCACAGAGGCAGAGAGGCAGGCAGAGAGAGAGGGAGAAGCAGGCTCCCTGAAGAGTAGAGAGCCTGATGCGGGCCTCAATCCCAGGACCCTGAGATCATGACCTGCTAAAGGCAGAGGCTTAACCCACTGAGCCACCCAGGCACCCACGTGGGGACTTTAAATGGCTTCTCCAAGGTTTCACCTGTGGAGCACAGGGTACAAGTTTGGGTCAGAACTAAATTATTCAAGCCAATAGAAAGATCCTATCCTCTTTCACTTGTGGTTGTCAGGCTCTCTTTAAGTAAATATGAAGCACATATTTAAAGAATCTGGGTTTGAAGCAATACCAGACTGGCTCATTAAGGCAGCTATCTGCCTCACTGTAGTCTTGTTTATCTGTATCATTTTACTTCTCCGGGGGAATGAACCACTCCTTGAGCAGTTGCAGAAGCCACAGTGGAACCTAGTCTTTCATCCTATGCATTAACATCCCATTGCTAATAGCAATTCATACCATTTGTTTATTTATTAGTGACAATTATGTGCATTGCTCAAATGATTTCCACATACAAATTAAATATTAGGATATTAGATAAACAACATCAGTTTTCAGAAGGCCATACATCCTTGAAGTACATAAGAGATTCAAGGAATCAAGCAAAGACCAACAGCCTACTTCCTACCAGGCACTGTGCTAGGTACTAGATGTCCCAGTCGGTAAGCCCAAATATCGTTCATTCAGAAGACTACTCTGATAGACAAGCCGAGAGATGTTTTTGTGGAAAGATAAAAATGATATTCAGGACAATATCTTTACAAAACTATAGACATATCCTAAATAGCTCTAGCTCCCTTTAAAGAACTCACAATGAGTTCTTTCTCCATGCAGTTACCTAAATTGCTATTGCATTTATTTTGTTCATGTCTGTGTCACTTATTGGTATGATCAATTTATAACTCAAAGAGTAAAGTACAATTTCCTCTTACATGTTCTAAAATTACATTTTTCAAAGTTCAAGGGCTCCTTCTCCCCCTTTAGTTTTAGTGTTGGATAATCTGGTGAGTCATTCCTGATTACACAGTATATGAACTTCCTATTTTCATAAAATTTAATCACGTTCCTTTTCAGTCTTTACCCCAGGCAGTAGGTTGCTTGTCCTCAAGTCATTTCTGAGGCCTTTCTGGAACTTTCCTAGTTCTTAATGTTTGTATTGATGTGTATGGTTTCCAAGAGTAGGCAATAAGTGGGTGAGGTGTAGGCTACCTTGATTCTATATATATCCAAATTGATGCCTACATAATTCTTTAATAATAAACAAGCCAGTATCTCTCACAACCATTTGTCATCAATCCATGTTTCCTACCCAGACATTGCCTCGCTGTCTGCACTTCCTTACTGCAAAAAACAAATAAACAATACAGCCCTACTGCCTCAAACACCTGTCTAGAACATTCCTTTAAAACTCCTTGTCTGCTGCTGCATTCTCTTCTCTGATTTTGGTTTTCTATCTACACTTAAGCACTCACTTATGTGCTCAAACAAACAAGCAAAACAAAATAAAAACCAACATATCACTCCTGTCATCCTGCAAAATACAAAACAACAAACCCTCTCCTTATTCCCCATGAATTTCCATATTCTCTTTAACATATTTCTACTCCCTCACTAAACTCCATTTTCTCTTCTGCGCTGTAAAGGTTCTTTTTCATCTTTTTTTTTTTTCTTTTTTTTCCACAGTGTGCATGTTAAAAACACAACAAAAAAAAAGACTTCTCAGTCTCTGGGTAATGTGTAGCCAGTGCCGTGAGGAGAAAATAGGTCTCACAAGCCAAATAAATTTTAACAATTAACACTGTCTTCTGTGCATGGAACTTAAAAATATAGCTTTTGACATTTCATGCTTCACAAATGTCAACTGTGAAAGTTGCATTTAGGTAATTAACTGCTTTTAAACTAGACTCTCTACAATGTTAGATATGATTTAGCATGGCACCTTGTGTGTAGGAAATGTATGATAAATAATTGATGAGGCTTTACTCTAATAAGTACATGAGAAATATTGCACTATCTTGCAGATTATACTGCTTAATGCAGATGTCTGGTGGAAGTTTAGTTAACTCTGTGAATGTTTTTGATGGATGAATGGAAATCATGTGGTGGACTGATGAGAAATGGATAGAGTGTATGGGTTTCAAATTTTCAGGAGGTAATATTCCCTTTGGGACCATCTAGATAGCCTGCGGTCTAGTATTCTGTAGAATGAATATGAATATGACAGCAACATACATTTAGAAAAATTAATTAGTTCTAGAAACTGATGCTTTTAAGTGTTTCTTTAGCAAGCCTTCAAAAAAGGCAACACTGTACCCATGCACTCAGGAAAAGCTTTAATAAAAAAGAAGATGAAAATCAGTAGTACAGGTGGTTCAGGGTTTCTTCAATCTTTCACTGAACTGCTGTCAATTCTAAATACTTTTTGTCTAGTTTAGAGAGCCATGACTGGCCTTGAAACTCCCCAGAGAAAGCCTCTACTGGGTTTTCTTTTTCTTTTTCAGATTTTGTATTTATTTATTTGACAGAGAGAGAAAGAGAAAGAGTACGCACAAGCTGGGGGAGCAGCAGAGGAAGAGGAAGAAGCAGGCTCTCTTCAAGCAGGGAGCCTGATGTGGTGCTCAATCCCAGGACCCTGGGGTCATGACCTGAACCGAAGGCAGATGTTTAACCAACTGAGCCACCCAGGTGCCTCTCTACTGGGTTTTCATCTTGAGTTTTCTAGTGACAAGTTCAGTGCCAGTTGGGCTGTGTAGAGATGTAAATGGGATCTTTGCCCTTACATGATCAGGCCACTAAGCAGGTGGTCTCATATTTCACTGAATTCAGAGGGACAAATGTTGACTCAAGCACAAGGATGAAGATTGCCAAGTCTAATATTCTAAAATATGGAATTAGTCAATGGCTAGGAACTCATCCACACATCAGTCTGGAAAGATAAGTCAAATACAGAATGTTTTCTTTTTCTACATTAAATATCTGCACTAACTGACTAGACAGTGCCATGCCAGTTGCTAATTTTAGAGGCCTTGGACTTGTTTTTATAGTATAGACATAAACTAAATATGAGGTCCAAAAAGGCGAGTTTTTTTAGCACATAACTAAAAGTCTCTGTCAGAAGCTGTCTCTTGTTAATGAGAAGACTGTTGGAATAGAAGAATGTAATAAAAACCAACTGTCCTTCCCAGCTGACTTAATTTTTGAGGAGACCTGAAAAAACCCAGACGTGTGACCCGTGGCTTGAGAGAAGCCCAAATGAATTCCTCCAACATATTTATATTCAAGCTTGACCCTGAGAAGATCTTCATTTTCTGCTCCAAGAACGCTATAGCAAATGCACCTTCCTCCTGACTGGGCCTCTGAAAGGCAGTATGTCCTCCAGGGGCACTGATCATCTCAGAGCAGTCCATATAGGTTCTATAAATCTTCTACAGAATTTAATATCCCATCAGCTCCTATTTACAAAGCTCTTTGGTACTTGTCTGCAGACTTATGGTTCAGGATGAAAATGCTTAGGATATATAGTCTCCCAGAATGTTCACTGTTTTCCTTTTGCTGTTTAGAAATAGGAAGCTTACCAATTTTTAAAAAGATTTTATTTATTTAATCATTTATTTGAGAGAGTACAAGCGGGGGGAGGGACAGAGGGAGAGGAAGAAGCAAGCTCTCCACTGAACAGGGAGCCCCACGTGACACTCGAACCCAGACCCCTGGATTCATGACAAAGGCAGATGCCTAACCAACTGAGCCACCCAGGAGCCCCAGAAGCTTATTAATTTAAAGCAAAGGTCCACAGAATGTGCATCACCCTTCAAGTAATTTGGTAATACCTACCAAATTTTAAAGCGGGGAGAGAATATGGGGAAGATGAAACAGGTAGCAGCACAGCTTTAAATCTCCCCAGGTCCCTTCACAAAAACAGAATAATTAGACAGCAAAACCAAAGCTCCTTAAATATTTATAGGAAAGCTAGGTGACAAAGTATCCCCATAAATTTCAAACATAAACAGAGGGGATAGCCACAAGACCTGCAAATTATCAGCACCTATGTAAGAAGAAGCAAAGGGAAGACACAGTGTATCCAGAAGCTCTGAGAGCAGGAAAGCTTAAGAACAGCCAGCAGGTATTCACTGGAAAGCATGGTGGGTCAACATGATGAAAACAGCTAAGTCTAGAAATTTGTACTTCATAGTGGGTGACTGCATGGAGCCCGCAGTAAGAAGGACTGAATGGGTTGAAGTTGTGTCAACCCTATGAACTCTTTAGACTGACCAGCCAGGGCATCTTTCCAAGAGGGCCCACATTGCGGAGGATCTTGTGGGAGTAAAACCAAAACTGAGCTGAACTAGGACAAGAGAGACAGAAGAAGAGAAATTTCAGATAAAAATCGGGAGAACACAGCCAGCCACCTTGTTTTTGAGCACTTCATGAAAACAAGAGGGACCCCCATGAAGTCAGTTTTCCTAACTTCTTAGTCATGCCTTTAACCAAACCATGCTTCTTTCTAAAAGTTCAGGAAATCTAATTTTACATAGAAATGAACAACAGAAAAAAAATGAAGTTCAGATTTCACAGAAACATTAGGAAAAAAAGAAATGAAGGGGCAGAATGATATTCCTACAGACAATGAAATCACTTCAGAAAGGCAAGTCCTTAAACAGGATCAGAACAGTAACCCACCATTTCAAAATGAAGTGAAAGACATTAGGACAGTTGCACATGAAGGGATAACATAAATCCAAATTAGGAAAAAAATCAGAAATGAGACAGAACTCAGAAGAAAATTAGAAATAAAAGAAAAATTTATTTCAGAAGTAAAAATAAGATCAATTCCTCATTCCCACTTATAAATGCACCAAAAGTCACAAAAACACCTAGGAATAAATGCACCAAAAATCACAAATAAATGCACCAAAAGTCACAAAACACCTAGGAATAAACTTAACCAAAGAGGTAAAAGATCTATATTTTGAAAATTATAAAACACTTATGAAAGAAATTGAAGAGGACACAAAGAAATGGAAAAACATGCATGCACCTGGATTGGAAAAAAAATATTGTTAAAATGTCCATACTACCCAAAGCAATCCACACATTTAATTCAACCCCTACCAAAATAGCACCAGCATTTTTCACAGAACTAGAACAAATAATCCTAAGATTTGTGTGGAACCACAAGAGATCCTGGATAGCCAAAGCAATCTTGAAAAAGAAAAGCAAAGCTGGAAACATCACAATTCTGAACTTTAAGTATTATAACAAAGCCATAGTCATCAAGACAGGATGGTACATGTTAAGAAACACAACAAAAAGAAAGACTTCTCAGTCTCTGGCTAATGTGTAGCCAGTGAAGTGAGGAGAAAATGGGTCTCACAAGCCAAATAAATTTTAACAATTAACAGTGTCTTCTGTGCATGGAACTTAAAGGTTTTGACATATGCTACTTTGGAAAAAATGTCTATTCATGTCTTCTGTCCATTTCTTGACTGGATTATTTGTTTTTTGGGTGAAGTTCTTTGGATACTACCAACATTATCAACAATAGCCAATTTAGGGAAAGAATCCAAATGTCCACTGACTGATGAATGAATAACTAATACACACACACACACACACACACACACACACACAGGAATATTACTCAGCCATCAAAAAAAGAATGAAATCTTGCCTTTTGCAATGACGTGGGTAGAGCAAGAATATATAATGCTTAGTGAAATAAGTCAGTCAGAAAAAGACAAATACTGCATGAAGTGGGTGGGGGATGGGGTAGATGGGGGATGGGCATTAAGGAGGGCACTTATGATGAGCACTGGGTGTTATATGTAAGTGATGAATCACTAAATTATACTCTGGAAACTAATATTACACTATATGTTAACTAACTATAAATAAAAACTTAAAGTTTAAAAAAAGAAGTAAAAATGAAATTACAAGGAACACAATAGCAAATAATTATAACAAATAAACCTTAAAATGAGTATAAGGTAAAAATGAGGGGAAATATCTCTAAAATCTATATGAAATGAAGAAAGAAAGAAAAAGGATCAAGAGAAAGGGACCAATATTGACAGTAGGCAAAGAAGACCCAACATACAATAATGGGAGTCCCTGAAGAAGAGACCCAAAGAAAAAATACTTCTTTTGAAAATATTCAAGAAACTTCCCTGAAATTAAAAAAGAAAAAAAAAATAGAACTACATATAGAAAAAGTATATCATGTACCTGAGCATATTGATTCAGAATGATGTACACCAAGACATAGTCTGATAAAGTTACTATATTTTTAAAAAGAAAAAGCTCTTTGGGCATGTAGTTTTTCAAGACAGTGATTTAAAAGGGAAAGAAAATTAGGTTAACATCAGATGTTTCAACAACACTTATGTCCAAGGAAAATATAATAATATATTTAAGATTCATAACTAAATGTGAGCTGATGATTTTATATCTAGAAAAACCAACCTTCAGGTGCAAAGGACTCAAAGTATTATGGCCATGTAAGAACACAGGAGACATTGTTTCTGTGAACACTTCCTGGGTATCTACTAGTAAACAAGCCCTAAACCGACTAGAGACACATCAATACCAAGAATAGTAGTCAGTGTTAAATACATAACTACTTGAAGAATCAAGATTAAGTGAGGGGTAGATGGGAGTGAGTAGTGTATGCAATGGTTATATACTCTGACAACGTAGATATACTGTAGAGGCAAAAGAAAAGAGTGAATGAAGAAATGTAACTTTGGGGCTCCTGGCTGGCTAAGTCTGTGGAGCATGCAGCTCTTGACCTCAGGGTCCTGAGTTCAAGCCCCAAGCCCCACATTGGGAGTAGAGCTTACTTAAAATAAATAAATTAATAAATAAATAAAAATAAAGACAGACTTTTTAAAAGAAGATTTTATTTATTTATTTATTTGACAGAGAGGGGCATAGCGAGAGAGGAAACACAAGCAAGGGGAATGGGAGAGGGAGAAGCAGGCTTCCCGCTGAGCAGGGAGCCCAATATGGGGCTTGATCCCAGGACCCTGGGATCATGACCTGAGCCAAAGGCAGAAGCTTAACGACTGAGCCACCCAGGTGCCCCAACATATATATATATTTTTTAAATGTAACTGTGGGCTATCATATTGGTGATGGTAGTACTAGTACTATTTTTCTGAGCCTCTTATACTTGTAAAAACCTATGATACTAAATTCAAATTGGAAATATCTAAATGAGCTCATGAAGTATTTTATCTTTAAAAACATATGGTTTGGGGGGTGCCTGGGTGGCTCAGTGGGTTAAAGCCTCTGCCTTCGGCTCAGTTCATGGTCCCAGGGTCCTGGGATGGAGTCCCGCATCAGGTTCTCTGCTCAGTAGGGAGCCCGCTTCCACCTCTCTCTCTCTCTCTCTCTGCCTGCCTCTCTGCTTACTTGTGATCTCTGCCTGTCAAATGAATAAATAAAATCTTTTTAAAAAAATTTAAAAAAAACCCATATGGTTTGGGCATGTAGTTGGTTCAGTAGGTTGAATATCTGACTCTTAATTTCGGTTTGGGTTATGATCTCAGGGTTGTGGGATTGAGCCCCACGTTGGACTCTGCACTCAGCAGGGAGCCTTCTTGAGATTCTCTCTCCCTCTGTCCCTCACCCCTCTCTGAAATAAATAAATATATCTTAGACAAAACAAACAAACAAACAAAAAGCCCCATACAGCTATTTCCTAGCTCTGTCCACTGAAAAATCTTAGAAACTGGGAAGAACACAGTCATGATGAACACAGCTTGTGCCTAGACTATGGCTTAAAATACCATTTCCTGCTTTAAAAAACAAAAAAAACAGAGCTTGTTGGAGAAATGGCAGATTCCAAGTCTGGGGCAATAGACGTACAGAATGAGGCTAGAGTGTCTTGTCATAGCAAGGAAGCTATCAAAGACCACTAGGGCCATGTCAAAAGGACTCAAGTACCAATGGAAGAGGCTCTCACTGGCCAAAGATGGAACAAATTGAGCTGTAGTGAAGATGATTGTAATGACTTGAAACTCATAAAATAAATTGAATACATGAATTCATAATAGTCAAAATAAAAAGCCACGTTTGAAGATAATGGTAGAGAACATTCATTATCTTGGAAACTGGTAAGTAAAGGGGAAAAAATTAGCATTTACTTTTCTTTTGCTATCTGAATTATACCATTAGGTTTAAGCAAATAATAGAATGAGGAAATATCTTCCATAAATATTCCAACTAATAAGTGAAAATGAAATAACATAATTAGAATATTCTGGGGGCGCCTGGGTGGCTCAGTGGGTTAAAGCCTCTGCTTTCACCTCAGGTCATGATCCCAGAGTCCTCCAGTCAAGCCCCATAATAGGCTCTCTGCTCAGCAGGGAGCCTGCTTCCTCCTCTCTCTCTGTCTGTCAAATAAAAAAATAAAATCTTTTAAAAAATTAGAATATTATGCAGCCCACAATAAATGAATGGATCTAAGCACCGAACATCAGTAATTGCTAAAGTCACAAAGAGAGACAACTAGCTTTTTTTTTTTAAATTTTTTATTTTTTATAAACATATATTTTTATCCCCAGGGGTACAGGTCTGTGAATCACCAGGTTTACACACTTCACAGCACTCACCAAAGCACATACCCTCCCCAATGTCCATAATCCCACCCCCTTCTCCCAAACCCCCTCCCCCCAGCAACCCTCAGTTTGTTTTGTGAGATTAAGAGTCACTTATGGTTTGTCTCCCTCCCAATCCCATCTTGTTTCATTTATTCTTCTCCTACCCACTTAAGCCCCCATGTTGCATCACCACTTCCTCATATCAGGGAAATCATATGATAGTGAGACAACTAGCTTTTATGTAGTTCCTGATGTACCACTCGTCATCTTGCCAAAAGAATCAAACCTGAGTCTCATCAAGCCTCCAAATCCAGCCATCAGTTTGCAGGAAACTGGAGGACAGGGGAACATGTTGAGCCATATCCAGAATACATAGTTGCCAACATTCAGACTGTAGGAAATTCCACTGGTCAAATGCTGAGTTGTTCAGTAGAGAAGTTGTATGGAAAAGAAAAGGGTGGAGGGGAAAACTGTACACCTGGAGAGGTATAAAAGACTTATAAGGGGATTTTTTTTAATAGACAAAACAAAAGTATCACATTTATGGATGCCACTTGGGTGATAAAGCCATAAAAAAATAGAAGAAAGTGATGTCTATAGATGTCAGTACCACGATTAGTTTCAGAGGGAGGTAGTTGTGATCACACTTCACTTGGAGGGATCTGGACATGGATGACAGTCTGTTTCTTGATCTGGATGATGGTTAAAAGGGTGCTTATAACAATCCATTAAGCTCTGTAACTGGTTTGGTTTTCTGTATTTGTGTTTTATTTTATAATAAAAAGAGGCTTTAAAGATTTTAAACATATATATCCTTTGGCCTAGCAATACCACTGTTAGGAGTTTGTCTTGAAGATAAACTCACAAAAATATGCAAAGATATATGTATAGGTATGCCCACTGCAGCACTGTTTTTAGTAAGTAAAAAGTTTGGCGGGGTGGTGGAAATGAGTATCTGTTAGGTAGGAACTCACTGAATAAATTATGGCACATCTCTACATTGGAATATTATGCAGCCAAGAAAAAATTAAGATAGGTCTATATAGGTTCCCAGACTATCACTAAATGAAAAAAGGCAAAGTAGAGAAATATATCACGATGATCCCACATTTATACACACATGCACACACACACATTGTATTTGTGTTAAAAATACTTGTAATAATATCTAAGAAATAGTTAAACTCCTTATTTTTGCAGTTGAGGTGGGACTAGGGATGGAATCATAGGGTGAGAATTTGTCAATTTATATGCTTTTATATGTTTTTAAAGTATGTGCATATTTTACTTTCATGATTTTTTTAAACCTAATTTAAGTGTTTGGTTTTTTTTTTTTTAATATTGGTCCTTTATAGTCCTCTCAAAAAATGAGTAATAGACCACAGGTAAGACCTATTAACAGAGAAAAGGCCACATTCTTCCTTTATGAGAAAATGGAGTGGGCCTTTCTTTCCGTAGACTCTGAATTGTGAACAAAAATGGTCACTGACTGTGGCTGCTTTTGGAAATCCCAAGTAATAAAAATCTATTCTTTCCACTCTTGGGTACAAAATCAAGTATTTCTGATGCTCAGTTTCTAAAGAAGTGAAGTCAAGTGCCTGACATGTCATAACAGATCCACAGTAAATATAGTGGAAGCCATTCAATCAACAACTACTTGTTGAAAACTATATAGTAAGCACTATGATATACACTGGGGATACAAAAGAGAACAAGATAAAATCTCTGCTCTCATTGAGCTTGCATCCCAATGAAACATGTAAATGAGTATATCCTTCATTTATTCAAACCGTTTGCCTATTGGCTAAGATAATCTGGGCTGCTCATTGCCATATAGATAATGTAAACAAAAAAGCCATTAACTGATGAATAAAAGAGACCATGGGCATATAGATTTCTGGAGCACTTTTTCCCAAAAAATGTATTTTTGGTTTTGAAGATGACAGCCTCTTATTTCTATGCTATAAAATTAAGGGAAGAATAAAATAAGTTGAAGGGGTTGACAGCTCTTAAGATGGTTCCCAATGATACTGCTTCCCTGGTATTCTCCTCCCTTGACTATGAGCTGGTCTTGGTGACTTGATTCTGATAAATAAAACACTGCAAAAGCCAGTTCCAAGACTAGATTATAAAAGACTGACTGCCATCCTCCTTGTACATTCTCTTGGCGTTCTCTCATGCACTGGCTCTGAGGGAAGCCAGCTGCAATGCGTTGGGAGCCATGGACAGGCTCACGTGACACATGGCACCAAACTGAGAGTCTCTGGCCAACACACAGTGAGAACTGAGGTCCTCGATCCAAGGGCACCAAATGAGCTGGGAGAAGGATTCTCAGCCCCTGTGACAAAGGCCTTGACTGCAGTCTTGTAAGAGACAGAGGCCCTTAGCAGGAGGACCTAGCTATGCTGCACTTGGATTCCCGACAGAAATAAACTGTGAGATAACAGTGTTGTCCGTCTTAGCTTTAAGTTTTGAGATATTTGTTACACAGCAATAAATAACTAATACAGTAGACTAAACCCCATCTCCCTTTGGAAGTAGACCACATAAGGCCAAGACATTTGCCTTTGAGAGTGCTGTCTGTCACACAGGGTGGAAAAACTCAAGTCGTGGTGGTTTTTAAGGAGCGCACGCCTCTGTGCTGCTTTGCTTTTTGTTTCAACTTCTCTCCAGAGAGCTGACCTTGAGCTGACCTTGTCTTCTCTGAAGGCTCTCAGTTCAAAATGGGCTTTTTTACACATTGATTTTGTTACCTTTTCTGGAAATGAGTTTTTTCAATCTCATATTTTATTTGAAAACTGTAATTTGCAAATATTTTAGTAAAGAATCATCCCAGACTGGATTTATTCCTTTACAGACTTACTATTTTCTGCAGTCCTCTGCTTTTCTCTACTGTGCTTTCCTCTACCTTTCTTTAGAGCTTCTATTAATTCTTCCAGCTTTTGGTTGAAGCATAAGAAACTACTTGAGTAAGACCTTATTTTGCTCCCATAATCAACATCCTTTTCTTTTCTTTTTTGGTGGGAACTCCATCTCTTATATTGTAGTCATTGTTCTGAAAGCTTTGTGTATGGCTTCCTTTTATTTCTCATTTAATTAAGATGGAAGGAAAAAATTCCACTTTAAGAGATAGACCATATAACTACTTTTAGTAGTTTCTATTGGGAGAAGAATGTTTGCATTGCTATTTCTAGAATTTTCAAAATACTTAGTTCTTTGAATAGCATAGGTAATCCAGTTCAGGAGGCTTTAAATTTAGAGGGGGGTTTCCTCCCCTCAGATCCTAGAATGGCAATTCCTTGGCTCTATGGGAGGATTCATAAAGATAAGAGGGAAGGGAATATTTGGAGTACCATTTTACTTTGTTTTCCAAGTTCTGAGAAAGACTATTTGGAGTGAAGTATGAAGTGACTCAAGGATTATTTTGACTGAATCAAGAATATAGACTCTCCAAATTATAAATCATCATCACCATCATCATCACCACCACCGCCACCACAAAACAAACAGAAAATACATTGCTTTTCCTCCTAAAATATTTAAAGAGAAAAGCCAGCCATAGCAGGAAAATGGCCTTAGAAGAACATGGTAATTTACATCTGCTACCAAGAAAAATACACATGAGATTACGTCCAATAAGTGCTTTCAGATATCCCCAAAGCAAGCAGCCTTTCCTGGAAGGTTTTCACTTGCACTGATATTTTGCCTCTTTCTAAGGGGAAAGATTTATACGATCTATTTTGCCCCTTTCTAAATACGGCACAGCCCTGAAGCAATAGACGTCCTCTTCACCTGATAGCAGCAGTAACACCAAAGACAATTGCATAAAAGATCTTCAAATTTTTATTTGTTTTGTTTTATTTGTTTTATTAACAACTTCAAGAAGGTACATGGCTCCCAGAGAAGCTGACCACAGACTTGGTCCCCTGGCTATGGGTTTTTACTTAAAGTTGCTCCTCAGGGCAACACAGACAACCTAAATATGTACACTTAAGGATGAGAGACACCCCTTTCCGACTTTAAAGAAAATATGCAGGGATTTGGGAGAAGGCACATGATGTTTCTCAAGGTGCCACCAGCCTTTCTCAGTCAAACATCCCAAATGAGAAAACGTGGAGGCCAGCAAGGGTAGGTGCAGAAAAGGCAATGATAAGGAGGGCTGGCAAAAGTAAACCCATGGTGAATTCAGCCCCCAGAAAGTGGATTTCCTACAGTGTGTTAAGACTTGTTTAGGCTTAGTTTTAATAAATGGTAAAGAGACACAAATTAAACTAGTGGCCAGCTTACCACTGATGATTCCTTAGAGTTTTTAGAGTATATAATTCAATTTAAACTGGGAGCCCTTGTGCTGTAGGGCAGACAGGAAATCCACCTCAGGTAAGTGGGAAGTATCTTTTACACACTTACTGAGGGCTCTGGCAGGGACCAGGCATCTTAAGAAGTGCCAGGACCTCTGGAGGCTCTTGCCATCATTACTCCACATGAGTAAGTCCCAAAGTGCATTTCTAGAAAAGAGGGGCTCTTCAGCAAAGATGCAGCCTTCCTGAGGCATACATCTCAAGGGTACTGCCAAGAAGCAGGATGACATCCTTGCTGTTTCTGGGAGAACAGATCTCTTTAGTCTGGAAAATACAAGTTACCGCAAACTCTCCTCTCCTCATGGGTTTATTTGGAACCAAAGCTTGGAAGTCCAACCCCCACATCTCTCCTAAGGTAAAAACACGTAAGCCAGACAGAATGGGAGAGGGAAAGGGAAAAATACAGAGAGAGAACATAAATTGCCATTTCTCAAAAGTGTCTCTCACCAAATTCCTTTCATCTTAGTGTCTATTTTGGAGTCGAGGAAACTGAGACACAGGCATAATATGACTGAGGGCATACAAACCGTTACCAACAGAGCTGGCTCCCTCCGCTATATCCTGTGCCTCTTTGTTTTTCTAATTTCCAACCTCTGTTCTATTTGAAATTGCCCTTGTTAATTGGTACTTGTGTTTCTGCACCTAGAGTTTTAGACATATTTGGAAACTTCTTTTAAACATGTTGATCCGCTCAGGGCTGAATTATTTGTGACAGCAAGAATAACTCCACCCTGGGGCATATCCAACAGGATGAGCGATTCAGGAATAAATCATGTGGTGTTCCATTCTTCCTGGCTCTTGATGTTTTTACACAGGAGAAATCAGCTTCCCGGGAGCCCAGAGGCCTCAAAAGGCCAACCTAACGGTGTCTGTTGAGGGAGGAAGTCAAAGTTCACAGACACCCTTAGGGTGACCTTGGGGTACCTAATTCCTCCTGTGGTGGTGATATATGTGGAGTGGGTGATTTGGCAGGGGCAGGTTAATGAGTTATTTTAGGTAGTTGAGTCTTGGGTGCTTAGCATCTCCTGGCAAGGCCACGTCCACCCACCTCCTCTGAAGGTCACTGTTCTGCAGCATCCAGGCAAGGAGCGGAAGAGAGGGTGGTATTGCTTCTCATTTTGAGAGTTATCATGACTGCCTCAGGGTGCAAATGACACGTTCCAATGGGCAGTGCAGGAGTGTGCAGGATTGTCTAGCTCTCTCGTGTGGCACAAGCATGGCCTAATACTTCCTCATATTCTTTCTTCTAATAATGAATTGCAGAGAACGAGATGTACTGTTGTGCTTTATAATTCAGAGAGACAATACAGGTATTGGCTAACATGGTTTGACATGATCGGCTGCCTTTCTTTTTTTTTTTTTTAAGCCAATCTGGCAGAAAAGCACTAGACTATTGTGGGAGTTGTACTGGCCCGTTCAACAGTCCATTAATCAGCGGCAACATAGCCAAGGGACCACGTTACTTTGCTGTAGCACAAAAAGGTTGTGGTTGTGAGTGGGCGGAGTGGGAACAAAGTTGTATCATTCCAGTTCTGATTGATTAATGCTGAAGTCACTGCTAAATAATGATTACCAGCCCCAGGCTCCACAAATCATTCACTGGGTAAAGGAGGACTCAGTGAAACAAACTGGGGCCAGTCAACACAGATTTTTCTCATGGTGGGGGTTGAGGGGTGAGGGGTAGGCAGAGGTGTGGAGATGGGAAGGGGGAAAAAACTGGATCTGACTGAATAAGCAAAAAGAAGTGCAGCTGGGGTTCTCGTGGTCCCTTAAGTATTTGCCTTCTTCAAACTGTGGCCTTCTCCCAGCCTTGGCACTGCTGCTGTCTCTCCACTGTCAGGTTAACTCTGAATGCTACCATCATGAGAACTGTCTTCTAGCACCCCTGGGCCCCTCCCTCCAGATTCCTACAATTTAGCCAGATGGGAGTTACTACCAACTCTAATGACTTAACCCTCCCCTCTCTAAAGCTTTCCTTTTTTTTTTTTTTTTTAAGATTTTATTTATTTGACAGAGATCGCAAGTAGGCAGAGAGTCAGGCACAGAGAGAGGGAAGCAGGCTCCCTGCCGAGCAGAGAGCCTGATGCAGGGCTCGATCCCAGGATCCTGGGATCATGACCTGAGCCAAAGGCAGAGGCTCAACCCGCTGAGCCACCCAGGCACCCCTCTCTAAAGCTTTCCTAACCAAATTCCCCAACTCTCCCTAATTCCTCCCTATTACTTGTACATTCCATAATGTTCTTCTTGTCCTTTTCTCCCCAATCCTTTTCATGGCTCTCATGTCCAAGTATTTTCATGCATGGAAAGATAACATTCTTCTACTTAGGTTAGATGACCTTTTCAAAAATGTTTGGTGTATTTCCACTAATCCTGGACATAGAGTAGGGAGGAGAGTAGAGTCGCAAAAATGTTTTGGATAATATCAAGTTTAAATCTTGCTTTTCTGCGTGTAATTCTTTGAGACATATCCAAGCAACAAATGGGGAGGCAAAATTTTAAGTTTTGAGTGAGCTCTGGTTGTCTTGGTGTCAGCAACCTCTAATGCTGTGTCTTGCCAGCTTTCCACTTGGTAGAAAGGTACTTCCTGAAGATGTACTTTTGTGAAGTCAGAACCAGTGCAGACTGAGCCAAATCCTGATTAAAATTCTTGCTGGCTGCTCCTCATGCTGGTAGAGTCCTTTGTCTTCCACTTGTTGGAAATATATCTGCCTGTTAATGTAAAAGAATGCCAGTGCCTTTTCGATATTACAAACTCACAGTGTTCCTCTTCAAGAATGCCAGCATTCATAATTTTTAAGCCTCAAACTCTCAAGAAGTGGAAGCAATTGAGTTTCTCTGCATTTTAAAGTAGAAATGGTAATAATATGTAGCTAGAAATTTCTATAAAGTATGGATTGGCAATAACATTATTTATGCTTTCAAAAATGGGTTCCTTCTAAATTTATGGCTATGTCTCAGTCACAAGCTATGTTTCTAATACATTCTTTAACTTCAACCTACTTTTTTTCTTATCCCAGAAATTCTGAATAATTGCCCTGTTGCAGAAATTCACAGAAGCTTGAATAAAATGAAGTGTTTCAAAACTCAGTTCGACTTAAATGATTATGTATTACTATAAAGAAAACACTCTCAGTTGTAACATCTCTTACAGAATAGTTTTTAGATTTTCTGGATATGACAAATAAAGATTTATGAAGTACGATTTCACAAGGAGAAAAAGCATTTCGGTGGGAACTTTTTTTTTTTGTAGGTAAAACAGGAAATCACAAGAGTTAAATAGATGAACTTCTGTGGAAATCATCTGTTAATTTAATTGAACAAATGAAATCTATTACACTCTAGAAAACCAAATACATGTTTGTTAGTTTCTAGTAATTTTTTAAAATTTTCCTACAGAGTTGTTGTGGGATCTATTATTTTGAAAACATGCTATTTTAACAATGGGTTGTCAACAACTTGATCCTAGTAATACGGTAGAAAGGGTGATTAGATACCAGATGGCTTGGGTTTCCTTCTCATGCTGCCACTCACCAGGTTTGTGACAATGGCCATTTCTCTTCAGTACTTTGGACCTCCATCTTCTCATCTGTTCAACAAGAATAAGAAACACCTGAACCCCTGACCTCTTAACACTGTTGTGAGGCTCAAACAAGGTCCCAGTTGTTAAATCATTTTGAAACTATAAAGTGCTATGCAACATGAGGCATTCTACTCATTATCACCTCAGAATTCTTCTCAGATTATATTGCCTCAAATGCATTATTTAGGAAAAGTACAAACTTGAATGCCATATGGAGTCCTTGTTGACACTGCAGATGTTGGTTAATTTTAGATTCTAAAAGAACAAAAGAACAGAAGCACTACCAAGCAAATTAGCCTCTCTTTAGCTTTTTCTTCGAAATCTCCTATTATACAAACACCAAACTAAAAATGGCAGGCTAAATATTATAGAAAATTACATCATTTGAGGCATTGAAATTCTGTATATCCAAGCCCTTTTGCAGAACACAAATTTATTCCCACCAAAGCACACTGCCAATGAATTTAATGTTATAAGATAAATTATGGTTATTTCTTCAAGGACCAAGTAAAAGAATTTTAATCTTAAACTTTAATTTTAAATAACACAATGCCAGGGAAAATGTAAAAATCCCAGAAGAGTCAAAAAAAGGTATGAAATCCATTTTGGTGGTCATAGTCTCTCTCAGACTAACAGAAAACTAAACTAAGCTCAGTTAGTCCTATGCTCTGATTCTGGAGACCATATTTACAGGTGGGAATTTCTCTGTTGAACAGGTGTGGCAGACATGCACATGACAACTGCTTTTACAGCTCCGTTAGTTTGGGAAGACCTGTCCTGATGGGCCTCACGTGTACCATCTGTAAGACATCCCTTTGCACCTTGTCAAATCCAACGTCCTCCTTACACATGCATAAGCAAGAGGTGTTTTCGTAAAGTATAAGGATGGCATCTGTCATTCTTTTTGTTTGCACACAATCCACCAACAAAAAAATATTTTGGAACAAGCTGAGCATTTTGTGTCTTCAAATTTTACTTACTTATTTAATTTATATTTATTACCTATAAATATATATGTATTTATAATGGAAACAACGAGACAAAAGTGCTTCCTATCAGAACATATCCATTAGATGACCTGAAGCAATTTAAAAATGGGCCTGTGAATATTCTGAGCCTATATTTTTTTAAAAAATTGAAGTGTAGTTGGCACACAATGTTGCATTAGTTTCAGGGGTGCAACACAGTGATTTAACAAGTCTATACTTTATGCTATGCTCCCACAAGTGCAGCTACCATCTGTCATCATACAATGCTATTACAATACCATTGACAACATTCCCTATGCTGAACCTAGATTTTCAGTACATTTTTCATGAATACTGCTAAGTCTGAGCACCTTAAGATACTGACATAATGTCACACTAATCAGAAATAATTTTCAGAGACCATAAATGTTTCACCTATAAAGTATGTATTCCTCTAACAGAGGCAAAAATTTCAAAAAATGTTTCAACCAATATTTTAATAATTTGGTCAATATTATGTGATATGATATTTCAAAGTGTTCTCTGAAGTGGACTGAGAATATTAAAAGCAAATCCAAGGAGTAGATTTTATAACACTGCTTATAATGGAGGCCGTCTAGGCTGATTATTTTAGTATTAAGTACACTATTAATTGCCTCCCTGTCCTGCCCATATGCTACTTCTTTTAGCACAGAAGGCCTAATAAGACAGGTGCTTGATTCCACATTACACAGTTTTCTCAAATTGGAACAAATATTAACTCCCCAAAATATTTTTCTCTTGTGAAGAACTTTGGATTACTGCAGATGATTACAGATCTGAACCAGAAATGGATTCAAACAACTTTCATTCACTGCTGAAACTGAACTGGAACTGACCCCCAAAATAAATTGGCTTAATTCCCTGTAAGAGCACTATGAATCAGGTTGCCATCTGTTCCTTTCCTTCTTTAACTTCACCAGTGGGCTGGGTTTAAGCACAGAACTGGAGAAGTCCTTGGGGGAAGGGGTGCAGGACTCTGGATTGGGATTTAGACAGGTATGCTGCAATGGTAGAGTCACTCTAAGTGCAAGAAGAGAGGAGTCTGGGAATTAGCTGGGA
Organism: Mustela nivalis; assembly: GCF_964662115.1. Lineage (NCBI taxonomy): Eukaryota > Metazoa > Chordata > Mammalia > Carnivora > Mustelidae > Mustela > Mustela nivalis. Next base: position 78,345,863 of record NC_139027.1, read on the forward strand.
AAATCATGTAATTTGTCAAACCATGGGAACAACATAAGTTTAATTTGCCCAATTTTGTTAGAAGATACTGCATCAACTATAAGTCCTTTGCATGCCAAAGGTGAAAAATGTAATCCAAACTATCTTAATTAAAAAGATAAATTTATTGGTTCATGTAACTTAATAATTTAGAGGATCTAGTTCAGATGAAGTTTGATCTAGGGCTCAAACAGGGTGACCTAGGATTTGATCTCTCTCTCTTCATTTCTAAATTCAGCATCTTCAGTATTGGCTTCATTCTTAGGCAACATCTTCATTACCCAATACGGATGCAAGCCACTCCATGGAGTACTTGTCTCTAGGTTCAAATTCAGAACCAATGTTCTAGGTCTAGAATGGATTACTGTGGCAAGAGAAATAGGGTATACTAGACAACCAAGGCTAATATGTTTCACCCCTGAAATCGGGGCAGGGGAAGTTGTAGACATCAATCTTTTCCCCAAGTCCAGGGACTGAGAGTAAGGGAGGACCATAGCCCCCAGAACAAAATGAGAGTGTGGTCAGTAGAATGGATGTTCTCTACAGATACTCAGGGATTGGATGAACAAATAATTTCAGCATGTATTTTTTTCACTTAAGAGGGAATTCTGCTGATACAAAAAGGACAAAATATGAATAAGATTTACTATTATTTACATATGATACAATTGTCTACCTGGAAATCCCAGTGCCAACCAAAATCCAAAGAGAAGTTTTTTAAAAATTGACAGTTGTTCTAACTTTCTTATGAAAGAATAAATGTGTGAAGAAGAAGAAGGAGGGGAAGTGGGGAGGAGAGGGGAAGGAAGGGTAGGGAACAATAATTCTGGTTATATTCTAAAGAGAGAGTCCAAGTCTTACCAGCTAAGGGGGAAAAAAGGTAATGGCCAAAGGGAGGCTGTAGAATCTTTATGTGAGACATTTAAAAAATTTAAGATAGGGGTACCGGGATGGCTCGGTCCCTTCAGCCTCTGTCTTTGGCTCTGGTCATGATCTTTGGGTCCTGGGATAAGTGCTGCATTGAACTCCCTGATCAGCAGGGAGCCTGCTTCTCCCTCTCCCTCTGCCTGCTGCTCCCCCTGCTTGGGCTTGCCCTTTCTCTCTCTGTCAAATAAATAAATAAAAATGTTTTAAAAAATTTTTTATGATCATTCTTTTTTTTTTTTTTTTAAGATTTTATTTATTTGACAGAGAGAGAGAGATCACAAGTAGGCAGAGAGGCAGGCAGAGAGAGAGAGGGGAGGAAGCAGGCTCTCTGCCGAGCAGAGAGCCCGATATGGAGCTGGATCCCAGGACCCTGGGATCATGACCTGAGCTGAAGGCAGAGACTTCAACCCATTGAGCCACCCAGGCGCCCCCAAAATTTTTTTAAATAAAAAATAAAAATGTAAGATAACTTCAATTACAGTCGGGACTAGACACGCTACAGAAACTAGATGGTTCTACAATTTGTAGTTTTTGTGATTCTTGAGAGAGAAAGCTTTAGAGCTAAGAAAAGCTTTCTGGATGGCTATTTGCTGTACCTTGTCAACTTCATGGTTTATTTTTAACACTTTCTCTCATGTTATAATTATTTAAAAAAACAAAAACAAAAACAAAACACCTCCACCTACATGGAGCCAAACTAAAGAGAAGTACTATGTGGAAAGATAATTTTATTTTCCAATAATGATAGTAATGCAGGTGGGCTAGCTTCTTCAAATATATAGATAGATAGATATAGATACATATATAGATATAGTTAAAATTTTATATATAGAGAGAAATATATATATACATATGTATATATAGGTGTCTGTGTGTGTGTGTGTGTATATATATATATATATATATATATATATTTTTTTTTTAAAGGGCAGCTCTCATTGCCACATCACTTGTGTATATTTCTGCATCCATAAATGTTCTCCCAACAAGCTCATGTAAATTAAGAAATTAAGTGTCCTAGAATTTTTCCATCCTGGTCTTATATACCTGGAATATAACAAATAAGAAAAAGTCTTTGGAGGGGGGTAGTATAAAAACAGCACATTTACTTTACATGGCCTAGTTATAAAACACATTGACCAAACCTACCCATTTCACCAAAACCATAAACCTGTTTTTCAAAAGCAACTATGGGAGAATGAAGAATTACTAAAAAAAATGAAAAGAAATGCTAACAAAAATGGCCGAGGAATATTTGGCCCTGAGGCTGGGGTAACACTGGGAGCTGGCTGGCGCAGGGTATACCCTATAGTCCTCACCTTCTAACCTGTCATCCCCATCTGAGACTTCATTCTAGAGATGCTTCTACATGTTGAATGAAGAAAAATCAAGTATTTTCTAGAGCTTGCAATTCATTAACTGGAGCATGCTTCAGCTGCATTTTAGTCTATTTTTTCTTCTTTTTTAAAACAATATGCCAACTATGGTTGGTTGCAGGAGAGCAGATTAAATGTTTTTTTTAAATTCCTCATTGGAAAAAACATAAAGGCATAACTGACAGGCTGAAAAATGAGGAACTACTCTCTTGGTGGAATGCAAGAGTCAATGCCTGGAAAGCTGAGGTTCTAATTTGGAAACCTAGTCACACTATCTCAGAACATTCTTTTAGAAGATATTATTAAAAGTATTTGCAAGACTCCCAAGGATTTATCCTAAGGCTATACCTGCAGACATATGTGCTGGGTTATACAGTATAGGATTGTTTGTAATAAGTAGCAAAGACTGGACACAGCCCAAGGATTCATCAATAGGGGAATAGTTAAATGAACTATGGCAGATCCTGCAGTGTAATGCTATGCAGCTGTTTAAAAGAATGAGGAAGCTCTCCTAGTACTGATAGGAAAGGTCTCCAAGATACATTGTTAAAGGGAAAAACAAGATCCAGATCAGGGGATAAAGTAGGCCACCTCTTCTGTAAGAAGCAGGAAGAGAATAAATATAAAGACTGCTTGTATCTGTGTGAACAAACACTAGAAGGATACATAGAAAAAATCCATCTAGTTATCTCTACCTATCCAGGTGGGTGGGGTACAGAAGTGGGTGAAGGAGAAGGAGAAGATAAGACTTTTCATTATATCCTTTCTTATTTGGATTTTTGAAATGTGAATGTGTCAGTGGGTCAAATAGAAGTTATTAAATACCAAAAAGAAAAAAAGCTTGAGAGAAGTCATTCAGGAGCCATATGGTAATTTCATAAAAGTTGCAGCTGCAATTAAAGTGAAACAAAGCAGAACATATCCTCAATCAAGGGCATATTGTTGGTAGGTTTTGAGCAGAGGGCTGCAGTAGAAGCCCAGACCCTATTGTTAGCTGGGCACCTAGCCTTTCTGTCCATCCTGACTCTTAGTTTCTCCATAGCTTTCTTTCCCGTCATCTTACTTTTTTTTTTTTTTAGGATTTTATTCATTTATTTGACATATAGAGAGAAAGAGCACAAGCAAGGGGAGCAGCAGGCAGAGGAGAGGGATGCGGGGCTTGATCCCAGGACCCTGGATCATGACCTAAAGTGATGGCAGATGCTTAACCAACTGAGCCACCAACTGAGCCACCCGCCCCGTTCCTCTTCTCTTCAAAGTAGTAACAAATCGGAGACCCTGGCAGATGCTGCTGACAGCTACTGTATTTATAAAGAGTTAAGTTAAACTAGAGTGTGGATTACTGCACACAACTCACAGGTGTTGAGAAACTCTCCTACTTATCTTCCCAAGAAGGCAGGACTCCTGGTTCGGTTGGCTAAACTGGGCTAGGGAATCCTTCTTGATGTGCCATAACCTATATGTACTTCTGTAATTGTGCTTAAAACGTCCTACAGCAGGGCTCCTGGGTGGCTGAGAGGCTCAGGTTAAGTGTCCAACTCTTGATTTCTGCTCAGGTCATGATCTCAGGTTCCTGAGATGGAGCCCCGCATTGGGCTGCATGCTCAGCACAGCGAAGCCTTGAGGTTTTCCTTCTCTCTCTCCCTTCCCAGCACCATCCCTCACTCTCTAAATAAATAAAATCTTCAAAAACAAAAACAAAACCTCCTACCGAAGTCATCAGTGTAGGAAGTAGGAGGCAATCCTTCCAGACTGTGACCTCTTAAGGCCAAGAACTCCGTCTTATTCACGAACCTTTGTATTCTCAGAGCCCAGGGCAGAGCCCCCACAGGTACTGTGTGAACTCAGTAAACTGAACTTTTATCCACCTAATGGCTTTGACCATAACCCTGAGCCCTCTTGAATGTCTTTCCCTTACTGTCATTAAATCTATCAGTTAAGTCCTATCAGTCCTATTGCCAAACATACCCCAAACTACTCTTCACCATACTTAGCACCACCCTAATTCAGACCAACATCTCTGTTGACTGAAAACAACCAGTCTACCTTCTAATCCCTTCTCCTACTGTCCCCAGAATATATTCTCCATATGCAGTTAAAGTGATCTTTTAAAAACCAAATCAGGGACGCCTGGGTGGCTCAGTTGGTTAAGAGTCTTTGACTCAGGTCATGACCCCCGGGGTCCTGGGATTGAGCCCCGGATGGCATTGTCTGGGCTGCTTGCTCAGCAGGCAGCCTGCTTCTCCCTTGGCCTGCCATTCCCAGTTTATGCTCTTTCTCTCTCTCACTTTCTGACAAATAAATAAAATCTTATTTAAAAAATCAAATTTTATCACACTCCTGCATAAAACCCTTCAGTGGTTTCCAATTACAATTAGAATAAACATTTAACTCTTTACCTGACCTTGCAAGCCCCCTTGACCTTGCAAGAGATCTGGTCCCTGTCTGCTTCTTTGACGTAGCCTCCTACCACGGCCCTTCACTCCCTCCACTCCCCACAGGCTGCCTTTCAGTTCCTTGTATCAACTTGGTCTGCTTCTGTCTCAGGGCTCAGGACCTCTCTGCTCTTCCTTTCACCTGCAAGGCTATCCTGCCTTCTTTTTGTATGCTTGCCTCCCGTGTCATCACTGATGCTCTACAGGCTTCCAGAGTGGCTTTCCCTGACCACTCCAGCTACACCCGCCCCGTCCTCCATATTGCTCTATTTGTAGCATCTTTAACTGTATAGATGAACATCTTTACTGCTCCTGCATGCTTATTGTCCCCACGATAACATAAGTTTTGTGAAGTCTCTTGTATGCCACTGTATGACCAGGGCTTAGAACAGGGCTGGGCACATAATGACTCAAAACTTTTTGTCAAATAAATCAGAGTGCTTAAAACTAATGATAGAATATTTATTTCCGTTCCTTAGAGACCTTTCAATGTAGCTATTTAATTGAAAAGGCAATAAACAATTATAAAAAGAAGTGAGGATGTCACGATTGGCTTTTGAAGAAACACAGAAAATAGTATTAAGAGCGTTAATTGAGAGAATATGATCCTACCAAAAATGACAACTTCTGCCATAAACCAATCTAGGCAAGGAGTAGGCCTAGATAGGCACTGCATCTGGTGGATGGCCAGATATTGGTTTTTGCGCTCGAGAAGTTCAAAATCTATCAGAAGATACAAATGTGTAATTATAACATGTAATATCCATATACTGCAAACTATGTTCACATTTATAATTACTTGTTTGATCACCACAAGAGTCCTATGAGGTAGGGGATTATTATGGTTATTGTTAGTACCAACTCATAGATTCAATAACTGAAGCTCAGAGAAGTTATGTCATTTGCTTTGGCTAATACAGCAAGCGATGAATGAGATTTCTAAGTTAGACTCAGATCTTCTGACTCAGCTCTCCTATTCCATTTAACCACTATGTCTATTCACCATGATAAATGTATGTGCAACATGATATGGGGGGAGTCAAGTGTAGCAGAGAGAGACTGTGTATCTGGAGATGTCTGGGAAGGCTTCATAAAAGAAAGTCTTATAAATGGGGCTGTGAAAGGGAAGCAAGTGTTTTCAGGTGGAGTAGGAGGCACATTTCAGATTGATATTTGATGAAAAGCATAGAGGGATGAAAATGAATAGCCGGCTCTACGTGGCAGGGAGCAGAGGAGTCCAGATAAGGAGGTTGGGCCATACCATGAAAGATTTTCAGTGTCATTTTTAGGCAGTTGGGCAGTCCCTGAATGCAAAGGATTGAAACAGTCAGATCTAGGTTTTCAAAAGAAAATTAAAGTGGCAGATTGGTGGATGAATTGGAGCATGAAGAAGCAAGTTAGGAGGGTTTTTTGTTTTGTTTTGGTTTTGGTGATCTTGCAAGCAAGTGTCTGAATGAGAATACTGAAAATGCAAAGGGCTGATTTAAAAATGTTTGTGTGAATAAGACTCACTTCTGGGGAGGTGTAAGAGGGGGAGAAGATTATACTTAAAAATTTCTAGATGATGATTATGTCAACCAAACTAAAGAATACAGAAACATGATTTCAGAAGGGAATCAGAAGTGGGGGTTTTCTTGTAGCAAAGATAAAGCACAGTCTGCTTCATCTTTCAGTTTCGCTTGGTTTGAGGTGCCTGTTTGCAACATCCAGGTGGACATGTCAAGCAGACAGCCTTGGGCCTAGACTTTGGAAGCAAGGTTGACTGGAGATCTAAATTTTGGAGTCATTAGAATACAAGTTGTATTAAAATTCCTATGCAAAAGGGTTCAGGGGCACTTGGGTGGCTCAGTAGGTTAAAGCCTCTGCCTTTGGCTCAGGTCATGATCCCAGGGTCCTGGGATTGAGCCCCATGTCGGGCTCTCTGCTCTGCAGGGAGCCTGCTTCCTCCTCTCTCTCTCTCTCTGCCTGCCTCTTTGCCTACTTGTGATCTCTGTCTGTCAAATAAAATCTTAAAAAAAAAAAAAAAAGGGTTAAAAGGAACTTTTTTGGGGGGAGGGAAATTTCTATTTCACAATTATGATAGTGGTTACAAGGGCATACACATCTCACAACAGATCAGATCGTACATTTAATATGAGTGCATTTTTAAAAATCTTAAATCCCTTAAAAAGTACTAAAAATAAAAATGAACTTCCTTGTACAACATAGTAAGTTCTAAACAAACTGTATTTAAAAACTGTTAATCAGAGACTCAGGGGTGGCTCAGTTGGTTAAGTGTCTGCTTTCCGCCCAGGTCATGATCTCAGGGTTCTAGTACTGAGTCCTGTATTGGGCTCCCTGTTCGGCAGGGAGTCTGCTTCTTCTTCCTCTGCCTCTGCCCCCTGCTCGTGATGTCTCTCAAATAAATAAATAAAATCTTTAAAAACTTGTTAATCAATTGTTTTAGAAAAAACGAAGAGAATGGAAAATTGTTCTACATGTATCAGTTAAAAACAAGTGATTGGCAGCAGGGAAAGCTGCCATGGTTTTGGCTGTTCCAGAAGCCAGTGCTAGATGTGCCAGTTTATGGGCAATTTGGGAGTTCTCCATTCAAAAGCATATTCCCTCCCTAAGCCACCCTCCTCCATTGTCAACCCACCCTGTACCACCTGGGGTGACTTCTGCATTTGGAGTAGCTGAGACAATAAAAGTACTTGAAGAATATAATATGACATTGCTGAACAAGAAATCTGTCCTTATTGATTGATTTTAGGCTTATGGCCAATTTGGCTTTCTCATTTGGCACCATTCTCTCAACATCACTTCTGAATTGTCCTTTCAGTGCTCAGTTTAAAATCTACTTTGTATGATTCAGTAGAAAGAGGGAAGTCTGATGCCTATATTCATCTATCAGTGTGGACACATCCACCAATATACAATCACCAAATCTGTATATTTATGTTGGAATCTCAGTTCTGTTATTTACCTAGTCTTTGAGACCTTGAAGAAAATGAGGATAATAAAATCTACTTTTTGGGGGGAGGATAGGAATTAAGTCACATAGCATATGTGAAGGTGCTGAGTATGGTGGTGAGTAGGTGCTCAGTGAAAGGCAGATGTCTTGTCAAAGCCTGACTATACTTTCTGCATTAGTTAGCCCATACCATAAATTTCTTGAAAATAAAAAGTTTTCTGTTCTCTATATCCCACCCTAATTAATACATTCTCAAAAGACCCTGGGAAATGATATTTGGGAAGCTGGATGGTCAAGAATAAAGTTGAAGAAGATTTACACAATAAATCATAGAGGAGACCATTCTGGTGAGAGGAGAAGAAAGGAACTTGATTCAAAGGCAGTGGCAAAGGTCCTTCTTCACATTTCCTCTTCCCATTCATTTAAATTTTTATCTTGCCAAAAAGAGGGGACAGAAGGTCTCGTCTTGACGAGTGGAGCTGCAAGACTGTGTGCCAATACACCTGGTCTTGATTCATGCCAGCTGGGAGAGGAGCTTGGCTTCTCAGTGTTTTACTACTGTGGTTTCCTGGGCTGGGCAGCTGGGTGCCTAATAATGATAAAAACCATAATAATACTTCATAATTATGCACTGCCCTTTGCCAGAACTTGGATTTAATTACAATGACTATGACAGAACTGGCAACATCTCACTCCCTGTTGGGGTGCAATACCCAAGGGCCTGGAAATACAAAGTGAAGTGGCAACTGCAACCTTCTCCTGCAGGGCCTATCCTGGCAATTTACCCAGAATGCTCTGGGTTTAAAGCTCATCATCAGAAACAAAAAGTACTTTTAAATTGCTCACATGCACTTGGCACTCTCAAGTAAAATAGTGTTTACGAAGCAACTACTGCCACTCATGGGGCACAGCATCATGGAAGTCTGGACCTGTAAGGAACCAAAGGAGGTGACTTCATTCATATCCCCACCCCTGCCCGTGAGGTACCACTGTCACTATACTCTAGTAGCTATGTTCATGGATCTTCCCATTCTGATTTGGGCTGGAGATGCTTTTGTGGCAGCTTGGTTCAGGTGTCAGGAAATTAACCATTTAACAGTCATTTGTGAGCACCTATTCTGAGCCCAGGCACTGTGGAGGCACCAAGATATATATAAGGTACAATGGCTCTACAGTAGCTTATCTTCTAGTAGAGGGATTCATATTCAGGCAGCTGTAATAGAGAAGGAAGTCATGGCAGATGAAAGGGAATAAAATTAAGTCTCCAGGTGAAAGGCTCAGGGCCATTCCCTTTTTGAGAATAAAAAGGATGAGAAGATGTGGCGTGAGGGTGGGGAGGAATTGAGATAAAGAGATAGGCAACAATTTAGGAGGTTTTTACAGGTTTCCGGGTTTTGTTTTTTGTTTTTGTTTTGGCTTCATAGCACTTATTATCCCCTGAGTTATCTTGTCCATTTATTAGCTTACTCATATAATATTTATCTCACCAACCTTGTCACTTGGTTCACCACATATCCCGAGCTCTCAAACAATGCCTGGAACATAGTACAGTGCTCAGTGGCTTAATGAATAAGTGACCCAGGTGAGGCTCTGGTTGTAGAAATGGAGAGGAAAGGGCATCTAGTAAATATAACCCACGTGACAAAATTAGAAAAGGTAAGGGAAGTACTTCCAGCAGTGAGGGAGACGGAGGATTGCACCCAGGTGCTTGGTTCTGAATTTGTTGGAGTGGATGGGGACATTATCAAAAAGATAAGGAGCAGAGGAAATAGAGCACTTCTGAGGGTATTTGAGTTCTGATTTAGATAGGTCATAATAAGGTTCAAGTGGAGATGTCCAAAAACACTTATCTGGATGTCATTAAAGGTACACTCAACCACCAAAGTGGTTAGGTCACCAAGTGTGCTGTAGAATGACTACGCACCGACTGAGGTGAGGACTGAAAATCAGCTCTTGGGACTCTCTTAACTAGCTGACAGATAACAGATTTAGTAAGATTAATAATCTTTTGAGTGTTTATAGTGTCAGGCAAACTGGGGTGAGGGGTGCCCTGTGGAGGAGAAAAAGCTTAAAGAGGGATGTATAGTCCATCCAGTTTCCTGCAGGAGAGATCAAATAAGAACTTAAAAGTGACTTTGAACTTGGTTGCATGGATGTCACCGGTAACCTTACTTAAGAGGAGCACTTTCCATGTACTAGAAGGGAGTTTAATTTAGGCTGTACTTAAATCATGAATTGAAATACAGATGAGCGTTAGGCAGGGGCTCACAGGCAAGTTGTTTTTTGTTTTGTTTGTTTTTGTTTAAGTTAGGAGGCGTTGGAACGTGATCATGGTATGGCCCAGACAGAACTGGCCAGGAAATTTGCGAATGACGACGCGGTTTCCAAAACGCCAGATGTAAGGAGTTGTCCTGGCGTCACAATGCCTCAACTATTCTTTTACCCTTTCAGCCATTTCTAGGGCGGGGGCCCTTCCACATAAAGTGCGGGCAAAAAGTGGAGGACAATCACCCCTCCATCAGATCTGAGTCATGTTTGTGACAGCAGGGAGTAGGGATGGGACTACGTGAATTGAATGAAATGCCCAGGTTCCCATGCATTTTGGAATTCAGTGACTGGGTGGCTTCATGCTGGAGGGAGCTAGGGAGACTCATTCACATTTTCCGGCCCGGCACTCACACCCTCCATTCATCATTTTTCCTTTCCATTTCCCTAACAGAGTTGAAGCCAGGGACAAAGCTTTCTTCCCTCTCCCACCTCAGGTTGACCTTCCGCCCCCAAGCCCACCGCTAGCCCTTCTCCGGCCACGTGACCCCCCTCAGCCCCCGTGACTCGCAGCCTCCGACCCCTCCCCTCCGGCTACAGCCCGCTTTACCCCGCCCCTCTAACCCACGTGACAGCCTCTTTCCTACCTGACTGGCTTCTCCCTTTCCCCCGGGCCGGACCCGGCCGCCGTCTCAGCTGCCCGACTCCAAAATGGCAGCCGCGCACAGCGCACACCCGAGCCGCTGGACCTCCCTGACTCCCGGGCCGCCCCCATCTCTCTCTCTGCCTCCCTTCTTCGGCCTTCACCTACACGCCTCCGGATTGGCCGCTAGGAATCCCGCCCCTCCAGAGCCCCGCCTGCTATTGGTCACGGTAGGCTGCCCTTCAGAGAGGCGTGCCCCCGCCGCCCCCCGCCCCGGGAGGTATTTTCCATTCCGGTGGGGGGTTGGGGGGAGGGGGGAGGGGAAAGGGTAAAGGGGGGAGGCGGCCGGGGAAGGGGGTGGGGGCCTGGCGGGGGCATCCGGCAGAGCTGGGGTCCCTGGGCTCCGTCCAGAGGAAACGAGACTGCGCTCGATCGGGCAGTTGGAGGGGACGGGACGGGAGCGGCGGGCGGACTCGCCCTCTCCGTGACTGCGCCGTCCGGGCCCGTCCGCCTGGCCGCAGGTGCCCCTGGATGAGGCCGCCCCGCGCGCCCGGACCGGTGAGTGTCCCCGCAGCCCGCGCCCGGCCCGCGCTTGTTCCCGGCCCCCCGCGCCGCCGTTAGCGGCCGCCTGCGGGTCCTCGGGTGCCCGCGCCCGGCGCAGTCCGCCTCCGGCCAGCGCCTCCACACCCCGGGCTGAGGCAGCGCCGGCCCTCGGGCCGGGAGGAGACGGCGGGCGGGGGACGGCGAGTTCGGGCCGCGAGCCCTGTGCAGACCGCGCTGCGCGTAGTGGGGGCTTGCGCTTAGTAGGCTCTCGATGCATTTCTGATGAATGATTTTTCTGGTTGGAGGGACGTGGGGCGCCTAAGGGGAAGGGGGTCGTTCGGTGCCTGTAGGAGGGAGTTCGTGATAGGGGTCGGAGGGAGGCCACCGGAGACTGCGGGGGCAGTTAACGCGTGCTGCGGGGAAGGGGCCAACTGGCCAGGTCACTTGGGCTCTCGGGCTCCGATCCGGGGGGTCTTCAAGGTCGACGAGAAGCGGTCCGCTGGGAGATGAGAGAACTGGGGAACTTGGATGGGGAAGTGACCAGAGCACCTCCAGGGCTTTAACGCGAGGTGGAAAGGGATGCGCAGGCGGCCGTTGGAAGACCCTTCTGCAACTACTTGGGCTCCTACGATTCTTTGGTGCTGGGATTTGGGCATTCAAGTAGCCGAAGCGAACTGACTTTCTGGGGAGGGAGTTGCATTTAAAGAAGGATGCTAAGAAGCAGTTTAAGTACACATGTCGATTTGGTTCCAAACTTTGGAAGGCTGGGGGACTGGATTCACGAGGTGATTTCTGACATTTATTTTGGCAATCCACCCGGGAGGAGGCTTGCTGCTGGAGCTTGTCAGTTACCCGTTATTTTAAAATGTATGTACATGTTTGATGTTGTTTTACCAGTTACTAGTTTTGCTGGAAATGCTCATAACTGTACCATGAAATTCTTGCAGACGCCGTTATATCCGCTGAATATCCTTTCTTCAGGTCTCTGAACCTATAGCTGTGGCTTACTTCTTCCTGACGTAACATTTAGAGTGGACTGACTATGCTGTTAGAATTTGCTACTTAAACTTTTAGTCTACAAGATTATTAAGTAATTCACATGCTTTCTGTCCCTTGCTTTTAAGTGTTTCTTTACAAGGTCAACTTTAAGTATTGTGCTGAGAAGATGCTGGTAATGTAGCAGCTCTAGAAAGCAAATCAGGATGAGCTTTCTAACAGTTCAATATTAATGTCAGATGCTTAATTTAATTTTAGTAATCTTGTATTTGCATAACACTCTTGAAAATGGGTTAGGACGGTAGAAAATGCATACCAGGGTCAGGCTGTGGAGGTCCACAGATTCTACCTCTGGCATCCCTTTGAGATTCTTCAAGTCATTGAGAAAAGGAAGCTAAGAATTGCACAGCTAGATCTTTTCATCTTTTAAATATTTTCTTAATCACATGTATGTTAAATGACTAATTCCTCACAATTTAAAAAAGGAAAACTTTTTTTTTTTTTTTTTTGGTAGGGAGTACTTAAACATATCTGAGAAAATTTGTGAATGATATGTTGCTCTGTAATGTAATTCATCAGAGAAAAATGTTCTCCAAAAAAGTACTAATATTTTCATTTGTCACCTTTTTAGTTTTTCAATAACTGATGGATAATTACAATTTTTTCTCTTTATTGTCCTTGAATTTTACTGTTTGTCCTTAGGGAGAATGTACTGGCACACAAAACAGTAGCCTAAAATATTGAAACCTAACACCTTTTAGCATTATAATGGCTTCTACATTATTCACCTTGAGACTCATCTATGGTAAACTAGTGGTCCTGAGGGCTTTCCCTTCTCACCTTAGTTAATAATGGACTTTTCTCCTTTTGTAGAACCAGGGAAAAATAATGTTTAATGCCTGCAAAGTAATGATAATAGCTAAATAGATGGAGAATGGGAAGCTTGGAAAAAAAGATGTATGTACAAGAGTCATGTTTCTTTTAGAGGTGGGAGAGTAGGTGGTGGAGATGATTATTTTGCAGGTCAGGAAACCAAGGCCCAGAACCGTGGAAAGGGACTAAATTGGTAGGTAGTGAGAGAGCCAGGATGGGTGGGCAGGTCTCCGGACTCTAGTCCAGAGTTTTTCTACATTATCACATTCACATTGTTTATTTCTAAAGAGTTGCAGTGCCAACTGTAAATGGTTTTTGGATTATTTGTGATGTTGTTCTCTGCTAAGGATGGGGAAGTTTGAATTGACTACATTGATACATGAAATGATATAAAACAGGATAAGCTTTTATTGAAAAGTTTTAAACAATATGGCTCATTGTTAGTGGAAGTGCTGATATTTCTTTTTCATTGGAAAGAGACAAACTGTCATGTCATCTAGATTAAAATATTAGATGAGCTTGGAGCAGGTTTGTGTTCTGTGATTTTTATGCTAAAACTTAATTGCTTACAAGATCTTCAGAATTCAAAAGGTTCCTGTATTTTCCAAGTAAATTATATGAAAATTATTCTCGGTAAATGTAGTTTTGTTATGTTAAAATGGGCTTTAGTACCTTTAAAAATAAGAGCAATAGTAGAATTACTTGACAATTATGAAAACACAGTTTCTATCATAGTTGTAATAGAGAACGACTGACTTTGTATTTCAGCGGCTTAATAACATTGATGTCTGGCAGATGATTTAGCCACTGTGTACTTTAGGTTTCCTTATCTGTAGAGTGAGGGTAGTAGTAAATAACCACCTCATAGGAGAGTAGTGAGGATTCAAAGTGTTTCTTTCCTTAGCACACAGTAAGAGTGCAACAGATATTGGACACTATTCTTATGGCTCATTAGGTGTGTACAGACACTTGTGTGCCCATTTGTTTCTTCACTATTAATGAAGTCACTTTGAGGCTACCAAAAACTCCTAGATAAATACATGATCACCTAAGAGTCTATCTTACAAGGCTTTTAGTGCAGCTGATGCCCTCATGTTTGTTTTCTCCTTCCTCTGCTTGTCTTGCACCTTTAATTAGGTATGTGTATCAAGTTAGAGTGTGTCTGATTTTCTAAATGTCATCTGGAAACCTTGTTGCAGTAACATTATTCTAGAATCAAAATACCAGTAATAGATTTGCAGGTATTCTAGTGAAAATGCGGTGAATTCCAAAGGCTTACTGGGTAAGATTAGGTAAGGAAATCAGGAATTTATAAGATATGTTATTCATTACAACTCCTTTCTGTCAATGAAGCCAAGAGAAAATCCTTGAACCTTGTTTTCTATTAAGTGAATGTTTTGATAACTTCATTTATTATATTGTTGGGTTTTAGTGGTAAAATTTGTGTAATTCCAACTTTGTAACAATTTGTTTTTTACTTTGCTGTAACCCAGTTCTAATTAGTATGAACATGTGGTTTAACAGGTGTTTTTTAAATGACAGTGGTGGACTTTTCCTACATATTCTTTGGTTCTGCCTTACCAGGTTCTTCTCTTGCTTTTATAACAGCTCTTCTGCTTGTCATTCCCTTGACTTTGGTTCTCATGCACCTTAACTTACTGTCACAACATGTAACTTACTGTCATACATGAGTGTACTTTTTTAAGTCTCTTTTTAAATATAATTTCAGTGATTTTTTTTAAAAAATCACATATTTTTAATTACCCATATTTTTAGAATTTCATTGAATTGAGTCCATTTTACAGGTTAGAGATTAAAAGCAGAAGTAAGTGTAGCTCAAAAGCATTTTTATTATGTTAGTTGTAGATTCATGCTATTTTTTTTAGATCTCAGTCAGGCATTTTGTGGGTAGATACTTCAGGTGATAAATACATGGGTCATCCCTTTAATCTGAGATCCAAAAGTGTATAATTCTAATCTCAGGCTGATTTCATAGGTGATCAGAGTTCTTTGGTAGGTAATCAGCTCACTTTAGGGTACAGGTTGAAACGGCGCCTCCTCCTAGTTCCCCGCCATCTTGTCTCCCCCTATCCCTTTAATCTGAAATAAGCGTTACATGGAGCTATCAAAAGCTTTCAGGATCATATTTTTCTTTCCCTGATACAGAATTTTAATGTTTGAGAGTGACCAACACCTAATCTTCTTTTGATTAACTATTATAATAAAGATTATGAAATTATTACAGTTTATTGGTCAATTTTGGAATCATGAAATTCTTTTAGGAATTTTGTAGAACTGACATGCAGATCTTTTCTTCCAATCAATTACATAATCTAATTATGGGAATAAAATATTTAAGTATGGTTTCAAGAGACATTAGAAATACCATGTAATTGCGGCGCCTGGGTGGCTCAGTGGGTTAAGCTTCTGCTTTCGGTTCAGGTATGGTCTCAGGGTCCTGGGATTGAGCCCCGCATTGGCGGGGGTGGTGGGGTGGTGGTGGTGGTGTCTCTGCTCAGCAGGGAGCCTGCTTCCCCTTCTCTCTCTGCCTACCTCTCTACCTACTTGTGATCTCTCTGTCAAATAAATAAAATCTTAAAAAACCTGAAATACTGTGTTATAATAAAATATAACCAATTATTGCTCAATTTCATTAAGTTGCAATTTTTTTATGTTTAAAAATAATTATGGCATTGTGAATTGCCAGTTATTCATACTTAAAATTCACGGACACAAGGACTGAGTATGGACCATGCAAACTACTTTCTTAGCTTCAATGAAGATGTTAGAGAATGACCAAAGGAAACTACGAATCATTTTCCTTACTCAATAAATTCTTTTTCTGAGTTAGCCAATTATCTTACTTTTTCATGGGTAATGGAGAGAAGGCTTTTGAATCTGGTTAGAGCAAAAGTAATATTGAAGGGTAACTGGCTGGACTGTTGCTTCATGTTAATATTTGGTAAATTTGCATCTGAGTAGTTTAACTGAGAATTAGTTAGCTCCCTTTATTGTACATGTAGGTGAAAAAGCCCAAGGAATGACTTGAGAGAGTTCATAATCATAATGACACTGCCAAGTACAGTAGAGCAAGAATATATTTCCACAGTTTCTCTATCAGTCTGTAAGCCTTTTGCTCATGTGATGTTTAATACCAAAATTAAATTTACCTTTGATTTGATGAAGTGTCATACAATAATCTTTTATCAAAGCTAATAATAAGTGAGGAAGATAATTTTAAAAAGTATTTTCGAAGGGGTGCCTGCGTGGCTCAGTGGGGTAAGCATCTGCCTTTGGCTCAGGTCATGATCTCAGCGTCCTGGGATCCAGTCGCACATCCGGCTTTCTGCTCAGTAGGGAGCCTGCCTCTCTGCCTACTGTGATCTCTCTGTCAAAGAAATAAATAAAAATCTTTAAAAATTTTTTTTTTGAAATAGGCTTATTGCTCTGGGATTGTCTTCAAATTATGACTTCCTTATTTTATTTGAAGATTCCTATAACCAGGAATAATATCCAGTCTTTCTGTTCTGGGCAAGATTCTTCAGGTAGATGTGGTAATCAAGTATTGATATACTATATTTCAAGCAATTAAAAAGTTAGAAGCTTACTTAAATAATGTATATATACTTAAAATGGAAAAGGAAAGGTAGAGTGTTGGAACAGGAATGATTTGGGAGCTGAACTTTAAGCCTTCATATATAGTGGGTAGTCAGAGAAAGGGGAGTTAAGAATTGGAGGTTGAAATATAGTTGAAATATGAAATAAGTGAGAAATATGGAGGAAAATCAGGATTTTGGGGACGCCTGGGTGGCTCAGTTAGTTAAGCAGCTGCCTTCGGCTCAGGTCATGATCCCAGGGTCCTGGGATTGAGTCCCATGGAGCCTGCTTCTCCCTCTGCCTCTGCCTGCCTCTCTGTCTGCCTGTGCTCGCTCGCTCTCTCTCCCTCTGTCTCTGACAAATAAAATCTTTAAGAAAAAAAAATCAGGATTTTGTATGATTTTTAACCCTAACATAGACCCTGGGTTCTGCAGATTAGTGTGTCTTTGTGTATGGAAAACAGGTGAAATATTCCAAAGCTGAAGAATAAACTTACTAAACATTAAATGAAATCTATTGGGAGAAGTCCAGGTATGTTTTTTAGGGGTTAAAATATGCACATAGCCAAAGGGGAGCTTATTTATCTAATTATTTAGTCTTCAACTTTAATTATTAACATGAGACAGTAGTCCAGCCTCATTACCCTTCAGGTGATCAGTGCTGGGACTAATTTTATATAACGTTTTTTTCTTTTTTATAAATGATTTAAAAGACAGACTGGCAGTGAAAGTTGCCAGATTTGCAGCTGATTCTGTGTGCTGTTCCAGGTAGTTGACAGCCAAGCCAACAAGGAGAAGCTATAGGAACATCCTTTGAGTTTCTGTGTGCAGAGAACAAGATAATGAATTTAGGAGAAGATACTCCAAATTATATTTACATGACCTGAGTTGTGACCCGGAAAGGGGATCCAGAAGTCTTGGAGATAGCTTCTATGAGTGCATTAATTGTAGTTGTTGCTGGGCCACAAAGTCCTGAAATGTATTAAGGTTAAAGTTGTTGGGCATAGTTCTGAAGATAAAAATGATGTCCATGAAAATAATTATAAAAGAGATTGTTTGTTTGTTTTTGACTGTTCATTATGTTCCAGGCTAAGTGATTTGCAGTCATTTTTTTCACTGAATTCTCCAAACATTTCTGAAAGGGAAGTAAATTGTCCAGTTTTCTCAAAAAAGAAAATTTGATTCAGGGAAGTTAAGTGACTTTCCCAAGTTACCCAGTATGTGGAGTAGGGACTAAGGCCCTCATCTTTTGATTGTTAATCTAAATGTTTCCCAAGATATTAACAGGCATCTTTTAAAACTTACAACAGTTTAATTTAGGGTTAATGAAATGCTGTTTTTCTCCTTTGCTGTGGCAGTTTTGAATGCCATTACCAGGAGAGATCATATCTATATACTTTGAGAGGATTTGGAGACATTCCTTAAATTCCTGGTATTTTAAGGAAAGATAAGGGTTCTTTTGGTGTACAGTTTTACCCTAGAGATTGGAAAGTAGCACAGGCCATCCATAAAATGTTTCTCCTCTTCACTATAAAATACTGGATTATTAATGGGCATTAATAAGGTAACATTATTTAATAAGAAAATCTTGTTTGGTAGAAAAGACACCAGAGTTAAGAGTCCACATACCTGGATTCTTCCAGTGGTATGATAGAAGTGGTGTGAGAAAACATTAGGATAGCATTGAAATAGGTGTAATACGTTTGCTCTGGGAGTAGGGGAAGGCTTGAGATGTGTCTTGAGAGATGACCTGGTGAAGAGGGATTATGGAGTTCTAGGCAGAGGGAATAGCACTATGTTGGATGAATAATAACTTTTTTGAACTGCAGTTTCCTCAGATGAGTTATAAAGTATCTTAAATTTTACGTAGATGAGCAGCATCTGCTGTATATTGTTGACCTTAGAAATAAAACCGCAAGCCATTTTACTGGCAAAAATGGCTTTACCTGGAAATAGCAGAGAATTGCAATCCTAAACAAGCAAGTGATGGCAAAACCACAAGCAAGTCTAGAGAACAAAGGAAAGGATCTCTCTTTTATAGAGCAAAGGGAGAAAGTGAGAGAACTGTTATAAACAAAAAGTTCATTGGATTAAGCTAGCAGAAGTATAGCGGCTTTCATTGGCTGAGTTGTGACAGTCTCTCATTGGCTGGGCTGTTGCTCCTCCTGCTGGAATAGTAAAGTAGCAGTTAAAGGAGTACTGACTTGCAAGGTACCTCTCTTCCTGTTGGGTTTTCAGTGGACTAAAGTGGTAGGGCATGAGAGCTCCCCCTCCTGGCCTCCTGACTCCATTCTAAATGAGGTTTCCTTGTGTCCTTTTAATTTTGACAGTATAAACTGCCATCTACCGCCCCCCCCCCCTTGATATTTGTTGATTTTGGAATCCCCCAAAATAAGGTTGCAATATCAAATGAGTAAGTATATGTGGAAGTACTTCATAAGATTTTAGGTGCTCTACCAAGAAGAGTGATAGAGGAATACTGATGTTCTTGTAAAGGGCGGACAAAGAGGGTATTAGAAAAACTTAGATAGCCGGGGAAGGAAAGTACAGAGGAGTGACAGTAGGAATGGGAAAGGGAGTTGTTAAAGATGAAGGAAAAGGATAGACGTGAAGAAATTGGAGTTATAGTTCTTTGTGCCTGTCGATCAAAAGGAGGGTAGTAAGTCTGTAACTGAAGACTTAGCATTAATTTATGGTAAGGATGAAGCTTACCAAGCCACTCACTTTTGAAATGGTTTACTCACTTTCCCATTTAGTCTACACTGACCATGGTAATAAGAATATGACAATAAGTTAATTGAGAGTTGGCTGTATCTTCTGATGGTTTGTTCACTCATTACTTCTGTACAGGTTTAGGTAATGGCTTTAAATAGTGTAAGGGAGATCATTAAAAATAAAGCAAGCTGGACTGATTATTTATTCTAGATTATTTTTTTTAAAGATTTTATTTATTTATTTGACAGACAGAGATCAGAAGTAGGCAGAGATACAGGCAGAGAGGAGGAAGCAGGCCCCCTGCCGAGCAGAGAGCCCGATGTGGGGCTCGATCCCAGGACCCTGAGATCATGACCTGAGCTGAAGGCAGAGGCTTAACCCACTGAGCCACCCAGGCGCCCCCTATTCTAGATTATTTTATTAAAAATGAAAGGGTATAGTGTGTTTAAGGAGGAGGATAAAGTTTGATCTGTCAAAATGAGTACAAAAGAAAATTAGGAAATCAGACTAGAATCAAGGTAGAATGAACAAGCTGTTAATGGTCTCATATGCCATACATGGAGTTTGAGTTTTTATTTTGTTTTGTAGCAGGGGAAGTGACATAGTTTGCTGTCAAAGGATACTGGTTATAGTAGTAGTAAAGGGAAGCATTGGTGGAAGAGAAATTGGAGGTATTTATTCTCTAAATCATACATATGGCAGGGTAAGTGAATGAGGCATTCTGTCTGGCGTCCCATAGGTAGATCATAGGCAGGGATGCCATTTAAGATTCTGCTCTAGTTCAGGAAAGTGATTATGATGGTCTGAATTAAGGGATTTGTAGTGGGGATAGAAACAAGAGTACTGATACCACAGATATATAGGAGTTTAAGCCCTCCAGACTTGGTAAGTGTTTGCAGGTGATAGAAGCTGAGGATGAGTCTAAGGTTTCTGACTTGGCAGTTGAATAATACGTGCAAGTTTGAGAGGGGCGAATAGTGGGTTTGTGTTCAGGTAAGTAGTTACGCTTTTTAGATGAGTAATAACATAACCAAAACATCAGATAAAAATATGGGTCTAGCTCAGAAGTGTGGCCAGGTTTATAGATAGGATTTAGAAGGCAAATGTTTAGAGTTGAAGCTTGTGAAGGTGAGTAATGACCATAATTCCTAAATAATAATGTACACAGAACAAAAAGCAACTGCCAAAACTGGCACTTAGTTCAAGAGTGTGGGCAATTTTTTAATATTTACCTTTTGTCCCCCCTCAACTCAACCCCCCCCACCTAACCTTAAAAACAATATGTAGAAACATCTGCCAGAAATATATTTTAGTGTCTTTGGAACAGTATATCACAATATACTGGCCTTCCAGGACAACACTGGGAATTCATAACAAATGCACTTTCTTACTCCTCACTGAAACTCTCTTTGGAGTCTTGTTTGCTTCCTTGGGCTGGTGAGGTGGTCTAAACAGATACTGAAGTCTGAAGGCCTTTTCACCTTCTTTAAAAATCTAGTCCAGAGAAGCTCTGGACTAATCAACCGTCTCTTTGCTTCTCTTTCTCTCCTACCTTTTAGCATTATAGAGCTTAAGATTCTGGCAAATAGAATGCATTCCAAGAGGGAAAAGTAAAAACATCACAAGAGAAAGAACCTTAAACAGAACTGTAATCTTTTCAATTTTCTTCCAAAGGTTCTACGCTCTAAGCCAGGGAATGGAGTTGGTGAGTCATTAAGAGGAGGTGTCCAAACTCAGTAAAATAAATAGCCCATCTTTTAGGAGAAAGATCTTCAAGTGCTGAGGGAATTTGGAAAAAATCTGAGGTGGTTTAGTACTTAGTGGAAAAGATGAGTTTTGGGTTCAGTTTGAGGTAGAAAGTCAAGACTGTGAAGCAAACAGTAAGAATACCACTATTAAGAGGTCAAGAAAACTACCAATGTAGTAGAGCATTAAGGAAAAAAAGCAAAGGATCTGGTCAACAGGATTCCTTATCTAAAATGTATAGTTTAAGTTCGAATTAATGAGAAATTAGGGTAGTTATAGGATCAAAGACTAAAATTTGGAACTGGAGGTCTATGGAGGACACAAGAAATTTGAACACAGGACTATTGTGATCATAATTGAAATAGCAATTAAGGGGGCGCCTGGGTGGCTCAGTGGGTTAAAGCCTCTGCCTTCAGCTCAGGGTCCTGGGATCGAGCCCCACGTCGGGCTCTCTGCTCAGTGGGGAGCCTGCTTCCTCCTCTCTCTCGCTGCCTGCCTCTCTGCCTACTTGTGATCTCTGCCTGTCAAATAAATAAATAAAAATCTTAAAAAAAAAAAAAGAAATAGCAATTAAGCATCTATAGAAAATGACAACTGTTATATACAGTTTATAATGTATGTGGTACTGTTTAATTTATAAACTCCCTAAATCTCTTATGATTTCTTTTTTTGTTATTATATATATGCTTCTGTAATAGTGGTTCTCAAACTTCCCTGGGTATAAAATTTATATGAAGCCCTTTTTTTTTTTAAAGATTTTATTTATTTATTTGACAGAGAGAAATCACAAGTAGGCAGAGAGGCAGGCAGAGAGAGAGAGAGGAGGAAGTAGGCTCCCTGCCGAGCAGAGAGCCCAATGCGGGACTCGATCCCGGCACCCCGAGATCATGACCTGAGCGGAAGGCAGCGGCTTAACCCACTGAGCCACCCAGGTGCCCGAAGCCCTTGTTTAAAATACAGATTCATCCATGTTACATGTAGCAGTAGTTAGTTCCTTTCAGTTGCTGAGTAGCATTCCGTTGTATGGATATACTATAATTTATCTATTACTGTAGGAAGAGCGTGTATCTGGTCTTCAACTTCTAGGAGTAATGCTCCCACGAACATTCTTGTACAAGGCTTTTGTGACATGAATATTCCTTATTTGTGGGTGACTACCTAGACATCGAATTGCTGGGCTATAGGATGGGTGTAGGTTTAACTTTATGAGAAACTGACAGAACAATTTCCGAGGTAGTTTTACCATTTTATACTCCCACTAACAATGTCCCCTCTCAATTTCTTTTACAGAAGAGTTGGGTACAATTGATGTTCTTCCCTTAAATGCTTGTTGGAATTCACCAATGAAGCTATCTTGGCGTGGAAGGTTGTGTGTGTTTGTTTTTTTATGGAAAGGTTTTCTTAAGGATTTAATTTTTAAATAAAAAGATATAAGATTGTTCTGTTTCTTTTTAGTCCTGTTTCAGTAATTTGTGTCTTGAAGCATTTGTCTGTTTCACCTTTCCTCTCATGATTAGTCTGGCTAGGGCTTAATCAATTTTATCAGTCCTTTCAAAAATCAACTTTCAGTTTTGTTGATTTTTCTCTGTGGTTTATCTCTTTTCTAGTTCATGCGTTGATCTTTCATTAATTCCTTACTTCCTCCTCCCTTTGAGTTAACTTGTTATACTTTTTCTAGCTTTTAAGGCAGAAGTTTAGATCATTGAATTAAGAATTTATTTTAAAAGATTATCAACTTTTAAAGCCATAAATTTGCAGTATTATTTTCATTCAAAATATTTTCTTTTTTCATTTGTAATTTTTTTCTTTGACCTATGATTGCTCTGAAGTGTTGTCAAATAATTTCCAAATATTTGGGATTTTGCAGGTATTTTGTTACTGTGTTCTCATTTAATGCCATTTTGATCAGAGAACATATTCTTAATAATTTCAGTCCATTTATACTATGTGATTGGTTTATGTCCCAACATGTGTATCTTGGTTAATGTTCAATTTGTACTTGAGAAAAATGTATCTTCTCTTATTGGGTGCTGTGTTCCGTAAATATCAGTTAAGTTAGGTTGGTCTTTGTATATCTCCTTATATTTTAACCAATTTGCTATTTACTTGTTCTGTCAAGAAGAGAGTTGAAATTTTCACATACAAGTTTAGATTTGTCTGTTTCTCCTTTCAGTTCCTTTAGATTTGTTTCATATTCTAAGCACTGTTGCATGTGTTAACAGCACATTTAGGGTTGAGTCTTGTTGATGAATTGACCCCTCTGGGGTCAATTACTGGTAATTTCTCTTGTTCTGAAGTCTCTGTGTGATACTAAAATTTCCTTTGATTAATATTTGCATGGTGTATCTTTTTCCATCCACTTACTTTTAATCTATTTATGTCATTTATATTTCAAGTGCCTTTTTGGTACAAAGCATGTAGTTGGGTCTTGCTTTTTTATCCAATCTGACATCTTTATAATTTGGTATGTTTAGACTGTGTTGGCAAAACTATGACTGGCAGACCAAATTTGGCCTACTGCCTGTTTTTTGTTTTTTGTTTTTGTTTTTTTTTTTTTGCTTTGTTTTGTTTTTTAAGATTTTATTTATTTGTCAGAGTGGGAGAGTGAGAGAGCACAAGCAGGGTAAGGGGTAGAGGGAGAAGCAGACTCTCCACTGAGCAGAGAGCTGGATACAGGACTTGATCCCAGGACTCTGGGTTTGTGACCTCAGCCAAAGGCAGACACCCAACTGACTGAGCCACCCAGGCATCCACCTGTTTATGTGAATGTTTTATTGGGACACAGTCATGCCCATTCATTTACATACTATCTCTGGCTGCTTCTGTGCTATGATGTCAAGGTTTAGTAGTTGGGATAGAGACCATTTGTCCTTTAGTGACCATCTGGTCATACAGAGACCATTTTAGTCCTTTAAGCCTAAAATATTCTGTGGCTTGCCAACACTAATTTAGAAAAAGTTTGCCAACCACTAATTTAGACCATTTACATTTAATATAGTTATTGATATGGTTGGATTAAAATGTACTGTTTTATTGTTTGTGTATTGTTTTTTTCCCCCCTTGGTTTTCTATCTGCTTTTGGATGGGTTATTTTTAATAACAGTTTACCCTCAAATAATATGCCACTTCATGTATAATGCAAAAATCTTACATATTGATATACTTTCAATTCCTCTCATCCTTTGGGCATTTTTTTTTTTTTTTTTGGTCATACATTTTGATTTTATGCTTTAAATTCCATTACTGGTTTTTGCTTTT
Organism: Mustela nivalis; assembly: GCF_964662115.1. Lineage (NCBI taxonomy): Eukaryota > Metazoa > Chordata > Mammalia > Carnivora > Mustelidae > Mustela > Mustela nivalis. Next base: position 78,370,207 of record NC_139027.1, read on the forward strand.
GATAGGCACTTACCTTTTAGAGTAATTAAAAATGAGAAAAATGGAGCTGTCTGGGTGGCTCAGTTTGGTTAAGCTCCTGCCTTGGGCTCATGTCATAATCCCAGGGTCCTCAGCAGGGAGGCTCCCTCTGCCTCTTCCCCTCTGCTTGTATGTCCTCTCTCTCAAATAAGTAAAATCTTTTAAAAAATGAGAAAAATGTCTTTAATATTTACCTTCATTTTAACCATTTCTTTAGATATTTATTTCTTTGTGTAGATCCAAGTTTGTGGATATCCTATTCCTTTTGTTTGAAAACTTCCCTTTACAAATTTCTTATAGTGTAGCTTCCCCCACCCCCTTATTTTGCTTTTAATTTTGAAAGCTATTGTTAGTGGATACAGAATTCTAGGTTTTCACTTTTCCCCCCCTCCTTTTAGCACTTTAAAGATTTTTTTTTTTTTTACTTTTTTAGCTGCATAGCTACTGACAAGAATTCTATGGTGATTCTTACATCTGTTTTCCTATATATAATATACCTTTACCCTTTGGTTGCTCCTAAGATTTTTCTCTCTTTGATTGGATTTCAACAACTTTACTATGATACTCCTTAGTTTGGTTTCATTTTTGTTTATCCTGGGACTTACTAAGAAGCTCATATTGTTTTCATCATATTTGTGAAATTTTTAGCCATCTCTCTTCAAAATTTTAGATTCCCAAATGTTTCTTTGCTCCTCAGACTTCAGTCCTACATGTGTTTTTTGGGCAGGTCATTGAAGCTCTGTCCATTTTTCTTCCAAACTATTTTTCTTTCCATTTAGTTTGAAAAGGTTTTCTTGCCCTGTCTTCAGGTACACTGATTTTTTTCTTAAGTTTCCTTTGTCTAATATGCTCTTATTTCCATCCAGTTAATTTTTAATATCAGGTATATTTATTTATAGTTCTAGAATTACCACTGTTTTTCTTAAAAATAATTTCCCTTTTTCTGTTGAAATTTCTATCTTTTCTTCCTTATGTTCATCTTTTTCTTTAAGCCTTTAAATTTTTTTCTAAATACTGTTTTAAAGTCCTTATACTAAAAGTTCTCAGGGAGCCTGGGTGGCTTAGGTTAGGTGTCCAACTCTTGCTTTGGACTTAGATCGTGGTCTTTGGGTCATGGGCTCAAGCCCTGCATTGGGCTCTGCACTCCATAAGGAGTCTGCTTGAGATTCTTTCTCCCTCTCTCTCTGTCCCTCCCCCTACTCGTGTACAAACATTGTCCCCACCACCGCCCTGCCAAATAAATAAATCTTTTTTAAAAAATAAAAAATAAAATCTTTCTATTAAAAGTTCTTCTACTCTCTATCACTTCTACATCCTGATTGTAAGTTACCATTTCTCATTTTTTCCTATGTCTGTAATTTTTATGGAGTTAATGTTGAGTGTCTTGATTTTTTTTTTTTTTCCTTTCTTGAGTACTAAGTTTTGTTCTGGCAGGCAGTTAATTTATTTGTGGATCAGCTTGATCTTTTGAGTTTTGTTTTAAGGTTTTTTTGGGTTTGGGTTTTGGCAGTTCTAGAATAGCTTTCAGTGTAGGGCTAGTTTGGGCCCACTCCTGAGGCGTGCCCCTTCTTGTGTCTTCCTTGATTGCCTCATGTCTTCATCAAGGTTTATTCACCCTAAGTTGGCGGAAACTGAATGATCCTGGCCCTGTGTGAACTTTGGGAGTTGTTTGGGTTGGAGCTTCCCAGCATTTGATATTTTTTTGGAAGTTGTTTTCTGTCTAGCCTCATAGATTTCCATACAACACATACGCAGATTGGTATTTAGCTGGAAATTCAAGGACACTTCTTGGGGGTTTTTGGAGCATTCATATTTAGTTTCTTCCTTTGTGGTATTATGCTACAAATTCTAGCTTTCTCAGACTTCTCAAATTCCAACCTCTGTCCTCTCAACTCAGTGAGACTATTACCTCTACTTGGGTTCTGTTGCATGTGCTATGGTTCCACGGGGAAACCTGGAACAGTCTTGGGCTCACCTCATTTGTTTTCCTTCTTTCAAGGATCATGTTTCCATATGACCTGTTGTCTACTAGCTGGAAACAGTTGTTTTATATTTTGACTAGTTTTCTACTTGTTTATGGCAGGAGGACAGTTCTGGACCTTGTTTTATTCTCTTTTGCCTTCATTTTTGAAGGATATTTATTCTGAATATAGAATTTCAAGTTGATAGCATTCCCCCCACGCCCTTGTAACACTTTAAAGTCATCATTTAAATATCCTCTAGCTTAAAATTTCTGATAAGAAGTTAGCGATTATTTTTACTGTTGTCTTTTGGTATAGTATGTCTTTTTTTGCTCTTCTGGCTGCTTTAAAGGGTCTCTGTTTTTCTCTTTATCTTTGGTTTTAAGCATTTTATTTATTCCAGAACTAGCTTAACCCTGATACAGAGGTATGGCCTTTCTAGGGTGTCTATTAAATGCATGTGATGTTCAGTGAGGTCTCTCCATTCTAACTGCAGAATTTGAATGTCTCCCAGACCTTTGCAAGCTCAAATAGTTGTTCACCTCACACTCTGTATGTCGTTTTCCCCCCAAATTTTATTCTTTGGTCTCAAGGAATCTTATCTTGTGCATGTGCAGGTTAGTCTCCAGGCAAAGAATTAGGAGATCTCTCTACAAATTTTTGAAACTTTTTCTCTCCACAGCTCCCTTCTTTCTTGTATTCTGCCTCTTAAATTCCAGTGACTTCATTAGCTTTAAACCTTAAGTTCTGTTTCCTCAATTCAGTGAGATCTCTGTGCTCTTTTCGGGTTTTCCTTCCCTGTGGCACAAAAAGAATATCAGGGCATTCCGGAATCTTTGTTTCCCTTTGCTCAGGAATCACAGACCTGCACTGCCCAATCTCTGCAAATAATATTTTATGTTTGTTGCTCAGTTTTATGGTCATTTACAGAAGGAGGTCTAGCCCAGTACCAGCTACCACATCATAACTGTAAACAGATTTGTAGGTTTTTAATGTTTCTTCTTTTGAAAAACTTTATAATTTTTGATATATTGTACTTTTTATTTAGCATATGGGTTCATCTTAAAGAATGGTAGCTCATCTTTTAATTTTTAAGCCATACCAGAGAGGTAGAAAGAAAATATTTGAAAAAAAATTTTTTTGAAAATTAAAAATAAATAAAAATTTCAAAGTAACATAGGAAGGAAGAAAACTCAGTATCTTAAAACCCAGAGTTTACTGTGATTGTCTTCATTATTTCAGACACCTGTTACTGCAAATATACACATAGAAGAATAACCTTAGCTTTTAAATGAATTTATGCAATTCATACTGTTTCAGTTAACTAATTTAATTAACAGAGGTAAATTTGTTTGAAAAACAACCTGGAAAAATTGTTTAACCACAGGTAAAAAAAATTTTACTACAAAATATTTTCCTCTAAGTTTATGAAGTAAACTTATGGAAAAAGCCTTGGAAGTGAGAATCATTATGTCATAGGTTGCATGCTTTATTAGGTCTGTCATATTAAAAGACTCAAGTGTTGGCAAATTCCTACTTTTGGTAGGAATAAATTGCATAAATTGATACAATTTTCTCTTTTTTTCTTTCTTTCTTTTTTTTTTAATATTTTATTTATTTATTTGACAGACAGATCACAATTAGGCAGAGAGGCAGGCAGAGAGAGGAAAGGAAGCAGGCTCTCTGCTGAGCCTGCTGGGCTCTCTGCAGGGCTCGATCCCAGGACCCTGGGATCATGACCTGAGCTGAAGGCAGAGGCTTTAACCCACTGAGCCACCCAGGCACCCAATACAAATTTCTAAATGACTGCTACCTTAACTCAGGCTGCTAGAACAAAATACCAAAAACTTACGGTATTAGAAACAACAGGGGGCTTATAAGCAGAATTTATTTCTCATAGTTCTGGAGGCTAGAAGTCCTAGGTAGGATGCCAGCATGGCTGGGTTCTAGTGAACCCTTTTTTAGGGTTGTCTCGTTTCCTCAAGTGGTAGAAAGAGGGCTGGTTAGCTCTCTAGCCTCTTATAAGTGCACTAATCCCATTCATGAGGGCTCCACCCTCATGACTGAATTACCTCCCAAAGGCCCCATTTTTCAAATACTGTCACATCAGAGATTAATTAGATTTCAACATGGGGACTTGGGCATATGCAAACACTCAGTTCATTACACTGATAATTTGGTAATATTCAGAATCCTTAAAATTGTTCATACCCTTTGCCTCAAAATTCCATCTTTAGGAATTTATTACAAGGAAATAAGGGATGCATGTAAATGTATGTGTGGGTATGTATTGCTTATTCATTACAGTGCTACTTATAATGTTTAAAAATGGGGAGCCTCTGAAATGGTTAGATTATGCTACTGTATGACCAAATACTATAAAACCATTATAGATCATGTTCTTTAAAATTTTTGTTCAGTATACTAAAAATGTGAGTTTTAGTATGTTTAAAAGATATAAGCTATAAGAAAATGTTCACAGTGCAGTAAACAAAAAAAGTAGGGTGATACTTTTGAGGTTTTTATAAAGGAAATCTTTATTTACGAGATAGGATATAAAACATGCTAACTGTTAGATTATGGGTTATTTTTCAATCAGCTCATATACTATTTAATGTTTTCCACATTTTCTATAATAAGCATGTACTACGATGTTAATAATCATATAAAAAGCAACTTGCTTTAGTTTTTCAAGTTGTGTTAAATTAATGATTGGGAGGATGAAGGAAGAATTTAAGTAATTTTTAGATTTCCCCCTCTTGATCATGCCCCTTTTCCTTTTTTTTTAATTTTTCAATTTTATTTCTTTATTTGACAGACAGAGGTCACAAGTAGGCAGAGAGGCAGGCAGAGACAGAGAGAGGGGGAAGCAGGCTCCCGACTGAGCAGAGAGCCCGATGTGGGGCTCGATCCCAGGACCCTGAGATCATGAGCTGAGCCAAAGGCAGAGGCTTAACCCACTGAGCCATCCAGGCACCCCGCCTCTTTTCCATTCTTGCAGATTCTGCAGCTTGAGCTTTATCAGTATAAATCTAGTGAAAGAGACATTTATTCTTACATTAGATGTGTATTCTATACTCTAAACTTTTTTTCTAAACTAAGGCAATCTCCCATGTTTTATAGTTTAAAATTGTGGGTTTCTATCAAACACTTCTTTGTACACTTGAAGAGATTGAATATTGCTTGCTTTTTTTCCTTTTTTCTGTATCCCAGAGCTTTTTGCTTCTTAAAGTTTTGTCTTACTACCTATACTACTACTGCTGTTAACTACCTACTGTGCCTACCTCCTTGAAGATGTAGATGTCCTTATATATAGAGAGAAGTAATAATGTTTAGTTTTCTCAATAAAATACTGTATTTGTATTTTTCTCCCTGGCATCTTGAGCCTATGGACCTGGTCTGGTGCTCTTCAGGAACTCACTAGTGACTCAGCTTCACATTTTTGCTATATATAGAACGTGTTAGAAATCCAACAGAGAAAGTTAATATTCAGAAGAAGAGACAAAAGAATGTTGTGGTTAATGAAAAAAAAGAAATAGACACGTCCTCCAGGGAGGTGCCATTCATACCAGACCTCAGAGTAGAGTAACTTGAGTAGTCTGATGTCTGTTCCTCAGCAGTTGTAGATCCAGAAACTCATTTTGGTCATGGGAAAGGGATTCATCCTAAGCAGATTTACTGAAGACTCATTTGGAAAACAACATTAATTTTTAAATTTACATTAAGAAATAATATCAAGCCATGATTGTTTGATGGCCCACATTACCCACATCACCTTAGTAGGGCTGTGTCTACCAAAGGGATGTGAACAGTCGGGTCTGCTGATCAGAGCTTTTCCCTGGACACACTTGGGACAGTGGTACATTCTTCCTTGATCACCTCATTTAAGCTTTGTCAAGGGCTCTGTAGCTCTAGGCAAATTTCTTAACCTCCTGAATCTCAATTTTCTCATCATTAAAATGGTAATAACTAGCTACCTCATAGGATTATTGCAGGAACCAAATAAGGTTATCCATGTAAAGTGACCAGTGCAATGCCTAGCTCCTAGTTGCCATTCAGAATTTTTTTTTTAAGATTTTGTTTATTTATTTGACCTACAGAGATCACCAGTAGGCAGAGAGGCACACAAAGAGAGAGAGGAAGGGAAGCAGGTTCCCTGTTGAGCAGAGAGCCTGATGTGGGGATACGGGGATGCGGGGCTCCATCCCAGGACCCTGGGATCTTGACCTGAGCTGAAGGCAGAGGCTTTAACCTGCTGAGCCACCCAGGTGTCCCCATTCAGTAATTGTTAAGACTTGCTTTGCTCTGCTGCTGAATTTGAGTCTTGGCAGTTAAGAAAGGTAATCGTTTCTTGTTCTCTGCAGACATTGCTGGGTCCTCTGATGTGCTTGGTGTTGTAGAGGTACTAACACTACTTGATTTATGAGAATATTGTCCTGAGTGGTAAAATTTAATTCAACCTAGTGAAAAACTGTAATGTCTTTGTACATAACATAGGTTATGTTCTACTGTGAGATCTAACCATTTTTTGATATCTTGAGACTAAGGTAAGAATCATTCTTTTAAGGACTTCCGTAGTGTTCTGCTTTTCTGGTTTGGCATTTCTAAAACAACTTGATATTTCTTGTAAAACAAAGTCTAGATAACATATTTAATAAGCTGTATTTTACTCATAGCTGACAACTTAGTAAGTTTTATATTCTACGATTCATATTTCTATTTATTATATTCATAGATTGTGATGTTGTAAGGACCTGATCCAGTTTCTTCTCTTTGAGTTAAACTTACTGAGACCCAGGGAACCAGACTGAAATTAAGCCAGACAGCTGATACATCATAGGGGGTTCCTGAGACTGCGAGTTGCCAATGCAGCTGGGCTTAAGGACAGTGAGACCCTTCGTATAAGAGATTCTGCTCTGGAGGAGGCCAGAAGAGCAGCCGGCTTGTTCTGTTGGTGTCAGCATCCTCTGTTTCACATGGTTGTGAGAAGGCAAAATTGAATTCAGGCAGTGAGCTTGCCATAGTCCTGAGTTGCAGGTATTCGGAGTGAGTTTCTTCTAGAAGCCCCTGGCCTGCCCTTCCTTCCATGCGTAGCCATATCCAAATCAGAAGTGAGTGAACAAATGTCCTTTTGTGTGTGTGTCAAGTACCATGTTTGCTAACTAGGCACCATGGAGCAGTTCGGATTTAGCCAGAAGTTTTTCATGGCAGAGCTGAGGCAGGCCTCTGGCCCGAGCCCACTCCTCTTCACTGGATTCCAGGGCCTCCCCACAACAGCCTAATTTATTTTCTCTTCTGAATTACCACTTGACTTGTATGGGAGAGTTACTAAAGAGTGTTTTGACATCTTCTTAGGTGTTATCTCTAATTGTTCTATATAGTACTTTCTTATTTACAATTGTGGTGTCTAATTATCTCATGGGTCTGTTCCATCTACTCAGCTAAGTCCTTGAGGACCTATACCACTGTGATTTCTTTTTTGTATTAGTCCTAGAAATTGAAATATTTTAAGCATTCTACAATTAACTTGTCAATCAGTAGGTAAATATTTGTTGTCAATTTTCTAATTGTACCAAACTACATTTTAACATCCATTCAGCTCTTGCAAGAGTGGATTTGTTATATAAAGCTCATATCCTGATAAGATTTTAGATTAAAAAGAGATATAAAAGTGCTCTTGTCATTTGAAAGGAAAGGAGCGCTTCCACAAATAATTTACTTTGAATGCCTTAAGAACTAGATAAAGTTAGGGACAGTGAGGTTGCTCACTTATTTAAATAAATTCTTTTTGATCCTCTAGTTGTGTTTTGGTGTTTTTTAAAAAATCACAGTCTGAGAAAACCTACTAATTTATGGCAGTCATCCAAAAATACGTATGGTTGTAGTGAATAGCTATCTTGAATTATAATCCTCTGCGTGTTTTGGGGGGCTCATTTGCTTTTTTATTTCTTAGAAGAAAAAAGAAAAAATTTCATGTCTTCTTAGGATGTGTTACAGATTGGTGCAGTTGTGACCAGTCTTGGTATGTGGTTCCAGTCAGCATTCTTGCCTCCACCTGGACCCCACCAACTTTACTGAGATATAATTGAGAAATAGAAATTGTATATATTTAAGGTATATAGTGTGATGATTTGATAAGCATGTACATTGTGAAATGATTACCACAATCAAGGTAATTTATACATTATTGCCTCCAATAGTTACACACACCTTCTTTTTTTGGTGAGAATATTCAGGATTTACTCTCATCGGTTTGAAGTGTACAGTACAGTAATATTGACCATAGTCACTGTGCTGTATATTTTATCCCCAGAAATTGTTCATCTTATAACTGAAAGTTCATGCCCTTTGACCAGCATCTCTCCTATTTCCCCTACCCCCAAGTCCCTGGCAACCACCATTCTATTCTGCTTCTGTGGATTCAACTTTTATAGATTCTGCATATTAGTGAAATCATACAGAACTTGTCTCTCTGTGTCTGGCTTATGTCACTTAGCTTAATGTCCTTTAGGTTCATCATGTTGTTGCAAATGGTACAACTTTCTCCCTTTTTTGTGGCTGAAAAATAACTTCATTATATATGGCATATTTTCTTCATCTGGTCAGCATTCTTGAAAGTGTATATCAAGTGGAATCATATGAGAAAAATATGGATAAACCATTGTAAATCTTTAGCTGCTATTAGAAAAAACAAGGAACATACCATACTGATAATGGACAGTGATGTCATTTCCATTCCGAGGACCAAAATAATATCTAGTATGAATGTGGAATCTTCAGTCAAACTTTCTTTGGATTTGATATATGCTGCATTTGTCTTATCTCAAATTATCTTTTATACAAGGCAGTATTAAATACATGTTTTGTTGATATTAGGTATGAGTAGCCTCTGTGGTTGGTTGAGAGATACAGTTGAATTTATACGTGAGTCTAGAATTTATTCCTATGCCATATCTTTTTAAGTAATTTTTAAAAATTGAATTCTCCTGCCTCTGCATGTTCCCCTTGTACTGATGTACACATAGTCAAAACATTTGCTTTAGAACCTTAATTTGTAAAAAATTAGGAAGTCCTAAGATAATTTCTAGTATATATATTTTTAAAGCTTAGAAGATTCTTAAATTGGGACGCCTGGGTGGCTCAGTTGGTTAAGCGGCTGCCTTCCGCTCAGGTCATGATCCCAGCATCCTGGGATTGAGTCCCACATCGGGCTCCTTGCTCGGCGGGGAGCCTGCTTCTCCCTCTGCCTCTGCCTACCACTCTATCTGCCTGTGCTCCTGCTCTCTCTCTCTCTAACAAATAAATAAATAAAATATTTTTTAAAAAGATTAAAAAAAAAAAAGAAGATTCTTAAATTAATATACAGTAAAATTGTTGTGGGGGGATGTACAGTTCTATAAATTTTAACTCATATATATCCACATAACTACCACCACAACCAGGATACAACATAGTGCCATCACCACCAAAACTTCCCCATGCTGTCCCTCTGTATCACACCTCTTAATCCCTGACAAACACTGTGTTATATAAGTGAAATTATACAGTATATAACCTTTTGAAACTGTTTATTATGCAGTACCATACTGTCTTAGTTAATGTAGCTTTAGAGTAAGTTTTAAAACCAGTTAGTATGATTTGCTTAATTTTATTCTTCTTCAGAATTGTTTGGCTATTTTAGTTCCTTTGCTTTTTATTTTAAGATAACTCGATCTGTATTTTGTGAGGGCAGTGGTTTGATTAGAAGTATATTAAGCTATAGATCAAATGGGAAGAATTGATACCCTGAGTATGTTGAACTTCTCTAGTCCATGGATGTGGTAAGTTTTCCCATTTATTTAGGTTTTCTTTTTTTTTTTTTTTAATAATGTTATTTTCAGCATACAGCTTTTGTACATGTTTTGTTAGATTTGTACCTCGGTATTTCCTTTTTTTTTTTTTTTTTTTTTTACTTATTGGAACTATTTTCATCTGAACATTGCTTAACTACATTATATAGGGGCGCCTGGGTGGCTCAGTGGGTTAAGCCACTGCCTTCAGCTCAGGTCATGATCTCGGGGTCCTGGGATCAAGTCCCGCATGGGGCTCTCTGCTCAGCAGGGGGCCTGTTTCCCTTCCTCTCTCTCTGCCTGCCTCTCTGCCTGCTTGTGATCTCTCTCTGTCAAATAAATAAATAAAATCTTTTAAAAAAAAAAACTACATTATATAGATTCTGATGTATTTTTATCTTTCAGTTAAAAATACTTTCTAATTTCCCTTGAAATTTCTTCTCTGACCTGTGGATTATTTATAAGTGCATCACCAGATTTCTAAGTTTTTAGAGATTTTTCTGTTTTCTTGCTGTTAATGATTTCTAGTGTAATTCATTATGGCCATAGAACATATTTGGTCTTTTAAATTAGTCAGATTTGTTCTATGACCTGAGTTACAGTCTCTGTGAACATCTTTGTGTACTTGAAAAGAAAGTATACTCTACTCCTGTTGGGTGGACTGATCTATAAATGTCAGATTCAGTTGGTTGATGGGATTGTTCAGTTCTATTTCCCTGTGATTTTTTCTTGGTCTATTATTTATATAGATGCCGAGATAACTATAATTGGAGGTTTGTCTATTTTGTCTATTTAATCCTTCCAGTTTTGTCAGTTTTTGCTTCATGTATTTTGAAGTTCTTTTGTTAGGTGCATACACACTTAGGATTATTATATCTTCTTGGTGAATTGACCCTTTTATTGTTATATAATGATCCTTCTATGCCTGTTAATTTTCTCTGCTTTGAAGTTTGCTATATTTGATACTAATATAGCTCCTCCATCTGTCTTTTGATTAATATTTCCATGATATACTTTTTTCTGTCCTTTTACTTCTAACCTACCCATATCATCATATTTGAAATAAATTTCTTGTAGGTGCCATATAATTGGATCATCCTTTTAAAAAATCCATTCTGATCATCTTTGTGTTTTAATTAGTGTGTTTAAATGTTTTACATTTAATGTAATTACTTCTGTGTTCAGATTTAGTGCTACTATTTTATTTTGCTTTGCATTCTTTTGAGTTTTGTTCTTCTTTTCCCCTTTCCTGTCTTCTTTTGTGCTATTTGAATAGTTTTTGGTATTCCAGTTTAACTTATGTATTGTGGGTTTTGTTTTTTTAATATATCTCATTCTGCTGTGTGTGTGTATGTGTGTTTGGTCTAGGGATTATAATATACATTTAAGCATACCTTGTTTTATCACACTTCATAGATACTGCACTTTTTTCTTTTTTAAAACTGTTCGAAGGTTTGTGAAGCAGCCCTGTGTCATGCAGTTCTTTTGGTGCCATTTTTCCAACAGCTTGCATCGTGTCTCTGTGTCACATTTTAGTAATTCTCACAATATGCAATTCGATTTAATATTATATTTGGGGGCGCCTGGGTGGTTTATTGGGTTAAAGCTTCTGCCTTCGGCTCAGTTCATGGTCGCAGGGTACTGGGATCGAGCCCCGCATCGGGCTCTCTGCTCAGCGGGGAGCCTGCTTTCCCCCTGTCTCTCTCTGCCTGCCTCTCTGCCTACTTCTGATATCTGTCTGTCAAATAAATAAATAGAATCTTTTAAAAAATTATTATATTTGGCTATCTGTGTTTAGTTCCTGACTCACTGAAAGCTCAGATGATAGCATTTTTTAGCAATAAAGTAATTGTTAAGGTATGTACATTGTTTTTTCAGACATAATGCTGTTGCACACTTAAGAGACTGCAGATAGTGTAAACATAACTTTTATATGCTCTGGGAAACCAAAAATTCATCTAAATCACTTTTTTGTGATATTTGCTTTATTGCAGTCATTTGGAACTGAACCTGCAATATCTCTGAGGCATGCCTGTATTTAAATTTTTTAGTCTGCTTATAATATTTTTCCATTTGAGTGGGATATAGAAATCTTAACACTGTATGTGTCTTTTTATCCTCCTCTTTTTTTGTTGTAATGTTTTATATGTTATATCTATATACATTGAAAATGCAGTATTCGGGGTGCCTGGGTGGCTCAGTGGGTTAAGCCTCTGCCTTCGGCTCAGGTCATGGTCTCAGGGTCCTGGGATCAAGCCCCACATCGGGCTCTCTGCTCAGCAGGGAGCCTGCTTCCCCCTCTCTCTCTGTTAAAAAAAAAAAAAAAGAAAAGAAAATGCAGTGTTACTGTTTTTGCTTTCAACTGCCAAATGTATTTTAAGGATTTCAAGAAGAGAAAAATAGTTTATTATATTTATCCAGATGTTTATCATTTCTTTTTTCTTTCTTCATTACTAATGTTCTCTTTTTCCCTTGGCATCCTTTCCCTTCTGCCATTTAGTGATTCTTTAAGAACAAATGTGCTGGCAATGAATTCTCTTAGTCTAGGTAAGACTAAGAGAATGTCTTGAGAATGTCTTTATTTTGACTTCATTCCTGAAGGGTATTTTCACTGGATATAGAAATTCTTTGTTGACAGTTCTTTTGTTTCAGCCCTTTAAAAATAAGCCATTTTCTTTTGGACTTGGTGGCTTGTGGTGAGAAACTCATTGATTCAAGTTACTGTTCCCCTTTAAGAAATGCATCACTTCATTTTTCTGGCTACTTTTAAATTTTTTCACTGTTTTTAGTTTTTATCAGTTTGACTATGATGTGTCTAAGCATATATTTTTCAGGGGTTTTTTCTCTTTAGGTTCTCTCAGCTTCTCAGATGTGTATTTACATTGTGTCTTTTAACAAGTTTGTGAAGTTTTCAGCCTTCATTTTCTCCAGTACTTTTCTATACTACACTCTCACTCCTTTTAGGATGCCAGTGATGCTAATGTTAATCCTTTTGGTATCCTAAAGATCCTTGGTACTCCGTTCATTTTGTTTTGTTTTGTTTGTTGTACAGATATTTTTTATCAGTCTGTCTTAGAGTTCACTGGCTTTCTTTTGTCATCTCCATTTTACTTATTAAGCCCATCCAGTGGATTATTCCAGTTATAAAATTTCCATTTGATTCTGTTTCTTTGCTGAGACATCTTCTTTTCAAGAGTGTTCACCCTTCTTGGAGCATTTTTATAATAATGCTTTAAAGTCTTGTCAGATAATTCCAACAGTTGGTATCATCTCAGTATCAGTGTGTTTATTGTCCCATGCCAGTTGAGATGTTCCTACGCAATTTTGGATTGCATTCTTCAGTATCATCAGGTTGTGGGTCTTGTTTAAATTCTATGGAGGATGTTCATTTTTGTGGTTTAGTATGCAGTCGCCCCTGTCGGGTTTGGCATGCAAGTTGCAGCCAGCTTTCTGTGGGTTGTGGTTTCAGTGTCAGTTCGGTTTTCAAAGCCTACAGTGCTTTGCTGCTTGGATCTGTCCTGTGTGTACTACCCATTGGCCAGTTGGAGATAGGTGACTTTCTGTCTCTGTTCAGTTCTCAAAGGTTCTGGTTTGTTGTTTAGGATGAAATTCATGCCATGTTCTGCTCAGGAGTGAGCCCAGGGGGTCATAATCAACATTATGGAGTTGCTTTTCTGAGTTCCACCCATTCAGCAATTTCTCTCATACTTCCTACTTCCCGGGGGCTCCCCTTTTTGGTCCTGTAGCCAGAAAGCTTCTCTGCTGACTTCTTGCATTTGCACCCACATCCAGGGACAAGTGGTGGGAACACAGGTGGTGGTGGTAGAGAGGGTGTTTGGAAGAGAGGTTTGCAACACCCTCTTGAAACCATAGCTTCTGGGATTGGAGACTTTCCTCAGACTTCTGGGTACCTATGGGCCCCCTGCTGTTATTGTCAAGAGATCCCTTTTCCTGCTCAGCCAGATCTAGAGGGCTTCTTCTGGAACACTGCCTGTGTTGATACCACTTCTAGGTTCCCCCAGTCTAGGCAACAGGATGAGGGTTAGGGGCAGTAATCGGGCACTGCTTCTATGATACTTTGAATTCTGCTCTTCTTCCTCAGTCTGGCTGCCACCATTTACTTTTCGGATTCTTTAAATAGCTGCTCCGGTCATTGTATTTAGATTTTATATTGTGTTCAGTAAGAGAGACAGGGCGTGGAGTGTTTTTACTCCTTCTTAGCCAGCACTTGTGTGTATTTTTAAGTCTGGCATTCACTCATTCAGCCAACATACATAGTTACCATTTGAGTCCTCACCATGTGTGGGCACTTTAAATACATTATTTGCTTAATTTTCTGGTAACTCTCTGCCTTTTAGACATGGGAAAATTGAGGGGTAAAACTTTTAAACTATGTCCAGAGAACAAAGATACTAAGTGATAGGCCCGGGTTTGAACACAGGTATTTCTGACTCCAAGGTGTGGTTCTAGTACCAACAGCATCGGAATCACTTGAGAAGTTGTTAGAAATACAAAATCTCTAGCCCCACCTGCAAAGTACTGAATCAGAACTCTAAGAGTGAGGCTCAGTAACTTGTTTTATAAGCCTGGGTTGTTCTGATGCATGCTAAATGGGAGCAGCAGTTCTCTGTGTTCTCTGTGTTGTTGGATTCATAGGCATGCAGTATGTTTTAGTTCTTAGCAAAACTTGAAGAAGCTGAGGTAACTTTTCACCATTGTTTGAGACATGAGGTAGTATGCTGAGGAAGAACAAATTTTTTTTTGTTCTTCACTAATCACTAATACATAGTTTTGTTAATTACTAATACATAGTTTTGAATTCATACTTTTCTCTATCTCAAGGTAGCAGTAGTTAAAATATAAATATTATTAATTTTAAGATTTTAAACGTGTTTGTGTACGTATGTGTGCCTATATGTATGTAAAGAAATCAACTTACATGTGGTTTTTGGCCAATAAATCACTGGTAATCACTGTGCTCTCTAATGCTTATTTCATTTTATTTTTAAAGATTTTAGTCATTTATCAGATAGAGATCACAAGTAGGCAGAGAGAGAGAGAGAGAGGGAAGCAGGCTCCCTGCTGAGCAGAGAGCCTGATGCGGGGCTCAATCCCAGGACCCCGGGATCATGACCTGAGCCAAAGGCAGAGGCTTTAACCTACTGAGCCACCCAGGTGCCCCACTAATGCTTATTTTAATTTTAGTATATATTAATGCTGTTTATCTTAGATTTCAGGGTAACTTTTTATATAGGCTTAGATTAAGAGTGAACTAGACAAAATGGCCCATATATGTAGGAGAGGTCCTATTTTGTGTAATTTTATCTTTCTCACTAAAGATTAAATATATGTCAAATATGCATACTCTTGAAGACACCTTTTTTTAAAAAAAAGATTTAATGTATTTATTTGACAGAGAGAGATAGAGAGCACACAAGCAGGGGGAGGGCCTGAAGATGGAGAGGGAGAATCAGGCTCCCCACTGAGCAGGGAGCCCTAAAGGGCTCAATCATAGGACCCTGGGATCATGACCTGAGCTGAACCTTAACCAACTGAACTGCCCAGGTGCCCCTCTTGTAAGACATCTTATATAAATTTATTAATCATCCAGAAAAATCCGTTAGATTACATCTCCAGAATCTGTTTTTTAAATTAGTCTATAATCTACACGTAGATTAGTAAATTGGTTATGAAGCATTGTCTTTGCAATAAACTTTTGAGTTAGAAACACTGTTTGAATCCCATCTCTCCATTTACTAAAAGGATGGCTAGGGGTTGGAGCAGAGTAGATAGTAATTTTTCATTGTAGAAATAGATTTTATAGTTAGCATTATTTATATTAGGTCTTAAGTCTTGTTACCTTATAGTGTCTACATTAGCAGGACATCTACTAACAGCTGGGTAGTCTTTAGGGAATGTTGGTATTAAGGTAAAGAGGACCCTGTTTAAAGCTTGCTATCTTTAAATAGAAAAACAGTTAATGCTAAGATAAAGACTTGTACATACTATGGGTCTGTTTTGTTAGAGCCAAAGTGGACACAGGAGCCCAACTGATAGTATTTGCAATCACCTGTGGTGGAGCTCCATACAGACAGTGACTACTATTGTCATGGGACATGTGCTTTCCTGAAAGTTCCCAAGCTTAGGGAAAAATGGGACATAACACTCAAAAACTTTCTCAGTAACACCTTTTTTTTTTTTTTTTTAAAGATAGGAACTGAATAAAAGGGACAGCAGAGTTTTACATGTTAAAATGATTAAGAAAAACATAAATATAATAATAAATATTGTGCTTTAACATGAAAACGACTTGAAGTCTGCCTTTGGAAGTGGGCATAGGAGAGGTTGCCTCTTGTGAGTTACTGTGAATTAGAAATAGATGTCTGAAGTCTGAGGGAAAGTTACCACTGGATGTGGACAGGGATGACCCTAACGCAGGAGGGGGCCTGAGGGTAGCTAGGAGGTATTGGAGCTGGGTGCACAGGGCTGGGGGCAGTGGTCTGCATTCATCTAGCATTTCAAGGCACACAAGCAAATGGGATTTATGCTGTGTTTGTGTTGTTCCCTAATATAACAAGCACACTGACACAAATTTGAGTTTTCAAAACAAATGTTATAGCAAAAGTGACTATATCAGGGCTTTTTTCCCCTTCTGAGAACTAGTTTACCCTCACAACAGGAAGGAGGAGCTCTTTGGGTTGCCTGGAGGAGTCTTGGAGGACTTGATGAGAAGATGGCAGTTGAACTGAGATGTGAGGAAGGAGTGTAGTGGTGTACCAGGTGTAGTAAAAGTAGGGGGAGGGCGTTCCAGGCAAGGGGAACAGCAACATGAAAAAGCGTGCAAATGGAAGCCTGACGTGTTCAGGAAACTTATACATGGTTCAGTATTAAAAGAGGATTAGAACTTGGAAGGGAGAGGAAAAGGAAACACTTACTGAAAGGTAATATCTAAAAGGTAGGGGCCAGATTCTCAGTGGCCACACACTTCCCTTGAAAGAATTTGCATTTTATCCCTCAGTGGGGTAGAGAGCACTGAAATATTTTGGACAGAGAATTATGTTTTTTGAGACTGCTTTATAGACATTCTCTGGTGACAGTGTGGAGGGCAGATTGAAGGATACCCAGCTGGACCCTGGTGACATGAGGAGGAGCCAGGGTAGATCTTCCATGGCCTTGACTCCTTTGAGAATATTATAGAAGCTGTAGATGCTTACTAGCAACGATGTCCTTTGTATGTTCCTAGAAGTCACTTTTAACATTACTGCCATTTCTTGAGTTTGAGGAGTAGGGCCATAGAGTCTTCTCTATGGTAATGAATCAGGTGACTTTATAACCAGCTTTCACAATAGCTAGTTTCACTGTTAGCCTTATATTTCCAATGTTTAAAAATGGTGTGGTGACTCATCATTAGAGAAGTTTTTTTATTGTAATATGCATTCATTGAGACATAATTACTTGGGTCAAAGATCTCTCTTTGTGCACTGGATTCCTGTTTTTGCCCCAATTATTTTATCGTATAGAATAACCATTGTAAGGGATGAATAAATATCAGGAGAAATTCCGGGGTTAGTAAGTGCTATAACTGCATTCTTTCAAGCAAAAGCTAAATTGAGAAAGCCATCTCCCCCACCTTTAAAAAAATTAAATCCTTTTTCTTAGTGTTCCTTAGCAAGTGTTTTGATGCCTATTATCAGGGTGGGATATTGATAAAACTCATAATCTGATTGAAGGTAACAAAGACTCTTTATAATGAATTAAAAACAAGAATATCAGGATATATATAAAAGACATGTTCTACAGTTTTCTTAAACTCTGGTATCCCACATAGTTTGGTATGATCAGCATACAGTAGATATTTGTTAAAAGGCTAAAATGCAGTACATAAATTTAGGGAGAGCTAAAGACAAAAATAATGGAAACATTGTAAGACTTTATTTTAGAATCTTCTGATCTTTGAAACTTTGGTGGATATAATTAATGGATATGGAGTCACAGAAGCCATATACTCCCAATAATTTGTCCCTGATACTTCTGGGAGGTAATAGTTGCTGTATTTAAAATTTTTTATGAGGCATTGGTGGTGGTTTTTTAAATTATAAAACTAAAAATTTACAACAATAATACGTGATTTTTGCAGAAATGTAAAAAAAAATACTACTCATTTGAATAAAACTTCAAACTCTTAATAGAGCACTGATTTTCTTTTCTCCCTCACTCTTATTATAACTCTTGATAGGAAAAGTTATTTGATCATCAAATAACCAAATTCCTTCTATAGACTAGTGCTCTTTGGCTATTACTTACGAACTTATGATAGCTACTTGTGAAAGGAAACCATGGGTATAAGTATATTATAAAAATAAAATGTATAATCAGATGTCCTTAGTTATAGTATGATTCTTTGACCTCAGTACCCTGAGGTGGAGGTGGGTATTCTGATCCTTATATGGTCCACACATTGCCAAATTATTTGTATATTCCCTCTTCTATATTGTTCATATTCTTCTCCCTTAACTCTCTCAGTAGTCCTAATCTTTTTTTTTTTTTTTAATTTATTCATTTGACAGAGAGAGATCACAAGTAGACAGAAAGGCAGGTAGAGAGAGAGGGGAAGCAGGCTCCCTGCTGAGTGGAGAGCCCAATTCTGGCCTAGATTGACCCTGATACCATGACCTGTGCCCAAGGCAGAGGCCCAACCCACTGAGCCACCCAGGCACCCCCTAATCTTTTCCTTATGCTGGATAATTATTTTTTCTAGTCAGTCAACATTTATAGCGATATTAGTGTGCCTTTGACTTACAGAAGTAAGATTTTCTTTCCTGTGTTACTAACCCCTGTCCTCACTATACTGTAATCCATACAGTTGTGATTGTTTTCTGACTGAGCTATTTGGCTCTTCTAGAATATGCAGAGAATCATCTATGAAGTCATAGTCATTTCATGCGGTTAAGTACAGGAATATAAAAGTCCTTTTTTTTTTTTTTTAAACATGGCATGTAATACCCTTTAAAGTGAATTTTTTCCAGCTTTTCAGGTTGCTTGTTCTTTTACTTCATTCCACCTGCCCTGTACTTTAGCGTCTGAGCCACTCCACTTCCCCTGGAAAGCTAGACCCTTTCCTGAGTCTGTGCCTTTGCATGATCTGTACTTGAAATGACTTTCTCCGCTTGGGTAGGTAACGTCATTCTTCAAAACCTAGCGCAAAATTTCCTCTTCGGTCAGGCCTTCCCTGACCCTTCCCTTCCCTTTAAATACCCTTCCTAAACTGGGATTAGGCACCAGAACCTCCAAAATAACAGGCAGGCCTGAGAACAAGAGAGAATTTTCTTTCTCTCCTATAAGTTTAGAATTTGCAGGATAGGGCTGAATGAAATGATTACTTTTCTCTATAAAGTCATTAAGGAAGTAATTTCCAGCTCAGAGCTTCGGAATCTCTCAGATTTGACCCTGTCCTCACGGTCCATAATTGAGGTATCTGTTTTAAGCAGCCAGACGTGGGAAGGAGCTAAAAAGGGACCAAGGGCGTATGTGAGCTCTCTCTTAAAAGTTTCCCTGGGTCTCACACACTGCTTATCTGCTGTACCTCACTGGTGCAAAGGAAGGCTGAGGAATAGAGTCTTTTATCTTCTTAGCAGCTTTTATTCTGGAAGAAGGGGAGAACAAGTATGGCATGCAACTAGCAGTAGTTGCTTTGCGCTTTGTCTTCCCAGCGGCACTGATTAGAATGAATTCGAATTTAGGTTGTGTTGTAATTTGTTTGCCTTCCCCACCAGATTGTGGATGTCTCAGATGGAGTATGCTTGTCTTTCTTTCTTTCTCTCTCTCAGATGGAGTATGCTTGTCTTTCTTTCTCTCTCTCTCTCTCTCTCTCTCTCTCTCTCTCTCTCTCTCTCAATCTTCAGCATCTTACATAAAGTTTAGCACAGAGTCCATGCTGGTGAAGTGTTGAATGAATGGGTAGACATTCAGGAAGATTACAGCAGAATTACCAGAGATACAGCAGCCAGTGATATTTAAATACCCATGTGAACAGGGAAATTGCTTATGTAGACCTTAATTTCTTAGACTTTTTTTTTTCCTCCATTTTCTCCATTACATGGAGAGGACACTGCCAATAGTGGAGGGCATGGCTTCTCCTTTTCAGGAGTGCCTCTGAACGTACTGAACACACAGAACACAAAGGGACTTAAAAGGGTGTATATTCTTCCCTGTGTTTTACGGGTTTTTTAAACTGTGGTGAAATACACATGGAAGTTCACTGTTTTAACCATCTTTAGATACATAACCGTGTAGCGCCAAGTACATCCACATCGTTGTGCAGCCGTCACCATCATCACCTGAACTTTTCTTCTGTCTTCCCTGACTGAAACTCTGCCCCCATGAAACACTGACTCTGTGTTCTCCTCTCTGTCCAGCCCTGGCAGCCACCGTTTTGCTTGCTGTCTCCGTGAAGTTGAGAACTCTGAAAAACCTCAGATACATGGGATCATTTAATATTCATCTGTCGTGACTGGCTTCTTTTAGTTAGCAGAATGTCTTCAGGGTTATCCATGTTGCAGCCTGTGTCAGAATTTCTTCCCTTTATAAGGCTAAATATACTTCCTCTATACGTACCACCTTTTATTTATTTGTTCATATGTCAGTGGATGTTTGGGTTGCTATCTTACACTTTATGTGAGATTTTGTTTTTTACAAATATCTTCAGGAGAAATAGAGTCTTATTCTATTATAATTTCACCACCACTACTCTCAAACACAAAGCACATACTTATATCCCTTTTTAAAAGGAAATTTAAGAAAAGAAGGGGGTAACAATCACTTATATTAGAAACAGTTTTATAGGACATAATCTCCCCCTCCCAATTATAGTTACTCAGGTATAAACTAAAAAATAAAATTAAATTATGAAAAACATTAACCTGGTGAGAAGTTTGGAGAATGGGTATTAGGAAGAAATAGAAGTGGCTTTTACCAAGAAAAGATTAGATTTCATTATATGATAAAGCCACAGGAGAGTACAACTTGTGAGTCCCTATCATTTTTAAATATGGAAATTTTAGGGGCACCTGGCTGGCTTGGTTGGAGGAACATGCACCTCTTCATCTTAAGGTCAAGAGTTTGAGCCCCACATTGAATATAGAGATTATTTAAAATAAATAAATAAAATTTTTTAAAAAATAAAATATGGAGGGGCTCCCGGGTGGCAGAGTCAGCTAAGTATCTGACTCTGATTTCGGCTCTCGTCATGATCTCAGGTTGTGAGATTGAGCCCCACACTGGGCTCTGCATTGGGCATGAAGCCTATCTAAGATTCTTTCTTTCCCTTTCCCTCTGCCACCCCCCAATTACAATAATATGGAGATTTTACTGCTTCTGGGCAGTGAGAAAGAAATTATGAATTATGGCTGTAGCTTGGTGGTTTTGCTTTTATGAAATAATCCAATATTGAAGAAGAAAGGGTTATGAGTGGGTAGAGTAAGGAAAATTAGCTCCATTCCTACCACCTGCCCCCCCTTTGTTATTAGGTGGAAACTAGTTATTGACAGTAATGATTGCATATTTGATTGCCAGTAATATGACTGATGCCTAGAAAATTCTGGGTTTGGGCCTCTCTTCCAATGAGCACATAGTCCAAATTAGCTATCTAGTTCTTTTACTAAAATTCCCCGATCAAGCTTTCTGATAATGTAAGTAGAGGACATCTCCAGTGGTTTAAACAGAATCTCAATCACTTTCCTGTGGCTGCTGATTGTTGGGTCAGTTTGGCAAAATGGTGAGTCAGACTTGACTAGCCAGCTCACAGGCCAGCTGTTGATTTTATTCATTTCCTTGAGCCAAGACCAAAGCACCAAAATAGAATAGAGCACCTTGGTTCTGTCTTTTCCAAAAATATCTGGCTGTAAACTCCTATGCCTCCCCTAAGTGTTTTGAGTTACAAGAAGAAGCGTAAGATTTCCTTGATTTTTAATCTTGTAGTACCATTGCAGTGATAAGATTAACCCTCCTGCAAGCATCTGAGCAGAAAAGAACACAATGTGGGGGAAAAGAAAAAGAGCACATTGTGATATTAGCAGTAACCCTTTTTGAGAAATTGGAGCTTGGTTTAGACATTTAACATGAACATTGAACTGTGAAGAACAGAGTAGTGAAGGGAGAAGGAAGAGGAAGGAGAATTCAGTGGGGGTAAAATGCGGCCTAATGACAGATGGCAGCGAGTGAAAGTCAGATAGGAGGTGCTGCATGTGACCAATGATTGTTCCTGAAAGGAAATGAGTCTGGCTGGTGTTCTGAGTCTAGGAAGAGAGGAGAGTCTGTGAGGTGTTGTTCTACTGCGCTAGGAAAGTGCAGTAGAAATCTGGACAGGGTTACTGGCAGTGAAAGAGAAAAGGTAAATCTGAGAGCCATTCTGGAAAAAGAAACTGTTAGGTAACATTAAGTATAAGGGTAAATATAAACATCCACTGAATATAAGGGTGTTTTCTGTAGAAAATGGGTACTGATATCCCAATTTGGGGAGAAATATTAAGATCATTTTAGATATAGTAAATCTGAGGTATGATTGGGAATAGCCAAATTGAGACAGACTTTTTAAGCTATTAGATTGAAAAGTGAGTAGAATGTGTGGCCTGGAAATATGCTCCCCACATAGCCGGCCATGCTGGAGGAGGTAAGAATCGGTCCTAGAAATACCTATCACTGTAAAGGCAAGAACATATGTTCTCATAGCTTCTACATAGATGTAAAAACTCTTAAAATCAAATACAGTTTTTTTCCCATTAGCTTCATTTCAAGGGACTAAGTTAAGTTAGTTGAGTAGATAATACTCATAAATTACATCCAAGAAACTGAAGTTTTCCCCCACTGTTAAATAAGAAAACGGAATCCAGATTGCTTCCACGGCTAGTGAGATGCAGAACAGAGGCAAGAACTTAAGAGATTCTTTCATAAAAGGACATCTTAGAACAAATAGATATTACAGCTGAATACTGTCGTACTATGGAGAGTTATGTTCTTAAATACGGTAAGTTATGTTATTAACATTTAACATGTAGTTTAATTTCATAACTTTGGAAGAAATCTGCCAGTACGTAATTGAATGTTTCATGTTTTTCTTTAGTGGAACATTTTGTTGGATCTGCTGTGCCAAATGTTTATGGTTTTCTCTCGGAATGGCTCTTCGTGTGTATAGCAAAACTTACATGACCATATGGAGTCAAGTCCGGAAAAAACTTGGCAAAGGAGAGTTTCTCTTATAATTCAATTAGAAATTGTATTAGATGTATGTTACAGTACTGCTAAAGGTAATCCAGTCAGGGAAATGATTAGTATATAGGAGGACTACAATTTAGGTTTCACTACAGATTCCTGAGGTGGTGGTTAGTAGCACTTTGCTAGTGGCCTGCAACAAATTCTGCTTTCTGCTTTCTTTGTTCTCTCTTGTGTAAGCTTCCTTTTTGCTCTTTATTTTCCCTTTATATGGTGAAATATAACATACACATATATTGAACAATGAATAAATATAAGGTACGTTTGTTTAATGAGTTGTTATAAAGCACACCACACTGCCAGTATACCAGAAGTCTGCTGTGTGCCCCACTACAGTCAAACCCCAGCTTCTTTACCCCATCCCATCCCCCACAAGTTACCAGATTCTTACTTTAGTCTTCATTATTTCTTCTTCCTCTTTAAAGTTTACCACCTAGGTGTACATCCCTAAATGAGGTACTTTACTTTTTCCCTTTTTCTGCACATACACGCAGACATATGTATGATGTTTGTATGTCAATATGTAGTCCTTTTTTTTTTCAAGATTTTATTTATTTACTTGACAGAGAGATAGCACAAGTAAGCAGAGCAGCAGGCAGAGGGAGAAGGAGAAGCAGGCTCTCCGCCGAGCAGGGAGCCTGATTCGGGACCTGATCTCAGGACCCTGGAATCATGACCTGAGCCTAAGGCAGACGCTCAACCAACTGAGCCACCCAGGCGCTCCTGTAGTCTTTTTTTGTCTGACTTATTTTTGTGCCATTCGTCCATGTGTTATGTATCTGACATTTTTTTTTTTTTTTAAAGATTTTATTTATTTATTTGACAGAGAGAGATCACAGTAGGTAGAGAGGCAGGCAGAGAGAGGGGAAGGGAAGGAAGCAGGCCCCTGCTGAGCAGAGAGCCCGATGCGGGACTCGATCCCAGGACCCTGAGATCATGACCTGAGCCGAAGGCAGCAGCTTAACCCACTGAGCCACCCAGGCGCCCCTGTATCTGACATTTTTATTTCTTTAATCTGTTGTACCCATTCTGTTCCACCACATGAATATGTCATTCAAACCAGATTGCAGACCCCTGTCTGGGGTGGACAAACTTCTTAGGAACCTATATCCTGGATACCCTACCCACTGTGCTTTTTTCTCTTGCTTCTCTCTGGACTAAAACCTTCCCTCTGGTGCCCTAGGAGTGAGATGAGGGTTTAGGTTTTGTTACAGTTGATCTTTGCCTGAGGTTATAGCCCTTTGTGGTTCCAGTTGAATGTGGGGAAGAGTACCCTTGTACTCTCTATCTTTTGAGGAATTTTTCCATTGACATTTGTTCCCATTAGTGAGGCTATTGAAACCAAAGACCTAATTTGCCGTGTTCTTTTTTTTAAGATTTTATTTATTTGAGAGAGAGCGAGCATGAGCAGGGGGAGGGGCAGAGGGAGGTATCCTCTTGAATTTTTTTCCCACTTAGCCTCCTATTTCCTGTTTTTCCTTCAGCCTCCATGTTAATGACTTTCACAAACATTCATATATTGAGTATCTAATATATACCAAGCATGACACAAAACAGAAGTAAGTCCCTGCTTTCTTGAAATTAGCATTGCAGTGGGTTTTGGATTGTGGGCAAAGTTGCAGCTCTTTAGGACAGCATTTTCCAAACTGATCCACATAGTATTAGTGTCCTGTGAAATCTTAATTACGCTGCTTTTGTTAAGTAAGTATAGGTGGTAATGCTCAGGAAGCTCTCTTCTCAGAGGTTTGGGCATTATCTTACTTAAACTGCAAACTTTATCTGTAGCATACCTCTTAATATTTTATAGCATACTAGTAATCCAGGGAATATGATTTATGAAACTCTGGAGTATGATTCTGGAGTAGTATTAAACATCTCCATATTATTATGTGTTGTCAACAGAGCAATTGCAGCTCCTGCTGTTCCCCCAGTCATGTCCAAGGGGAACATTTGCTGAGGGAGTAAACCAGGGTAGCCATGCTTTACATTGTAAATGACCTTCTCTTATTTGGCTATAGGTGCTTGGACTGGTGCAGGTGCCCATATCAAAGGCACCAGTCATAGGTCAGCCACTGACCACCCAGGTGTAGTAGCATAGAGAGTTATGTCCAGATAGGAACAAGCTGAACCAGTCAGGTTCCCACGGATCTCATTGGCTGGTTAAAGAAATCTAGCTCTTGCCGCTTTTTAATTTTCTGTTTGGATGTACTCAGACAAGTAGCAGGGAGTGATGGTTACTGTAAGAGTACACTGATGATGTGGATCAGAGAACTTACAGAAAGTCAGATTTTGCAGTTAAGCAGTGGAAGGGAGCAAAATTTGAAAAGTCAAGAGAAGGAGGTAGGAGGGACCTGTGATGCCCCAAGAATTAGCCAGAGGTATGACCAACTGACAGCTTTGGGGTTAAAAGAAAAAATTAGAGTATAGGAGCAGAGAGACCAGCTGGTGGCTGGAGGCAAATCAGATACCAAAAGCCGGGTACCCAGGGAGTTGCTGAGTCACAGCAATGGCAGGAGGACTAGAATGAGGACCCACGAACTCCCACTGCACGGTCCACTAGGGCGACCTTGGAACTAGATCACATTCTCCATTGCAGCTTCCTTAAGGCCTAGTTGACCTGTGTTAACTGATAGTTCTTAGATTTCTGTGAGAAGTCTTGTTTCCCTTTCCCTCAAATTCATGCTTAAAACCAGTCATTGTCCCCCGCCTTGCCCAACTACATTTGCCAACCTTAGTGAATGTCTGTACTCTGCAATCAGAAGAGACTGATACATACGGAAAGAGTTGAATTCATATCATAATGCCACTTTTTTGATTAACAACTGAAAATGTTTTTATGGCAATGGAATATGCACTCTTCCTACCACTGCTTACTCCCTTCTTTTGATTATGGTTTGGAAACTCGTCTTCTAAGCTCAGCTGTGCTAAAAGTGGTACTGTTATATGGCATCACATAATCTATTTCTGTTAGTTATCCTATAAATAGTATCTCCATATACCATATTATCGGTACTCCGGAAAGGATGTTTTATATTTCCCAACCCAGTGTTACTTACTACGGAACCCTAGTACTGTTTGAGAAAAATCACACTGGTTTTGTGGAGATCTCTGTATTATGTTATTCCTTTTTTCGTTGATTTGGTTCACCCAACCCTCTCACTCCACTATGTCTTTGTGTCTTTTTCCTTCCTCACTGTTAGCCACCTTTTGTTTAAAAGCGACCTTTCAATCATTTGAATTAATTGAATTGTTTCAGTTAATTTATTATTTATTTCTCTACATTTTACACATAATTTTGGGTTTATAATATGAAATCGGATGCTCTTTTTCAAGATCTATTTCCTTTTTGAATAACTTTTTTTTTCCAGCTAGGAAATTAATACATTTGAATGTAGTGTTTTAGAAAATACAAAAAAGGGGGGAAAATGAAATTAAATAATCCCAAACCACCCAAGATAACCACAGTAGCATCCCCTATCCATAATCTTTTTATTAAATGTTTATGTGCATATGTGTGTGTTGAGGTCAATTTAGATAGACTGTTTTATATCCATATTGATTTAATATCATGAACATTTCCAGAATACTAAATACTCTAGAGACATCGTTCTTATTTATTTATTTATAAAGTTTTGTTTTGTTTTGTTTTCATTTATTTGACAGAGAGAGACACAGTGAGAGAGGGAACACAAGCAGGGGGAGTGGGCGAGAGAGAAGCAGGCTTCCTGCTGAACAGAGAGCCCTATGCGATGTGGGGCTTGATCCCAGGACCCTGGGATCCATGACCTGAGCTGAACGCAGATGCTTAACGACTGAGTCACCCAGGCGCCACCAGACATCGTTTTTAATGCCTCTTATCTCAGCATATGAAAGGACCACAATTCTGTTAACTAAAATATACAGTTATTGCTAGTTTTTTGCTAAGATAATACTATGAGGACTATCTCACATATAAATCTCTGTCCTTATCTGTTTTCTTAGAATAAATTTCTGATTGTGAAAAGTGTGGTCTAAAGGTACAGTATATCATTTGTCCTTTAATTTTGTTTATGGCGTATTTTTTGACATCCAAAGTTTAATGTCGTTAAACTTTTGAATTTCTTCTGGTTTCTTTCTTCAGCGTTTTGTTTAAATAGGATTTCCCATCTCCTCTTTGAAAGGTCATATGGTTTCTTTTACTTACTACATTTTTTAGTGGTGGGTTTATCTGTTTTTATAATCCATCAAAATTCCTACCCATTCCTACCCAAATAGGAACATTTGAGATTACTAAATTTTAGACCCAGAAGTAGTAGTTTTCAAGTTTCAGAAAATTTGACTGTTAACTCTATTTTTATTCCCATCTACTTCCAAACAGAAGAAAAAAAGATGATTAGCAAGGGTGCCTGGGTGGCTCAGTCCGTTAAGCATCTGCCTTCAGCTTTGGTCATGGTCCTGGAGTCCTGGGATCAAGCCCCTGCTCACTAGGGAGTCCGCCTCTCCTGTTCCCCTGCTTGTGCTGTCTCTGTCAAATAAATAAAATCTTCTTTAAAAAGATGATTAGCAATAAACGGATACTTGGACATTTAGTATAATGATACTTGATCTAGACTTACATAAGGGAGTGGGAGGGGGATCTCCAGCTCTATCACATATTTATAAACTAAGGTCTTCCATTTGGGTTTCCTGTTGGTAATAGCAGAAAAAAGGAGGAACACAATGACTTGTGTTTTTCATTGCTTGAAGAAAGCATATTGATTTTTTTTTTAAAGAGATAAATCTTGGCAGTAAAGCCAAAAAGGAGTTTTTTGTGTGGGTCTTTATATAAGGGATGATATCTTTGGTACTATTTTTTCGAATAGGGAATAATGTAGACCATTTATTTTATAAATTCTTTTTTTTGTTTGTTTCTTCTTTTTGTTGTTGTTGTTGTTAGTAATATCTGTACCCAACATGGGGCTCAAACTCACAAACCCAAGATCCAAAGTCACATACTCTTCTGACTGAGCCAGCCAGGCACTCCATTTTATAAATTCTTAATAAAAGTTAAGGACATAATATTAAGTTGTAATTCCAGTAAAGTATATCTGTAGGGAGTCAAAGTAAGCAGACCACATATCTGAAGTAATTTGATCAAGTACAGAGCATAAAAAATCTTTGTGGATGGTTAGATATTCCTTAAACTAGCTATTTTAACATAATAATCAGGATTTCTAAAAATGAGATTTTGACTTACGTATATTTATAATTAACAGTTAGAAATAGCAGTTGTGCAGTATTTCATCTACATTAGATCCAAGCATTTAACTGGCAAGTTTGACGTTTTATTGGGAAAATTAGAGTCTGTTATGATTTGACAAAGTGGAGAATTCTCTCATAGAAATGGGGTTCCAGGATTACTTGAAAGCACTAACAGACTATTTTTTACCTGCTATACTTCAAACAGTTATAATGTGAACTATTTAAGTAAATAGTAAATCTTAATCTATTTCAAATCTGATAATGCCTAAGAAATTTGTTAATCTTCCTGAAGTAGTTTTTCCCTAATTAACAAAGAATATGAGAATTAACTGTACTTTAAACTGCTTGGTTCATTTTTGAAACTATTGAAGCTTACTTTTCTGTATTTGTAAAAAGAACCCCCATTCTAAGCTATGTTTATGGGAAGTAGGTATTCCTTAAACTGTGTAGAAAGGTTTTTATAAGGGGAGATCAGGCTTGTGGGAGGTGGGGGGTTATATTGACAGAACTGCATGACTTTTATTAGGTATTTTTGCAGCTGGCACTGACTTGTATTAGATTGAGTATTAAATCAGCACCTGACTGAAACACTACCATGTGACATAGAATATGAGACTCTTCAGATAACTCAGTATGTTGGATGTTAGGGTTATACTTTAGGTCAACGGGACAGTAGTGTGATCAGGAGTCAGAGCTGTAACTGCTGTACTACTGCTAGATCTTAAGTAATGTCACTTTGTGGAATGCTATGCTTATTTTTTTTTAATTCTAAAAAAAATCACAGTCCCTTGAGATTAGTTAGTTCAGTTGCTTGTAGAGGAAAGACTACCTGGGCTGGCCAGAGACAGGGGGTTGCTTATCCTCTTTAACATCTCCCATGAAAGACTTCTCACAAATCTCTTTTGGTTGTTTATTTACATTTTTGCAATATTAATTTTTTTCTAGGAGTTTCTAAGGAATTCTCCTTTTTAAAGAAAGATTCTTTATACACATAAAAACAACCATTTGGTTACCTTCTTTCTCCAAGTGATATAATTTCAGTAATGTCAGTTCCCTTTATATTCCTAAGTTATGATACTGAGAACTATTGTTTTGTTGCTCCTTTTGTGCATAGTTCTTAAAGTGTGGAGGAAGTAGCTAGACATCGAGCCCTTGACTTTTTTCTTAGTTGCTTGAAATCATGGGATCAGTAATATGGAAGATGTTCCAGGGGCCGGTGAGTGGAGAAGGGTAGGCTATGCTGGGCAGCTGTTACAACTCAGACATGGAAATGATGCGGAAGCCTGAACCTGGGAGAGGGCAGTAGAGATAGAAGGCATGGACCTGGCATGGTTATGGGCTGGACTATAGAGAATGTTCTTCCAGTTCACTGCTCGCTAAGGGACGTACCAAGGCAGGGGCAGCTTTAGGAGTCTATCATATTTTCCCCCTTCCATTTTTATCTCATTCTTCTGAAGCATATAGATGTTTGGCGAAAAGAATTATTTCACAGAATATTAGTCTGTTTTCTTGCCCTTTAAGGTCATTATCTTTGTCACAAGACCTTTAATTTCAGTTTCCGTTGTCTGTGGTTAGTATATAGATATGTGATTTGATTTGTGTGTTGATCTTGTATCCTATAACCCTGCTGAGAACTTACTTGTGTTAGTTCTAGAGTGTTCCATTTTTCCTTCCTCCCTTCTCTCCCTCCCTCTTTCCCTTCCTTTCTTCCTTCTCTCCTTCCTTTTTAAAGATTCCTTAGTGTTTTCTATATGGACAGTCACGGTCCTCTGAGAATGGACAGTTTCACTTCTTCCTTTCCAATTACTATGCATTTATTTCTTCTTCTTGCTTTATTATGCTGGCTTTCACTTCTTTTTTGACCCCGAGCTCTTGCTCTGGCCACTAGTGATTAGAAATCACAGTTGCTGGACTGACTTCTGCCTGGAATGCTTGCTTGGGTTGGTGCTTTCCTATGCAAAGATTTTTAACTACAGATTCCAAGTTTTTAAGAGTTATGGGCTATTGATTTTTTAATTTCTCCTTGAGTCAGTTTAGGAAATTTATACTTTTCAAAATATCTAGCCATTCTAAGTTTTTAAATTTATTGGCTTAAAGTTGTTCTTAATGGTCTTTTATCTTTTAAATCTTTATTTTATATCTCTACTTGTCCCTTCTTTATGTCTTATGTATCTCTATGGTTCATGGCCCTAGACTATTGTGCTTTCTCATGGTTGTGGTGTTTTCTTGGTCTTGTCAATGTGCAAGCACACAGCACCTCTCTTCTCTTGAACTCCTGCCCCCATTTCTAGCTTGCAGTTCTCTGCTGTCATGCACTTGGTGTCCAGAGAATATATTCTTTGTTTAAACTGTGGATTGGCTTAGAGTAAGGGTGGGTAGAGCAAGGGCTTTAAGTATTTTCATCTGAGAACTTCAGCTTTATGAAGTCTTCCACATGTGGTATCAGTAAATGTTAAATTGAGGGATTTTTTTTTTTAATCATTTTTCAGCCTACTAATTTCTCAGCTTCTGATAGGTGACGTTTTATTTCAGTTCTGTTAATGAGCTAAAAGGTTGTCTAATTGCCCTATTAAAAAAAAAATTAAATTGTATGTCACATGGTAATACATAACACAAAACTGGGGTATATTCCTTGGAGTTCCTAGTCTATAATTTTGGTCAAAATGTTACTTTTGACTTTAAATTTTCTTAAGTGGTTAAAAGGTATCCTTGTTGGCCTTTATTTCTCCCAAGACCTCTCCCAAATATCTTTCTAAAGAATAGACTAATTTCATAATGTTCAAATTTTCTTTTTTTTAAGCTGGTAGACAATCTAGATCAAGAACATTGAAGCTGTCCTAATTATGTTTGTTTTCTTTCTTTCTTTCTTGGATTTATTACAAGCTATCAAATTATTTAAAGACCCTTAGTTTTCTACAGACCTAAAATTTGGCATAGAAGAGAATAGTGCCTTTTCAGTTTATATACGGAGAATAAATGTATTCTAAGTAGCTTATGATAGAAAATAAAAGGATAAAAGTAAAGTATTGTTATCCAAAAAATCATCTTATTTTTGTCCTTAGAGTCTTCGTATTTCTGATGAGACTAAACTGCAGGGTTTGTAAAAATGGTTGCCTTTCCTAGAGAAGGAAATGGCCCAGATTACAATTGCTCACTTACCAATAGTAACTGAATATTCTTTATAAATTATTAGTAGGATCACAATGAGCTCATTGAGCTCATTGTTAAATTCTTCCCCAGATCAGAGATTCTTTTCTGGATTAAGGCTAGTCGGATGTAGTCCCCTTGCTCCACTCAGTTTCTCAGCTGAGAGTTGTTTTGCGTTGTTGGTTTTTGTTTGTAGCTGCCTTTAGCATTGAGGGAGATGTGAAGCTGGGTTGTTGATGCCCATCTGTAGAGGGGCGTTTACACTAGGTAACACACACTGTTCCAGTGCTTACGGAAGGTGCCCGAGGTGTCTGAGGGGCCCTCCCTTGAAAGGAGATAGAGATAAAGGCAAGACTAACTCACCAATCATCTCTCCCCAGACATAAAACAGCTTTGCTTTTTGCTATCACCAAAACGTACCTTCTCTTGCCTTGGATTGGTTGAAAAACAGAAGTTACCATTTTTGAGCCCCTATGATATTCAGCTGTACTTACCTTTTATCATGTTATCCTCTTAGAAACCCGTGTAAGAGAAGGTAATTGTTCTTATTTTTAGATGGAAACGCTGAGACTTAGATTTCACACAGCTAGCAGAGTGCTTGAATTTGATTTTTGGCTTCTCTGAAGCTAAAGCATATGTTCCTTGTGTTCCACCACACTCTGCCAATAATGCCAGCCAGATAAGATGTGTTTCAGTGAATGGTATATTTGTTAGTTCATTACATAAGATGCTTTTTCCATAGAAAATGAGGTATAACTTATTAGGATTTTACGCTTCTCTAGGGTCAGTATCTGTATGGTAAAATTTAAATGTGGTACTCTCTTTATAGACTAAGAAGGAATTTTGGAGCAAAAAAAAATGAATGAGGACTATGTTCCTGGGCCTTGCCCAGTACTATACAGATTAACTATGCTTCGTTTAGGCTGTAGATGAACTATAGCTTCAGCTGCTACGGAACATTGAAATCCCTGTAGTGTTTCCTAGGAAATCATACAGAAGTTTAAATGGTTAATAGAATTTGGAATATGACAGAATTGGAAAATACTGACATTTTGTCATGACCCAAAACTGAATAGGATAATTATTTTTTAAAAGAAAGAAAAACTAAAGTTCTATGCTAGATACTACTGGTAACATTTTTGAAGCCTCCTGTCTTTTGAGTGTGTCATGTGTCAAAGGCTTTAATAGATGTGGCTTCAAATCCTCATACCCAACCCAAGAGGTAGGTGTTGTTATCCTCATTTTACCAGGAGAGAAATTTGGTTCAGAATTTTATCCAAGTATGAATACATCAAAGTTTACAGCATTCTGAAGTGGTAAAGCTGGAATTGAACCTCCTGGCCTCCCCTATTTCCACTTAGACTGTCTCATCCCTGTACCCTTGCTCCTGGGAGCAAAAAGTAGGCAGCGTCTCTGCAAGTGATTTGGTTTAAGAATTGGATTTTGATGGTCTGGAGCTCCCTCCTACACTGGAAGTTAGAATTGTATGAGTAAAATTTGAGAAATGGAGATGCAAATTTTATTTGCCCCCCCCCCCTTTTTTTTTTTTAAGAAATCATCCTTAACTTATCTTTTGGGGAAAGGTATTAATGCAGTCTAATGCTATGACTTGAATCCTAATTTGATGTCTTTTTCTTCTTTTTTTAAATGGACTATTGTATTTCTCTTAATATGCAGAAAATAGTATAAGAATTCTTAAGCTTCAACCCTTGAAATTAGGCATGTGGTTTCAAACACATTCTTTTTTTTTTTTTTTTTTTTTTTTTTCAGATTTTATTCATTCATAGGCACAGAATAGACAGCAAAATATTCACAGCAAGCCTATGAATAGGCCTTTTGCTGCACATTCTTTTGGTCAGAGTATTGTTCCACTCATTACAACCAAAATGGAACAGCTAGTAATTCTCTTTTGACTATGTATTTGCTAGCTTTGTCAGCTTTTAATATCGGTTCCATCCTTTTCTTGCTCTATGATAGTTATAAAAATATAGAAATGATGTATTCCTTGAGATTTTAAAAGAGCTTTGTAACAACACTTTTTGGACATAGAGGTGTTAGTGTACAGGTCTAAACTGTATTCAAGAAGAGAGAAAACCTGAACAGTCTGATAATAATGGAAGAAACTCACCCCAAGGGTATTACTAATCTCTCAGTTGTATTAATTTCTACATCTATAAAATTGAGAGCATTTTTACTCACAGGGCTGTCAGAAGAAGTAAAATTTTTATGTCAGTGCCTGGCACATGTTAGCATTCAGTAATGGAAATCATATCCTCAGCCCATCAGTGTCATCATCATTATTATTATGTTTTCAGTTTTGTAGATGTTTGCCTGTTGTTGGTTTTTGGCTTTTTATGTTTGTTTTATTGCTTACTTCAAAGACTCTTGGATTTGTCAGTTTAAAAAACATAGCTGCCAGGCATTTTTCTCTTTTATTTGTCTGATCCTATCTCTGACATACCTAATTAAAAAAAAAAAAATACATTTTTCAAGAAATGGAGAGGGATATAGCCATAAAGATGGAGAAGTTTTTTTAATTGTAAAAGAATCTTATGTACAGCCTCTTGCATAAAAGAGAACACATACGAGGGTGCCTGTGTGGTTCAACTGGTTAAGCATCCGCCTTTGGCTCAGGTCATGGTCCCAGGGTCCTGGGATGGAGCATTGGCTCCCTGCTCAGTTGGGAGTCCTCTTCTCCCTGTCCCTCTGCTTTTCCCCCATCATCCCCACATGTGCTTGCTCACTCTCTCACTTTCTCTCTCAAATAAATAAAATCTTTAAAAAGAGAGAGAAAGAGAGAACACATACTAACATAACAGTGGTCCTCTCTTGGGGCGAAGGCGGTAGAACTTCAGGTGAGGTTAGACTTTTCAGTAGTTTACGTAGTGTTTCAACTCTTTCATAATATGTATGTATGTGTTTCATTTTTACAAGAAATAGTTTGTACTTACTCCACTATTATGCTCTAGGAACCATCCATATACCTTTATCATTACATACTTAAAATGATCTTCTTAGATTGATGTTTCCCTGAATTGTTCCATAGAATGAATGACCACTAGTTTTAGTAAATGTAATATCAAAAGTGTTATATTGTGTCATATCAGAAGTTGGTAAACAATGACCTAGAGGCTAGATCTGGCTTGCCACTTGTTTTTGTATAGCTAGTGAGGTAAGGATGATTTTATATTTTTAAATGGTTGAAAAAAAATCAGAAGAAAAGGAATTTTGTAACAAGTGAAAATTAGGGGCGCCTGGATGGCTCAGTAGGGTAAAGCCTCTGCCTTCAGCTCAGGTCATGATCTCAGGGTCCTGGGAGTGAGCCTCGCATCAGGCTGTCTGCTGAGCAGAGAACCTGCTTCCCTTCTTCTCTCTCTGCCTGCCTCTCTGCCTACTTGTGATCTCTGTCTGTCAAATGAATAAATAAAATCTTTTTTTAAAAAAAAGCAAGTGAAAATTACATGAAATTTGAATTTCACTAACCACAAATGAAGTTTTATTGACATGCAGTCATACTTACTCATGTACTTACTTTCTGTGGCTGTGTTCAGGCTATAATGGCAGAGTTCAGTAGATGCCATAGAGAACAAATGGCCTGGAAAGCCTAAAACACTTACTTGTTATGTGGCCCTTTTCAGAAAAAGATTGCTGACCCTTCTACCACATTGGAGAAATCTGTTTAAAATTTTGTTCTGTTGTTGGGTTTTTGTGTTGTTGTTAACTTTCCTGTTTTGGGGTAACCATCTAGTGTAGAATATGTAATTGCCAAATTTAAAGTAATCATTTTAATAAAGATCACCAAATTGACATGTAGAAAAAAAATTCCCAATATATGAATATGCAGTTTTCTAAATGGCCTATACTTTGCAGTTTTGGATCCCTCTTTAACTTGAGTTGTGAGCTTTATATTTTCCTAGTGGTTGTTTTGTTTAATATTTGGTTATTCCCATTGTGGTCAAAATGTGACCTGCATAATTTAAATTTTTCTTATTATGCAGTGTGTCATGCACAGAAAAGAATGAATAAAATGTAAATCAGTCTAAAGAATAGTTAATAAGTGAAACCACATACCTATCACCCAGGCTAAGAAATAGAAAATTACCAGTGTTCAGCACAAGGTTTTGGACTCATGACCCTGAGATCAAGAGTTGCATACTTCACCTACTGACCCAGCCAGGTACACTGACTGCCTCCCTCAGTGTTTTCAAAGCTTCCTGAGTGCCTCTTCCTAATTCTTTATGCTTCCCTTCAATAGAAAGCCATTTTCTTGGTTTTTACATTTTTATTATTTATCCATATATGCCTAAAGACAGGGATTTGCCTGATTAAAAGGTAAATTAATTCAAGGGCACCTGGGTGGCTCAGTCATGTAAGCATCTGACTTCGGCTTAGGGTGTGATATCTGGGTCATGGTATCAAGCCCGGCACGGGGCTTCCTGCGCAGTGAGGGGATCTGCTTGTTTCTCTCTTCCTCCACTCCTTGTCTGCCTCTCCCCCTGCTCATGCTCTCTCTCAAATAAACAAATAAAATCCTTTTATTTTTTTTAGAGTATATTGGTTCATAATGTACATATTGACTATATTGTTTCTTTCTCTAAGCATTTTGCTTTTGAGATTCACATGTAGATGCAAACAGCTGTAGTTGGTCGTGCCTACTATGTAGTAATCCATTATATGAATCTACACTAATGGACCAGTGAGGCTTCACTTAGATATCGCAATGGGGGACTCAACTGCAGCATTTCCTAACTTGAAAATAGTTACTTTCACCAACCCCTCACTTCCCAAATTGCTTTGTCTATTGTGTTTCCTGTTTCTGAAATAGCGTGTTCATTCACCCATTTTCCCAAACCAGACACTTGGCGGGGTTGTGGGTTTTGTTTTTGTTTTTTTTTTTTTGACACCTGTCTCTTCTTCATTCCTTAGTTTCCAGTCAATCATTAATCTGTAGATTTGACTTCTTAACATTCCATATCCATTTTCACTTTCACTATCCAGTCGACCTCTTATGTATACACTGCAGTAGTCTTCAGGGCAGTAATAGCTTTCTGTCTTGTTCTCTGATCCTGGATTCCAGAGCTTACCCCTTCAGCCTCACCTGTGCATTCTTCGTTCGCTTGCTAGTCTCTGTTCATTTAGCCATTATTCAGGCTTTGCCCATTCCTGCCTGGGCTTGTTTGCAATGCTGTTCACTCTGCCTGTAAAACACAGTCCTAATTCATCCTTCAAGGACAGAATTTTGAAATCTCATCTCCTCAGAGAGAGGTCATCTTTGCTCACCATCCCTCAAACTAGGTCATGTCTCTGTACTTCTAGGACTTTGTACTACACCCTGCTGGCACTACTATAAGTTTTAATTAAATGGTTATTGAGGAAGACCTCTTATCTGATTCAATTAAGACCAGTAGTCTGCAAAGTCTAATAAAGCAAGAAGGGATATAGAAAAAGATATATACCTTAAATATTTT
Source organism: Mustela nivalis (assembly GCF_964662115.1). Taxonomy (NCBI): domain Eukaryota; kingdom Metazoa; phylum Chordata; class Mammalia; order Carnivora; family Mustelidae; genus Mustela; species Mustela nivalis. Next base: position 78,407,116 of record NC_139027.1, read on the forward strand.
ACTCTAACTTCAAGAATAAGACTGCATGTTCATTTGTCAGACTTTTTATTAAGGAGCCAAAATCTTTTCTTTTGAGAGTAGGCTCACTAGTTGCAGTTGTATATTGCTTTCCTTGTAGAAACCACACCCACAATGTATCATCTAAGATTTCCAGTTTGGGTTCTTTAAGTAGAACAAAAATTCGAACTCTTATGATGCATTCTGACTTTAGAATTCCTTGTAGTATTCCTTGCAATATTTTTTCTAATTGGGATTTTTTTTGTTTTGTTAACAGTAATTCTTTACTGTTTTCTTGCTTAGACCTAATTCATCGGGGGTATTGCCCTTTTTTTCCTCTCTTATTTTACTTAATTTTATTTTTTATCTTTAACATATAATGGGTATCTCCCTTTTTATTCACTATTTCAAAATTATTCAACACAGTCTCCCACTCCTCCACATTTCATTAGGTTGATTAACAAATCACATAATTACAATAATTAGTATAAATAACGTGACCTGTTTTGGAAGCTAACGTAACTAACTCAGTAAAAGTATAACTCAAACCATGAGAACAGGAATATCTGGGTGTCGTAGATCATTGGGCCTCACCTTTTTTGAATGCATATGTTCATGGTCTACTATATTAATATATTGTGTGTGTTGTAAAAGTATAAACTATATGAAGTAAATTATATGACCATTTATTACCAACAAGACAGTAATTTGATACAGTTGAACATAATATTAGATAGCAGTATAAAAAGTAAATATGCATCCAGTTAGATAATACAGACCATGTCACAATAGAGTGTATAAGTAACAGTTAAATAACATTTTGGGGGCATCTAGGTGGCTCATTGTATTAAGTGTCCAATTCCTCATGCTCAGGTCATGTTCTCAGAGTTGTGAGATCAAGCTCCGTGTTGGGCTCCATGCTGTGTGTGGAGCCTTCTTGAGATTCTCTCTCTCCCTATCCTCCCCCGCCCCTCCCTTCCCTTTTCCTCTCTCCTCCCTGCCAATAAGTCAATAAATAAATCAATAAATAAAATAGCATTTTAAAAAGCCCAAGTGGTTCTCAGATTCTTTAAGGGACTATAGCTATGACAACCATGCATCCCTGGATTTCTGGCTCACTTTTTTTTTTTTTTTTTAATAGGATTTTATTTATTTATTTGACAGAGAGATCACAAGTAGGCAGAGAGGCAGGAGAGAGAGAGGAGGAAGCAGGCTCCCCGCCGAGCAGAGAGCCCGATGTGGGGCTCGATACCAGGACCCTGAGATCATGACCTGAGCCGAAGGCAGAGGCTTTAGCCCATTGAGCCACCTAGGCGCCCTCTGGCTCACTCTTAATATTAAATATTATATTATCTCTTTCTAAAAATTATTGAAAGTACCACCAAAATATCAATTAAAATTTGTATCTCCTAAACTGCCTCTCATACCTGACTGAAGTTGGTGCAGAAAGACTTGAATCAATCCATGTGTCTGTGTGACTGAGACTTTTCACTGGACAGGAATTACCATGACTAAATAATTAAGATGGAATTGGAGGAGAAGAGGGCTGTGGGTTGGGTTATAGTCCTCCTCTTTACCACTGTGGCAGGCCATGTAGTCTTAAAACTTACTGAATTTAATTGATTTCTAATAAAGTATGGGTTAAGTCCCATTGAAATGAACCCCAGGAACTGTTTCAATTATTTTTTTCTGTGGAAATTTTGTAAAAGATACTACTTGGCATGAAGAGGGCCATTACCTATAGTCCTTATTTTTTTATATATGTAAATTTTCGTAGTAATGGAATTTGACCTCTAATTTTCCATTATTTTGATTTGTAGCTTATCCTGTTAGGTATCATTTTTCAACAGAAACTCTTCAACTTATAACAATTATAAAACCAGTTTGACGTTTTAGAAATTTGCTTTGAATAGTTTTAAGGCTAGCTGTGCTGGTGTAGAAATGTGAAAGCTGGTAATGGCTGTTGCACCTATATTCTAGAATCAGTACCTTTGAAATATAACACTTTTTAAAGTCTTGTGTGACTTCATATAAAGCCCTAAAGTACTAGACTTTTAAGTTAGGTCTCAAAAGGTTTCAGCTGAATACGCTTTTCAAAAATTTAATGACAAACCAAACCAAAGAACCTCAAAACTGACATTGTAAATATTAAGATCATGGAACTGCCTTCCTGATTCTTCTTACTTGTACTTTTCTCTGAATTGTGTCAGTGTTTTATTCTTTGCAGTATCACAGCCACCCACACGGCATTCCCCACATCAAGAAAGGGCAGCTTTCTGTCCCCAAGGGATGTGGAAGCATAATAGTCCTTCTTTAAATTAGAATATTTTGTCACAATGCAATCTCACAGCAGGGATGAGGATTGGAGAATACACAGAATTTCATGCTCTATGAAACTGCACCACAGGTTCAGAGTCAAAAACTGCCTTCTGTAACCTGGCACATACACGTGTTTTCTGCAGGTCCCACTTGTTTATACAACTTCTACAAAACTAAAATGGACAGTCATCTTTCAGATATGGTCTGCTTATCAAATATCTTTAAATTGCCCTGGAATTTATCTTATAAACGTGAAGAAGACAGGCTTCTGGTGTTTACAGCAGTATGGTTTATAATCTTACATACTTTAGACTAGGGTCAGCAAACTTTCCTCTGTAAGAGGCCAGATAGAAAATATTTTAGGCTTTGCAGGCTACATGTGGTCTCTGTCGAATGTTCTTTGTGGGTTGCTTTTTTTTTTTTTTTTTTTTTTTTAAATCCCTTTAAAAATGTAAAAACCATTCTTGGCTGGGGTCCATACAGAAACAGGCCATAAGCCAGATCTGTCCACTTGGGCTATGGTCTATTGACCCCTGTTCTAGATCAGTACTGGCCAGTAGAAATACAATTTGGTCCATACATGTAATATTTAATCTTTTAGTAGCCACATTTAAAAAGTAAAAAGCAGAGAAATTAATTTTAATAATGTATTTAGCCAATTATATACAAACTATTAGTCATTTCAGTATGTGGCACAAGCCACATTTCAGGGGCACAGTGACCACATGTGTTGTATAGCACGCTCCATATGAGAGCTGTTCAGAACAAGGGCCATGAACATGTGTACAGTTTGTTGCCAGTCTCTGACAAATTAAGTACAGGAATTAAAAGTAAGCATTTAAAATATTTCATAGCTATTTGATAGTTTTTTTATTTCTGTTCAGTCCAATAAGAAATTGGACTGAAATTTCAAATGTCTTTTTTTACATTTCATTTTTCCGAATAATTTATACTTGTCTTACAAAAGAATTGGTCTGCGAAATTAAAAAGAGAACTTGCCTCTTCATTCTGGATGGTTATAGAAGCACTGCTATAGACAGTCTTTCTTAAGACTCTGCAGGCTTCTTGGGTACATGGCAAAAATAAGACCAAGAGAAACAGTGATGAGATTGTGGTAGGTAGTTTATTTAGAACTACTCACATCCTGCCAACTGCCCTGGAGCAGTGTCCTTTTAACTTCTCTTTTTCAGAGCTACCATTGGAGCCTGTGGCTGCAGTATCCTTAGTCAGTGGTTTTCCTTCTCTACTGTAGAATTGCCCAAAGAGCTTATTTAAAAAAACAAAAACAAAAAACAAACAGCAGTGTCCAGACCCATCTCCAAACCAGTGAAATCACAGTCTCTTAGGAGGGGCTTGTGTATCAGGTAGTTTCAGAAGCCTTCCAGGTGATTTATTATGTAGCCACTGTTTATTGTGTGGATCCCTCCCTCCAGGGGGTGAAATTGGTATTTCTCCATTTGGAAAGAATCACTCATCTGGGGGTGGGGGGACTGTGTGGTATACTATTCACTCTCTTTAACAGTGAAAAGGGGACTTTCCTGTTAAATGTCCTCTTGAACACTGGCATTTTAACTCTATTTATTCCTGGAACCCAATTAAAATTAAAAGAATAAAAAAATATATAAAGCATAAACCCACAAGAAGTAAGCCTAATGGGTTAACAAATTTTTGGTAGAGGCAGGTAGCTAGAAATTAACAGAATGAAGAAAACAGTATAAATGCTTGCAAATGAGGATGTTAAAAGGAGACAAAGCATTTTATATTGCTGGCTCAAGCATGAGAGGAACCGGTTTGTTCAGAAGGTGAATTATAAAGCAGAACACTGGGATACTTGTTCAGTCTGTATGCTCAGGATCCTCCTGACTATTGCTCTTTTACCTTGGATAGAACTAGAGGTAGAGCCTGGAGAAATTTATCGAAGGGGGTCAGTCAGAGCTTGAGGTGGGGTATCTTTTGAAAATAAGGACACCTTTTGAAAAATAGACTGCAGGACACTTCATTTTATCACATTCCACTTTATTGCACCTTGCAGAGACTGTATGTTTTAACTTGAAGGTCTGAGGTATTGTCCAGCATGTCTGTCAGTGCTGTTATTTCCAGCAGCATTTGCCCAATGTCTCTGTGCCCCATTTTGGTAATTCTTGGAATATTTAAAGCTTTTTCATTATTATTATTGCTATTATATTTGTTACGGTGATCTATGGTGATTGCAACTTACTGAAAACTGGTTAGCATTTTTAGCAATAAAGCATTTTTTAATAAGGTATATACATTGGGGTTTGGGGTTTTTTTTTTTAAAGATCTTCTACTGTTGAACACTTAATATTGAGATTTAAAGATTTAAATCCAATCCATCTAACAGATTATAGTAGAATATATATACCACCTACCATGCAAACTCCTATATACCTAGCGGTATGCTTGCAGTGAAGAATAATCTGAAGGTGTATTTTATGAATTCATAGACTTAAATTCTCTATGTTGGCATTATAATTAGTCCAGGACCCCTTTCCGGAAGAAACTAGAACGAAATATGTAAAGTTTATTTTTTATTGTCGTCTTAACCCTAGTCAATGTCTTGAAAATCCAGGTATTTATCACAAAGAATATTAATCACAGCAATGGGAGAATCATCTCTAATGCCTCTCATCACTGTTTAAAAAAAAAAAAAAATCCACAGTTTTCCAGTACTGATTCTAAACTGAAAAGTAGTACATGATGAGATAATAAACATGAACAAAAAATTGGGAGGGGGTGTGCCATACTTATTAAGTGGCAAAATAGAAAGAGAGATGTTTTAAAAAAAAAAAAATCTGCTATTCTGTTGGGACAAAAAATTAGCTGAACTTTAAGTTTACATTTTTCTCTTTCTTCTGGAATGTTGGCTTTTATTGAATGAGCCAGTCTGTGATAGAGTCGTAAATTTATTTGTGAAGTGCAATAATCTGCTCTCAGTTTTTTTTGTTTTGTTTTTTTGTTTTTTTAAGGAGCAAAAATAACATGCCAAAATACATATTTTTTCTTTTATTTTGTTAATTACTTTAGTATCATAGCCTTTTCTGTTACTTTATTATTTCCACGCTCTTCCGGGATAAAGAATTGGGAAGCTGAAAGACACCTTTCCATTTAAATCTAAATATTTTCTTTATTTCCTCCTAATTTGCCTTTCTACTCAAACTGCTTCTTTAAAATCACAGAAAAAATTTAATACATTGCAGAGTAGGGAGGGAAGGTACTGAATTTTCACAAGTGATTGATCTGTAAGCTTTACATTGCCAGATGAGTGGAATATAGCAGTTGGTAAGTGAAATAGGGAAGAATATTATCTCAGGATTTTTTAACTAATCTTGATGTGTTACACAAATGTCCTGATTTCAACTTTGGAGCAGTGGAATACAGATCCATTTCAGCAATACAGAACATATTTTCCCTCGGTAATACTTGAGGCAGTGCCCAAATTATTTGTAGTAATAGGACACAGAAATCAGTGTCATGATGAAATTAGGTTGATGCGTGGGAAAAAGAACCCAGAGTTTAATTGAAAGGGTTTGTTTCTTTTCCTGCGAGAGCTGGGTATTCCGCCTGAAACGAAATGGGGAGTGAGGAAAGGCCTGACTATTGGTGCTCTGAGTGCTGCGGGAGGGCAGAGGGCCGGCGACCTTAGGACTACCAGCAGTTCCCAGGAGTGTCTGCCTCCTTGTTTCAGCAGGGCATGGAAGGGGGGGCGTTCCTGACCAGCATCACCAAAATTTCCAATTGCGGGGTGGGCGTGGGGTTTGCTGTCAGTTGTGTTCGCATGCACCACCTTAACTCCAGTTTCTCCTCTTCCTATTTTGTCTTTAGATATTATAATCAATGGATAAAGTGGGAAAGATGTGGAATAACTTCAAATACAGGTGTCAGAATCTCTTCAGTCACGAGGGAGGGAGCCGTAGTGAAAATGTGGACATGAACTCCAATAGATGTTTGTCTGTGAAAGAGAGAAACATCAGTACAGGAGACGCAGCTCCTCAGCAACAAAGCAGTCCCTTAAGAGAAAACGTTGCCTTACAACTGGGATTAAGCCCTTCCAAGAATTCTTCAAGGAGAAACCAAAACTGTGCCACTGAAATTCCTCAGATTGTTGAAATAAGCATTGAAAAGGATAATGATTCCTGTGTCACCCCAGGAGCGAGACTTGCAAGAAGGGATTCCTACTCTCGGCATGCTCCATGGGGTGGGAAGAAAAAACATTCCTGTTCTACAAAGACACAGAGTTCATTGGATACTGATAAAAAGTTCGGTAGAACTCGAAGCGGACTTCAAAGGAGAGAGAGGCGGTATGGTGTGAGCTCTGTGCATGACATGGACAGCGTGTCCAGCAGAACTGTGGGGAGCCGCTCTCTGAGACAGAGGTTGCAGGACACTGTGGGCTTGTGTTTTCCCATGAGAACTTACAGCAAGCAGTCAAAACCCCTCTTTTCTAATAAAAGAAAAATACACCTTTCTGAATTAATGCTTGAGAAATGCCCTTTTCCTGCTGGCTCAGATTTAGCCCAAAAATGGCATTTGATTAAACAGCATACAGCCCCTGTGAGCCCACACTCGACATTTTTTGATACGTTTGATCCATCCTTGGTTTCCACGGAAGATGAAGAAGATAGGCTTCGAGAGAGAAGACGGCTCAGTATTGAAGAGGGGGTTGACCCTCCGCCCAATGCACAAATACATACCTTTGAAGCCACCGCACAGGTTAATCCGTTATATAAACTGGGACCAAAGTTAGCTCCTGGAATGACTGAAGTAAGTGGGGACAGTAGTGCAGTTCCACAAGCTAATTGTGACTCAGAAGAGGACACTACCACCCTGTGTCTGCAGTCACGTAGGCAGAAGCAACGTCAGGTGTCTGGAGACAGCCATGCCCACGTTAGCAGACAGGGAGCTTGGAAAGTCCATACGCAGATCGATTACATACACTGCCTCGTGCCTGACTTGCTCCAGATTACAGGGAATCCCTGTTACTGGGGAGTGATGGACCGTTACGAAGCGGAAGCCCTCCTTGAAGGGAAACCTGAAGGCACATTCTTGCTCAGGGACTCTGCGCAAGAGGACTACCTCTTCTCTGTGAGCTTCCGTCGCTACAACAGGTCCCTGCATGCCCGAATTGAACAGTGGAATCACAACTTTAGTTTTGACGCCCACGACCCTTGTGTATTTCACTCCTCCACTGTAACAGGACTTTTGGAACATTATAAAGATCCCAGTTCTTGCATGTTTTTTGAACCCTTGCTTACTATATCACTAAACAGGACTTTCCCTTTTAGCCTGCAGTATATCTGCCGTGCAGTAATCTGTAGATGCACTACATATGATGGAATTGATGGGCTTCCTTTACCATCAATGTTGCAGGATTTTTTGAAAGAGTATCATTACAAGCAAAAAGTTAGAGTTCGCTGGTTAGAACGAGAACCAGTCAAGGCGAAGTAAATTCTCCTGCCCCCAGTGGGCCTTATCTAGATCTGCTTTTCTGTGCACCAGACAGTACACCTATAGCAAGCACATGTGTCAGTGTTAGGTGTCTTTCAGTGCAGTATGTAGGCTTAGTGTTAGTATCTGTCAGATGCGATCTGCTGTTACTTCCTCAGATAAATGTGGTGCCTATTTGAGACAACAGAGGACAGAGCTACAGGTGTTCAGTAAGGTTGCGAAGGCATTTTGTCTCGAGCGAACGGTTTGGTTTATAATGACTGTTGGAATTGAGTGAAGCAACTCGGGGGCATTTGTTATGAAGAATTCTATTTCTTACTGAAGAACAAATTATTAATATTGGAAGAGTATTTCAACAGTGTGACTAATGTTTGAAATTGTTATTTTTTCTAAGAATTTTTCTATAACCTTCCAAAAGTAGCGCTGTTTGTAGTTACTATAGATCAAGCTTTGGAAGTCCAAAAAATAAAGACTGCCTTCTTTGAAGAAAAAAGAAAAATGCAATTTTCTGGCCACAAGGGCAGAGTGCAGTTCACTTAAGTGTTGATAGAGTTTATAATCAGTCTCCTGTCTCTTCTGCAAAAGGTACTGTTAAGCCAACAGGTTTTCTAAATAGTTGCTTTTAAAAGTTCAGGCTTATAAAGTTGGTAGTTGATTTATTTCAAGGCCTTAGGTATTCATTTTATTTTGAATGAGTGCTTTAACGTAAAACACTTTGGGAAGAGCTGCAATGTAGTCCTGTGTGTGAGTTCTTAAGTTAGTATGTGTGGTCTACTTGTTGATTATTTAAAGTTGGATCTTTTCCTGTGCCCATGATGCATTTGTGAACCATGAAGAACGTGAGACTAGAAGATGCCCAAACAAGTCCGTATATGATAACAGCGGTGGTTGCTGATGTTGAGATGATTTTTAAACTGCAGTGAACAATTTGGACGGCACTATTTAGCTCTTTGTTGTAAACGCTCGTAGCTGAATTGCTTAAGTACAATTTGTAGAATTTCAGTGCAGTTAATTTCTAATGGAAAATCTGAAACCCTAATTGCAGATTTAAAAGGTACTGTACAACTGTTGTATCTGTAAATAACTTTACTTAGCACCTTTTTGTCACTTAGAATATTATGCAATACTAATTAAGTGAGCTATTTTGGAAGTAATACCAAGTCCTAGTGTTTGCTTCTTAGTATTGAACTGAATTTACAGTTCTGTCCTAGACATTTTGCACTAGTCAAATCCATTTTTGTGTCTTTTTTGTTAATGTGCTCTGTACCACTGGTGAGTGCTCCTTGGTTTCCTTACCTGCTGCTACAGAAAGTTCTTTTACATCCTGATGGCTATTGCCAAGGCTACAAAAAAGAAAAGCTATATTTGTATGCAACACTAACCCTTTGACTGCTAATGTACGTTTCTGCTTGCTGTGCCTTGTTATGGCTGCTTTTTTGTGCTAATAAAGTATGTTTGGTGTTCTTGTATATCTGCTGTTTTATACATTTGCAACAATTTCTCTTGTAAATGGAATGGTATGGGGTTTTTAAATAAGCATTACCTGCCAACCTACTATAGTTAATGCAGAATTACTGTACAGTCTAATACTGACTTATTCTCGGTAAGCTAACTCTAAATTTAATGCTACTCATCTTTCCAATCGTCATCACATATACTGTGGAACAGTAGCTCTAGTTACTGCAGTTACTGTACAGTTTAGATTATAACACAAAATGACAGAGAAATACTGACTCACCTATTGATTTCTCTGCGTATAAATGGAAGATTGAAACTATCAATGATGTGTTATAATAAATGGATATCTTTAGCCTTCCACTTCATCAGAAACAAGTTAAATGAAGTCTTGTGAACTGATATCACATCAGCGCCATTTATTGGTTTGGGGACCATTTTTATTAATCATAAATGCCCAAAATACAGAACTTTAACCAAAGACTTGTCCATTTTTAAAGCAAAATGGGGATTGAGGGGACTTAAAATTCCTGTTATTTCTAATAGAAGTCCCTAAGGAACATATACCAAAGTGTTTGAGAACGTCATCCAAACCTACTTTAAAGCATATGTGCAATTACGTTGTTATGACATAATTATATTGCATAATTGTTGGGTCCGTTTTCTTGAGCTTATAATGTATCTGGAAAATAATCTCTTGGGAAAAAAAGTCCTTACTGATTACTGGAGAAAGATGATATATGCAAGCAAGATCTTGTTTTAAAGAGGAAACTTGAAACTCCAAGAAAGCACTTGATGTTTTATATGCTTGTAGCAAATTGATGTTCTAATTGTAGTTTTATAGAAAATATTAATGCTTTTATGTATTTCAGAACTTTCATATGTTAAATGGAAATTGTTTTAAATGTGTAAATATTTGAGTTTTATGTAAGCATGTATACACTGTGCTAAAAGTCACATGTTTCAGTTTGTGTGTAATATTAATATGCAACCTTTGGTTTAAAATTTTTTCTCAAAAAATTAGTGGCTTATGTTTTAAAAAAGAAAAATCACCAGCATGATATTGCACCTTAGTCTATATTCATTGTGTCTTTTTCTGAACCCCATTGTAGCTTGTCAACTAAATATCTGTTTTCATGGTCTTTTTGAAGTGCGTTTTAATACAAACCAGGAAATTCTTTAGAAGTTTGGACACATCTTCATAGTAAAGTAATTAACAACGCAAGGAAAGGTTGGTCTGATTCCTATCCATTATCATTCTTTCTTGCATGCATTCATTAATTCATTCATTATCTCTCTTTATCTGTGTATATCTGTATTCACACATGCACACACGTATGATGTTAATATTACTTTAAACAATATTATCACCATCTCATTTAAAATCATATAGAGGCCTTATTCTATACACACACACACACACACACACACACACTATTCTTGTACTATTCAAATTTGATTAGCCACACCTAAAGTTTAGTTTTGCTGATACAGTCACATTTATAATATACTCAAAACAAGAAAGCATGCATCAGTATTTCCTAGCTAAACACAGTAAAAAATATTTGAAGAAGAAACAGCTTGATATAAATATAGTTATTAAGAGTCATTGTTAAATGTATATTTCTTCAACAATAATTGAGCCCAAATAATCATACTCCACAAACTGTTCCTGTTATTATGGTCCATTGGAAGGTTTACATAAGATTTATAATGGCTTGAGCCACAAAAATTGGAACTTGAATTCTTTGCTTCACTTTGACAAAATTCAGAGTTTATGAGCCTTTTTACTTGACCATTTTGATCTGGTTGCTATTCATTTTTATCTCAAGTTGCCTTTGCTACCTGGCACTGAACACTAGTTTGGTCAGTTTTATTGAGATTGGTCTTAGTAGACTAATTCTTTATTTTTGTAGTAAAAAAAACTATAAAGCTGCTTTTTGGTAGAGGCACAGAGGCTGTGAGTGAGTCAGCACTCTCACAGGAGAGGTGGCAGAGCCATGTCTCGGAGTGTGTTAACGCAGGGGAACTCACACCAGTTCTCCGCTTATTCTGTAGCCCAGCACATGCACACACAGGGCTGGCTTCAAGGTGAAAAGTCTCCAAAGGGGACAGTCCTGCTTGGTATGTATGTATACATAAACACTCCATATCTGTGAGGCTCAGGCTCTGTTTCCTGTTTTTGCACAGCTCATACAGAACACAGACTTCTAAATTGTGGCAGATTCTAAGATTTGGGGTTGGAGATTTTTTGGTAGATGCTTGGTTATCGGGGTCTTTTTGAGAGCAGACGGGGGAGGAGTTGCCATTGCAAAAGTATGGATCATTCGGAACAACTGTTTCCATGCCCAGGAAGCTTGATTAAATATTTAGCTGCTTTTCAACCACCCACTCACAAATATTTACTGAGGACCCATGTGCCAGTCACCATCTCAGGTGATGGTTATACGTTGGGGTACAAAACAAAGTTATAGGTCATTGGGGAAATAATGACCTTGAATGATGAGAAGAAAATCACCAAGATAAAAAAAAGCATTTTGAAGGAAGGAACAAAAAAACTAGTCTCCAAGCAGGAATGAGCTTATTTGACGAGAGGGAATGCAATAAGACTGAAGTGAGTCCCTTGAGTGTGGTGGGGAATGGCAGGGGATAAGGTAGAGTGGCAAGGGCCTAACTGCTTGGACTGTGAGCCCACAGAAAGGAATTTAGATTTTGTTCTGAATGTGATGGTAAGCCATTGGAGGGTTTTAAGCAAGGGAGTGACAGGGTTTGCTATTTGTCTAGTAGATGGGGAACAGGCTATACTGGGATAAAATAAGGGAGACTATTACAGTCATCTAGGTGAAAGATGGTGAGAGCCTGGACTGGGTTGGTAGTTGTAGGGAGAAGTCAGATTCAGGATGCCTTTTTTGGTGGCAAAGCTGACAATTTGGTGATGGATTAGATGGGAAGAAAGAAACAATGACCCTGATTTTGAGCAAAGATGGTGATGCTATTAGTTGAGATTTTAGAAAACCAGTAGAAGAGCAAATTGGAGGGTGTAGATTGGATTCTGCCTTGGATAGGTTGAGATTGGACTTTGAGCAGGCAGTTGGATATATGAATGTAGAATGGGGGGGGGTCAGGAAGAGGGGAGTCTCTATATGGATAGTATTTCAAACCAGAGGACAGGATGGCAACAACTAAATTTTGCATGGGGTTAAGTATTTCTTCGGGGGGAGAATTATGGTAACATTTATCTTGGTTTTTCAATTCAAGATTCTGTATCATTAGATATTTTTGAAAATCTAAAAACGTAGAGGATTTTGCCTTTTAGTAAGTTTTTAAATACTAAATCATAGACCTTGCACTCAGTTTTAAAATTTTATCCATGCCAGATTTGATTGTCATGCTTCCCATGTCAAATTACTTGTGTATCTTAGTGTAGATTTTTATGTTAGTTATGGAACATTTAGGAAGTACTGAAGATTATAAAGAATCAGTGCCCCCAAAATTTTAAGAAACAGTCCATGTTATCATTTTCTCTATCATTTCCCATCACCAACCCCAACCCTGTTCCCATCACCAACCCCAACCCATTCCCAGTTTCCATTTTTGTAATTTTCCAAGAGGTGACTGCTGTTAACATTTATTATGTTCCCTTTCATTATTTTTTCATGAGTTTTTACAGCAAAAGATTTGAAAGTTTATAAGATATAGATAGATACAGATAGATGAGAACATAAAGCAGAAGAAAGAGAGTTGTAGGCCTCAAATTACTTTGAGAGGGTATACAGATGTGCTCCAGATTCTACTCCTTTCCGGATTCAGCAGGGACCTAGGCTTCTTACATACCTTCAACTCTTCAGGCAGATCATTCAGTGGTTAGAGTAACTGATAGTGTAGAGGCCCAGTCGCCAATGGTTTCTTGAAATAAATTCGGTAGGAGATCCCTTGCCTCATGGGACTTATAAGCTAGGACACAGACAAATACAGAAATGTGTAATGATGAGAATATATTGGAAATAGACCAAGGAAAAAGTAATGAGACAAAACCTGCTTACATGCTTGATAAGAAAAACAGAGGACTCTAAGTGGAGGCAGGGTGATTTGGTGTCAGGTCTGTTTGATCACAAGAATGTCTAATAATTGGACTTAGCAGAGGGTGATGAAGAAGCCAGGCATGGAAGTGTAGTGGTCGCTAGCAACTGATGAGGAGCAGGATGAAGGTAAAGAATCTGTTGTTTGTGGCATTTGAATGTGCCATACTGAAGAGCCTGAATTTATCTAGGTTCTTAAGATAGTATTAGAAATTAAGCCAGCAGCTGTAAAATGGGTTATAACCAGGAGAGATTAGAGTCCGGAAGCCATGTGAAGTTTGCCTTGATCAGATTGCTAGCACTGGAATTAAACTGAGGAGTACATCTGAAAGCAGTTGCAAGAGGGGGAAAAAAAAAAACCATTTTGGGGTAAAGAAAGGCAAGCGATTTGCTTGCCTAGGAGATTTTGAGTTAAATTTGTCATAGTTTCTCCAAATTCAAGCAAATCATGAGGAAGCCAAGCTAGTATGTCCCATTTAATATAATATGCATCCTATCTGTTTTTAAATAAAGCAAAATATGGGGAGTATATTTTTGAAAGGCACATTTTTAATGCAAAAAGTGAATAAATATTTGATGAAATAAGAGAAACTTCATCACTCCTAGATACACTTTCATAGAGAAAATGCAAAAATTAAGTAGAAGTTAAAGAACATCAGAAAAATTTTTCTTATCTGACAAAAATGCTGAGATTGAAGAGGGAGTCAGTGCATTTAACTTGCCACATGCTATTGTGACTAATGTAGGTTTTCTGGTTAATTTTAGTAAGTGAAAGCTGCATTGGATGTTTGTTTAGTAGTCAAGATTAGCTTTAGGAATGTGTAATATTACCACCCAACATTTCTTTCTCTAGGTGTTTACTAAGCAACCCTTTCTAACTGGAAACCCAAGATTTAGGGAATTTTTTTAACCAGGTAAATTTATCATTACACTAAATGGTTTAATCTTATCTGTTTTAAAATACATGTTATTAGGCATTTAAGCCTACCTCTCATTGTTCCTATTTTTAAGATGAATTATTGAAATTTATAGGGCTTTTTTTAAACCCCTTACGATACTCTTAAAATTGAACTATAATAATTATTGAAAACGTTCTCATCTAATTCTGTAAATATTTCTTAGGTGCTCTTGTGTGCAATTGAGACAATGTTGGATTTTAACATTACAGGAATAGAATAGTTCCAACATTGTGGATGATATAAATTTGCAAATCCTATCCTTAAAACATTGTCTTAACTTACAGCAGTTTCTTCCTGAATGATGAAGATTAGAAGGCCAGAATTAATTTCTAAAATTTGGCTCTGCTAAATTTCTCATCCTTCCAACAGTAAGATAGTCTGGGAGGCAGTATAGTTTATTGGTGACATGAACAAAAACAAAGGTAAGGGCCACATCTCATCTATAAACACTTACGTCAGAGGCTAGATGATGCACTCAGTAATAAAGGGAAAGCTGCCAGAAGAGCTTCCAGGCCCAGGAAACCATATATAACCTAGTGCAGCCGATGGTTTATTGTGTAGTACATAAGATTTACCTGAGCTGCCTGGTAAATAATCCTCTACATGTCTTTGATTCTTAACCTAGAGGGGTTAAGTAATTGGTCCAAGGTCACAGAGAGTGAATGTCAGGGCTAGATTTAAATAAGGTCTGAGGCCAGAACCTAAGTCCTTAGCTGCTATACTTTTTGGATACTAATTTTGTCAGCCAAATTGATGTTTCTTCCAACACTCATTTTTTTATTGACATCTCAAGAGGACAGTAGATTTCCAACGACTGATAAAAATAGATTCTAAACCATTGGTAAAAGTGTTGAAAGAACAGGCCACTAGAGTCTCCTTCTGTTCTCCAGTTCGTTATCTGGGGAGTGGCCCTGCCTGTTGCGCCAACTTTTTCTAGTCCTCCTTTGCTCCTTACTCGCTGCTCTCCTGTCCCACTGGCCTTTCAATGGCTCAGACGCTCCAGTCTCTCTCCTACCTCAGGGCCTTTGTGCATGTTGCTCCCTTGTGAAATTCTCATCCCCCATTCTTCCACATAGCAAGATAGATTTTTTTTTATTCTTTACACCTAAACTTAAATGTCATCTCAGAGAGACCATGCTATTTAAAGGAGAGTTCCCTCATAGTAGTCTCTATCTCTGCCCTGCCTTTGTTTCCTTCATAGTCTTTATTACAAAAACTTGCATATATTTTGAGTCTTTGGGTTTTGAGAAACTCTTTGGTTCTTGAGAAACTCTGAGAACAGAGACCATGTCTGTTCTGTTTGATTTTTATCCTCAGTGCCTAGCAGAGTGCTTAACACAGAGTAGATAAAGATTTGTTAAATGAGTGAGTGAAGGAACAACCACTTTATTTCTCCAATTTACTGACAGAAAAATGACAACCTTATTGCATTTCCTTCTAAAATCTAGATTGCTCTGTTTATATAATCTATTAAGTTATTTTATAACATGAGAGAAGGTAAGGTTAATCTGACATGAATTGTTCTTGGTGAGCCCTTGCTAGTTCCCGGAGATTATCACCTTCCTTTCTAAGTTCTCATAGGCCCTACATTTAATAATCCCTGCCAGAATGTAGCCCAAGATTGTGTCAGTTTCATTGGTCTGCAGTTTGTGGAACCATCTGTTTCTTCTCTTTTAAATACAGAGATTTCCTTTCTCTGGTCTTCCAGTACACCTTCTGTTTTCCTCAACATCTCTAATGACCCAGCCTTCAGAGACCTTTTTTGGAGACTCTTAGTTCTCTGGGAAAAAAATTAACCTAGGCCAAGCTATTTGAACATATTTATAGCATCTGTGTTTTTCTCTAGAATCTCTTCACGCATTTGGACCATGGATGCCTTCTTGCCAGCATTTGTTCTGCCTTTTTCAGAAAAGGCAAAGTGTAATAAGAATCAGATAACTGAGCTTTCCCATCATCCATTAACATGCTATCACTGCCAGTTTCTTCATTTATCAGCTGCTTACCTAAAACGATGATGTGTGTGTTATGTTTAAATCAAAATACTTCCTAGTAGTAGGTTGGATACCTTTTCCAATGCATTTGGATCACTTTTAAGTCTGCCATAGCTATGTAGCAAAAGCTGGTGACTATAAAAATAGTTCCTCTTGAAAAGCTTGCCCTTTAAGACGAAGCCCACCACTGTAGTAATGCTAAAAGTACAACTAGGTATTTAAAGGAAGGTGGAGGAGGATCTTTCATTAAAAGGAGAAAACTGGAAATACATCAAATCTGAAACTTGAAAAAGTTGTTTCCGAGTATAATACAAATAGTAGAGATACAGAAGATGTAGATTGTGTTTTCTGCCTGAATATTCAGAATACAGGGCCCTCTGAGTGATAAAACCAAATAGACACAGCTCTACTTCCGCCCTCCGTTTGTTTCTC
Organism: Mustela nivalis; assembly: GCF_964662115.1. Lineage (NCBI taxonomy): Eukaryota > Metazoa > Chordata > Mammalia > Carnivora > Mustelidae > Mustela > Mustela nivalis. Next base: position 78,423,814 of record NC_139027.1, read on the forward strand.
TAATCTTGTTTTCATACATAGTGTCTAAATCATCTTCCTCCTGCATATGTTGAGATTTTTTCAAAGCATGCTTCTCCCCACCCCTCCAGCTTTGGGGGTAGCTTCTAGTGAGTTCTAATACAAAGAAGATATATACATAATATAAGTACAAAAAAGTGTTTTATACTAACACCTTAAAACTATTTAGAACTCCACTGAAGCCACAAAAGAATGCTGCTTTGGAAATGGAGAAACATTACAAGTATGGTGTGGTGTTTTCACATGGATTGTGGTTATAGTCTTAGTTCACTGAACCAAAACCCTAGTGGACTAATGCAGGGTCACTAGTCCTTCAGTCCTTGTGAACTGAGTGAAGAGATTCAAGGGGACTCAGAAGTTTATGTTGGAATGGAAGAAATGCCGAGTCTGTGTTCTTTTTGGTTTGGGCACAAAGCTGCCATCCAGGTAGCTTTGAAAAAGAGCTAAGAAAATAACTAACCTCATGGCCTTGCTGTGGCAAATGGGAAAAGCACCAGGACAGATGAATGCTGGAAACACGAAGGCAGCAGTCACGGAGTTGGAGGTAACTATATGTGAAAATACAGACCCTGGTTACATGGTACTGAAAGTCATTTTAAAAAAGGAAAAGGTAGGGGCACCTGGGTGGCTCAGAAGGTTAAGCGTATGCCTTTGGCTTAAGTCATGATCCTGGGGTCCTGGGATGGAGCTGTGTTGGGCTCCCTGCTCAGCCAGGAGCCTGCTCCTTTTGCCCCTCCTCTCTGCTTGTGAGCTCTCTCTCAAATAAAGAAGAAGAAGGAAAACCGTGCCTTTGGAACCTTGTATGAGATGTGATGAGACTCTAGGGAGTTGGTATTTGGTGGGGTTGGAAAGGCTAACATTCAGGTTCAGGAGCCTCCTCTCATGTCTTGGTCAAGTCAGTTTCTCTTGACCTTTGCTGCTTCTTGTCACGAGACACTGTGGCCTTCTTGAAAGAAGTTCTTTACATAGCATCCTTCTAAAGAATTCACATTTATTTCATAGCTGTGTAGCTGTTGTCAGATTACTTGGGGTGTGCCTCTGCTCAACTACATACTACTAAACAGGTAAGCGTCTTGACTTCTCAGGCATGGCTGCTTCATCTACCTTATCCACTGCCTTATCGTGGTGTGGAAATACTATGTTGAATGGTCCTTGAGAAGTGTGCATTATAGTGGCTGGCATGTAGTAAGTGCTCAGTAAATGTTCTGATTGTTTCCTTTACCCTTATATCCATCATTATTTTTCCATTAGTACAAATACAGAACTGAAATCCAGAGTGCTGTCTCAAAATTGGTATTTTTTCTGAAATCTTGGCCAAAATGTAGATTCAGCCAGTAGTTCTCCTATATACTGCTAGTTTAATGTGGGGTTTTATTGAAGGACATAGTCTAAATGTTGAAACATGATCTCTAAATCTTCCTGGGGAAGAAAATCTATAAAACTTCTTGCACGGAAAATTACTGGGAAGCAGATAGAATAAAGCCAACCATAATTCTATTCAGATTTTATTTCAATGCTCATAAGATGTTCCAGTCTTCCATAAAGCAAAAGAATTTATCCTTGGGTTTAATAGAAGTATCGTTATTTTAAATTTAGTTCATGTTTTTACATTCCGGTAGAAATGTGGCAGTACACATAGAAAAAAGTTCCATTAATTCTTATTCTCCGAATGTACCATTCCGTGTTATAATCTTGGCTGAAACCATAGGACCTGGACACACACACAGGTCATGGGGCATGACTGCCTAATGCCCTAAGACATGTTGCACCCGTCTTGTACCACCAACACAAATGATCATAATCGGGTCATCCTGTGGGAAATCCACATGGTCATCAGTTGCTGCCTGGGGATTTGAAAACGAATGTGGTGCCTTTCATGATTGAGATTTCTGGAAATCTCAAATTCCCTAGTGTCCCCTTTCATCTAATTAGTTTGACAGCTCCCCCATTTTATACATGGAATCATTGCTGGCTGTTAGTGTGACCTTCTTGAGGGCGAAGACGTTTCCTGGTTATGTGCCTAGTGCCCTGCTCACTACTTGGCTCATGACATACGTTCAGTAAATATTTGTTGAAAGAATGAATGAATTTTCAAAAATAATTTAAGTATCTATTGTGCGTACATTTCAAATGTATAAAATGTAGTCTTTTGCCCTAAAATTTTATTATCTTCCATTTGAAGGAACTGAAGAACAAGATGGCATTGTGTAAATGCTCATTTTACTTTGCCTTATGTCAAAAACATGAATAAAAAGTCATTGTGCTTTATTCTAACCTTATGACTTAATTAGCTGAATGCCTCATAGTAAAAAGTCTCTCATTTTGTTAACTTTGAAATTGAGACTCAACTTTCCAGGCCTTATTGTATCATTCTGCTCATGCCCCCTTTAAACCATAAAAAGATCAGGGTGCCCGGGTGGCACAGTTGGTTAAGCATCTGACTCTTGGCTTCAGCTCAAGTCGTGATTTCAGGGTCTTGAGATCAAGCCCTGTGTTGGGCTCCGCATTCAGCATGGAATCTGCTTGCAACTCTCTCTTTCCTTCTCCCCCTTCCCCTTGATCTTTCTGTCTCTGTCTCTCTCAAATGAACAAGTAAATCTTAAACAAAAATCCATAAAGGGACTGCATTCACATCTTCTGATTCTCAAAATGCTAACGGTTTAGAAGACACCATTTTTGCTTTGAAGTTGAAGTGCCACCCGTTTGTTGGGATGTGGGGCCTTGTGTGACCTATAATGCAGCTGTTAAAGGAGGGAAGTGCTTTTACCTCATTACCAAAGTTTTTCCCAAAAAAAGAGACAAGAGACAGTGCAACATAGGTGAAGGACTGCGTAGCTGTCACTCCTGCATGTTCCTGGGTATCCTCGATGGCCATCCAGAGTGGTGCTTTTGTTCTCTGAAGGCAAGATGCTTAGAATCTTTTCCTTGGGACCCACACTGGAGCAGTTTCTAATGGAGTGTTCTGAAATCTATATTACACATTTGAGGAATGTCTCTGAAACCGTAATTCAGATCCAGCCAAGGAAAGAGTTATTTTGACTTCCAGTGTCTGTCTTGCGCTTGCATCATGGCCTGGGAAGCAGCATGTGTGCTCTTCAAAGCAGGGGCACAAACTTCTCCCAAGCCTGTCAGCAGGGGAAGGAAGTTCAAAGTGAATGGAGGGTATTCCAAAACAGACTTCTTGGACTACAATTCTTAGAATCGAAGCTCAAATCCACCTTAAATCATTGGATTCTTCTTTGAGCGCAAGAAAGCTAATACCACGGGGGGGGGGGGGTTGTTGTTGTGTTTGTTGTTGTTTTTAAATACAATCAAACCAGAAAAATTCTGAAAAAAGAATAGTCCCCATCTCTTGGGTGATTCTAGTTCTTTTAGGTAAAAAAAACTTTATAGTGTTTGATCCTGATAACTTTATTCTATGATTGAATGAAAGGATAACAATGAGTGACCCAAGATACACTTAATTTCAGTTTTTTGGTTAAATATGTTAAGTGACTAAAAACACAAAAACTTGGGAAAAAAAAGAATCTCTCTCTACTTAGGATGTCTCTCTGTCCAATAAATGACTTCTTTAAGAAAGGACATGGCCCAACCCTTACAAAAGCTCTGCTGTAGTCCCCATCAGATGTCCAGGCAAGGCAATTCTGGGACTTTTATCTGTGCTATGTTCTCTTTTCTCTTTCTGGAATTAATTACAACCATGTGCCTCCTCTAACTGATGCATGCCTCAGGTCACTTGAGCCCATTTGCCTAAAGTCCTAGGTTCAGTTTAGGGCAGTAGTGCCCAAACTTTTTGGTCTCAAGGCTCCATTACACTCTATGATAAGGTATTGATGACTGCCCCAAACCTTTTATTTGTTGATTTATCAATACTTACTATTTTGAAATTGAGACAAATTAAAATACATTTGTTATTTTTAAAAAATAATAAACCCATAATAGATCAACACAAATATTTTTTGGAAAAGTGAATCTGTTTTATAGAAATTTAGTGAAAAGAGCAACATTATCATAATTTTTTAAAGTCTCTTCAATATCTGGCTTCATAGAGACAGCTGGCTATTCTTATCTGCCTCTGCACTCAATCTTTTGCAATATGTTGCTTTGATTAAAACATATGAAGGAAATCTGGCCTCAAGTAGATATGTCGTTGGGAAAGGAGAAGAGGAATCAAATAATGGATATCCTTCCATTTCATTTTCTTCAGTATCTTTGGACATAGATGCCACAGAGCAGGATTGAAAGAGTGAGTCTTCTTGTTTCTTTGTTTTCAAGCCACTGATTCATCGTTAAAGATAATAAAAATAACTTCTGAATTTTATTTTTGAATAAAATAGGATGTCTAAATAAACTTTTTATTTATTTTTTTTAAGATTTTATTTCTTTATTTGACATAGAGATCACAAGTAGGCAGAGAGGCGGGCAGAGACGAAGTGGGGGGTGGGGGCAGGCTCGCTGCTGAGCAGAGAGCCCAATGTGAGGCTCAATCCCAGGACCCTGAGATCATGACCTGAGCCAAAGGCAGAGGCTTAACCCACTGAGCCACCTAAGCACCCCTAAAGAAAAGTTTTAGATGCAATTTTTAAAATTTGAAAAGTTTCTGGAAAAAAGTTATTGCAAAAAATAACAGTAAAGTATACTCATTTCTTGCTGAGTTTCCAAAGAGATGGCTGGAAAACTTTGGGATTTCAAAACAATACACTAGACAATGATGAGGTTATAGAAATTATAGCAGGTATAAGGAAAGATAGTAAGAGCGTAGTCCAGGTATTGCAAACAAGCTGGATTAGTTAATGTCTGAAAATACACATATTTATACTCTCAACCTACCACCTCAGAAAGTTCTAGAAAACACAAAACACACATTCCATTAGTTGCCAGAGCAATGTCATTATATACCACATGTCCTCTGGAAAACTCCACTACATACTCATGAGAGAAAGAATGTGAAAAGAGTAAATAATGTCCTAATATTAGTACGAAATAGTTTTGACTCCCCAGGTCCCTTGAAAAGGACTTAGAACCGCAGGAGCCCCCACACTACACTCTAGGGAGCCAACAGTTTTGAGTGAGTTTAAATTATCTTAAATATGCCAAGTGGGGTAGGGGGGTGGGGACTATGCTGCCTTTGCCTTGTTTGATATACCTTGTAGAATCTTAAATTGGATCACAGCAGGTGCTGATGCTTTGAGTAAAATGACTGCTGGCTCTCGAGGTTAAGAGTTCAAGAGCAGTGGATTCTAACTTGGATCCAGTAACTCCTTCCACCTACGGTATGACTCTGGGAGCCCTTCATTCAGTTGCTGGTTGGTACATGAATGAACTTAAGTTCCCATATGTCACTCCTCCAGATCCTTCCACAAGCACTGATTTTCCCTCAGATAGGAAATGGTGGCAGCCAAAACTGTGTGTGGCTGGAATTTAACCGCTCTGCCTTTTGGACACACCTTTTAAAGAAAAGTTTCCTTTGGTTCAATACAAAATAGAGGAGAACATACCGAGCACCTAGTACTATCTGGGCACTTCAGGGAATAAAAAAAGTACATATCCCTACTCCTCAATTATTAATTTTGGCAAAGACTTGTGTACAAAACAAAGGATTTAAGAAAATGTATGGTTAAATGTTGCCTCAAATGTAGGTTATGAGCAGTGAGAACAGAGGCAGGGTGGGGCCTGTTTCAGGGGATTCGTGATTTGGACAAAAGCACTGAAGCTAGAAGCTGTGAACTAGAGGCTGAAGCCAAGCCTGAGGGATTGGAGGTCAGTGAGACTATAAATATTTGCACACAGCCACATCCAGTGCTGGAGAGGTGAAGGGAAAGGGCCGGAACTTCTTTGCCGTCCTACCCTCAAACCGCCTTCAGTTAAGCAAGAATAGAAAGAGAACTGAGAAACGGGGGAGGCAGCACCGGGAGGTGGGAAGGAGACTCCAGAGTGAGTTATAGTCAGCCAAAAAAGATAGTCAAAATGAAAATGACCAAGAGTATAAGGGTACCGTGGTCCTGTGGTAGACGAGATGTACCAGCTAGATCCCTGTCCTCGAAGGAAGCTGCTGCCCGTCTAGGGGCAGCCTGGGCAGTAGTCAGCTTCCCGGGGGCCAGCTCCTTCAGCGTGGGCCTCAGCTGTAAGGAGCCGCCATACTCGAGGCCATGCCCTTCCAATCAGTAACTGAGAGGCAGGAATGTAAAGGCACAGGCAGCTATTTTTTTTTTTAATAATTTCTTTAAGTAGACAAACAAAAAAAAAATTGGGGGGACCTGGCTGGCTCAGTTGTGGAGCAGGCCACTTTTGATCTCAGGGTCATGAGTTCAAGCTCCACACTGGGTGTAGAGTTTACTTTAAGAAAAACAAAAAACAAAACAAAACAAAACAAAAACGGCAAAGCTATTTTAGACAACTCTGTGAGATGGCATTCACTCGCTTCAGAGCTCCCTGCTGCATTGTCTCCCTTTGTCCCATCCTTTCTCTATTCCCTTCACAGATGTGGATCCCTAAGAGTATCTTGCACCCCAAGTCCTGCCTCAGTATCTGATTCTGAGAAATTTAACCCTTAACATTCTCTCATTCGGAGCTGGATACCAATATGTGTGTGTGTGTATGTGTGTTTATGTATATGCGTATATGCTTATGGATACATGTCATATTTTTTTCCTCCATTCAATAGTACACCATATTTTCATAGTACTCCATATTTTTCCTCCACTCACTAGTACACCATCCACCAATTATCAGCAAATTGTGTTTTCAACCTGTTGGCTTATCTATTCTAAATACAGCTATTATTTTCCCCTAATGAAAATCTTTGGTGCCAAAACAAAATTTATAATGGCAAAGTTTTTAATTTTTCCCATTTGTCCCAATGTAATTTTTGCCCATTTTTGAAGTACCCTCAATACACATCATTTGTTCAGAAGAAAAAGGCAGGACATAAACAGACGCAATCAACTAACTTACTGATCACTGTGGACATTCGCTGCCACTTGCATATATCACAACTGTGAACGGCGGCAACAGGCTCTCAAGCCTGATCGGGAGATGGGGTGCTGTTTGCTTAAAAAGGGACCTACAGGGCAGATACTCAGCTTCAGATCCCTGCAGCCAGCACCACTGTTTTGGCCTCAGCAGTGCTAATCATAAATATAAGTAGTGCTTGGTAAGAATGGAAAATGAATATTTTGAAACCTCAAAACTATTCTGTGTGGAAGGTTGAAAGCCACTTTCTCAACAGACACACTCTGTCCTTCCACGTCGTGTGCAGACGACCTGGTTGGATTGCACTGGATCCGTTTGCAGGGAACTCAGACCAGGTCAAGCCTTTTCTGAAAGACCTTCCATTAAATCAGGAGTTGGACCAGAGAGTCCCTGAGCCTGTGCTGTGTTGCCACATGGGTTATTTTGGGTGCCAAGAAGTAGATCAAAATGGTGACGTGTTTTATTTTAGGCAAGGCTTTTTGTATAAAACAACAAGCAAATGCAACACCCTAAAATTCATCCCAAGAAACAATCTCAGGTTGGGGAACAGCCCTGAGCTTGACTGTGTGGCAGGCAGTGCCCAATGCTCTTCCCGCCTCTCCTTTACTTGCCCTGGCCTGGTTACTCAGGCCTGCCTTTCCCCCAGCCTGCCCTCTCACCTCAGCTCCCAGGCATCACTTCTGCAGACCGCTGCCCCACTGACGGCCCAGGCAATGAATGCAATCCAGATCCCTTGGGCTGACACAGCAGGGCCTCTTGTGGTCTGACCACTGACCACCTTCCCACCACCTCCTCTTGCTGCTCTCCCCAACAAGGCGCTTGGCGCCCCAGCCACTCTGGGATTCTCACAGCCCTGAACACCACTCACTTCTCCGGCCTGTCTCCGTGCCTACTGTTCTTTGTCTTTACCCTGCCCTTCCTTCTGTCCGTTCAGCCCCACCTGCCTGGCAAAGCACTGCTCAGCACCAGGCCCCATTATCCACACTCCTGTTTTCTCTGACACCTCTCACCCCCTCCAGCTTCCCTTTGTCTTCTGGTTGTTCCTCCATTACTGGAACAGATTTTTGCATGAGAGCCCACACTGATTTTTCATTCTAGACACTTCAGCCAGTGGTGAAAGCCTGAAGAGCAAGAATGGAACCTAGGTCACCTGTGTGTCACCAGCCCCATCTCAGTGCCTGACACATACATGTCAGCCTGGAGGAAGTTGAATGACTGGCTTCCCTGCCCCACCCCCATGCACGTGCTCCATCCCTACTGAAGGAACTTGTTTTTGTCCTGTTTTGTTTACTTATTTTGATGTCTTGTGGCCAAAGCATCCCCAACAAATGGGAGAAGTCTAAAGAGTGATTTCCAGACATATCTTGTGCCAGCTGTGACGTTCAACATCTGTAAGCAAGTAGTACGACTTCCCTGAATTAAGGATAGAGCCCCTACTAACAGGCAATCCTCTGCCTTTCCTTTCTAAACCATTCACAGCAATTTCAGGAGAGAGGAGACATGGGGAGGGACAAGTGGGTCTCTCAATGCCCCAAGTCACAGCATGTGGGGAGGGGACAGTCTAAATGTCAGTACCCCCGACCCAGTTCCTATGTTGGAATCTAACGGGCATAGGTGATGGTATTCAGAGACGGGGTCTTTAGGAGGAGTGCAAGTCGTGAGAGTAGGGTCCTCATACACAGGGTTAGTACCTTATAAAAGAGGCTCCAGAGAGCCTCCTGGCAGCCTCTGTCCATCTTGTGGGGAAGTCCGTGACCCAGAAGACCACCCTCACCCAGCCGTGCTAGGACCCTGATCTGACTCCCAGGCTCCGACAGTGAGCATAGTGTCTGCTGCTTATAAGTCACCCAGTCTGTGGTATGTTGTTAGAGCAGCCCGAATGGACCAAATCGGGGGGCCACCTGCTCATCGGCCTGGCTCAGTGTGAGTCCCGAGGGTGGTAAAGGGATGACCTCAGCTCTTCGCCCAGCTAAATCATGTTTGAGAGTATCCATGTGGGACATGAGGTGGGTAGAGTTTCCCTCCCGTGCAGGTGTCACAGGTATGACAGATGTCTGACTGTGTGGGTGGGGGTGGGGGGCTGCAGGGGAGGCCTTCCACTAGGACCAGGAAACACAAGAGGTTCGGGAAAATGTGTCTGAGAAGCTCATCTGGCACCAATGTATTCGTTGCCAGCCAATGAGATTGTTAATTCATACCGCAAGGGCCTGTTACTGAAAACCTCATGGTGAAATTGCCTTCCCAAGCAGAAAAAGGAGCTTTGTGCAACTCTTGAGGAAGACCATGTCCTCGTGTGTGAGTCCCTGCCACCCCTTCTCCTCAGCACTTGGCATCTGTTTCCTGAGGCCCTGTGCCACTGTGCTCTGCCCCCTGAGTTTCAACTAGGATGTGACCTCCTTGACTGCAAGGTCTTCACTGTCCGTCTGGTGCTGGGCGCACAGTCGCTGCTCATTAGATGTGCATCTAGTTGGTTGGGAAGACGGAATCAGCTGACTTCCCCCCATTCGGGAGCATGCAGAGTTCAGCAAGAGCTGCCCTTCCTTCATTGCTCCACACCAGACATACATTTTATCTGTCCTTATCCGCAACACAACCCTCTACGCCAAGTGCTCTTATTATCCTAGTTTACAGATGTGCATACCAAGGCTTGGGGAAGTGAGGCAGCTGTCTGAGGTCACAGAGCTAGAAATTGGTGAAGCTGAAACTTAAATTCAAGAAGAATTTGCACTGCTGGTATTGCCTGAGAAAGACCCTACCTGACCACCTCCCTGCCCCCGCAGGTGGTAGCTGGAAACTCTGAACAGAATACAAATGATTCCCAACTAAAGTAAAAGACAACTATCTGAAGGCACTGTGAGTGAACAGAAGCAGGCAGATGGTGGCGGGAGGCCACACCTGTGGGAGGGGAGTTGTGTGGAATGACATTCCATTTCCACAGCTTCCAGATGAGGGCCAGGCAGTCAGCATAGCCTATGGGGTGCTGGGGGTGCTGGGAGATGATGTGCTGTCCTTCCAGGGACGTGAGAGCCTGAGGGCAGGGGAAGCACACATGCTGGGGGAGGCTCCCCACACTCTGCCTGCCTCCGTCTCTGCCAACCCCTATATCACAGGTACGTGGAGCAAAGCCACAGCAGCCCTGCAGAAGACGGAGGAGCCCAGCTAAGCTCGGAAGTGCTGAACAAGGAAGCATCAGTTCCAGTTGGACTCCAACAAAGATACATGCCCTCTTTAAAAGAGAAAAAGAAGAATGGAAGGAAGAATTTTTTTTGAAAGAAAAAGAAAAGAAATAAGACTCATCAGGATAAAATAACATAAACCAGAGTCTCCGTAATTTCCCCTTCATAATGTCCAGAAATCTAAAGGTACCCAACATACCAACAACCAAGAATATAGAACACATTCTCAAGAGAAAAAATTATTAATAGCAACCCCCCCCCAAAAAGAAACAAAACAAACAAACAAACAAACAAAACAACAACAACCAGAAAACAAAACAAAACAAAACAGAGCTGAACTGGATGTGGAATTAGCAGAAAAGAACTTTAAAGCAGTTATCGGAAGCTATCTTCAATGAAGTAAAAGAAAGTATGCTCACAAGGAATCAAGACAGGAAATTTCAGCCTGTAGATAAAAACAAAAATAGGTAACTCCTTGATCTACTGGACTTAGAAAATCTACTGGATAAATTTAACAGCAGAATGGAGACAGAAGGAGAAGTGAGAGAACCTGAAGATAGATCATTAGAAATTATCCAGTAGGAAACCCAGAGTTGTTTTTTCTTCTTCTTCTTCTTCTTTTTTTAAAGATTTTATTTATTTGACAGAGAGAGATCACAATTAGGCAGAGAGGCAGGCAGAGAGAGAGGAGGAAGCAGGCTCCCTGCTGAGCAGAGAACCCGATGTGGGGCTCAATCCCAGGACCTTGGGATAATGACCTGAGCCAAAGGCAGAGGATTTAACCGACTGAGCCACCCAGGCACCCCATGTTGTTTTTTTGAAAGATTGACAGCATAAAGGGAGCCTCAGAGATCTCTCAGATAATATCAGCCTAAAATAGGTGTCATTGAAATTCCAAAAGGACACGAGAGAGAAAATAGGGCAAGGGGAAACAAAAAAAAAACCCAACTGGTAGAAATGATGGCTGAAGATTTCCCAAATTTGTTGAAAACATAAATATATACCTTCAGAGTATTCAGAGAAACCAAGGGGGCTATATACTAAAGCATATTATGGTCAAACTATCGGAAGCCAAATACAAAGGACAACCTTGCAGAAGGAACAAGAAAAGAACAACATTTACATACAGGGAACAACACTTGAGTGAGGAGCTGACTTCTCATTAGAAACTGTGACGGCCAGGAGAGGAGAACAAGAGTTTCGAAGGGCGAAAAGGAAATCTGTCAGCCCAAAACTTTCTATCGGGCAAAAATCTCCCTCATGAATGAAGGCAACATAAGGCCATTCGCGATGAAAGAAAACTAAGAGATTTTGGCCCCAGCACAAAGCAATGCTAAAGGCAGTTTTGTTTTGTTTTGTTTTGTTTTGTTTTGTTTTGTTTTGTTTTGTTTTAGACAGAAGGAAATGATAGCAGAATGAAACTCAAATCACCAGAAAGGAATGAAGCAGAAAGAGTAGCTAGGTGGCCTGAGAGCTTGCTTCCTCTGGGGGCCCAAACTGGCCTCAAGTCAGGGACCAGACTGCCAGCTTCCCAAATGGCCAACCTCTCTCTGTTAAAACTAAATGCCACTTAGGATAGAATAAAAACAAATCAGGTACCCAGGAATAAATCTAACCAAAACTGCTCAAGGAAAACAGAAACCACTGCTAGGGAGAAAAGGAAGGAGCGGACGAGGCCGTTGGAGCAAGTTTGGAGGAATCCCTTGGCAGAGCCTGCGTGGGCTCTGTGCCCCAGGGTTGAGTCAGGGGCCAGGTAGAAAACGTTGGCCCCTCCGGCCGCTCTCGAGTTTATGTTACCCATCCAGCCACCTGGAGACTGTCCAAGTGCTCTCCTGCTACATACATGCTCTAAATTTCTAGGTGGTTAGCCCACCCCAAGACAATTAACCATAACCATAACCACAATCATGACTTACTGCACACAGTAGCTACCAGGGCTGGTTTCCTTTACCAAATGCATTGGTGGGATGCAGTTTCCACAAAGTAAGGGGGAAGACATCTCATCTGGTGTCTAGTACAGCAAAAGGGAAAGGAGATCCCTCTTGACTTTTTTGCAGGCAAATGCTGTGAGTAACAAAATAAGGCCTTCAGGTTAAATGTCTTTCCAGCAGGTGCTATCGTTACCTTTTTTCAGTGCATGGATATTTGCACAGCTCTTCTGTTTTGCACTGATCTAATAGTCTGGTGCAGTGAGCAAGGCAAAGGGGGTCGTATTCCCATATCTGACAGGCTGGCTAATGTGCTGTGGTGACCCAATTATAGTAGGTAGCACCCTACCAGAGTGGGTGAGGGCTCCCCCAGAGGCTGGCATGTGGCCTCACTCAATCTTACAACATGCTGGAATCAGGGAGGTCTGCAGGACCCAGAGGGTTTAGTCCCTGAGGTGGGGCCAGTCTGAACTATGACAACAGTGGACAGTCCTGTCCCCCTGGGGGCAGAGATCAAGTCCCTAGAGGCACCTAGATGGCCATCTGAGGCCCGAGGCAGTCCTGCCCACCTTGATTCCACAGCCCCCGCCCATCCAGTCCCCCACCCCCTACAGCTGGCTGGATTTCTCTGTCAAGCTCTCTTTACCAAGCCGATTTCCAAGTCTAAGTTCTTGCAAGTGGTTCTGGAGATGGCGACATTTGGCTAGAACATTGGAACTTGGCTGGTGTCTCAGCAAGGACAACGACAGTATCTGGCCTTGTTGAGGCAGGACAACCTGGTGACGTGGGGCTGAGTACAGGATCAAGTGTGACAAGTCTGAAGGCAATCTGAACCTGGCCAACTCTGTAGGTTTTGTGTTTTTCTAGCCTGATGCAGCTTCCAAATATGTGATTTAGGATGCTGAAAACACTGGTTATTCCTGGGTTAATATGATGAAAGCAGGAATAAGAAAGTGTGGTCACTTCGAGGCTCTCTTGAGCAGGGCTGGGCTTCTTAGTCTCCTGACCCCAGGTTCCATGGGCTGCTCTGAGGCCATGTCAGCTTTAGCTCTGGCAGAATTCTGTGACCCTTCCAGCAGTTCTGATGCCCTATCTCAGAGCCTGTAGCCTGTTGCTTCCCAGGGGTGGTCCCAGGCCAGGGAACAGCTCCAAGCCATCCTGGCAGGGCTGTCTATGGAGCTGGAAGCAGGGGCCCTACCCCAACTCTGCTGACTCCAGATCCCTCCAGGCCTCACCCTGCTGCTCAGCCCCCACATTGAGCAGGGCCGGCCCTAAGGATGGGAGAACTCAGAGTCCCAGAGGGAGTCTGAGGTCTCCTGATTTGGGGTGGGGAGGTTGATCAATGCTCTTTCTACTCAAACACCTGCCAGTTTATCATGTCCAACACCTGCAGGGAATTGCAATTTGGCTTGACCAGCATTTCACTCTAACTTTCTGTTCCCTCCCAGGAAAGTGAGGAATTAACCAAGCAAATTATGAAACTTCTCTGCTGGAATCAGACATAAAGGAAGATGTTTAATAAGAGAGTCATATATGGATCCTATGACCTTATGCCCAGTTCTACAAGAAGGCAAGAAGGACAATGTGAACTAATGTTCTTTTAGCTCATGTTCAGGCCTTCAAGGTCTAAGTCTGGCTATTGCCACATGGAAACTTTTTTTCTGTGAATTCTTTAATGTAAGGCCAATCTTGTTCACTCTCCAATGGCCCACTCCCATGAGAATCTGCCCCTCCTCCCCTTACAGGTACAACTACCTACCAGCATGGGATTCTGACCTGAGGTTACCTCTTCTGAGCCGTGGCCTGATTAAAAAAAGATGATCCAGGACATGCTAAGATTTCAGGGCATAAGTATGAGAAACTGAGAGGTTGCTGACATTTGGAAATGGGAGCCAAAGCAGAAGGTTGTGGTGCCGAAAGGGGAGAGAAGTACATGCTTACCATGATGATCACATGTGGGCTGAGGTCCTGAAAGAGCCAGGGGCCAACAGCTAGAGGATCCAGTTCCTGGAAAAATGGAGAGTATAGCCTAACTCAGGATAGATTGCCCATCTCAGGTCCCAGCTCCCATGAGAGCCAGTTGAGTCAAGGCTCCCTTCCAGTGGTCACCATCCCTTCCACTTCGATCCTTGAGGGTTTAGTGCAAGAGTCCCACCTCAAGAGGGAGAGAGTCTGTTTCTGAAAGCTATATGCTCATCAAGGGAAAGAGTTTAGATCATTTACATTTAATGTAATTGATAGAGTCAGGTTTATATCTACCATCTGGCTACTTATTTTCTATTTGTCCCATCTGTTCTTTGTTTCCTTTTTATTCTTTTTGTCTTCTTTTGCATTAATTGTACTTTTTTGGTATTCCATTTTATCCCCATTATTGACTTGCTAACTATATCATTTTGTTTTTTTTAGTAGCTTCTCTAGAGCTTGAAATAAATATATCACAACCTACCTTCAAATAATATTACACTACTTCACATATCAGAACCTCCCAACCTCCCATACTTCCATTTTCCCTCTGTACTCTGTACTATTGTTGTCAGATGTTTTATTGCTGCATGTGTTATTGACCCCACAATACATTCTTTTGCTTTAAATCTTTTTTTTTTTTTTTTGCAAAAATTTTAAATGAGGGGGGATAAAAAGGTCTTTTATTTTTATCCACATATTTACCATTTCCCAGTCTCTCCAGTCTTTTGTGTTGATCCAACTTTCCATCTGGCACCATTTTCCTACTGCCTGAAGAACTGTAATATTTTTTAAGTTCAGGCCTACTGGCAACAAATGCCCTCATCTTTTCATCTGTCTGAAAAAGTCATCATTTCACCTTCACTTTTGAATTATTTTTTTGCTAGATTTAAAATTCCGGGTTGACATTTTTTTTTCCTTTCAACACTTTAAGACGCATTCCACTGTCTTCTGGAGTGCATAGTTTCTAATAATAAGTCCGTGATTAATTTTCTCTGTTCCTTTGTACAAAATGTGTCTTTTTTCTCTGGGTGCTTTAAAGATGTTCTCTTTGTCACTGTTTTTCAGAAACTCAATCATATTGTGTAACACATTTCGATTTATATGTTTATAGTTCTCACCAAATTTGAAGGAAAAATATGGCCATAATTTCTTGAAACATTTTTTTTTCTGTTTCTTCCTCTTGTCTATCTGGAATTCCAATTTCATGGACATCAAACTGGTTGATATTATTGCACAGGTCACTGAGGCTATGTTGTACCCTTAAAATGTATGCATTTTCTTACATGTAAATTAAAACTAAATATAATTGACTGAAGTTAATAAGCTAATACATAGAAGCCCTCCAGCACAGTTGATGGCACACGATTAGTGCTTAATACATAGTATTTCTCATCTCCCCAGTCCCACCCCTTTAATCCCCTTCTGTGCTGCAGCCCTTTTACACACTCTCAGCGTCTTACCTTTTCATAACCTTCTCCCTCTCCAAATTCTTCCTGCCCTTCAAGATGCAGCTTAAATCCCTCCACCTGGAATGCTTCCCACATTACTCTAGGTCACAGTTCAGAACTTTTAAAGCACTTGCTTTAAGTGCTTCCCCAAAAGCAAGTTGAAGCGTGATTGTGTAGTGAAATGTGCCATTCACAACTTACAGATGCTCCTGTGTTTTGCCTCACTTTTGGTTTTGAATTCCTCAGGACTGACTTCTACTTTTTACCCCACTGTGTCCTTATCACTGCCTGCCCCAACACTGCTGGAAGGTGTTTCCCACTGTTACCTGGGATAGAGCCTCCACAGCTTCCTGGAGCCTGGCAGGTCTCCCACCCCTCACCAGTGCCTTCCTGGGGAGTGAGAGACTGCTCTAAAGAGATGACGTGGTGGTCTAAGGAAAATGGACTTTGGAGTCCAATCGTCCTGCTGTGAATCTCAGCCCTGCTGCTGCCTACCTGTGTGACTTTGCCCAAATTACTAAGCCAGACTGACCTGCATTTTCCTCATCAGTTTCACGGTTGTGTGTTGGACTGAGATGAGAGAGAACTGGGTCAGGCACCTGGCAATTGTCTGCCATCACTGAGAGATGGGTGCACGAATGCAGGACCAGGCCCCCTGCCTGGCCAGGGGTACATGAACCTGGTACTCATTTGGAGAGCACTTAGACCTGTGCATTTTTTTCTTTTCTTTTTTCCAGTCATGAACTCATTTCCCCAGAGACGAGATGAGAGAAACAGGCCATGTCGAAGGGCCCTGCATACCTCTCAAAAGTTTGCTGTGTTTCTTCAGCCCCATCCACACATCTGGTTGTACTTACTGATCTAAAAATGTAACCATCCTGCTTGCCATGTTCACATTTCAGAACATGGTGTGGCCCCAGGAGGAAAAAAAACTCATAAATATCATGCATTAAAAAAAATTTAATGCCATGCATTTATGCACTTCCAGAAGATGAAGGTCTAGGACAAAGAGCATAGCCCTCTGCAAGCAGCAGGC
Source organism: Mustela nivalis (assembly GCF_964662115.1). Lineage (NCBI taxonomy): Eukaryota > Metazoa > Chordata > Mammalia > Carnivora > Mustelidae > Mustela > Mustela nivalis. The sequence continues at coordinate 78,440,357 of NC_139027.1, forward strand.
ACCCAGACAGCTCAGTACACCAGGGTCCCAGGCCTTAAGACGAGGTCCTGGGGAAGGAAAAGCCCGCCAAAGCATGGAGGAGGACTTCCCAGGCAAGGAATCCAAAAAATCAAAGGCCTTATGACTGTCTGGTGAACGTTCACTTCCAAAGATGGGGAACAATAGCAAGGGGAGGCCAAGACTCAGGACACCTGATTCTTCCTTTGGACATCCTAAGTGACCAAGAGCATGCCACTCAGTGTCTCTGGGCCACTCTGACTCATCTGTACTGAATACTTACATCCCCACGGCAGTTGTGATTCTGTGAATGTCTCCAAAATGGGTGAGGCAGAGATATTTGTCTGTATTTGTATTTGCCCATGTTCTCAATGGCTATAACCATGCCTGGCATGTAGTAGATACTCCATAATTTTTTTTAATACATGAATATTATAAGGTTGAGATCATAAGCCTTTACATAGATCTGAGCTTTGCCCTCAGCTACTATGACATCAGGCGGGTAACTTCATCTCTGAGGCTCTAGTTTCCTTATTTGTAGGATAGCTAATGAGGCCTCCAGGTGATGCTCAAATGGGATGGTTGTAAAGTACATTGAGGGAGTGCTCAATAAACTGTAGCAATCAGTTATTTCAGCATCTACCACAATTCCTCTTATTTCAAAATGGCTGTAGGAATTTCCCCTCCTCTTTTGTTTCTTTTCCCCAGCTATCCACTCCCAGTAATGGTGCAGAGCCTGGCATTCCTCCTTCAATGGGCAGTCCCTGAGGATCAGACCAAAAGAACTGGCTGATACTGTAGTAGGAGATTAATTTCAGGTTAGAGCTGGATAAGGGATTTCACGCCTTGAGAGAAGTTATGAAAAGAGGTAAGGAAAATTTCCCCAGGAAATGTGTTGGAATACTATAGATGTTTTCATCAGTGACTGTCTCCTGTGTTGACCCATGAGGAGCAGTATGGGACTATATGACTTTCTACTTGGTGGCCTCTATAGGGTATGAACAACAACTCAAGGGTGTTTTGATAAGGTCAGTGGGCTCAGCCAGAGATGCATGTGATCTACACAGCTACACAGTGACCAACTTTGAGGGTCTTTGAGGTTAAAGAGTTGCTAAAATGCATGAGCAGTTGCTCGAGGAAAGAATGAGAGAATGTAGAACCTTGCCTTGCCTACTGTCCAGTCAGCCCTGAGGCCTGGCTCTGAACAAAGGAATAAAGAAGGGCCCCACCAAACCTGCTTTTCCATGCAATTCACAAGTACTTGGTCTTTTAGGAACCTTCTTATAACCTTTATAGCCAACCTAAGGACACTCTGGAGCCTCACTAGTATTCCAGCACAACCTCAGTGTCAGGTCAGGTGAGGCCATTGGCCTGCAATGACCCCTTCTGTCCTCCTGCCCATTTCACCATGGGCTCCATTTGCAAGGGGAGAAGAGGAGTCACACTCTGCTGGCCTGTGTCCTCCAGAGGCTTTCCCATAATGGCTGGAGACTGCCAACCATCCCCCAGCTCCCATATTCACTAAAGGAGCTGGGCTCTTGCTTCTTATTAGGAGAGCCTGGGAGGGGAGAAGGAAGAGGTAAAGGGTCATGTAGTGTCATGATTAAGGTTGGGACAGAAAAGAGAAATTTTCTCTATTTATGTGTTTTACCTATATTACCAGTTTTGTCTGTAGCGGTTGAAGATAGGAAGGTGCTGACCTATGGCTGGCAGGTCGTGTGAAGAGAGAAGTTAAACTGAGCTGAGCAGAGGTTGAGCTGAGCTGACTGAGTTTAGTTGAGTTGAGCTGAATTGAGTGGAGCTCAGTTGAGTGGAGTTGATCTGAGCTAAGCTGAACAGAGTTGACCTGAGTTGAGCTGAACTGAGTGGAGCTCAGTTGAGCTAGGCTGAGCTGAGTTGAGTTGAGCTAAGTAGAATCAGAAGACAGATCCTACCCTCTTAGAATCCCCTGGAACAAGGCATCTATTCTGTGCAGATATTGAGTTAGTTTTCCTTAAAACTGCTTCTGGCAACTGAAGCAGAGAAATGCTTGTGGAAAGGACATCCGGGAAGACCATCTCAAGATTCTCTGCTGGTTTCCAGAAGCAACACTCCCACAGGTGTCCCCCTGAAGCTCCTCACTCCAGCCAGTCCCTGGGCTGCCCCCATTTCCACTGTGTCTTTCTGTCCCTGCTCTTCATTTCCACTCCTCCTCTCCACTCTCACTCCCCCCTCCCATAGGAATGACCTCCTAGTACCTTCTCCAGGAGGCTTTCTGAAATAACCCGGTACCATCTAGAGCTTCTGTACCTACCTATGTAACACCTTATACTGATTTCTGTCCTCCATTTGTTGTGTCACTGTGGGTTCTTCCCCCTGAATAATTATAAATGCTATGAAGGAGAGATTTGTAATTCCTTAGAGTCTCCCAGAGCAGAGCCCAGTATACAATAGGTGCTCAATAAATGCTTCTTGCATGAATGCTTGAGAGGCTGTATTAGCTCATATCCTAAGATACACTTTAATAAAGTTTGTGTCATAACTGGGTGAGCTTTGTACATTCAACCTATATTTTAATGTTAATTCTGAGAAATTTTCGGTTTTTCTGGCTCCAGGCTTTGGATGCTTTGAGACTGCTGAAGAGCTCTGGACTAGGAATAGGCCATTAGGCCTGGGTCCCCGCCTGCCATTAATTAGTGTACACTCTAGAGTAAGTCAGATAATGTTTCTCCACTTCCCTGTCTGTGCTATGGGTCATCATCTGCTCTTACAGAATGTTGTGAGCAGAGAACAGGACAGAGTTTTGAAAGAGCTTTGGTGAATGCTGAGTAAATGAAGGAGGCCATTATTCCAAGGGGCTCATGAGGGATTCATTCAACAAATCTTTACTGATCATCTCCTCTGCATCAGGTATTAGGAAGGAAAATATAAACGTGCTTCAGACCTTGACCTTGGGAACCTAAGAAGAGATTCAAACATTAGCAATAGATAAGTGTTACAGTGAAGTGCCAAGAACATAGGGGGAGGAGGGAGGAAGGCATCTGGGAGTGTGGAAGGGAGTGGCATCAGAAGAGGCCTTGAAGAAATGATCCGCTGTCTCTGGAAAGAAAGGCCCATGGGCAGTAGCGCCCTCCTGGCAGTGTGTGGAAGGCTGAAGGTTTGGATGGGAGAAGTGAATGGGGCTCTGTGACCACAGCAAAAACCAAGCTGGCTGATGAGGCTGTGGGGGAGGGATTGGAGACTCAAGAAGGCAGCAGGGCCGGGGAGCTGGCTGCTGCTGGCCAGTGCGGGAGTTGAGGGGGAAGACAAGAGACAAGCCGGTGTTGGGGAGAGGAGGTTTCAGATCTCCTGTGGGCCTTTGGCCAGGTGTAGGCAGGCAATGCCTGGAGCCACTGGGCGAGCCGGGAGGCCAGGCCCCTCAGGGTGCTCTGCAGGAATGACACCAGCACAGGGTCTGGTCCTCCCCAGTCTTGAGGAGCACCTAAGACAGAGATGGCCGGCAGGAGACCTCAGTGTCTTGGAGGGTAGGGCGTGGGAAGGAGCCCCAGGGCGAGATTATTCTCCTGCTCTTCAAATATGTCAGGCCCTTTGTACCTCGGTGATTCTGTGCTGGCTTTCCATCTGTGAGTGAGCAGGATTGTTCCTGCCTCTTATCCTCCGGTCCCAGCTCCCATGTCACTCCCCAGGGGCTCTCCTTGCCCAGAGGTCCTTCTCACTATTCTTTCTTTATATGGTCCCATTAGTTTCTTTCACAGCACTGACCCCAGTTGTCCTTACTGGCTTTTCTGGTCTGTCTCTCCCGCACTGAAGTGTCAATTCCATGAGAATAGGGACTTCGTCTCTCACTCCGAGGTAGTGCTGTTGCCTGGCGTCCAGGGTCTGGTACGCAGTAGGTGCTTAATAACTGACTCATGGTCTGGCTATGCAGCATGACTTAAAGAGCATTGAATTTAAGCATGCGGTGTCATCCCTGGGTTCAAGCAGGGATCGACAATCCCCATGGTTAAAGATTGAGAAACCCAGAGCTCATTGTTAGTCTTAAGGTTGTGTCCCATTAAATTTCACAGTCAGGGACCAGGAGAGTCAGCAACAAAGCCCCAAGGCTGAAATTCTGGCTCTGCATGCCCCTCCCCCAACTCAAGTACAGAGCATCAAGTCCTAAATCCTGAATCTTAAATCCAGCCTGCTCAAAGGACACAAGCTTGCATATAAGGATCTCCCACGTATCCCAGGCAGCCATGGAAAATGGGAAGAAGAGGCTTCAATGGGCAGAAGCTGCCATCAGCTTACTTAGCAATACATGTATTTTTTTTTAAATAACAGATTTAAATAAGTAATGCAAACTGTGAAAATCTGTGGTTAAAAATGAAAGGGGAGGGGTGGGAATAAAGAATCTAACAGATGGTTGCCAGGCCTCCCTTGTTGACAGGTGGGATAGAATCATCTGCATGAGCACATCTTTGAAGGGCTTCTTTTTATTGGCCCATCTACTGGTAATACTGCAGCGTGAGCCCAGCCCAGAGTGGCCCTGAGAAGGAGGCCCTATGGCTTGGCTGTGCCTCACCTCTGGCTACAGTGTTGCCCCCTTACCAAAAGGAGAAAGAAAATTCTACATGCCTGGTCAAAAGCGTGGAGGTTAGCCAAAGCCCTTGGGGTAGCCAAGTCACAGAGCACACACGCACACATCACTTCTTGTAGCCCCTTGGCCTTCTCCCTCTCTGCTCTGCTCACACCCGCTCTTTTAGTCCAGGATTTGTGCGGTGCTGGGGAAATCCTGCCTGGTCCACTAATTGGTTCATGTGGGAGAGCCACGTGCCTCCGCCAGACCATAACCCCTCAGAGGTAGGAACCAGCTGGTGTCTCCAGCATCCCTGTGGCCTGTCACAGGCCTCCCGCGTCTGAGGTGTTCCCATGGGTCCGGGGCAGTCATCCCCATTTCCCACCATGGACATGGGTTTGAGGCCAGGCTCCACAGGCAGGGCTGCTCATCCTCAGTCTTCTGCCTCTCTGTGGTGCCACTGTGAGTCGCCGGCTGGGCTGTGTGAGTGCGGAAGGCTGGACCAGACACTGGTGCTGAGTGAACCGGAGTGTGCGGGTGGTCCACAAAGCCCTGTGGGGTGGTGGGAGCTCTCCTAGGAATCCAATCGTAGTCTCAGGGCTGCCTGCCATTCGCTGAGCACTTGGACCAGGCACTGTGTTAAACCCCTTTTGTGCAGAACCGTATTAAACCATCACCCACCCTATGAGGTGTGCTGTGTCGCCACCATCATCATCGACCCTCATTCATTGTACAAGGAACCAGAGACACGAAAAGGGCGAGGAACTTGCCCAAAGCCACCGGGTCAGCAGTTGAGCCAGGATGCAGTCCCACTCCCCACTTTCTGCTCCAAGCCCTTCTGGGCGGGGGCCATAGCCCACAGGCGACCCAGACCTCACTTGCCCCACAGTCCCACCTGGGAAGAGGCCCCAGGTGCATGACGGTTAGGTGGGTTAGGAGGTGCCTCTCGGTGGCATGATGGTGGCTCAAGTCCCTGGTCCTCTCTGGCTTCTCATCAGTAATATAGGGTTTGCGATAGAAGCTACCTCCCAAAGTACTTGGGAAGATAACGTGGGCTAATATGTGTAAAAGGCTTAGAAGGGGGCCTGGCAGTGGATGCATTCATGAAATGTGAGACTGTCACTATTATTGAGAACATGATGGTTCCAACTGGAACATTCCAGGTGTCTGTCTGACCCGCAGTCTCTGCTCCCGGAGATCATGCATTGACTTCCAATATCCGCTCTTTTTTGAACTTGTCCCTCCACATCTCATTCTTGCACCTTCTTTTCTCTGCCTCCCAGCCCTGACATGCCACCGAATCTATTTAATTCATTCTAATGCTCGGAGCCCCAGATCCCCGAATATGACAGATTGGGGGTGGGGGCGGAGGCAGAGAATGGAGGAGCTTGTGTAATAAGACATAAATAAACTTTCACATGCCTCGGGTTTTTTTTTTTTTAATTGCAGATTTTATCCCATCACGGGGCAAATTTTGCCTTTCCTTCTCTTGGATCAGCGGGAAGACATTTTATTCCCGTGTCTCTCCCCAGCACGCAGCACACAGTAGGTGCTCGAAGGGTGGTGACGTGTTGGGTCCTGTTGGGCCAATGTTTCTGCCACGTGCTGCTGGCTCTAAGGCCTCACAGGCGCTCCCTCGTTGTTGCACTGCTACCATCAGCAAGGCTCCAGGCTGGGCCAAGGACAAGCACCCGGATGTCTGGCTTATGAAGGAAACGGACACAACGTTTTAACCCCTTAGCTTGATCTCTGTGGCTCCTTATTGTTCACCCTTACTTCTGGCATCACTAGCCTCTAATGTTCAAGAAGGAGGTTTCAACAGAAACTTTCAGCTTGGTGGATGGTGGGGCACAGGTGAGAGTGGTAAAGCTTATTAGCCCATGCCTGTGTTTGATTTGAACCTCGTGAAGAAATCCCCCGAAGTGTCTACAGACATCTCTCTCATGTCTGGAAAGGCCTTCTTTGGGTTACCTCCCCGAGGAGTCCAATGTAAAAACTGCAAATCATGGAGGCTTAACCCATCACACCCATGTCATAGTCAGAGAGGCCAGGGTTCAAATCCATGTCTCAGCATTTGCTGAGTGAATTCCTTACTTTTTGCGCCACAGGTTCCTCGTTGACAGGACAGGGTTAGAATCCAACCCCAGTGGGCCGTGAGGAGATCACTGGGTTTGGTGGAACTGTCCTCACTCTCATGTCCTGCTGAGCCCAGGCCGCTGAGGAAAGAAGAATTTTGAGGGAGAGAGGAGAGGAAAAAGAAACAGAGGAAGGTTGCTTCTGGATTGTGTTAGGCCCTGCGTGGGACGGGGTGGTGGGCGGAGGCTGGGAAGGGAGAGAGCCATTTACCGGCACAGTCAACAAACAAGGATTGAGGATATAAAGCAAGGCATTGTGCTAAGTGCTGAGGAAGTAAAAAGGAATTTGAATTTCTAAGTTATACCCCTTCTACTTCCAAAGAGAATTTGAAGGTGACTCACAATAAAAACCACACATGCAGCAAGATCACTGAAATAGAAAATCAAGTCCATGGAAATGAAGAAAAGAAACCAGTGTTATCACCATGAGCCTAAGTCTTGTGTGCATTCCGTCATGTAGTCCAGCAAACCCATTTTACAGAGGAGAAAGACAAGAACAACGAGGCATGCCCAGGGCAAGGGCAGATGCGATGGGCATGACACCTGGAGCCCATGACAGTTTTAGGAGCCCATGAAAAGGTTTTAAAATTTCTTATAAAATCAGAGGAAAAAGAAGAAAGCTTAAGTTGGAAAAAATAGTTTTAATATGTAATATTAATGTATTCTCTTTTTTAAAAAAGATTTTATTTATTTGTTTGACAGAGACAGTGAGAGCAGAAACACAAACGGGGGAGTGCAAGAGGCAGAAGCAGGCTCCCAGCCGAGCAGGGATCCTGACATGGGTCTTGATCACAGGACCCTGGGATCATGACCTGAGCTGAAGTCAGACACTTAACAACTGAGCCACCAGGCACCCCAATATTAATGTATTCTTTATACCAACATTAGTTTTTACTTAAATTGGTAAATTTAGACAAATTAGTCTAAAATTAGACTGGAATTAGATTCCAATCTAACTCAATCACTAAGATGGTCTTAAATAACTTGTATGACTCAAGTGAATCTCAACCTTTGGGAGACTGCTTTCTCTGCTTCTGAACCCAGTATGGCCAATGGTTGTGACCAGCTCCTCGTGGCAGCTGGGAGAGGGTCTTTGAGTCCCTGCTACCTACGCTGGATTCTCACTGCCTTCCTCTGCAAGAGGCTGGACTAGCCCACTTCCTGCACTGGTGACCACCTCAGTGGGATGGACCCCATCTGGCTTTCTGGGGTGCTATGCTGGGATGCATCCCTGGAACCCATGGTCCCTGCCTGTTGTGCGAGTGAGCACTTGGCACCTGCTCTGGCGCTATCTCATGCTTCCCTAGCTACCGCTTCCTGCTGCTCCTCCATGTCATTACATGGCTGCTTCTCCGGGACTTGCACTCTTCCCCCACCTGCACAGGTAAGGGATCCCTGGCCCAGACACTAAATGTCGCCTTCATACTTTTCTGGATGCTTCGGGAACTCCCAGAGTGCCAGATTGTGTGTGGGAAAGGTGGTGGAGGCAAGAATGGTGGCAGCAGAGAAAAACCTTGGTGCATGACCCATCTGTTCTCTCTACCCCCATCTCCTGCTCACGGTCTAGCAGAATAGAAGGAGCAGGTGTTCCCTCTTCGTTTTCTCAGAACTAGTCGGGCAGACCCAACTCTTACATGAGAGCTAAAGGAATTTAGAAAACCCTTTCCTTTAACCATGACCACATTTCATCCAAGAGTCTTACTATTGATGCAGACAACAATCTCGTCTGAATGAGTTGAGCTGATATTTTATATGCCTCCCTCTCACCTCATGCCCCAAACATTGCTTCGGGGGACCAGAAACCCCCGAACAACAAGATTTATAGTATATGAAAATCCATCTAAAAGTGTTTACCCCGTTGCAGAAACCTAACTGTTCAACAGGAGAAACCAACTATGCTGATATTAAATTTCAAAAGAAATGCTCAGTTGACCCTAGAACAACAGGGGATTGGACTGCATGGGTCCACTTATATGTGGGCTTTTTACAATAGGGTACTGTAAATGTATTTTCTCTCATAATTTTCTTAATAACATTTTGTTTTATGTAGCTGACTTTCTTGTAAGAATGCAGAACTTATTACATATAACATACACAATATGTGTTAATTGACTGTTTCCGTTATCAGTAAGGCTTACGGTGAATGGTAGGCTATTGGTAGTTAAGTTTTGGGTCGTCAAAAGTTGTTTGTGAATTTTGACTGCATGGAGGGTTGGCATCTCTCACCCCACATTGTTCAAAGGTCTGTTATATCTGTGCCTCCTTCCTGTACGAGGAAGATGGAACAACATGGAGAACATGAGCCTCAATTCTTGTTTCGTAAACTTTCATCCAATAGCTGTTTGTTTTATCACCTTCATAAAGGTAGAATATTAGGTATTGGTAGTGAAAGAGGGCTAGTCAGGTGAGCCCAGTTGTGCTGCACCTGGTGTCCTTACCACTGGATGCAGCTTGGAGACCCCAGAGAAGATAGCACAGCACAGCATGACTGGTCTTTTAGGCAGGGGTTAGACTAGGGGGAAAAGTCATTATCCTCCTCTACCTCCTTGAAGGAGAACAAGGAGGTTTTTTTTTTTTTTTTAATTTTTTAAAAATAAACATATAATGTATTATTAGCCCCAGGGGTACAGGTCTGTGAATCGCCAGGTTTACATACTTCACAGCACTCACCATAGCACATACCCTCCCCAATGTCCATAACCTCAACCCCCTCTCCCCACCCCCCTCCTCCCAGCAACCCCCAGTTTGTTTTGTGAGATTAAGAGCCTCTTATGGTTTGTCTCTCTCCCGATCCCATCTTGTTTCATTTATTCTTTTCCTACCTCCCAAACCCCCAACGTTGCATCTCCATTTGAACAGGGAGAGTTTTAAGAAAGAAAGAACACATAGCCAACCTCTCATTCATAACAGGTTTTTTTGTTTTGTTTTGTTTTGTTTTTTTAATTCATGTTTCAAAATGTGAACCAGAAATCGTTTGAGACTTTGGGGAGGAACTGACTTTTGGGAGTAAATGATTTCCATAAGTATGATGTATTGAAGAATAAGAGATCAAACTCTTAAGATCTTCTGGATTCAGACTGGGCGTATGCAACTATTGAAGACCTGGATACAAATCATGACTCTTATTCTGGACTGGGAGAAAGACTCCAGAAGGCTGAGTAGCTGCCTTATCCAGAAAGAATATGATCATGAGGAAAATCAAGATTTTGGGGTTGGAAGGCACTCAAGAGATTGTCTTGTCCAACCACTGTCTTTGAGATGGAAAACAAGAAGTGTCACCATTTCTATCAACATTGTGCTGGAAGTCCTACCCATTTCAGTAAAAAAAGAAAAAAAAAAAAGTAAGGGCTAAGATTGAGAAAAACATAAACAAAACTTTGAATATGTACAAATAACATTATGTGAATAAAAACCCAAGGGTCTACTAATATTACTTGACTAATAAGAGAGTTTTGCAAGATTGCTGGGTATAAAAGAAACATACCTAAAATGAGTTTTTTTTCAATACATGGACAATAAACATGAGACAATGAAATTTTTTAAAAAGTGATCATTTACACTTTCATCAAAAATGAGGTATTTATGACTGAGTCTAATAAAATGTTAGACTTTAGGAAAATTATGAATTAAGCAGAAATTTCATTTCCAAACTCATTGAAGATTATTACAAACACAAATAAAGTACCCTTTTAAAAGTGTCCCAAATTGAATCAAAGGCACATCATCGAAGTAAAATACTTGTGACATTAATAATCCATTTAGGTTGTATTTTCCATTATTCCAATATTCCATTATTCCACTATTTAAACATCTTTTTTAAAGATATGAAATAATGTGGTTTGTTTGTTTGAGTACAACCACAGTTATAAAGTAGAGGCACTTAAGACAAAGACCAAATCTGCTTCATAAACAGGATGAGGCAATCTAAATCACCACACAACATGAATCTTCCAAACAAGTTTGCTAAGAAACAGCTCCCATACTTAGTGTTACAAGTAAAACAATCTTCTCATTTAGAAAAATCACGACATCATTTGATTAATAAAGCCTATTCTTCCCCCAGTTTTCAACTTGCTTATTTTCATTTAGAAACTGTTATATTCAAAAGAAAAGAACAAGTTTTGTTATGGGATAAAATCTTAGGAACAACTAAAGAAATACTCAATTTTTAAATAAAGATTTATTTATTTGTTTGAGAGAGAGAGAGAGAGAGCACAAGAGAGCAGACTTGGAGCTAGAAATCAGGACCATGAGATCAGGACCTGAGCCAAAATCAAGTCAGACACTTAACGGACTGCACCACCCAGTGCCCCCAAATACTCAAATTTTTAACAAAAAGGTTTCCCTTCCCAAAATGTAAGCACCAGTAAATAAAATAATTTATACATCCAGTAAATAAAACAATTTCTATTCCAAGTATAGAAACACAGTAATTTGCTTATGAAAGAGGTGTTGTGTATTTGGTGGTAACATTCTTGTTGGTTTTAAACATAAAAGCACTTTACCAAAAGAATGAGGCCATTATTATTTAAAGTCTCCTCCTTCACCCAGTTTCCTTATTTGAATAGAAACTCATGAACTTCAGTAGAATTTTGGCTCTAGGACCAGGCCACAAGAAAGGTGTGAAATATCTAAAAGTCATTTGGCTGGAGAAGCATTTTCTTGAGACTTGGAGGCAGTCAGTCATTCACCGCTTTACACTTAAAAGCATGCCTCAGCGAACTTCTTTCCAGCCTTTAGGATAAAGGATCCTTTAGGATAAAGGACCTCCCAGGATCTGGGCCCCTGGAGGTGCTGCTTCCTACCTACCTACCTAGTTCTTATGGTTGTCTACCTACCAGCAAGCATTCCGCATACAGCACTGTTGAAGCTCTGCAGCTGCCTGCCAGACCTTGACCCTCTCCACACTGGCCTCCAGCTGGAGCGGCTCCATAAAGTGCTGTGGGGCATTCACGTTGGCCCCAGAAGACATGGCAGCAGTATGGGGCTCCAAGGGCCTGTAGGCTAGACTAATATAAAAAAAAAAAAAATATTAAACTTTATTGAGAGACATTAAGGGATGCTGTAAGGAATGCAGAGGTATACTATCTTCATGAATGGATGAGTTGCAGTATAAAGATGTCCTTTCCCACAAATTTATATGTGGGTTCAATGCATTCCAATCAAAGTCCCAACCCATGATTGCATGTAGGATTTGGTAGACTTGTTGTCAAATTCAGAGGAGAGTGCAATAAGAAGAAGAAAAACAAAGTGAAGGAATTGTCCTACCAGGAATTACGACTTACCATAAAGTTATAGTAATTCAGATACTGTGTCATCATAGGCGTAGAGAAATAGATCAGTGAAACCTAAGAGAGAGCCCGTGAACAGATTCACGTGTATAGGGATGCTTGACATATGATAGAGGTTGGATTACAGAGCACTGGGGAAAAAGAAAAAGACTTTTTAAAAATGATGCTGCAATAAAAGAGTGGAGGAGGTTTTGCCTGGATGGCTTAGTCAGTTAAGCATCTGCCTTTAGCTCAGGTCATGATCCCAGGATTCTGGGATTGAGCCCCACATTGAGCTCCTTGCTCCTTCCTCTCCCTCTGCCTACTGCTCCCCCTGATCGTGCTCAGATAAATAAATAAATAAATAAACAAATAAACAAATAAATAAATAAAATCTTAGAAAATAGGGGCACCTGGGCGGCTCAGTTGGTTAAGCATCTGCCTTCAGCTCGGGTCAGGATCCCAGGGTCCTGGGATCCAGCCCTGCATCAGGCTCTCTGCACAGCTGGGACTCTGCTTCTCCCTCACCCTCTCCCTCTGTGATCTCTCTCACGTTTGCTTTCTCTCAAATAAGTAAGTAAGTAAATAAATAAATAAATAATTTTTTAAAAACCTTACAGAATAAATAAAATGAAAAGTTTAACAAGAATGAGTCATTAAAAAGAACAATGAATTTTAAAAAGAGTGGTTAGGAAATGTGTTATAAAGGAAGTAAGTCCCTTGTAGGTTCTTTACTGATCACTCCAACACGCATGGACATTGCACTTGGGGATGCATATGAAATGAAAGGATTTATTATACTTGCATCCTAGAAGAAGGCAGCAGGGCAGGCTACACAAAGTCAATTATATCTCAATTGAGAAAAAAAGAATGCGTACAGTAAGTGTTTATTTACCGCGCATAAAGATCAGCTACACAACTAGCTTAAACTGTATGAAATGGCTATCATCCGACCATTTTGTCTCTTACGTCTTTCCCTAATATTTTCAGGGTGCGTACAGAGAGGTAAAACCATCAAGGAAAGCAAGGTAATGGTGACCAGAAAAGTCCGAATCACGTCACCTCTGTGGAGAAGGGAGGGAGATTTCATCGGGAGACGTGTGGAGCGGGGGATGCTTCACAGGTAAGTGACTACTTCTTGATCTCATGGGCAGTTGCAGAGATACTTTCTTTATAGGTACTCTTTAAACTCCGAATAAGTTTTGCGCATTTACAAAACAGTATTTTCTTTTGAAAAGTAGATGCCAGATCTGCATCAGGGCTCTGTCGCTGACCAAGTCCTGTATCTCCCAGTGGGGGCGCAGAGTGCAGGGTGGCTACTGCTGGAAGCCGGGAGCCACACCCCCCGCACTCCCCTCTGTTACAGGTGACCTGTAACAGTCACCTGGCGTGGTTGATTTTGTCTTGTTTTGTTTTTCCTGGATAACGATTGCTAACACCCTTATTATTCCATTTATCATGATAGATTCTAATAATTGTTTATGTGTGCTTACCCTACAGAAAGTGTGCCCCTTGAGGGCAAGGCCTGAGCTCTTTCTGTTGACCCCTTAAGAGCAGAGTGCCTGGCACACTCTAGATACTCAATTAAAAGTCCCTGAAAGGGCAGACTCTAGATGAATGGACGGACGGACAGAACCGACAGACAGATGGACAGAGCTCTTACTGGTCATAGGTCTTTGATGGGATTTTATTTGCAGGACGAGTGGAGAGATTTTTTAAACCAAACGTGGGGAATAGAGGGGGTTTGTATGTGTAAATGTGCTGGTGTGGTAAAACCGTCGAGAGCGTACTTAGTGATGTAGTGAGGGGGACAGTGCGTGCTGTATTCTGAATCCTCAGTTCTGTGCCCATCGAATTAGGCTGCTGGGACTCGCCCCCCCCCCCCCCACAGGGCCTGCTGCTTCCTTGCACAGCTCTGGGGCAATTACTCACTTGTGTTTGGGGGAAATAGGAGTTGCAGACTGGTGCAATGAGGAAGCTCAGAACTGGCCTTTGCTGGGGAGGCCTGGAGGGTCGGCGCCAGGAGGGCCCAGGAGGGGAATGGTGGGAAGTTGCCCCCCACCTCCACCACCAAGGGCTGGTCCTTCGCATGCCTGCCTTGCCCCCTCAGTCTTAGAGGTTGGGCACTTAAATGATGAGTTTTGGGGGACATGTTCCTTTCTCGTTCTCTTTCTTTCCTTTTTCTCTTCCTTCTTGCCTGCTTTCCTCTCTTCTGCCCTTCTGTCTTTTCTCTCTTCCTCTTTCCCTTCTTTGCTTCTCTGTTGTCCCCTCCCCCTTTCTCTGGCTCTCCCTCTCCCTCCCAACCCCTTCACCGGGCAGTCTTTCTAGTCCTCTGTTTCTATCTCTGTCAGTCAGATGGACCCAGTGGTGAAGAAACCCAAACACACCGTTCGCTGTTCTCCCCTCTCCTCCACAGGAGACCGACTCAGACTGCAGTTCTTAGGAGGCTGAATTGCCTCAGGGCCCTTCCCCCTGGGTACTCTCCACCTCCCTCCCCTGCAGGCCTTGGACCCCTCTGGGTGGCCTGGAACCTGCTCCACCAGGCAACCATGAAGCCCCCAGGGACTGGCCCAGGGCCCCTTCCCAAGGCCAGAGCAGAGGCCATCTCTTACTTCTAAATGTATCCACCCTTAACTCCAAGAGTGAACGTCCCTGCCCACCCCCACCCCCCCGCCTGCCTTTCTGGACCCCATAATAGAAACGAACACAGAGTTTGGCTGCCCTTCTTTTCACCCCAAAGAAGGGCTGCTTTTGCAATAAGGGCATTAGAATATTGTCGTCTGCCAGGAACGCATAGACCTTTTTTCTCCAGTGCCTGCTCTGGGCTGATCTGGTCTGATTGACAGGAGAGGTAGACGTGACAGCGATGGAAGGAGGAGGGCGGGAAGGGGACTGGAGAGGTGGAGTCTGCGAGGGTAGAGGGAAGCAGACGGAGAAGGAAAGATCAAGTTCCAGCATTTTCAAATTGGTGGAGGGCATAGAAGACCCTCTAGCAGGCTGCCCCAACACACATACCACCCATATTTCAGAGGAGGAACCTGAGGTCTTAGAGACAAAAAGAGACTTGCTCTCATCCTGCAATGGTCATCGGCAGAGTCTGGACCAGCAGGCGGGTCTCTTGACTCAGATCCCAGCCCAGCACCGCCCCTCGGCCTGACTCAAGGCAGAGAAAATTGACTGTCTTGGCAGCAAAATGAAACCTTTTGATTTACGAGGAATTCTGAGATATCTTCCAGTTGACAGTCTTTGGAGAATTGCACAAGCCCACACGTTTGTGGAGGCAGCATTTAATGAAACGAACACATGAGTTATTCATTTTTCATTAAGGATGACATGCGGGGAGAGTCCATGTCTAAGGAGGAAAAATGGGTCCTGGCCTGGGGCCCCACAGTCCCAGGTCCCAGGGAGCGCTTATCTCAAGACACAGGGAAGGGCAGGAGGTGGAGGAGTAAACACCTTCCAGACACTTACTGTCATGTTCATTGGCTCGTGCAATTCTCATAGGGATCCAGAGCTAGGTACCGTTGTCCTAGCATTGCAGATGAGAAAATTGAAGCTCAGAGGCGGCAAGTAATAAGTCCAGTGTCACCCAGCTAGTGAGAAACAGAGCCAAAATTGAAATCCCAGGCTGCTTTGGCTCAGCTTCGACAAGCTGTCTGTGCAGGAATGGGAAGACAGCTGTGCAGCCTGGGGTCCAGTTGTGCAGACACTTGCTTTGGGTGGATGCTCCAAGGACAGAGGAGCCCTGGGGCCTGGCAAGGGCAACCGTGAGCATTAGTGGTCAGCCAGGCCCAGCTGAATGGTGGCCGAGACTGTGAAGTCCAAGGACCAGCTGGGACATGACAGTGATCCCCCACAGGCTTTGGTCTTGTTGCTTTCCAGCTTGGAAGCCTCGGAGCAACCTGTGTCAGGAAGCCCAGTCGACCCCATCTCAGAAGCAGGCATGACCAGCGTGGGCCTTGGAGCCAGAGAGACCCCATTTGGAATCCTGAGCTTGCCGCTCATTAACCATCAGGCCCTGAAATACGGCCTCAATCGCTCTGAAGCCTCAGTTTCTATACCAGCAATAGATGCACACAGCACTTACCTCTTGGCATTGTCACGGAGTTTGAAAAGAATATTATTAATAATAATGATGCTGGTATGGTTACCAATAGCAACTGTTTAATAGCAATGACAATTAACATATTGAGTGCATTTTATGTGCCCTGTGTTACTAACTAAAAGTGAATCTTCAGTCCAATGCTCTGAAGTGTAGCATTATGAGCTCCATTTTCCCTATGAAGAAACAAGCTCAGAGAAGTTGTTTCCTTGCCCAAACCACTTAGTTAGCAAAAGAACATGGTCAGAATTTGAACCCAGGTCTCTGTGTATCCCCAGCCCATGAACACGACTATCTTTATAGGCAAGGTAAGTAGCACATGGTAAGCATTCAACAAATGGGAGTTCCAGTCCCTTCTTTATGCCCTAAAAACCCAGATTCCCACAGTGCCCACCAGTATTTGCTTTAGGGCTTGCTTGCCTGCGTGGAGTTTTCTGGAAGTCAAGAGAAAGCTAAGGAGGCGGGTGGAGGAGGGGGCACCACTCACTGCAGGCTCCCCTCCCTTCCCTGGCTTCCTTGTGGGGTTTGGCAAAAGCTGCTTCACTGAGGCCTCCTGTGTTGCTGGAAACAATGCTAGTTTATTTTGGCACTGTGAAGAGGGCCCAAGTCCACCCCCTGGACACTTCTGTGGGAAGAGGACCTAGAGAATGTGGCCCAGGCCCTATCAGGGCCTGCTGGCTGCCCAGCACATCGCGGGCACAGTTACAGCTGTCACGTGTAGCTCAGAAAGGGAAACGAGGTCCGCGCTTTCTTCCCTGCCCCCTCCAGAGCCCCCTCCACAAGGATGTCAATCCAAGGACCCGGTGCTTCGCCCTGCCCGCTCCTAGCACATCCCTATCAGCACTGCAGGCACCTGGTGGCTTCTGCACCTGGGTCGCTGGGTGCCTGGGGCCAGTGTGCCGATTAAAGCGGAGGCCACCCAGAGTTGCAGGAGACCATCATTGGCCCCCAGGGCCAGCCCCCAATGGCTTAAGTCCACAGTCAGCCAGCCCGGGGCCAAGCAAGGAGTGCTTTTGCATCTGTTAGCTTCTATTTCCAACTCCTCACACCAGCTTCCCCAAGGAGGGCCTCACTTCCCTGTTTCACAAACCCAGGGCTGGAGGCTCAGGGAGCCATGAGGCAGTTGGGTTAAGCTCAGGAAGCGAGGAGGTCAGGGTGGAAGCAGGTTGTGGCCCTCCAGCTCCAACATGGCTGGGTCTGTCCCAGCAGGGGGATGTGGGGAGCATCCCTTCTGCAGCACTCTCAATAGAAGTTTCGCCCAGGCGTTGTCTGAGCTCCCCTAGTGTTCCCTGGGAAAGCCACATCTTTAGGCTTTCCAGGGTTGAGCTAAAAACTCCTTCCCTGTCACTTTCCCACAGGCCCCCAAAATCCTCAGTCTGACTCCAGGTAAAGGGAGGAAATCCAGACCTCCACCCTGGGCCATACTTGTTCTTCAGAAATGGGAAGATGGCCCCAGATGACCCTCGATCATCCATATTCTTGCCCTCAGGCTGGTGTGGCTATGGGTACGGTGTGGGTGCTCTCCCAAGGATCCGGATCCCTATCCAGCACC
Source organism: Mustela nivalis (assembly GCF_964662115.1). NCBI lineage: Eukaryota > Metazoa > Chordata > Mammalia > Carnivora > Mustelidae > Mustela > Mustela nivalis. Next base: position 78,457,950 of record NC_139027.1, read on the forward strand.
CTGGCCCTGTGAGGCTTCTCTTGCCCTCACTTGTGAATGCTGCCCTGGGCTCCGGGTGGAAAGTACGGGAGGCTTAGGGTGAACGGTTCAGCCAGGGGAGCCCACCAGGCAGGCCACCAGGCAAGAGGGGTCGGATAGGGACTCGTACTTGGCCCAAAGCACTGAAAAGTCCCAGCAACTGAGGAAGACACCAAGGTACTGAGCTGGTGGTGCCCTGTGGGTGGGAAAGGCCTTTGGGCCACAGGGGCAAACTGAGGTTCCCTCTCCCCACCCACATATCTACATCCCACACACCCCCCCAGCTTGGCAGCCCAGGGCTGGGTGGGGGGCGGGGGCTCTGATTTGCCAGCAGTAATGGCACAGATGACAGTTTTCAGGGCTCCTCCTCCACATGAGCCCCTTGATCCCACAACAACTACTAGAAGGAGGTGGGTGGGAAAGCTTCGTCTTAGGTTACAGGTGAAGCAGGATCCGAGAGCCCAGAAGGGTAAAGGGAGGCCTGAATCTGGGCTCCTGGCTCCCAAGCACAGCAGAGCTGTCTGCTCAGCCCTGTCCCCCTCTTCCTCTGTGACTCTGGGAAGATGGGTCTGGGGACAGCTGCACGGCACAGATGGAAATAAGCAAGCCCAGTCAAAGGGCCATGAGCAAAGTGACTGATGGGTTGCTTGATCAAATCATCGAGACTTCACCTCCCACAGGCCCCGTCAGGATCTTTTCGAATTTCTTTGCTGGAATAATAAAGCCCTGGTGAACAGGGGAAGCAGCCCAGGTCAGCCTAGCTCAGCCCACCTTCCTCCCAGTGCCCTCAGAACAGGAGGAGAGCAGATCTGCACTCTAGTTCCTGCTCAGGTCCAGGCTGAAACAAGGCCGTTCCTATTTAAAGCCACACCTCGTTCATCACTTCAGCGCCCACCAACAATTAAATCTAATTCAATCAAGCACTGATAACTAATTGAAACCAGGCCTCACAAATGGGCTTGTCAGTGGCTATTTAAAACCGTTCCCTAGCCTCCAGGGCCTTTTGGAAGTGGGACTATTGGTGCTGCCCAGAGCAAAGATCTGCGGGGCAGGCTGGACTGGGGGTATAGAACCTGGGGGGAAAACCTGGTTTTAAGTTATACACAGGGCCAGGTCTAGGGCTTCTGAGTTGGAGCCACCCCTGCCAACTGGGCTGGGCTGGCTCTCTGGGGGGAAGAGGGTCGACTTCTGGGAGGGACACCTGGAGGAGGGAGTAGGGGAAGCAAAGAAAAAGCAAAAGTCCACCCCAGAGGTCATATGAGCCCCAAACGGACATGCTCCCGGTATTTGGTTTGGCTTGATTCTGGCCCCGATGACACTGTGGCACCTAGGGAGTAGAAAAAGCATCAAAACTCGGGTTTGAACCCGGACTCTGCAATCAACTACCCAGTCCTGTGACCTTGGCCGGCTCTTGGAGTTTCTTGGCCTCACTGTCTTTACCAGCATAACCAGGATAACCAAAATCTCTCCCCAGACCCACCCCCTCCAACCTGGGTTGTTGAGAGCCCTCAAATCTGGCCGCCAGTAAAAACAGTGGGAAGACGAGCAGTCCTAAGACAAAGGAGCTCCGCTGTAGAGTAAACTCGAGCTTGCACTGGGTCTGGTTCGGCGAAACATGGTGGATTCCAACGCGTGGTCCTGAGTGATACTTGCTGTTCTCGTGTCTCTAGAGCTGCAGGGCCATGCAGCAGATGACCAGGTATCGATGATGACCCCTTCAGGCCAAAGATCAGGCTGGTGTACTTAGGGAGGTCTTCCTAGAGGTGGTGGGCTTGAGGCGAGCTTTAAAGGGTGGGCAAGACTCAAGAAAGCTGAGAACTTGAGGGAAGCCAAAGAGCTGGCAGCGAGCTCTCTCAGTGATTTCCCATTTAATCCTCCCAAGCACCCTGATTTTCTAGGATAGGGATGCTGAAAGTCTAAGTGACGGGCTCCTGAGAGATTAAGGCAACCAGATGTTATCTTGGACCTCCTGATGCCGGCTGCCAGGGTCCCACTCTGACCGCACTGACACCACCCCCGCCCTCCATGAGCAGAGGATACCAGGGTAGAAAGGCAGAAAGACCCCCAGCAGGGCTCTTCCGTCTGGGATTCCTACTGCAAATCCTTCTCAAGGACAGAAAGTACAAAAGATATGGTTTGAAGGCAAAGAGCTTTGGGGAGAAATTGGGGATGGGGTGCGGTATCAGGAGGGGCTGAGGAGCATGGGTTACTGAGCCGCCCATCCCGGCCCTGCAGGGAACCGGGGCAGCCCGAACAGGGGGATAGGGGGCTTGCGGGTCTCCAAGTTCTCGTGTGTGGGAGGAAAAAATCTCTTTTCTGGGGCCTCCAGGGTTGAGAAGGAGTGAGATCATGTCTGGGGAGGGAGGGGGCAAGGACACAGGATATGAGTGTGCTCCCAGGGGAGCACGGGGGAGCTGAGGAGCAGGGCCTTGAGAATGGCTACTTCCCTCGCCAAAGTCCCCCATGGTCTCTGCCCCTCCCTTCCTCCCTCCCTCCCTTGGCCGTAAGTCAGGACCGTCTGACTCTTGTAAGATTCTCCAGGGGTCTCACACACCCCACTGGACTGCAAACCCCTCCTGGGCAGGTCCATGGCACCAAACTGAAGTGAAAAGCTCAGGGTCAAGAGTAGCGCAGCCTTGACCCCCACACCTGCCACTTATTAGCTTTGTGATTTTTAAGCCTGTCCCTTAACCTACTTGAGATTCTTCTATGCAAGGTAAAAACAGGACCTCTCCCATGTGGCTGTCCTGAAAATTAAATGAGTTAATCAGAGTAAGTGCTTACCAAAAATACCTTCCCTTGGTATTCCCAGAGCAAAGTCCCCATCTCCGCATGTAGCAGGGGCTTGGGCAATCAGCTGATGGCAAGCTCAGGACAGCAGCCGCCCCAGCGGGATTGGGCTGGGATTGGAGGGAACGCTCCTGTGATGGCAAATGAAGGGCAGATTCTTCTCCGGGCAGTTTCTTTCCTGTGACACGTCAGGAACACGGCAGCCCCCTGTGTCAGCTCACCCTGAGGGAACGCCCCCATCTCCTGCAGAAACCCCAGTCTCTGTGGGGTCTTCTTCCAGAGTCTTGGCCATGCCTAGTGGCAGGGGTGGGACGAGGAGATGGGGAACAGCTGAAGCTTAGCTGGCAAGGGCTGGGATGGATGCTAGCTCCCGGCAGGGGACAAAGGGAGGAGAAAGGACCCCCTAACTCACGACCCTGCAGAGGCTGTTTGAGGAATAAAGAGGATACCATGTATCGCTCTCGAGACCAGTGCCTCAAACTTTCTGTGAAGGACCCAAATTTGTAAACATTCAATCGGCCACAGACCAATGCTTTTGTAATATACAGCAAAAAAGGACTTACTAGAAGAGAGGATCACACACTTAGATTTTGTGGCAACATCAAATTGCCCTAAGAACTTGTGCTTATTCTCCATCTCTAGGCTTCTCTCCTCCGCATCCAGTGACAGCTTGCACAGGCGGCTAGCCCTCCTCCTCGACTGGATGGGAAGCGGGTGCCTGACAGCCCCTCACCCGCTGTTTGGAACCCTCCGCACCCCGCCACCCCCAGGCCTTCCCTGGTCACCTGTGGCCATAAACCTCTGTCTTTCTGGGACAGTCGCAATTATACATATTCTGTCTTGGGGCGATGTGATCCGACATGTTTTTAACATCTGCCGTACGATAGATGTGAGAAGGCGAGCATAAATTCTGACTTTGATGCAAAGGAGGTGAACCGGGGTCCCGGGGGCGTGAAGCCCTTCCTGGGGCGGGTGTGGACACAGTGTCTGTCTACTGGGGAACAGCGTTAACAGCAGCTGCTGTGTTTCAGAGCACCTTCCATCTGCCAGACCCCGAGCTCCAAGGGCAGTATCTGCTTTTTCCTGACAATTCCACCAGGTAGACATAATTGTGTCTGAATTAAAATGAGACTTCTCAGCTCGATGAGTCCCTAGGAGCTATGCAGGGGCAGCGCAGCCCGGAGGGTTTACAGCAGCCCGCCCTCGGGCTATACCCGAGCTGCCCGGCACCTGCAGGGGCTCGGTAGCCCTGCAGCTTCTCCAGCTTCATGTGCTAGCTCCTGATGTGAGAAACCTGGCTGGTCCCCGGGGATCCCAGGTGACTGTGATGCTCAGGGGCCCCCGGCACCACTTTTCTCAAAGACACTGAGGCCTGGGGTTGGCAGAGAAACTGGAGAGACTCCACGGGACACGGCCCTTACAAATAAAGAAGACTTTTTAACAACAAGAGAACATACTTCTGTTACATCAAGGGTACAAAGCTTTTAAGAAAATTTATATTTAGTTCTACCTCAACTATGTAACCGGAAAAAAAAAATTAAAAAAAAAAAAAAAGATTGGAAGGAAAATTCCAAAATGTTGATGATCTCCAATGAAGGGATTATATATGATCTTTCTACTTTTCTACATTGAGCACGCATTACCTTTATAAATAGAAAAGCAGTAAGCCCTGTTTTTTTTTTTTCCCAGATTTCATTTATCTACTTGACAGAGAGAGATCACAAGCAGGCATAGAGGCAGGCAGAGAGAGAGAGAGAGAGAGAGAGAGAGAGAGGAGGAAGCAGGCTCCCCACTGAGCAGAGTGCCCAATGCGGGACTTGATCCCAGGACCCTGAGATCATGTCCCGAGCCGAAGGCAGCGGCTTAACCCACTGAGCCACCCAGGCGCCCAGTAAGCCCTGTTTTTAAAAGAGAAAACTCCCATCATCTAGGCTACCCTAAGCGTGGGTCAACTTTTGCCATTCTGGGGCTAGGCAGAAATTACTGGGGTTTTGTTTTCTTCCTTGGGAGGGCAGGAAGTCATTATTTCCCACTGGGTTTCATGCTAGAATTAGGAGGCTGAGAAAAATTCTGGCTGAAGAATCAAGAAAGGTATAAAAACTGAAGACATGTTAGGTCATTTGTGAGGGACCTCTGCCTGTCTCCACAGGCCTCCCCTCCTCCTCCACCACCTGTTCTGGGAGTTGCTTCTGGAAAATACCATCATGCCTCTCGCCTTTGCCCCCACTGTCCTGTCAACCTGGAAAGCTCATCCCTATCCCTGCCCCACCCTTGCCACTCACTTTAACATCTTCAGGCATTGTCTTAGGTGTTCATGTTCCATGAAGAGCTTCCTTGACCTCCAAAACTGAGTAAGGGCCCCATGAGCACCCAGACACCCTAACCTCCCCTATCAGTGTATGTACCACATTTGATTGTGATTCTGGCTTACTTCTGTGCTTCCCTACCTGCCTCTAAATGCGCCATGTGGGGGCCCCTGTGTGGCTCAGATGATTAAGCCGTTTGCCTTTGGCTCAGTTTGGGATCGAGTCCCATGTCAGGTTCTGGACTCAGCGGGGAGCCTGCTTCTCCCTCTCCCTCTGCCCTTCCTCTCTGCTAATACCATGAGCTCTCTCAAAAATCTTTAAAATAAAAGCTCTATGGGTTGGGCTCTATATCCCCAGCCTGGCACAGAGTAGGCTCTCAATAAATGAAGGAACCCTGTGTCAAGGTCCTAATGACTGGGGGAGGGGGTACCTCCAGGCAGCTCTTGGTACCTGTCTCTCCCAGAGTCCCTTGGAGGATATTGGCCACAAACAGTTCTTTCTACACAAAGTTCAGCAAAGCCACGTCCTCAACTTGCTGCACAGACTGGCCTAGGGATTGAGACCACAGCCCAGACAGGTGGGAGGGAGGCCAGCCTCGGCTCTGATGGCTCACCCAGTGCGTCCATGCGACCAGGGACCCAAGCGGGGGACTTGCTTCAGGTTGGTGGCTAGAGGGCCAATCGCATAGCTTTGGGGGAAGAGGGTCCTAGAGGCTGCTGAGTCTCATGGAGGCTTCCCGGGAAGATGGCCGGCCAGCCCAGTCCTGAAGCTGTTGGCAGCAGAGGCCCTTCCACCTTCCCACACCTCAGGACTGAGGGCATCTCCATCCGTCTCTTTGGAGCAAACGGAAGAGCCTGCCTCACAGGAGAGAGCAGCCACCCATGCTGTCTCTGTCCTCTGGCTGCTCCCTGGCCACCGTCTGGCCACTCTGCCCGGGAGGGGGTGGGCATCCCTCTTGAGTGGGGGCGGGTGTGGTTCCCTGACCCGGCCCAGCTGGTCATAGGCAGGAGACAACCTGCATCCGCTGTGCCAAACCCAGATGGGCACATTTGCAGTTGGTTGATGAGTTTGGAGCCCTGCTGTCCTGTCTCTCCAGTCTCCCTGGGGCTTGGGGGACGAGGAAAATGTGAAGCCCCTCCTCACACCCTCTCTTGACAGAAGGGGGAAGCATTTGGCTCAGAGGCGCTCTGGGGGGGTGGAAGGAGCTGCTCCAGGGAGACCGGGAAAACAAACATGTTGCTGATGCTGTGGGAATCGTGCTGGGAGCAGGGGTCCCGAGAGGGCGGGGGGCTGGGGTTGGGGGGGGCGCTGCTTCCAGGGTATAGAGGGACCGACCCACACTTGTCCACAGACAGCCTCTTTCCCAGGCCCACGCTTGGCTGGCTGGAGTTGTGTGAGTTCAGTCTGGTCCCCCCCACACCCTCCCTACCCTTTGGACACTTTCTCCTCACTTCCCTTCCGCCTCTTCAGGGAACCGGTGCCCTCGGACTTCTGGAAACCACATGTTCCCTGCCCTGAAGGATAACTAAGATTTAAAATATTCCCATCCCACATCAAACCATGTGTCACGGCGCTGTGGCTGCCCCAGAGCCTCCAGCCCAGCACAGCAGCTGACACACACACCCACACTGAGGAACTGAGGTGGCTCGGGAGAAGGGCCAGGAAGGGGGCAGCAATGTCAAAGAGTAGCCCCAGGAAAACAAGGCTTTTCACCAAATAAACCAATCCCTTAGCCTGGGATGGGCCCGTCTAGTCAGGGACACAGAATGAGAGCTCCACTCAGGGGACCACCTTCTCTGCCAAAACAGGGCGGGCTTGCTTGGGTGGGAAGCTGGGGAGGGTGGACACGCGGTCAGTGTGGCACAGGCCACCTCCCCCACCTTATGGAAGATGAGCTGCCTTGTCACAGCGGAGGACGGCAGCCCTGAGCTGGGAGCCCAGGCTCCTCTCGGTTCTAGCCTGGGGTGAATCTTGTGGCAACTCACCCAGAGAACCTCAGTTTCCCTGTTGGTAAAATGGGAATAATCCTGCCTATATCGCAGGCTGAGATAAGACCTGAAAAATGCAGGCAAGTTAGATGGGTGAACAGAGCATCAAAAGGTGGCTAAAGAAAATGTGGTATAGGGGCACACGGGTGGCTCAGTTGATGAAGCATCTAACTCTTGGTTTCGGCTTAGGTCATGATCTCTGGTTTGTGAGATGGAGCCTTGCGTTGTACTCCATGCTGAGCAAGGAGTTTGCTTAAGATCCTCTCTGTCGTCTTCAGCCCCTTTCCACCCTCTCTTGCTAAAAAAATAAATAAATAAAAAAAAAAATATATATATATATATACACACACACACACACACTCGTGGTATATGTATACAATCAAATACTAGCCTGCTAGCCATTAAATAATGAAATTCTTCCTTTCATGACAATATGGATGGACCTAGAGAGTACTATGCTAAGTGAAGTAAGTGAAGTAAGTCAGAGAGAGAAAGATACCCTATGATCTCACTTATATGTGGAATCCAAAAACAAAACAAAACAAAACAAAACCAGAAGCAGACTCCTATATACAGAGGACACACTGGCAGTTGCCGGAGAGGATGGGGTTGGGGAATAGGTGAGGAGGTGAAGGGGATTCTTCAGAAGTACAAATTTCGGGGCACCTGGGTTAAAGCCTCTGCTTTCTGCTCAGGTCATGATCCCAGAGTCCTGGGATCGAGTCCCGCATCGGGCTCTCTGCTCAGCGGGGAGCCTGCTTCCTCCTCTCTCTCTGCCTGCCTCTCTGCCTACTTGTGATCTCTGTCTGTCAAATAAATAAATAAAATCTTAAAAAAAAAAAGTACAAATTTCTAAGGGTAGGGTGGACAAGCGAGCTGCCTTGTCACAGCGGAGGAGGGCAGCCCTGAGGCTGGCTCAACATGCGACTCTTTAGGTCAGGGTTGTGAGTTCCAGCCCCACATTGGACATGCAGCCTACTTAAAAAATAAAAAAGTTCCTTTTATAGGGGTGCCTGGGTGGCTCAGTTGGTTGGGCCGCTGCCTTTAGCTCAGGTCATGATCCCAGGGTCCTGGGATGGAGTCCCGCATCGTGCTCCTTATCCAGCAGGGAGCCTGCTTCTCTCTCTGCCTCTGCCTGCTTGTGCTCTCTCTATGACAGATAAATAAAATCTTAAAAAAAAAAAAAAAGTTCCTGTTATAAAACCAGTCATGGGATGAAAAGTACAACACAGGGCATGTAGTCAACAATGTACTGTTCCATGGGGACCTTGAGTACAAGGAAGGAGGGCTGTTGAATCACAATGTTGCCCTGCACCAAGCTAATACAACCTTGCTGTCAACTACACTTCAGTGACATATAAGCAGACACACAAACATGACGGTTTGGCTGTGTGGCCTTGGGCAGGCTCCTGCCCCCTTCTGTGTCCTGAAGGGGGACCAGCCAATCTGGAATGCCTCTTGCCATTCTTGTCTCGCCCATCGCTCTGTTTTTGAAGAAAAACGCTGCTGTCTTCACCTTCTTAAGGGATCTTTTCCAAGGACATGCTGCCAGCTGCTTCTACATTGTTGCTCATGACACTCAGAGCCCCTGCCCAGGGCCTTTGTCTGGACACAAACATTTCTGAGGAAATGCAGGGAGCCCTGGGCAGAGGGAGCGAGGCAGGTCCTGCCCTCTGCTGCCCCCTATAGGCTCAGTGTGGTCTGTTGCCTCCCCCTCCTGTACACCCTGTCCCTAGTTGGGTTGTCCTTCCCTGGTCTCTGAGATCCCTGACCGTTAGCTCCTTGTACCCAACACACACATCCAGGCTGTCCCCTGCCCTGCTGGCCACTCTGGCCAAACCTGGTCTTGGGTCCTGAACCCAACTCCTAAGGTCTGGAGCTTCCCCATGGGTGCGGGGAGAGGCCCATGGAATTCTTTTCTAGGAAAGCTGCCTCACTTCCTGCCAGGGTCAGACAGGGCCCTAGCTTGCTGGGATTTGCTCTCAGGGAAAGGGCTGGCTGTGCTCTGAGATGGGCATGATTCACAACCATCTAGTTCAAGAAGACCACGCTCTCCGGAAGGGAGGACAACTTGTGGCTAATCATCTGAATGTGGGATGTTCTTTATCTCTACATCTCCTCCTTCAGCCCTGGATTTTGATTCCCTCCCAGCACTGCCACAGCCTGCTGCTGTCCCGTGAGCCCTGGGACGAACAGGGGACCCTAGAGGTCACCATCCCAACCCCCAGCCTACAGGCCTGGCCACCCTGGACCCATCTGATCAACAGCCCTCCTCACTCGGCTCCGTAGGCCCTGGTACCCAATCTGGAGGTGAGGGGTTGGACTAGAGAGAAGGTAACCAGGCCAGACCCAGGGGAGACCCTGGGCCCAGTGAGCTGCGCAGCACAGACCGGGGTTCCACTTTCTCTCTCTCCTGGGTTTGGCTGGGGTAGGAAAGGGCCCTCAGTCTGTCTCCCCTCCCTCGGGGCTTCTTCCCTGTCCTCAGCTTTATCTTCTAACACACCCCATTTCCCACACATCTCTCAGGATCTTGACCACTTTGTCCTCTGATTTCTCTCTCCAACTCCCTCTGCTCCAGTGTCTTTCTTTGCCTGTCCCCATCTCCGTGTCTTCGCATCTTCCTCCCCCCTGTTCCCCACTTTCCCCTCAGAATCTCTGACCTGGTTGGTGCTTCTCTCTGGCCATTTCTCTAACTCTCCTTTCCCTCCAGTCCTGCCCTCTGCACTCATCACTACATGTTTCGTAACCTACTTTGCAGAAATCTCATGAAGGGGGAAAAAAAAAAGGTAGTTTGTTTCCATCAGTGTAATGAAGCCCTGGTAGCCTTCAGATGGGGCTGCAGGGCCTCTCCGCCCCCCCCCCCCGCCCCTCCGTCCCCTGTCCCCCACCCCCACCCCGCCGAGGCAGCCTCCCTCCCTGCACATCAGCAGGAGGAAGCGGCTCCCATCAGGCCAGACAGAAATAAGACCACCATGATCGGTGCCCAGGGCCCCAACCAAGATGGGGGCCGAGCAGGACCTTACAGGGCCCAGGGCAGATTTCTAACAGCCGCAAGGTGTTTGTTATGGATTCAGTGTCTGGGTTCCTTCACATATGTTTGCATTCCTTCTTTTACTGGAACCCTGACACCGCCCCCTCACCCCCTGGAACAGGTTCTGGAGGTGGGGCCTTTGGAGGTTATTAGGTTCAGGTAGTGTTCTTGTAAGAAGAGGAGAGCCCAGAGTTTTCTCCCTCTCTCTCTGCCATGTGAGGACACAGCAAGAAGGTGGCCATCTGCAAGCCAGGAGCAGGCTGTCACAGAATAAATCAGCCAGCATCCAGATCTCAGATTCCCCACCTCCAGAGCTGTGAGAGATCAGTGTCTGTTGTTCAAGCTCCCAGACTAGGGGATTCTGTTATGACCGCTCTACCGGACTAAAACGCTCTTCCATCTCTGTGGAGAGCCTGGTCAGACCTCCAGGCCCAAGCTGGACCAAGGCTGGCCCAACCCGGCACTTTCTACCCTCACTTTCAGCTTTTGTCGCCTCTGGTTTCTGCCACAGGAGCTCCCCCAGCCCCATGGCTGGCCCTCCTGAGAGCTGGCACCCAACCCACGAGCCTGCATGGGCCCTGGGGGCCCATACTTGACCCCTGGCTAGCCCAGGACACTGATCACTGTGCTCCTTGATGGGGAAAAGCAGGGCAACAGGCACTAGGACAATCCAGGCCCACTCTCCCAGCATTCTCCCCCTCGCTGTCTTACATTCCAGGAGCCTCTCTGTGCCCTTCTCTGTCCCACTAAAGGCTCCTGTCCCACTGGTTGCCTGCATGCCCTCCACTTTCCACTGCATCTCATACCTGCACAGGGGCACTGCGAGTGGGGAGCTGCCGGGGAAGGGGGTGTGGAGTGCAAATTCTTCCTCCATTTCAAGGCTGAACCTATGTTATCATGACAGTGGCTCTTGGTTTTGGGGTTGTTTTTTTTTTTTTTTTTAAGATTTTACTTATTTATTTGTCAGAGAGCGCGCACAAGCAGGGGGAGTGGCAGGCAGAGGGAGAAGCAGACTCCCGGCTGAACAGGAAGCCTGATATGCGGGCATCGATCCCAGGACCCCGGGATCATGGCCCGAGCCAAAGGCAGACACTTAATGACTGAGCCCCCCAGGTGCCCCAATGGCTATTGTATTTGAACATCTACAGTGTATAAGGGCTCCCTCCTGCCGCATTTCATTGAATCCTCACAATAGGATGGTCTCAGTGCCTGTTTTACAGAGGAGGAAACCAAGGCTCTGGGGGTGGCCCCCTGCTCTGGGGCTGGGAAAAGCTAGCTAACTCCTGACACCTGGCCCCTGCTTGATCGAGGGTACCCTACTAACCCATAGGTACACCTTTGTGCCTTCCTGCCTTTGAGCCCTTGTGTGGCCATTCTCCCATTAGAAATGTCCTTAGCCGTTCTTTCTGCTCATTTAAATCCTACCCGACGTTTGCAGCCCGGCTTGTGCCCTCCTGCCACTGGAAAGCCTTCCAGCACCAGGAGACAACAAGCCTACTTACCATGTTGCCCATGGAAGCAACACCACAGAGCTTCACAGCTGTGGCAGAGCCTGCTACTTGTCCCTCAACATTCATCCCCCATTATTCCTCAGGAATGGAGCCCCTGAATTTTAGTGGGATACGTGACTGCCTAGATAAAAGCCCGTGTTTCCTGGGCTCCATGAGGTTAGATGTAGTCAAGTTCTAGCTGATGGAGTACAAGCAGAGTGGCCTTTATGGCTTAGGGGAAGGACTCACATTCACTTTTCTGACCTCCTTTCGTACTTCCTGCCAGCTGGAATGTGAACACAATGTCTGGAGCTCGAGCAGCCATCTTAGACCTTAGAGGTGGATACCATGTGTAAGGCTGGCACGGCATCATGACCAACGTAACCTGAGAACCGGATGGTCCTGCTGCTGTATCACCATCCCCTGGGCACTTAACTTCCACACTTCCTTAATCTGAGGCAGTAATCAGTTCACATCCCATTGAGGCCATTGTTTGGGAGGTCATACCACTTGGTACCAAAACCACCACCAAGTAAATGCTCATGGAGTAGGATGAGTCAGGATTTTTAAAGCTGGGTTTTGACTTAGTTTTCACAGAAACCTTAAAGCTGGGTGCTAATACTGATTAATTTGAGCTTCAGCTCCCAAATGAGTTTTGTTCATTCCACGTCATTTGTTGATTCCTCCCACACGCTAGACACTGGCCAAGGCCTTGAGGATTCAGCAGTAAGATAAACTCCTTGTCTTTCAAACATTGACAGTCTAGTGGGGGGAAACAAGCAAATAGAAATAACTGTGCAACGTGATGGCAATAACACTGTATCTCATTTTAAGATGCCATCAATTGTAAGATACACCGTTTTTTATGTGCCATCAAGAAAAATAATACTGCCATGAAACTGAGACACGATGTCTTAATAATAGTCCCATGCGACACATGAACCAGTCACACCAACCTCTCCTTACTTTGAAATTGTTTATCATCTACCCTAAAGGATTTCAGTTTCTCTGGGCTCCAGTTGCCTCGCTTCCTATGTGACAGCCCGTCTTCTAGATGTATCTCAGTAATAAAATATAGCTCAGCTTGAACCGTTGGTAGCTTCCTGTCCTCTCCCAGAAAGCACTTGGCTGTTGCTTCAGAGGGAGCACAGACGGTGGTTGTTCCTCTGATGATGTATATCTGCTTCATTAATATCAAATTTATGCCCTGCCACTGTGTTTCGTATCTTTCTTCCTACTCAACAACTTTTTCATTTCTCTGTTGAATCATAGCATCCTTGAAGGCAGTTTGGATGGCAGTTTAAACTCAACAAATAAAATACCCAAGAATGCACGAAACTCTACCAAAGACCTACGACCCGGTTTACGCTCATGCCCTCGGTAACATGGACATGGGACCGCCGCCTGAAAAGCAGCGATCCTAAGACCCTTGACTGTAAGCACAGCTGGGTCTCAGGGATGTGAAGATGGAAGAAAATAAATTAAAAACAAAAATGTATGTTCTGCGGAGCCTAGAGGAGAGAGGAATGGGGAATCGTTGCTCAGTGTGCGTCGGGCTGCCTTCTGGGGTGATGAAAATGTTCCAGTGCTAGGTAATGTGGATGGCTGCACACACAGTGCATGTATTAAATGCTGCTGGATTGTACATTTGAAAAATGACTAAAATGGCAAATTTTATTTTATGCATATTTTACTGTAATTTTTTATGTCTTAGGGACACCTGGGTGGCTCAGTTGGTTAAGCATCTGCCTTCTGCTTAGGCCATGATCCCAGAGTCCTGGGATTGAGCCCCACAATGGGCTCCCTGCTCGGCAGGGAGGCTTCTTCTCCCTCTACCTGCCACTTCCCCAGCTTGTGCTCTCTCTCTCTGACAAATAAAACCTTTAAAAAATAATAAACAAAAGTATGTCTTAGATTTGACAATGGTAGCAGCCTTATTCAAAACTAAGTTTCAAGCTCCATCTTAAGTACATGACATCCAGAATCCTCTGCGATCCCAGCAACAGCCCTCTACCACAGCTAATCACTGGCACTGCTATCTGTTGACCGTGCGTGGCCCATCAATGGCTCAGTGAGGACATCACAGTCCCCAGTCCACTCGTCAGTCCCTTGTAAGGGCCCCATCACTCAGGCTGTCCTGCCTTCACGCTTGTTCTGAAGATGCACACATGTTCCCATCCAAATGTCATGCAGGTTTCCCTTTTGCTCACGGGTGATTTCATTCATGAGAAGCCCCGGGTCTGGGGCTGGCCAACCACGGCCCTCTGGCCAGCAGCCTGTTTCTGCACACAGAGTGTCACCAGACAAAAGGACCCCTACTCATTTATGGAAGGTCTGGGGCTGCTCTCAGACCATGACCGCAGAGCTGGATTGCAGCCGCAGAGGCTGTGCGGCTCTGCAAAGCTGAAAGCATTCTCTGGCCCTTTAAGAAGAAGTTTGCAGAGCCCTGTGTTGAGTGACCCCAGAAAACTGTACCCTGCTGAGCCAAGCTGTGCAAACAAAACACATGTACTCCCCACTCTCCTGGAGGAGAGATGGTCAATGACCAGACAGATACAATGTGGCATGAGAGAGAGGACCGCTGGGCACAGAGTCCCCAGGAGGGCCGATGGGATCAAGAAAGGCTTCGCCAGGTACAGAACCACCCTCGCTGCCGGGCTCCACAGTTAGGCGAGAGGACAGAGGCCCAGAGGCAAGGCAAGCCCCCAGAGTCCATTCCCTACCTCTGTCCCCACCTGTGGCTGCATTTCTCTGTGGCTCTGTCTCTGATTCAGGGGTATCAGCCATCACTTTTGGGTCCTGGGGCAAAGTTCAACCACAACAGACACTTTCCACTCTGTTCCATGAGAGACATCCATGCATCTTCTTCCCAGAGGATTCAGGGATGTCAGGCTGATCTCAGCATAGCAACCTCTCCCTTGGTTCGTCCACTGGGCAACTGGCCAACCATCTCTAGACAAGTGGGAGTCAAGTACCAGTCCACCACCCCAAGGGCAGGAATCCCATCTTCATCTCCCTGAGAAGCTCCAACAAAGTCCCCTTTTGGGTTTAATGTGAGAGGCAGGTACTTTCCTCACAGAGGAGGAAACTGGCGTTCAATAAACAAGCCATTTCCCCCAATTCTCCAACAAACTGACCCTGCACCCGAAAAAGGGCTATAAGATTTGTAAAAACAAGTTCAAAAATGTTTCCTTATAAAATTGGCCTTTTGCTTCCAGTGACTCTGGGAACCGCCGCCTCTCATCTTCAGATCTCAGCAGAAACTTCTATCCTGTCATACCATCTTCTCAAATCTGAGGAGCTGGAGACCAAACAGCTTCCCAGACTGATTGCCCTACTGCCTGGTCAGAGAGAGAAGTCTCCAGGAGGAAGAGGCCTCCCGATTTGGCCCCCAACAAGGTCTTGCCTGCTCTGGGGACATGTCTATTGGTAGAAGAAACCTGTGTGGTAGGGAAGAAAGCCCGATGGGTCTGGTGTATTGCCACTTCCTTGATCTGTGTGACCTTACCCAGATTTTTTTTTTTTTTTAAGATTTTATTTATTTATTTGACAGACAGAAATCACAAATAGGCAGAGAGGCAGGCAGAGAGAGAGGGGGAAGCACGCTCCCCGCCGAGCAGAGAGCCTGACGCAGGGCTCGATCTCAGGACCCCGGGATCATGACCTGAGCCGAAGTCAGAAGCCTTAACCCACTGGGCCACCCAGGCGCCCCCTTATCCAGATTTTTGAGCTGAGTTTCATTTTCATCATAAAATGGAGATAGAAAATAATAACACAGTTCCAGTTTCCCAGGGTCATTGTCAGAATTAAATGTGTGGAGAATAACCCAGGTGGATCCAATGACTTCATTCAGCTCCTGGACAACAAGTCTTGATTGAAGGCTCCTGGTCTGCTCAGGGCTTCTGGGAAGAGAAAGTCTGGGGGTCTTGCCCTCAGAGGGCTTAACCATCTCATTGGGCAGAGAATATACTCCTGGCTAAACACAGAAAGAACAACCCACATCAGGTAAAGCCACAGGAAAGATCCACATGTTGGCCATGGGCCCCTAGTCAAATCAGAGGCACAATATAACTAAGTAGAAGAGTAATTATCCTGATTTGGGACTGTCTCTTGGAGGAGGTGGGCCTGTGGCAGGGCCCCAAAAGTAAGACTGAACTGGGAGTGGGTGGGATGGGGAAGAGGAGTGGAATTTCTCCCGGTGGTGTTCCTGAGGCCTGGGCAGAGTGTGTGTGGTGAACAGAATTACACATTTGCCCCACATGTTTATGTGTTTAGATTCACAAACCAGATGGCAAAGTAATGCAGGGTCTGGTGGTGTCCTAGGCAACCTTGGTGGCTCATTAGAATTACCTGCAAGGCTTTAAGAACTGCTGAGGCCTGGGTCTTCCCCTGAGAGACTCCTGTGTGCTTGCTTGGGGGTTTGATCTGGACACTGGGATTTTGAAACCAGCCAGGGGATTCTAATGTGCAGCCAGGGTTCAGGACTATTGCTAGCCTCTTAAACTTCAATGCAAGTAGTCTGGCTTCTTCTTCTTCTTCTTCTTCTTTTTTTTTTAAGTGCTAAAAGAGAAAGCAACTTTATTTTTAAATGCCTAAATGCCAGGGTGGGGTAGTGGTGTCAAATTTCTGTACTACCTTTGCCTGCCTCCAGCCCCTGCCCCCACATTCTTCCTGCTTCTTCAATAAATTCAAGCTCCAACTCAAAATGCTGCTGTCCCTTTCTGGAAAATTCTGCTCCCAGTAAACTCCCTCCCAACTGTGGAGGCATCTTGTTCTTAGGGCTTTGCTATGCTTGTCAAAGCAAGCACTCTGACCCTCGAACATCATGCAGTTTTGTTCAAATGTCATTAACTTGCAAAGAATTTTCCGGAAGGGCCAGAGGAACCCTTCCCAAGGAGGCCACTGCAGCAACAGAGGAAAGTGCACTGGATTTGGAAGCCAGGATCCCCCTGGCCCATGTTCTGACATGACCACTATGTGGCTGCCTATCTGAGCCCGAACTTCCACATCTGTGAAATGGGGGAGGCCAGGGTGACCCCACATTCCTCCTCACCTTGGCTCTCTGAGACTTCAGAAGCTGCTCTTAGCTGAACACAGTGGGGCCTGAGTGCGGCTCACCTCCAGGCTCTGCTTCCTGGGGCTTCCGCCAAGCCCTGGGCCTCTTGCCCAGCAAGCAGCAGGCACAAGGGCCCTTCACAGAGTCTCTGCATGGTTCTCCTGGGGAGCAGGGGTGGGGAGGCAGGGAGCTCGCAGACCTAACACAAGGCCTCATCTGTTTCTAGGCTGAGGGAGGAGTGGACTGAGCCACCCATGGGGACGCTACCTTGGCTCTGGATTTTTCTGTGGCCTTTTTCAGAGCCTTTCGTTTGATTATCCAATAACCCCTCAGCAGTGGAGACTGATGGAGACAATTATCTCCATTTCGCATTGAGGACCCTGAGGCACTGAGGCAAAGCGGGGCCGGAGGGTGCCGTGTGTCAGAGCAGTCAAAAACATCTGCTGCTCTGACACTTAAACTGCCTTTTAAAAATATATACAGGCCACTTCACGAATTTGCATGTCATCCTTGTGCAAGGGCCATGCTTTCTCTGTACGGTTCCAATTTTAGTCTGTGTGCTGCTGAAGGGAGCACGCCATTTAAACTTTCTAGCCCTTCATTTTCTCACCTAAAAAAGTAAATACTCTTCACTATTCTGGCAGGTCTGCCCACACTCTGTGGTGAGGGAAGCTCAGGGACACCTTTGGTCATCAGGTGGGACCCAGGAGTCAAGTCGGTATAAAGGGCCCTGAGAGATCCGTGATAGGCCAAGTGGTGTTCTAGAACTTTCTGTATTTCATCTCCTATCATCCTCACGACAGTCCTGTCTGTCAGGCACTCTTGGCCCCATTTTGCGGAGGGAGAATGAGAGGCTGTGGGTCCACACGCACGGGGCCAAACTCAGTTCCGAGTCATATTCTTCCAGGACCCTGCGCTGCCCCTTGGATGTGGGTGTAGCTCAAAAGGCAAGTTCTCATTCTCTTATCCCTTCTGTCCAGCCAGATAGACAGACAGACAGACAGCCTGCAGGACCTGGTCAGTCTCAGCCCCAGGTACCATCACAGGCAAAGAAACTAGTGAAGGAAACTGCTGAATTTGAGAAACTTATACTTTGAAATCATCCCCTTCCTCAGACCAGAAAGAGTCTTTACAGAGAAATTTTATAAGGATTAAAGAGCTCCATACTTTTTAATAACTTGGAAAACCAAAAGAAGAGAGACTTAAACATTCATCAAATCTCCAGAGGGAGAATGTCTTTTATTAAACTTGGAAATCACTGATAAAATCACAAAGGAGAGATTAGCGGGTTTGACTACAGAAGAATGTAAATTTTCTGCATTAAAAAAAATGGCGGGGAAGCCATACGTGGGGAGAAATATTGGCAGCAAATAAAGGACACAAAAGTTTACTGTCTGTTTTTATGTATTTATACTCTGCCTCCTTCCTAGTTTTGAGGAGGGCATTATTACATAAGAGCTCATATAAACTGAAAATTTAAAAACCAACAAAGAGCCTTATCGATAAATAGATGGGGGCATTTTATTTCCATAAAATAAATTATAACCAGTAAACGGATTTACAGAAAAGTGTTCCAACCTAGCTAATCGCCAAAGAAAGACAATGTCAAATACAAAAAAAAAAAAAAAAATTCCAGTTGGTACCCAGTTGGCATCACAACCACACCCCACCATTCTTGAGGAAAATCATACGGTGATAGGTACTGAGAACTACAAAAACATTTGTTCTCTTCAACAGAGTAATCTTACCAGTGGGGATTTTTGCCAAAGGTTCTAAAATGGGGAAAGCGTGAGATGCACCAAGATGCTCGCTGCCATATGAAGAAAAAAACTACAAACTGAAAATGGCTTCACTGTCCTAAAGCAAAGAAATGGTTAACTGAAATCTGCCCTGCCCCCTCCAGGAAATCCTAGGTAACTTTTATAAGAGAAGTTCACAGAGATCTATGGCAAATAAAAATGCCTACAACAAAATGTTAAGTTTAAAGGTTAAAAATAAATACATAAATAAAATAAAAAGCAGGACAAATATTTGGGGTAGTCATAATATACAATTCGTACATGAATATAGCTATGTGAAAAAATACACCCGTGCAAATATGAGAAAGGCACATCTGCCCCCAACGCATGCAGACCCCAGGGTCGGGGAGACAGGCAGAGACCACATACCAAATGCCTAAATTTTAAAGAAATAATTATTTATGAAATCATTGTTAATTTAATAACTAATAACTTGCATTAGTATAAATTTAATGTAAATATAAAATATTTAAATTACATCCTCTATTAAATACTAAATTATTGACTAATTCAAGCTAACAAATCGTCATATAAAATGTTAAATATCCTCTTACCTGTGATAAGTTAAGATGCCAATTTTCCCTAGAACAACCACCAAGAAAATAACCCAGTGGAGGGGCGCCTCGGTGGCTCAGTGGGTTAACGCCTCTGCCTTCGACTCAGGTCATGATCTCAGGGTCCTGGGATCGAGTCCCGCATCGGGCTCTCTGCTCAGCAGGGAGCCTGCTTCCCTCTCTCTCTCTCTGCCTGCCTCTCCATCTACTTGTGATTTCTCTCTGTCAAATAAATAAATAAAATCTTTAAAAAAAAAAAAAAAAGATGCCAATTTTCCCTAGAACAACCACCAAGAAAATAACCCAGTGGAGGGGCGCCTCGGTGGCTCAGTGGGTTAAAGCCTCTGCCTTCGACTCAGGTCATGATCTCAGGGTCCTGGAATCGAGCCCCACGTTGGGCTCTCCACTCGGCGGGGAGCCTGCTTCTCCCTCTCTCTCTGCCTGCCTCTCCGCCTACTTGTGATCTCTCTCCGTCAAATCTATAAAATCTTTAAAAAAAGAAAAGAAAAGAAAAGAACCCAGTGGAAAAACCAACAAATAAATTAAAATGGTAGCTATTTAACACAAAAGGAATCAGTAAAGGAGGAACAAAACAGACAAGAGATGTCGAAAAGGTAGATGAAAATCCAATCATATCAGTAATTACTAGAATGGACTGAATGCTTGTGTCCTCCCAAATCCCTACATTGACGTCCTCCCTCCCCGGTGTTTGGAGGGAGGGCCTTTGAGAGGCAACTGGGTTTAGATGAGGTGGTGAGTGTGGGGCCTCCATGATGGGATTAGTATGTTTGCCGGTAGAGAGAAACTGAATCCCTCTCCCTGCCTGGAGAGGAGGGAGAGAAAAGGTCACCATCTACCAGCCAGGAAGGGGAACTGAAGGGGCCAGCACTGGGATCTTGGGCTTCCAGCCTCCAGAACTGTGAGAAATAACTGTAGTTTAAGGCCCCCGGACTACTGTGTTTCATTATGGCAGCCGAGCTCCTGACACAATGGCGCTGACCCAGAGCAGCTCTATTCATAATAGCACCAAACTAGAAATAACTCAAACGTCTATCAGCTACTGAATAGAAACACAATGGAGTTCTAGTCAGCCATTAAACTACTGGCCCATGCTATAACACGGATAAACCTCAACTACATTATGCTACGTGAAAAAATCCGGAAAAAGTGAAAGACTTCATGTTGTATGATTCCAGCTATAGGAGGTGTCCCAAACATCCAGAGTGGCAAGCTGGGGCTGCCGGTGTAACAGGAGTGGACTGCAAATGGCCACAAAAGTTCTTTGGGGGGTGATGGAAATGTCCTAACACTATGTTATGATGATGGTTATAGGTGATACCTGACTCTGCACATGTACTAAAAATCGATTGTAGCATTTCAAATGGGTGAAATTTATGGTATACAAATTATACCTCAATGCTTAAAATTTTTTAAAAAATTGTGCTGCAGATGATACCATGAAGGCTGATGCAAGGTGTGAAGGCAGCAAACTATAAAAGGGGAAAGTTAGTGATTCAGTGTGGCCAGAACAAAGGACGAGGAAGAGGAGCTGCGGCCTTCGTGGACGGAGGAGAGTGGACATTGGACTTCAGACGCTGGGATCAAGAGCTCAGACTGACGTCGAGAAAGCAGGAGAGCGCTGAAGGTTGTGATCAGGACAGTGTATCATCTGGGATCTTAATCTGGTTGGACTTAATTTCATTTTTAAAAGTGAGGGCAGGGAATGGAGAGCAACCAATTAAAAGACTCCAGAATTGGTCTATGCAAAAAGCATCGATAATCTGAATGTCCCAATGGCACCTCCCACCCAGCAAGTTCAAGACAGAAGCCAGCTGGCTTCACCTTCCCCACAGCACTTCTCTGCCTGTGTCCCTGGTCGTAGTGAATGGTGTCTGCAGCCCCACAAGTCAGCCTGGAATCCTCCCTCTTCCACATCCCCCACAGCAGACTTATCTACAAATCTGGTCCGTTTTTCCTCCTAAATTTTTCTGAACGTGCTTGCCTTGTTCCTTTGCACCACCTTTCTCCTCTGTCTGTTCCTTAGACGGCTTCTACAGCCTCCTAACCGGCCTCCCTGCCTCCACCTGGTCCCCTTTAAATGTTTCAACACTCTACATAGCACCTAGAGTCTTCTATTTAAGTTACAGCCAGCTGCGGACTCCCCACAGACCAACACCTTTCAGGACACGGTAGCAGCCTCACATCTTCCTGCCACGCCCCTCCACCGATCTGCCCCCCCCTCCCCACACCACTCCAAGCTGCTTTCAGTGCACCAAACATAGCATGACCGTTTTCCCCTCTGGACCTTTGCACATATTGCTTCCTCTGCTCACCCCCTTTTCTCTCGGTTCCTTCTGTAGGAGCTGGAGGAGGCTGAGGGACAAGAGAAAGGGGTCGGGAGAGAGCTTGGAGCCTCTTGTGGTGGACACACTCCTGTCTGCCCAGCACTTGCCTTCACAGCAGCCCCCCTTTTGTGACAATGCTCCCCACAGTCAGCTGTGTTAGGCAACAAGAGCCACCACCTTACGAGGTCCTGCCTCCCTGCCACAGTGGTCCACCCTCCTGGCCCCAGCTCTGCATTCCAGCCTCCAGGAAGGGGGAACGGAGGAAGTGTAGAGCAAGCAAATTCCTTTTAAAGAAGTAACACAGAAGTTGCACACATCCCTTTCATTCCATTCCATCAGTAAAAATGTCATCGTACTTAGCTGCAAAAAAGAGTCTCTAGTTCGTTGGACTGGTGCCGTTACTAAAAAGTTCCTTTTTAAAAAGAAAAAGGGGGAGGATGGTTTGTTGGGGATGACAGCTTCTGCCACACACCCCTGAGAGCCACCAGAGTCTCCCTCCAGGGTCCGACTCTATATTTGGCAGGGGCGGGGGGGATGTTGGAGGCTCGCTTACGCAGGGACCGTATCAGGTAGAATAGCAAACCACCCCCACGCTCTAGTGGCTCAAAACAGCCACCCCTTTCTCAGCTCACAATTCTGTAGGTCAGCAGTTTGGCTGGGCTCAGTTGGGGGTCTTCCACTGGTCTTGCCTAGGGTCATGCATGCAGCCGTAGTCACCTGATGGTTTGGTTAGGGCTGTGGATGGCCTGGCACATTCTCACTCACCTGTCCAGCAGTCGGCAAACTGAAGGCCAACAGACCTCTGTTCTCCATGTGGCCTCTTCAGCCGGCTCAGACCCACCCACATCATAGTCTCTGCCTCCCAACCGTGGCCAGAGAGAGGGCAGTCCTCATGCACAAGTGGGTTTCAAGCCTCTGCTGACATCTGCTAGGGTTTCACTGGCCAAGATAACTCACCTTGCCAAGCTTGGATTCACGGGAGGAGAGACCGCTTCACCTCTTGGCGGGAAGAGCAGTGGAGTGGCATTGCTCAGGCCCACGGGGAGGGAGCCTTCCTAACACGTGCACGACGACGGGTCTGCAGAGGTGACCTCGGTTCCACCCACATAACAAGGAAGGTGTTTCTTTGTTCGTTCAGGCTCTTATGCCCCCCCCCCCCAAAGCCTCTCCAGAGCTTCAGTGTAAGGGGTCTTTTTCTGAGTGCCTTTGACCTTGAACCAAGGCAGTGTCTGGAAGTAGGAGCTCTTCCTGTCCCTGGTGAGCTGTGAGGTCTCCCTGATGACACCTCTTTCCCCTCTGTGCCGGCTCCCTTTTCCTCTCTGTGGCTGGCTTTTCTCCTGTCTGCCTCCAGCAGCAGCTCCCTCGCGATCTCTGCTCACCCTGGGCTTCAAGCCCCAGCACCCTTTCCCCATCGGGCTTGCTAGCTGGCTCCGGCTCCCCCGTTTCACGATTCCAGAAAGTAGCCCTACCATCTGGCAAGTATCACGCTTGGTCGTCTCCAAGGGAGCAGGGATCTGAGTGGACTTTCACAGGCAGGGGGAAGATCTGGGGATGGAGGGAGGCACGAAGAGTCCTACCCTTTGTGCCGAGCCCACCAGACTTGGGCTCATACAGATCAGAGAGTCATGGAAGGTTAGGGACAGAAGAGACCTTGGTGTTTAGTCCCTTAGTTTTCGATGAGGACAGAGAAGACAGAGGGAGGAGTGACTTACCAGCACCCCCCCACAGGGGTCTGCTCACTGCATCCAACCCTGTCCCCTGCCTAAGTGTCTAGTACTCCACACAGTATACTGGGCAGAGACCAATATTTTGCCTTTATTCACATCTCAACACATAGTCAAATGTCTCTTCTACTTCTCAGTTCCCATGCCTCTTCCCTTCTTCCTGGGACACCGTGGCTTTTGAACCCCTCATTCCCATCAAGCGCAGCCGAGGAAGTGGCAGTGACCGCTCTGCTGAGTAGACAGGAAGGATGGTCGGAGGGGTGCTGGTCCTCTGGCCTGGCCAGACCGCAGCACCCGCCTACCTCTGTGTGGACTTGGCCTCGGGGGGTGCATGGGAGGCCCCTGGCAGCCTGGTTCTAAGTTCTATTCAGGCAGGAAAACCAGAAGCCACAGGCAGTAAAGAGCCATCTGTCTGAATATGGTCATTCTGTTTTAAAAGAACAAGGAAGAAAAAAGTCTTAATTACCTGATTTTTATTAAGGATGGGAACAAATGTTAAGTATAACTCATCTTTTTTTTTTTTTTTTTTTTTTTTTTTTTTTAAAGATTTTATTTATTTATTTGACAGAGAGAGATCACAAGTAGGCAGAGAGGCAGGCAGAGAGAGAGAGGAGGAAGCAGGCTCCCTGCTGAGCAGAGAGCCCGATGTGGGACTCGATCCCAGGACCCTGAGATCATGACCTGAGCCGAAGGCAGCGGCTTAACCCACTGAGCCACCCAGGCGCCCAGTATAACTCATCTTTTAAGATGAATTTCTGTTGATACTTTGGATAAAGCTGCCTTTTATCAATACTTTTCTCTGTTCTGCTTAGAGTTTTGAATATATTTTCCTACTCAATTTTTTTTTATTTTTATTTTTTTAAAGATTTTATTTATTTATTTGACAGAGAGAAATCACAAGTAGATGGAGAGGCAGGCAGAGAGAGAGAGAGGGAAGCAGGCTCCCTGCTGAGCAGAGAGCCCGATGTGGGACTCAATCCCAGGACCCTGAGATCATGACCTGAGCCGAAGGCAGCGGCTTAACCCACTGAGCCACCCAGGCGCCCCCTACTCAATTTTTTTATAAGATTTTATTTACTTATTTGAGAGAGAGAGAACAAGATGGGGAGCAGCAGGGAGAGAAGCAGACTCCCCGCTGAGCTAGGAGCATGACATGGGGCTTGATCCCAGAACTCTGGGATCACGACTCTGAGCTGAAGGCAGCCACTTAACTGAGTTACCCAAGTGCCCCTATCCTATTCACTCTCTCCCACAATGCCGTGGCTAGGTTATCATTAACCCTGCCAGCCATCCCATATCGGAGACTAGAAGCCTGAGGCTTAGGGATCAAAGCTGCCTGCCCCCCAGGCCATTCTCTTTCCACCACATCATTCAGCTCCTCTGACTAGAAGGGAGGAAGAAAGAACAAGAGGGAATGAGAAAAGCTGCGGGGGAGGAAAGGAGAGACCAAGGAAGAAGTGGGGAGAGGGAGAGAACCTGCAAGGATTCTGCGAAGTTGCCGAAACTCTCCTCACCCTCGCCTCTGCACAGACCATGTGCTGGAGAATGTGAGCCCTGGCTGTGGCCATACCCATTAGCTCCTCACCCTCCAGCCTTCAGAGACTCCGCCGTGAGTGGAAAAAGCCACAACAATCGACTGCATAAAGAACCTCTGGGCTGCGGCATCCACGCTCAGAGTAATATTACCCTGGGAAAGAGATGGAATCAAGCAGAGGGGCAACTCCTGCCCCTGGGCTTCTGCACTTGGGATCTCGTTTGCCCTTGTGCCAGAGGGCAGCTGGGGAAGGCTGTCTTTGATACTCTCTGCCTCTCCTTCCCGACTCTTCCCTAAGCACCCCCAATCCCACCCTGGTGGGCTTCACCCCCCCCCACCCCCAGCCCCTGGGATCCTGACAGTCTCAATAGGCCCTGGCGCTGGGTCTGGTGAGGAAGCATCTAGATCGATGAAGAAGGGCAGGTACAGGTCCCACTCCGGATCCGTGGAAAGCCAGACCAGGGCTGGGAAGACCAAAGGGGGTCTGTCCACATGACAGCCGGTCCACAGCTGATGCTCTCCGGGATCCTAGAGCATAGGCAGGGCCCTCCCAGTTCCTGTAAGCCAATCCCATCATTTAAACAAGGAAACCGAGGGTCAGAGAGGTGAGGGCAGGAGCCCAAGGTCCTGCTGTCCACACACTTGCCTTGAGCCAGGAGCTCAGAGCCCGGAGCCCAGTGCTCAGCCCAGGTCCTCCCCACTGGCAGCCATGCTCTCCCCTGGCCCCCGGCGCCCAGCGAGCCAGCGGGCGCCTCACATGTGATTGTAATTACCGTGGGCTTGGCCTGA
This sequence comes from Mustela nivalis, assembly GCF_964662115.1. Taxonomy (NCBI): domain Eukaryota; kingdom Metazoa; phylum Chordata; class Mammalia; order Carnivora; family Mustelidae; genus Mustela; species Mustela nivalis. The sequence continues at coordinate 78,483,374 of NC_139027.1, forward strand.
GCCCAGCCATACCGCGAGCACATCCAGGCCTGGTAACTGGCCAAGTTTCCATCTGGGCAGAAAAATGAAAAGGTTCAAGGGATGCATGTTAATCCCAAACACCCAAGCTCGAAGGACTGGGGAGAAGGGAAGAGGCCTGGCCAGGATCTCTTGGGGCACTATCAGCCCACCAAGAGCTTCAGGGACAAGCCCAGGAGGCAGAATGCCCCCAGCCAGCACAGACTCAGCAGTGTGTCCACGAGCGGGCCAGGACTGCCCGCCTGTCGAGCTCTGTGGTTCAAGAGCCATCTCAAGATCGCTTGTGGTTATAAAGCCTGCTGGCTCCTGGGGCCAAGATGGAACTCAGCTGGCAAGAGGGCCGGGCGTCCCCACAACAGTCACCCCTTCTCACTTGGCTCCTTCCTTGTACTAAGCATTTCCCAGGGGAACCTTCATGTCCCCATCCTTTCCTTCAGCTACCTTTCTATCCCCTACCACAGATGGGGAAACCAAGGCACAGAGAGATGCAGGGATTGGCCTGGAGCCTGGTAGCCATTGAGGAGCCAGGATGCGTAGAAGAAAGGCCTGTGGCAGCCAGTCTTGCTGGCAGCCTCCCTCCTGATGCTCTTGGGCTTTGAGAACAGCCTGCGCTATATCTAGGACTCCCCTGCTTTCTCCTAGAACCCACCAGCATGCCTAGTGCCTGAAGATTTACTTGAGCTGTTTAGCCTCATCTGCCTCTCATCTGCCGCATGGTCCCAGTGGAGTCCCAAATTCTACCTGTTAGCCATCTTTTGCCTTTCTAATATTGACATCCCATGTCCTCAAGGCTTCCAGAATGGTTTCCCCAGTTCTTCAACCCTCGAGAGAAAAGGTCCTCCTTTTCTCCCAGACTTGAAGCAATCCTGAGTAACTCTCCCCTCACAGTTTGCCTCAACTGCCAGGAAATATCATCTGCAAGCTGTGCTTGGTTCAGGCCTCAGGGAATGCAACACTTTTGAATTTTTGACCTATGATATATGTGCAACCATCCCTAAGGGGACTTATAACAGGTTAAACAGGTATTAAGAGAACCAGCACTCTCTGCCTCAGAAGCAAAGGAGTTAACATTTTAGCTGAAATTTTACTAATAACATGTGGTGTGCTAAAAGCCCTAAGAAGGACAGCCGCCATCAGTTAAATATCAACTGTCAGGTGGGAAAGAGCGATGGCTCCCAAAGGGAACAACCAACTTTTTGATTGCTGATGCCCCTGAGGGAATACAATTCCTCAGAAAAAAACCAGGTCTACCTCAGATAAATGTGCTTATTTACACCAGCTTCTAGACTGGCTGAGGACAGTCCAGGGCCTGCAGCCAGGCAGAATGCAGTTTCTTGCCGACTTGGGGATTTACGGGCTTCCTGGACAGGCCAAGCAGCCTCAGTTTCAAGGCCAGCAGCTGGCCCAGGAGGTTGGCCAGGGTTTTTTCAGAGGCTTTGCAAACAGTTGGGCCCTTGGGGAAAATGGCTTTGAAACATGGGGTTGTTATCTGGTCTTCCATCTCTGCTAGAGTCAAAGCCACAGCAGGGGCATTTTCTCCACGGAGGCTGGGGCCGGAGCCCTTGGGGAGAGATGGGGAGCAGAATGAGGAAATGAAGCATTATTCTCAAAAGGTCATCTCTTTATTTTTTCTACTTTCAAAAGGCCCCAATGATCACTTTGTGTTTAAGCCAATCTTGCTTTTTCAAAGAAATGAAGAAAGGAAAAGATGTTTTTTCCACAGCTAATTATAAAAGCCATAAGGTTGGAAAAATCTGGAGAAAACATCTGTCTCCTGGTTGTGCCTCCCCTAGGTATACACTAAAGCCCATGGGGAGGGGTTGGTCTATGAATAACCTGCCAGGGGTAGCTCTATCAGCAATCTAGGGGCCCCTAATCTCAAGACACCCCCCACCCTCTGTTTATCCGTGTCCCCATTACTGGATCTAATGTCCATTTTTTCTTTTCAGTCCTCATGGGAACTGGAAAATGGCCAAGAGACTAGAAGTGCTAGTGACTGGAGTCCTTATAATCTGAAGGAAGGCAAGTTCGGGGGGCTCTGTCACTCCAGGGCACTGAGTCCTTAAAGCCTTCACTCCCCATGAAAGGGCAAGGTCCAGCGGTGGGCTGGCTCACTGGCCTTGCTGCCCCCCTGTCCCAGCATGGTTGCCTTCTGCACATGGCTGCTGGAAGGGCTTCTTCCTAAGCACATGGGGTCGGTCTTCTGGCCTTATGCTGACCAAGAAAAAAAGTGGGTGTCCTTGGATTTCCTGTTTAAAAAGTGCTGGTGGGGGCGCCTGGGTGGCTCAGTGGTTAAGCCGCTGCCTTCGGCTCAGGTCATGATCTCAGGGTCCTGGGATCGAGTCCCGCATCGGGCTCTCTGCTCGGCAGGGAGCCTGCTTCCTCCTCTCTCTCTCTGCCTGCCTCTCTACCTACTTGTGATTTCTCTCTGTCAAATAAATAAATTAAATCTTTAAAAAAAAAAAAAAGTGCTGGTGGGGGGAGTTGCGGTCTAGAGAAACCATCTCATTCCCTCACCCATCTATCAGAGCTACAAATCTCAACCTTTCCAAGGTGATGGAGAGGTGGGCTGGTGGGGCCAGGGAACGGGGGTCTGGCAGCAGTAGCCATCCTCTGGCGGCCCCTCCAGCTTTGATACGCTCTGAGAGCCAAAACCAAGCCCCCAGGCCCCCACCCCCACCCCACCACCCTGCAGCAAATCCCTCCTTGCTCTCACAGCTTCTCAGCCCTGGCCATTCAGGATGACGTTTTCTAAACACTGGCAACGGAGATAAGAAGCAGGCGAGAGGAGAGGCTGGGAGCTGGAGCCAGGCCCAGGGAAGGAAGCAGGCTCCCTGCTGAGAGAGCCAGAGGCACCCAGGCCCCCGCCAGAGCTCACCCTCACTTCGATACTATGCCAAGTCCAGGTCCTTGGCCTGGCCAGTTGTTCACTGGTCAGAATCTGTGCTCGCCTGGGCAGCCTGAATGCAGGCACTGCCTTCAGTGCCTGCATTGCCAGAGAACTCCTGCCCAGAAAGTGGAGGTCAGAGCTCATTCCATCACCCAGCGCTGGGAAGAGGTCGGGCACGTGGCCTCATGGCACTCGGTAAATACTCGTAGAAAGAATGACTTGCTGTGTTACTGCTCCTATTGGAGCTGTGACCAATGCCCCAGGGATGGCATCTCTAAGGCAGAGAGGACAATCAGGTGCCCCTCAAAGCAAATATGGAGGGGCCTGGTTAGGTGCAGGTGGCCTGCACAGTAAAAATCGGATGACCTGAGCTCTTGACCTGTTTCTAGGAAAGTCATTCAACAATAACAAAAAATAATAATAATACTAGGTAGTACAGGGTGCAGAGGAATGAGAGTCTCTTCTGACAGGCTCCAGACAGTGGTTTCAAGGTCACCTCTGGGATCCCTTGGAAACCTTAGAAAAGCCAGAACAGTCCAGCCTGCTTCCCTGAAACTCTAGAATCGCCCAAAAGTGTGGGCTGTTTCCGGGTTCTGGGTCAGACCCTTTTTGAATCCCAGCCCCTTGAACTCCCACCTCTAAAGACAGTCCCACAGCCCCCACTAGGATGGCAGGCTTGGAGGGAGCTGTTTGTCCCTCACACATTCCATGGATGATCTTTGGTCCCTCTCTCAACCTGGACAAACAGAAGGAAACACACTCCGCCCACTACCCAGTCCAGCCACGCTGCTCTCTGGGGGCAGGAACCTTAAGAGGAATCCCAGCTCCAGCCAAAAAAAACATGATTCCGGGCTGGCTAAGCCAGGTGGCTTCTCCCCCACTGCCTTCCGTTCCCCTGCCCCCATGCCCAGGAGCCAATGAGCTTGGGTAAACCTGAGACCCCCCCACCTCCATACTGCCTGCAGCCAGCATGGGCTTCTGTGTGTGTCTCTGTATCTTCATGCGGACCACGGCACTGCAGCCCCTCCCTAAGCCAGTAAAATCTCATTTCAACATAACTGATTACATCTGCAAAGCCCTATTTCCAAATAAGGTCACCCTGTGAGCTTGCAGGTGACCGTGAATTTAAGGGGGACACTAATGTACACCAATGTTGAATTCAACTTTATCTGGTCAATAAAGTCCATGACCCCTCACCCACCCGATTTTGGCTTCCAAGATTCTGTGGCTGTTGTCTGTTCTTCTGTTGTCTTTGTCCCTTTATTTCCATTTTGGAGGTGCTTGAGGCAGGAGCTATGGTAAAAAGAAACCAGAGAGGTGAATCTTTTTTTTTTTTTTTAAGATTTTATTTATATATTTGACAGAGAGATCACAAGTAGGCAGAGAGGCAGGCAAAGGGAGAGGGGGTAAACAGGCTCCCCGCTGAGCAGAGAGCCCGATGTGGGGCCTGATCCCAGGACCCTGGGATCATGACCTGAGCTGAAAGCAGAGGCTTTAACCCACTGAGCCACCCAGGTGTCCCCAGAGAGGTGAATCTTAATGACACTTTCTTTAATCCAATATACCCAAAATATTACAATTTCTACATGTAATCAATGCTGGAAATTATTTTTTTTTAAAGATTTCATTTTTGGGTCATCTCTACACCCAACATGGGGCTCAAACTCCTGACCCCGAGCTCAAGAGTTGCATGCTTAGCAACCAAGCCAGCCAGGCGCCCCTAGAAAATTACAGCCACAGGGGGCTAGTGGCTACCTTGCTGAACACCATCGCTCAGGAGGAAGAGAAAGCGGTGTGGCACTGGGGACCCTCGGGGGAAGACCAGCAGGTTCCATTTACTGATGACTTTACCACCTCCACAGGCTGTCCTGATGCTGTTTCATTGGCGATGGAGGGAACGAGTGCCACAGGGCACCCTAACAGGACTGTTCTGTCACCCCAAAGAGGGATTTGTTCATTCACAAGGAAGGTGATCACTACCTGGTCACTGTCCCATCTGGAGATGTAATGGCGCCCCTTTCCCATGGCACACTTCTTGTGTGAGCCAGTCCCGGAAAGCCTGGACTCAAAGCCAGGGCCTGTCCTTCTTGGGGATGGGTTGGAAATCTCAGACAGCACCAGTGTGAGGCCTCCACAGCCCCGCATCCAGCAGGCATGCCCATCACTGGGAGGATGCAGCCAGATTCCCTTTCCCTCTGTGAGGCAGTGGGAACCAGGTGGGTCCGTGTTCTGGGGCCTGGCTCTTGGACACCCTCACAGTGTCCTCTTTCTCTTTCCATCCAGATCGGTCTTGCCGGCCTAGGCCCATTCTCTCTTTTTTAGAATGACTTTGCTTCTGTCTGCTCCACATCTGCGTGTCAGTTTTGTGGTCAAACTCTCAAAAAGCAAGCTTATTCCCCAGGGAATGGGCTCCCTCACTTCCTTGAAGTGCCTGCAATTCTTTATTCTCCTAGATCCCGTTCCACAGCCTCCGTGTTTTTCTGAGCAATCCACAAATAAAGGACCTAGACCCAGAACCGGGCCCAGGCATGTCCTACCCACCTCTTGGGCTCTGGGGCCTGCACACAGTAGGGGTGCGGCCCCCAGCCAGGATGCGCGGAACAGAAGCATCCCACCCACACTACCCTCCCTGTCCTGGGGATCCGGGGACAAGCTGTGCCTGAGCCCAAGTAGCTGTGCTCTGGAATAAATAAGTCACTTCTATGAAGGGGTAAAATTTGGATGGAAAATGGAGTACAGGGAGTGGAGAACAAGGAGAGGGAGGAGGAACCTCTGAAGTTAATTCAGAGTTACCACCAGTGTCTGAAAGCTACAGATGTCACGGCTCTTTTGCTCTCTGGTTCTCTCACTCTCTATCTCTCACTTCCTCTGTTTCTCTCTCTCTCTCTCTCACACACACATACACATCTTGAGAGCCTTCCAATTTTTTTCTGCTATACACGGACTTCACAAAAAGGGATTCAACCTTACATAAGAATCCGAGGGGCTCAGGAGCACAATGACTCACTGCCCTGAAATTTCCAGTGGGTTACACACGTCTTCTTAGATGATCTTGAAAATTTTTATCTTGAATGGTTCTCAAAAAAAAAATTTGGTTTGGTGGCAGATTGGGGTGGGGCTCCTGCCTCAGGGCAGGAAAGAGTAGCTTCGAGGGACAGAAAGAGACAGGTGCTGGGGACAGGGCCCTCTTGGTGTCAGGCCTCACCAGGTTCCACTGAGAATCAGGAAGTCTCCTCTCAGGACCTCAGGGCATTTCAAGAAAGCTAGTGTTACAGTTACCCTAGGGAGAGCCCACCCCTGGGTGTCTAGGCAGGACTTGGATTTGGGGAGGCCTGTGGCTTCAGGGTCACTGCTGACTAAAAAGCCTCCGAATGCTGCAGGGCAGTGGTCCCCAGCTCTGGTCACACACTAGAACTCTCTGGGAGCTTTAAAGTGCTAATGCCCAGTCACGCCCTAGACCAACTAAATCAGAACCTCTGGGGCCCACAGATCTGTATTTCTTTAGGTGTCCCAGGTGATTCCAATGTGCAGCCAATGAGGAAGCCCTGCTGGTTGGAGGGGCTGGCGCCATTTTACACCCGGTGGATGATTCCAGTCGTTGGTGCCTCCCTGATTCCCAGAGGCTTGTTAGCCACTCCCTCAAATTCCGGGTTCAGTCAGATGTGATTCTCCAGGGAGCCTGAGAGTTTCCCCTTCTTGGCTGGGCTGCAAAAAGCCCAAAAGACACCAATTCCCTGAAGGGAAGATTGGCAGCTCCAAAGAGCTGACGGGTGGGCGTCGCAGAGAACAGGGCAGAAGACTCTCCTAAGGCAGCCCTGCGGAAGCTCAGATGCCCCCAGGCCGAGCCTCTCTCCCATCCCATCACAGTCCTGCACCAGCGCCCCTCTGCCAGCATAGTCCTCCCGGACCACCAGTGGCTCCCTCAGCCACAGGAGAAAGTCACAGGCCTCATGCTGTCACTAAGAGTCACGCCCGGCCTTCCCCCAGCCTTTTCCTCCTTCTCCCTGATGCACATGGGCCCTACCCCACAGGCCTGCCCCCACCCGCCACCATACCCTGCCCCTGCCTCCATCCAGACTCCAGCTCACACGCCCAAATGTCCCTTCAGTGAACAGTAAGACGGAGCGAATTCACTCGGGGGCTCAGTGAATACTAGTTCCATGAATAAGGCATGAACTATTATCATCTCTGTTGCTGCTGTTGGCCTCATTGTCCGTGTTGTTCTCATTTCTGCCGTCAAATTTATTGTTCTGATGGGGTTCTTTCAGTATCACCGGCAGCTCTGAGGGTACAGCACTCCTGTCCCCGCCCCTCCCCAAAGCCACATGGTCTTGGCAACCCTCCACTTTGGGGCCTGAGAAGGGCCCACTTTGTGTCCTGGGTCTGGCTGGAAGTGCAGAGAGGGGCGGCCAGACCAGCCACACGACAAATGACCTTTTGGACCCTTTCTCTTCGCATGGCAGATCTCACCTACTCCTCTCCCTTTTCTCCCCATCTCTCTGGGGCAGTTTTGTCCGTCTTGGCAAGCAGACAACACCCAGCTTGCTGCAGCTCCAGGCCAGGGTCTGTGGAGAACTCCTTGGCTCCTGGGCCAGCACTCCCAGCAGTCTCTCTCCCTCCTGGGGTCCACGCTGATCTTGGGGGCAGGCTGGACTGCCTTAGGGCATGGGGGTGGGAGGAGGTAAGGTCACAGTTGATGAGACCCTAGGCAAACCACCTCAGGCAAGGCTAAATGGCACTAAAATGCCAAAGTTAGGACCCAGAGTTAGGATCCCCTAAAGAGGATGATGGGAAGGTGGGCCTGAGCCCAGATACCTGGCCTCCAGCTGTCCCTGCCCTGCCTCAATAGAACCAGGATCGGTAGCTGGGAAGTCTAAGAACAGAACCCCCGTCCCCCAGCTCAGAACCCAGTCTCAAAAGAGTAGTTAAAAACAGTCAGGAACAGAGTAGGATTTTTCTATGTTGAGTTTCCTTCAAAAGATTCACAATATGTCCCAAATATCCCTAACTTCTTAGGTTTGTGATACTGCTCCCTATGACTCCAGACCTTCCCCAAACCTTCCCTGACCTAATTCGTACTTTCTTCTGTAGGTACTCAGTATACCCCAGGACTGCCCCTGGTTAGCCCAACCAAAAGATGACCTCATCCCGCACTCTGGTTAGGGGTCATGTTTGTATCCGCAATTTTCACAGGATTATAAAGCTGACCATCTTTGATAATTCTACCTTTTGTCTTAATTCAGGAGAGACTTGCAGTAATGTTTCTTTGGGCAATGTTTCCTAAAGTCTGTGCCATGAACCTCAAGTTTTGTGAGATGTTAAATGGTATTATGTTAAAGAAAGAAAAAGAAAGAAAGAAAGAAAAAGAAAGAAAGAAAGAAAGAAAGAAAGAAAGAAAGAAAGAAAGAAAGAAAGAAAGAAAGAAAAGGTCTAATAACTTTGGAAAATAATGGGTTTTAAAAATGAATGTGTTTTCTATTATTGCCTGATTCTGAGACTTTACCAAATACATTAGAAGTGGAGTGTTTTCCAAACCTTCTTAACCACTCAACATTCTTTTCTCAGAGGATGCCATGTGACCAGTGTTCCACGGCCTAGACTTTGGGAAAGTATGCGATTGTTAGGCTCCATAGAAAAAGCAACTGTTCTCATTGGCTGGTTATGCAGGTGGCAGGATTGGAAAGAGGTCTGTAGAGCCAGCAGCAGCTATTAAAATCTTGGTGGCAAAGCTCTTCCCGTCCTAATTCCTTCAGCATGGGTTCGACATTCACTGGCCTTGCCAAATGTTCCCTTTCACATGATCTCCAAGGCCGATGGCTTTTGTGGTCTTTGTGAGTCCCTCTCAGTTGTGGTCCCGAGAACCGCAGGCCCAGGATCAGCACCACTAACCACCACCAGCAGGATAACGCAGGGGAAGTCAAAGCTTTCTGTGTGGCAAGGGGGTGAAAAACGTGGTCCTAGATCACTTCCACATCCCTGCGACTAGGAGAATGAAGAAGGAAGGTACTGGGTCTACAGATTGTTTAATGAAGCATAGATGTCATAGATGCCCAACACAGGGGGGCGGTCGGAGATGCCACCTCTCTGGGACAGCATGAGTGTGCATGACACACGGGAAGCGTGTCCTTCTACAGTATTAAGTGGAAAGAGGCTATAATGCAGAAGAGGGAACTGGTAGTTTACAGATGGTGGCAGAGTCTTCAGGGACCACCTACAGCTGGCCCAGTACCAGGAGGGTATCTTAGGTGTGAAATGTGGAGCCCCCAGAGAATGGCCTGGATGGGTTGAAAGTGTGGCAGAGGCCACTGAATTGGATAATACAAAAGAAAGAACCGTAATTTGAGAGTTGGGGCTGGCAGCTGGAGGGGGGAGAAGCTTCCAAATGGAACATTCAGACACTCAGTGCATATCTGTGGGGAGGAAGGGCCATGGGGGAGTCTTCGGGGGTCTGTAAGGTTCTCTGTGGGGCATTTATTGGCTCTACTGCAAAGGAAAGATTATCTCCATCTCTCCTCTCTTGTCTCTAATGTGTGACCAAGACAACATTTCCCAACACCAAGGAAAGACAGTAAACTGGTGAGCTGAAGCCGGGGGACACCCCCAGAAATCCTCAGCGCTGCTGGGAGCTCTGTTGAGTCTGCCACTGTCTCTGGTATAACCAGCAGGGTCCCAGCAGGAGACAGATGGCATGATCCACAAGGATAACAGGAGAGAGAGAAATAAAAGGACCATTTACAAAGGTGCGGGCAGGGTGTGTGCATGGGCACACCCCAAGGGCTGGTAACAGCCCTGCACTGTTTGCTCCCCTAGGCCTGAGGGGGACTGGAGAGAACCAGCTGGGGGCTGTCTGAAAAGACGGACAAGAGCTGTGACCTTCTGCAGAGGGCGCAGCCAGGCCCCAGTGACCCCACAGGGAAGGGGCAGGAAAAAGACACCATGGGCTGAATTGTTCAGCCCTAATGCCCAGTACCTCAGAATGTGACTATAGTGGGGGACAGGTCTTTTAGAGAGGTGATTAAGAGGGAACTGAAATTTAAATACACAAAAGACCCTAGAGGTGTGCCCCTCCAACCAAGGTCAAAGCAGGCTGGGAACAGTGGAGAGTAGACCTAGAGGGGCAGATAGGGAACCACATACTGGGAAAAAACCTTGAGCCAATTTAATGTATCATAAGAATGGGTAACTGAAGCTTCTGGTGCCAGGTTTACAAGTAGGACACAGGATGGTGGGGTGAAAACAGGCCAACACTTGGGCCAAGACTGGAAAAATAGGAAAAATAACAATGTTTGGCAATTACATGGCTGATTTTTTTTTTTCAAACTTTTCTTTATGGTCAGATTGTTTTCAGACTCAAAAAGAGACCATCTAGAGGCAGACTTTTCAGAAGAAACCACTTAATCCAGTTTGGGGAACAGCTATAGGGGAGCCGGAGGGAGGCCTTGGGGCAGAAGTGTGGTGGATGAGGGCAGACATCCCCCTTGAAATATTTTTTTTGAAATATTTTTTATTTTAGGTAGGCTCCATGTTGAGCGTGGAGCCTAGCACGGGTCTTAAACTCATGACCCTGAGATCAAGACCTGAGCTGAGATCAAGAACTGGACACTTAAACTGACGGAGCCACCCAGGCACCAACACTCCTGCCCAAATGTTTTTGGGCATCACCGGAAGAGAGGTGTCCAGGTCTCTAGTGTGGGCCAGCCACCTACTTGCATATGACAGGTCATTCCCTCAGCCCTGGACTCCATCTCCACATGGGACACGCTCAGAACACAGCTCAGAGAGGAGCAAAAGCATCTAGGGGAGCCATCCTGAATGCCCCTCAACCCCTCGCTTCAGCCCCCAAAGTCCTGGGGAGCTGTCATTCATGGCTTTGCCCAGGGTTCTACCCGAGTCCCATGAGCACCATGGGCAACCTCCCGAGTGGGTGATTCAGGCCAGGCTACTGGCTGCCCACCTCAGCCCTTCCGCCTTCTGTGACCAGAGCCCTCAAGCCTGCATGCCAGGATCGCTTCCCGGCCAGCCCTCCTTGCTGGCCCTTCTCTAGCTCAGCCACAGGTCCTCTAATCCTCGGTTTTTTAGATTAGGTGGTCCTGATTGTCCTCATCGTGACTCATAGAGACCTCCAGCTGGCCTAGATGAAGGGGTCTGAAAACCCACCTGTCCCCCTTACACATGCTGACCCATGCAGCTGATCCCAGAGCTCCCTTACTTGCTGTCGATTGGCCAAATGGAACCGGTAACACAGGACCGGGTCAATCATGGGCTGAAGGAGAATCCGGGCCGTGTTCAGAACTGTGGTGTACCAACATGTCCGACCAACAGGGGATTATGATTAGATAACAACTCTGGGAGAGAACCCAGTTGGCCGCCTCGCTTGCTGGCTGACTCAAGGTCATGATAGCAGCTCACATCTTTTAGCCACCTACCATGGCCCGATCTGAGTGCTCTTCCTATGCCGACTCTCATAAGTGACATGCCTGACCCCTCCGTGAGAGGGAGGCTGTGCTTTTCCCCACTGTGTGCATGAGGACAGCAGGACACAGTGGTCACAGAACTAGTACACAGTCACACAAATAGTAATGGCACAGCCAGGATTTGAACCCAAGGCTGTGTTAGGAGTCCCCGGTCTCTGTTTCCTCCTAACTGAGGATAGGACGGAAGGCACTCACTGCCTCCAAGAGAACAAGCTCCATCCCCATGAGCAAGGAAGTGAGGATAGCAGGACAGAGCACACAAAGTCCCAAGGTACTCCCTGCCTTCTCTTGGCTGATGTCCACCTCTGGCCCCAAGCTGCTGAGGTTGTCCCTGGAGAGAGCAGATCATCCTGCTCTCACTGTGACTCAGCTAGGCTCAGGACTCCTGCTGCCCTGCCCTCCCGCTGAGGATCCACTCATGGATTCAACTTGGGCCTTACAGAGCCCCACAGCAGGGACAGTTATGTGGGTAAGAGCAGGGACAGTCCATGTCCAATCTCACGCGTCCTCTCTGGGGTTGTTTGATTTGAGCACTTGACTCCCAGGACACCAAGCCAGAGGCCTACTTGGTTAGGGTCCTTTAGCCAAATACAGGTCACAGGCTGGGAGTCTTCTCCAGCAGAAATGGTCTCCACCCTGACCTCTGCCTGGTCCCCTAGCATCTCAGAAAGGGACAAGCATCTTAGTGGTCCAGCTGTCTGATTTGGAGGCAGGTGGGGTGGGGGTAGAGGGAGGGGGAGGATGTAGGTCTTTAATCTTTCTCTCTGGACCAAGGGAACTGACAGTCCTGCTTTAATAAGCTCCCCCAGGCAAAGAGCTGGGGCGGGAGGCTCCCAGATGGAGCAGATTCTCCAGGATCCCTTACTAGAAAGCCAGAGATCTTTCGCAGGCATCGTGGAGTTCCTAGTCTCCAACTTGCACAAGACATTCCGAGGCCGAACTAGACAGTGGTTGCTTGATAAGTCACATCACATGTAAAATATCTCATTCCAATTAATAGCTCATACTGAAGCCAGGCACCCGTAATACAGCCACGAGGGACATTTAGTGGACAGGCGCTCTAAGATCGTTGTATGTCTGCCTGAGAGAACACACTTGCCATGATGAGCCCTACCCCAAGAGAAGGCCTGAATGTTGGAGGGCCACAGTAGCTGTTATTTGAACCCACCCTGGGGACGTGTTTGCCTCTGAGGGAGGGGGTGCCCTCTTATCTGGAAAGCTAAAAGAGAATGACACCCCTGAGACCAAGCAATCTAGCTCTGGACCCTCTAACTTGGGGAAAAGAACACATTTCCAGAACCTACCTATTTTTCCATGAAGCAAGAACTGGTAGGGACATGCAACTGCCCTTAACAGAAAACCCAACTCGAAATGGCTTAGACAACAACAGGAAATCACAAGGTAGTCAGCCCCCAGCAATGGTTAACACAGCGGCTCAAGGCCCCATGTTCTTTCCACCTCTCGGCTCTGCTCTCCTCATCCCCGCTGCCAGCCTCTGGGAGCAGATGCTCACGGTGGCTGTGAGCACAATATCAAAAAGTGTAAGAGACCATCTTCTCCTAAGAGTAGGAAAGAATAAGGAATCCCCTGGAGCACCCCCAGCAGACTGCCCTTATATCTCATTGGCGAGGACTGGGTTACATGTCCATGCCTAAGCCCATCACAAGCAAAACAAATGGGACAGCCAGGATTGGCTGAAGTCAGTCGGGAACCACTTCCTGAAGCTAAGGATGGGCCCAGCCTGGCTGAAGCAGGAGGCTGGGGGGTGGAGGGGTGAGGAGGGGGGGCAGGGAGTGAACGCTTGAACTAAATCAGGGGTATTAGTGAGGAAGAAGCTACATTCCAGCTGAGATGGCCAACCCCAGGAGCTAGCAGATGGCAGGCAGCAGACGCATATAGCCCTTTACCTTTTAGGGGCTTGCCAAAGGGCACAGGGCTCTATGTGGCAAAGCCCGAACTCAAAACCCACAAAGAGGCAAGCAAAGTGCTAAAGATATGCTGGGCTTGTTCAGGTATCCTCCAGGATAGCCCCCGCGAGGAAGGGCCTGCCTTCTCCGCGAACAGTCTATTTTGTCATCCTGAAAGCGAGGGCCATTGCAATAGCTTTCTGAGACCAGGGACCTCCCCCCCACCAACCCACCCCACCGCAGTCCGTGGCGAACCCGCAAGTCCCACCTCTGGCAACATCCAGCCAGCCCAGCTCTCACACCACAGCTGTGTTTTTCCACCTCTTCTGTACAAAATAACTGCACAAAGTCTGACGGTTTTTTTCCCTGTCCACATTTGATTTATGGCTACAATTACAAGCTCTCCTTCACTCCATCTGCATGCCAACAGATAGCTTTTGCAAGTCAGCACGGCTGCCATCTCAGCCCCTCTCTCGGGTCCTCACGCTCAGAGATATGGGGCCCTGCCCACTGCTCCCCCCTGCCACCCCCGCCCGCAACTGGCTGAGTCTGGGCTGCCTGGGACGCATCCGAGTTGGATGAGCAGCTAAATGATCTCTTTCAACAGAAACTCTGAAAGATAGGATAGGCTCCTCTCTCTACCCAGCATCCATGTGGGATGAATCAGGAAACCCTGTCTTGCAGCCTAGCCAAGCCAGCCTTCCCAATGAGATCTTTACCAAATGCTCCAAAGGGTTCCCATATTTAAGAGCAGACCAACCTCTGGGCCAAAGCTTCTCTTCCCCCCCTTCTCACCGCCCCTTCCTAAAATAACCACTCTGGAGTCAGGGTCTCTGGGTTGAATCCTGACTCTACTTCTTGAACAAGTTACTTGCCTCACTGTGTCCCAGGTTCCTTCTGTAAAACTGGGGCTAATGATAGTCCCTACCCTACAGAGCTACTCTTAGATTGAGTAGGATTAGATATAAATCCTTGGTTTGGTGTCTGACTGTTCTTTACCTGTCAGTTTTCATTATTACTATTATTTGCATTTATTTTCTAATCTAGAGTAACCGTTACCTCTCGCTGAACATGTAATGCTGCCGGGCACAGCCCAGATTGTCCCCACATAGCATCACAGCCACCCGGGAAGACAAGGCCCCTGTCTTGCAAATGAGCAAACCCAGGCCCACAGAGCTAGGAACTTGCCTAAGCTCTTGTAGTTGGGAAGTGAGAACACAGAAATTGCAGCCCAGAGTTGCCACTTTTCCACGACACCAACTGCCTTGCAACTCCATTTTATCTGAGTAATATATGTATATATTTGGCGGGGAGAGGGGATTTAGAGAAATTGAAGAAATGTGAGATGTGGGGAAAGAACATCACTCAGTTGGGATACAATGCCACAGTTCTAAGGTCACCAGGCATCCTGGGCCTCCTCTAAGAACGCAGGCACTGCAGAACCCTCTAGACCTCCCCCATCTGCCACCTGATTCTCCACAATGAGCCTAGAAATGGTAAAAAGAAAATGGCCTCCAGGGCCTTCATGGAAACAGTCAAATAAACAAAACAATAAAAAGCAAGGCCCCCCCACACAAAAAAAGCCAGGTAGGCATGTTAGGGCTTGGGGAGAGGTACAGGTGTGGCCCTTGGCTCCAGCGGGGAGAATGTTCTCTCTGTCCCCTCCCACTGCCCTCCTAAGCCAGTTCAAGGATGTCATTTGGGCCAATGTGTTAGTGGGTTGGGGTCACTGTGCCTATTTAAAGACCTCATGCCCTGGGGCCGGGCCCCTTGCAGGCCAACACAAAGCAGTGCTGAGCTCAGAGCTTAGCCCAAAGAGGAAAGGCCCATGGATAGCTCTCCCTTCAAACAGATGTTTCTCTGTGTGCACCCTCACCCCCCTTGTTGCAAGTAGCCCTAGACAGCTCTTTCTCCCACCTTCTTCCCTCAGCCCCACGTGCTGCAGTCAGACAAGGTGAGCCTGCCTCTGTTCCAGGAAGGCCCACCCGCTCGCCCCCACTGCTTCTGTGCTGGCTTCTGTGGCATTAGGGGGAAGGGGCCCTTGGGGCCAAGGCTCTGGGGCCTGACTCCCTAAGGAAAAAGGTCATTAAGTGTTGCTGCCTAACTCTGGGGTCAAAGCTCCAACCAGTGACAAACTATCCCTATTACTTCCCTTCATCTTTTTCTGTGAGCAGCCTGGAGGTTGGGAATGATTAAATGCCTTCAGGGCCCTCTGGTCTGACACCCATCTTACAGCCCTCTCATCTCGCCGTGCCATCCAGAGCAGGTGGTGGGAGCTATACTGCAAAAAGAAGAAAAAGGAAGAGAAAAGGGAGGGCCGGCTGTGCCCTTGAGCCTCTGGAGATAAAAGGTTGTGTCTTTGGCCCTTGGGAGTTTGCAGCTGAAAAGCAGTCCTGACATGTGGTTCCCAACCCCAACAGCAACTTAACTCCACTCAACTCGGCAGGGGGACAAGGCATGAGAACTGGAGGCTGGAGGACAGAGGATGCGGCAGGGGAGGGGGAGCTGCTGCCGTGGAGAGGTGCAGAGGGAGAATGTGTCTTGTGCCCGATGGAGCTCACATGCACCTGGACTTAGATGAGACCCTTTCCTGCCTAGAACACCAGTTCTCACCACAAGGCCACTCTGACCAACTGCCTGCATGTCACACGGAAGATCAGAGCATGACTTCAGACCTTTGGTCTTTGGGGTGAGGATGTGAGAGCCCAGGCAGGTTGTGGCTGGGGATGGAGGATGGGGAGCAGAGGCCAGAACTTCAAAAATGGGTGCCTGCGTGGAGAGGGTGTGGGGGTGGATGGGGCTCTGGAGAGAGGAGGGGAGGCCTCCGGGAACACAGTGTTCTCAGGAAACCGCAGTTCCTATGATAAAAACTGGCTCCTTGCCTCGGAGAAACTTCCTTAATCTGAACTGCAGGGCCTTGGTGCGGGCAGACCATGTGGGGGCCTCACCGGAAGCCCACCCTGACTCCACTTGTGCAGATGAGCACCTGGAGGTGAGGGACCGAGGCTGAACCCCAGGTGACACCTCAGAGGGGCTGACTTCCCAAGTGGTACAGTCCCCAAACTGTGATTGCGGGGACCTGTCTTCTTGTCCCACCTGAGTCACTCACGACATGGATAAGTTGGGGGGGGGCATGAGCTGCTTGGGACCTCAGTTTCCTTGCATAAAAACAAGAACATTGGATCTCAGGGTCCCTTTCAACTTCAAGGTTCTAGAATTCCACTTTGGAACGAGTTGATGCCACATTAATACCTGATGTGTGTTCCTGCACTGGTTTATATTTGAGTGTCCTCCATGCTATCATGGCAAGAAAGGGCAGCCTTTCTCCCTCGGACAGGCAGACCTTCCTGAGGAGAGGCCTGTGACTCCCTAATAGGAGCTGAATCTCCTTCTGCCTCTGAATTAAATTCAACTCACTAAACATTTTCTGGGCCATGCCATGTACCTGGTTCTGTACTGAGCATCACTGAACTCAAGGAACTTCCCTTCCAGGAATTCTTAGTCTAGTAGGGAAGACAGATAAGAAAACCTCACCAAGGTAAGGGTAAGAGAGCAGGTCAGGGAAGAAAACATTTTCCTGGGTCAAGGAGGTCAGGGAAAAAGTTTCAGAGAGGAGATGGCTCTACACTGGGTTTTGAAGGATGAGTAGGAGTTCAATAGGCAAACCAAAATGAAAAAAAAAAAAAAAACAGAAACAAAAACAAAATCTGAAGGCAGAGGATATAGAATATGCAAAGGCATAGAAGTATAAAAGAGCATGGTGCAGGGAAAACTTCAGGTTTTGAAATGGAATGAATATAAAGTAAAGAGGGATACCCGTCGTGAGGCTGAAGCTAAGTGAGGGCAAAGCATGAAGGCCTAGTGAACAGCCTAAGGAGCTTATGCTTTGTCCTGAGAGCTGTAGGGAGCTACTGAAGGGTGGGAGATAGGAGAACATGATATAAAGATCCGTTCCTCAGAAGAAACAGATCTTCACATCTATCCTGTAGTGTGGAGGACAGATTGGGGGCAGTGTATGCTACTGGGAGCTATTGCAATAGCCCAAGGAAGAAGCAAGAAGGGCTGGATGACAGTTGTGATGGTAGGAATGGAGAGGAAGGTGTGGGATCAGCAGCCATTCAGGAGAGAGAGGCAGCAGGAGCAGAAATCACAGAAGTAGTGTCCTGGCCCACCTCTCTAGCCTCCTGGGCAAAGTCTGCTATGGGGCTAGAATAGCATCTCAGAAGCCCCCCTGAGGCTTTTCTGAAGGCAGCACCTACCTGAGTTTGAGGGGTTCCTGCCCTTCCTCCTCCAGCGTCCCCCATTCCAGTATGCTAGGTGGGTTTTTTTTTTTGTTTTTTTTTGTTTTTTTTCTTCTTTGGAACTTACAGTGTGTTTAGACCTCTCTGACGTAATAGGCCATTAAGGGCCCAAGGAGTCTGTCAGGAGTAGCCCAGAACACACCCTCCCCTGGCCTGGCTCAGGGTGTTTGAGCAAGTTGTTTAAAACACAAACATCTGGCGCGCCTGGGTGGCTCAGTGGGTTGAGCCTCTGCCTTTGGCTCAGGTCATGATCCCAGGGGCCTGGGATCAAGTCCTGCATGGAGCTCTCTGCTCAGCAGGGAGCCTGCTTCTCCTCATCTCTCTCTCTGTCTGTCTCTCTGCCTATTTGTGATCTCTCTCTCTGTCAAATAAATAAATAAAATCTTAAAAAAAAAAAAAAAAAAAACACACAAACATCCAAAGCAGGGCTGTCTCCATGACATGGCTTCTGCCCACTGAGGCTCACTTTTATTTGCTTATATGCCAAATGGGGTCTGCATTTGCTGTCGATTTCACCTTGCCCCTCACCCCCAGCTCCTCCCTCCCTCTTACCTCACAACCCTCATTTCTGCCCTTGGACCCGTCAGACCTCTGCGACCCCTCTGCCCAGCCGGCCTCTCCCCTCCTGGACCAGGAGCCCTCACAGCGCCAAGCATCTGCTGGGAGTTAAGGACTTGTCACTGCAAGGAGATCAGCTCCTGCTGGGACTGGGGCAGGCCCAAGAGAGCTGGACGTTGAGTCTAGCTATGCCCTCCTGCCCTGTGACCTCTGGCAAGTACTGTCACCTGTCCATGCCTGTCTCCCCATCTGGGTAATGGGGGTGTTCACAGCAAGGCTGTGGTGAGGACTTGCAGCAGAAGAGACCTGGGAGCAGAGTTGAGCGCTAGATAATAGTGAGCAGCCATTATCGTCATTGGGTGCACTAGGCTTCCTTATGAAGGAAGGTGCCCTTTGGCCCACCAGGGGGTCTGTGCAGGGAAAAGGGGTGAAGACCATCCCCCTTCCCTTCAGACGCAAAGCCAGCCTGCCCTGCTCACAGCCCAGGGGGTGTCTGATACTGACTGGACAAGATAAGGTAGGGGACAGTCTTGTGGGCATAGGCACCCATCTGAGGGCGAGTCAAATACCTTTTTGCTGTAAACATGCAGTTCCAGGGGTGGGGGGTGCCGAGACCTGGCCCTTGTGTCTGGTCCGCTGTCCAATCCCTGGAGCCTCGTCTCTGTTCCCCAGGCCAAGCCCTCTCCTGCTCCAGCCCTGCCTTGGCCATCACCACCCCATAGTTCCTCAGAGAACTGTGAGCTTGCCGCTGGACAGAGGGACAGGGACACCCCTGGTCTGAGGCTAATGTGGCCAGTCTTCTGCTGGGGCTGCCATGTTCTCCATTTTTCCCCTCTGCTGTCCTTCTTCACTGCAAGTTCAATCTCCCACCATGGTCCTTATCGGTCAGTATATAGGATTTCTACCACCAATATCGTAAATTTGTTCTCTTGCTTCCTACCCCAGGACATAGTACTGAGTCCCCTCCATCAGCTTTGCCCCAGGAGGCGTTCTGGCCTATTCCTCTTTCCCGATTCCCCGGGCTCCCATCCATCCCCACCCTGCCCACCCTCCCTCAGCCCAGGAGCCTGCTACCCTTCCTTCATTCCTCACTCCCCGGAAGCTGGCCCTGCAGGAGACTACCTGCCCCCAGGGTATTGGTCCTAGGTGACCATGCCTAAGGGAGGGACGGGTCTAGTCTTGAGACCACTCCTGGGGGCTTGACCTCAGATAGGCCTTGACCTGTAGATAGGCCCTGGTTTTTAAATTATCTATAAATGGGGTACCTGGGTGGCTCAATGGGTTAAGCCTCTGCCTTCAGCTTGGGTCATGATTCCAGAGTCCTGGGATCGAGCCCCGCATCGGTCTCTCTGCTCAGCGGGGAGCCTGCTTCCGCCTCTCTCTCTGCCTGCCTCTCTGCCTACTTGTGATCTCTGTCTGTCCAGAAAAGAAATTATCTATAATTAATATTGATCATGTGACTTAGCCCTTTTTTATCAAAGGGCTCGTTTATTCCTTGCAACAACTTGGCATTAGAGATAGGCCAGGCTGAAGACTCTACTTGTGAGTGGCCCCACTTGGGAGTCAAATGAAATCTCAGACTTCTCTACCCACCTAGGTTTCCTAGTGTCCACATTAGTTAACGGCTATGAAGGATGGGAAACAGGGTGGAGCCCCCCTCATTTCAGACAAGAGCGGCCCCAAGGCGTTGCCTGCGGCTGCCTCAAAGGTAAGGGCCACACCTTCTCCAGACCAGAACACTTCCCAGCAAGGCCCTGTCTTCCCTTCTCCAGATGCCTCATGCCACCCACTACGGAATGAAGCAGAATGACACGAGTGTGCCTCAGCCACTGCTTTTTCTGGGTGACTGATGGGCAGAACGACCTTGGACTCATTTCCCCCTCTGAGGCCCTTTCTCTCAAATAAGGCCCTTTATTTGGTTCTAGGGAAGACCCGACTGTGGGGGTCTGGGGTCCACTGGCTGGAGGAGGGACAGAGAGCACAGCCACATATCCGACCAGAGCCCCTCTCTCTGTACAGGCACCTCCTCTGTGCCCAGAGATGAGTATGGCTGTGGCAGGGCTCACACAGGGCCAGGGGCCCAGCCTGCAGGTAAGCACAAGACGACAGGGGACTCTGCCTGTCTCCTCTCCTCATTTGGTCACCAGCCACCAAAATTTTCATCTCTGCTTCATCCAGCCCAGCTGCTTCTTTTGTTCTCCTCCCCATGAGTCCTAAAGCTTAGAGAGACCAGGATTGGAAGGGTATGTGAGTACAGGATCCCTATGGCCAACAGACAGGGTCTCCTTCCAAATCTGCCATTTTGGGCTGCTCCCTCTGATCTCTTCCTCCTGTCTAGATCAGTAGGTCTGAAGGTAAGCTGTCCTTCAGCTTACCTTCCGAGCTAACCTCAGTTCTCACCTCCTCCAGGAAGACTTCCCTGATTCCTAGCATGATGCTGTCCCCCTTCTCAGAATTCCTGGGCAAACAGAATCTGTAGCAGAAACCTGCTGTGGGCCATGCCCTCTGGTTGTGTGTGGAAGTCACTGGGGCTGTTCTCAAATACTCTGGCTCTCTCTCTCCTTCTGGACACTTGGAAAAGGTGTACATCCCCAGCCACCTGAATCCAGGTGGAGTTGTGTGACTTGCTGTGTGAGTGGAAATGACCGGAGTCACTTCCAGCAAGACAGTTTTAAAGTCAGTATGCACTTTTCCACGACAACTGTCAAAGTTCCCAATAATGGCATCCCGGGTCCCGGACTGACAGTAGGCACAGTCCCTACAGACCTGTAAACTTTATTTATTGTTTTAAACCACTAAGATTTTTAGAGCTTTCTGGTACTGTAGCATACTCTAGCCTGTCTCACTTGGTACGTGGTATGAACCACTACTTACCAGCTTGAGATACAGAACAAGTGTGTGGTTCCTTAAAGTTTTCATTCAAATTATAAAAACTTTTGATCCTTCAATCTGCTGGCTGGGCTGTGGGTCCTCAAGGTTCATAGGGCAACTTCTCCAGAGTCCCTGGAGGCTGTGGGGTTCGTGCCAGGCTGGACCTGATCTCCTAGTTCTGAAAGTCCTTCATGACATAGCATCCATCTAGAGCGTGCTTGTCCCTCTTGGTCACCCAGGCCACTACTTTCATCTCCTTTTATCTTTTCAATGACTTATGTCAGAGATTTATCGTAGTCCTTCCGTGCCACTGGGTCTCAGTCCCAGGACTATCTGGTATACCCTGATTTGTTTCAGTAACTTAAACCCTCAGAGAGAAGGGTTCAAGAGCAGATCTTGACTCTCCCAACAGGGCCGCAGGCTCAGTATGCACCACCAGCCACCGCTGCACTGACACCACAGCCACGCCCACTTCATCAAGCAACCGTCAAGCTCCTTATCTATCTGGCCACGGGAAAAGGTGACACAGCTCGGCTCCCTGTGCCCACAGGGCTGGACTCAGGCCCAGAGGGATCGAATACCCAGCCACACCTTCTCCCAGAACCATGGGTGGCTACTGACCTCACGCTTGTGTATCTGGCTCCCAGAACTGTGCAAGCCTGCTCTAGGACACAGCAACATCTTTTCTAAATGAAAGTTTGCTGCCCGAATGGCCCCTTTTCCCTGCATCTCCACCCCAGGATAAGAATTTAAAGCCCTCCTTCCTGAGGCTTTCAACGTGGGACTCTTGGCTCCTGGCTGAACAGACAGCCTGCGGCATGTCCCCATCACCCTTGAACGTCACAGGGCCCGCAGTGAATGTAGGCTAGACGCTGATAGCAGGGAAGGAGTCTGATCCCTTGGCGCCAGCCTCTCAGGCACAGCTGAAGAGACTCGGGCTGCCAGCGGGGACCACAGCAGCTTCTCCTTCAATCTCTGGCCATGAGCCCGGGCCAGGTGACAGGGAAGGTGAGGGTAGGGACAAGGAGAAAGGGGGCCGCCAGTGGCCAGCGATGCTTCTGTGCCCAAGATGGTGGTAGGATGCGGCCCCAACAGTCTAGAACCCTCTCTGGCCGTTCCTTTCCACTGGAAATTTCTGTCCCTCCACTCCACACCAAGATATTCCCCCCCAGCCCCACCCTCAACACACCAACTTCACTTTGCACAACCAGCAGATTCCTGAAAGGAGGCCAGGAAATTGGGTTTTGGGAAATCATACCCTGTTCCGAATGCCCAGTGGGGAATGTTATGTTGAAATACGTCTTCCGTAAATCCTTTCATGGAGTAACACCCCTGCTGCCAGCCCCGCACACAGGTCAGAGGGGTTTCCCTAGGGTGCTCCTCTAGTTCCTAAATTAAGGAGCTTTTCCCCATCAGGCTCCCCTGGGTTGGAGGTTCAGGCCAGGCTGGGGGGCTCCTCCATCTCAGAGAACATAAAGGACAAATAACGAGCCATTCGCCCTTTGCCGGCAGGACCTCAGGCCCCGCAGCACTGTGAGTCACAGGCGATGAGTCACCGTGCATTGTTTGTGCTGGTGATCCTGGGAGGAAGGAGCCAGACTGCAGAAGTTGACTTTTCTCCTCTTGCTCTGGGTCTGTGAGGATCCGTGTGTGCGTGCCTGCGTGGATGTGTGTGCGTGCCTGCGTGGACGTGTGTGCCTCAACCCCTCTGAGTGCATGTAGGGCAGCACGTACCTGGAAAATTGCAATTTCCCAACACATTTGGGGTAAGAATGTCCTTCAGTCACAAGCTTGTGCCTTAAAGCTAGCAGGGATGTGAGCTCTACGGGCATAGGCTTCTGGAACCACCCCTTAGTGGTACAGGGGGATATGGGACCCGTCCCTGCGACACTGCCCCCACCCTCCTTCTGGGAATTGCCCTCTGCCCATCAGGTGTCAGCCTTGTCCAAACAGGCGTCCCCAGCTCTTGCCCCACCGACACCATTGACAAAGCCAGGAGTGGGCTCAGGACTCAAGAAATGGGAATGGAGACTAAGATTCCAGCTCCGGTCCCACGGGCTCCCTGACCAGAACCCTAGCTTCTGGCTGTGTTCCCCAGCCTGTAGTCTGGAAAGCAGAGAAAGCAGGCTGCTGGAGAGTAGAAAGCAGATGTCCAGAGGAGCCGAGATGGCGGAGCCTTTCTGAGACATGCTGCCTTTTGGTGCCTCTGCCCCGCACATGCTATTTCCCTGGGCCAATGCCTGGTGCCTACCCATACTGTGTCCTCACGCTACAAAACCAGCTCAGAGTCCCCTCCTCAGTGAGGCCTTTCCCAAGTCCCCCAAGCAGGGTACCCCCTCCCCACTCTGGGACCTCCCTTCTCTTCCTACTGCAGTTTTGTCCTCCCCACCCCAACTGCACTCCTTAAAGGCAAGGCATGTGGCTCATTTATCTTTGGACACCTCACTACTTCGCACATAATAGGGGCTCCATAAACACTCCGGGGCTGATGTCCCAAGGCAAGTGTTGACCTTGATTCTCTTGGCTCCCTCAAGTGAGTGAAAAGAGTGGGGTTTAACCTTGGTGTCTTCTGCTTCTAGGAAGCTGAATTCTCCTTGGCTTACAGTGTTGAGAGCAGCCAGTTTCCTTCAAATGCCTGCCCCCACCCTACCCTGGGGAAACTGAGGCAGGAAAGCATCTATTTCCTGATCCAGGGAACATTCTGAGGAACATGAACCCTGTGGGCTGATGGGCTTGTTTCTGAATTGGTCCTGAAGCATTTGGCTATCAGTAACTAACGCCCCTTGGGGCCGGCTTCAGGGAACTCCATTAAGGAATCAATGGTGTCCTTTTTAAAAA
The DNA here is from genome assembly GCF_964662115.1 of Mustela nivalis. Lineage (NCBI taxonomy): Eukaryota > Metazoa > Chordata > Mammalia > Carnivora > Mustelidae > Mustela > Mustela nivalis. The sequence continues at coordinate 78,507,231 of NC_139027.1, forward strand.
ATTTTTCTGAGAGAGAGAGAGTGAGCACTCAAGCTCACAGAGGGTCAGAGGGAGAGGGAGAGAGAATCTTAAGCAGACTCTATGTGCAGTGTAGAGCCCAACACAGGGCTTCTTCTCAATAACACTGAGATCATGACCTGAGCCAAAATCAAGAGTCTGATGCTTAACCAACTGAGCCACTCCAGAGCCCCAGGAATCTCTGGTGTCGTAAGCCAAGGACGAGGGTCTTAGAAATCTCTCCCAACATTTCCTACACACAGTGGTGCCTGTACATTTTTACAAATATGAAATTGAGCTATAGATCCACTCTTGTGACCTGTTATTTTCATTCGACAATAAACTACAAACATTTTTTCATGCTAATAAAACCAAATCTAAAATTACATTCACTATTGGTAGTAATCCCATCCTAAGGACACATCAGGGTTAAAAGAATGTTGACAACAGCACTAGGAATGCATACCATTGGCCATGCATCTTGACTGATAATCTCCACCTGATGAGATGTTTACAAATGCACTGCCGCACTAAAGGGTTTTTCAAGTTTTCTGTTGCGTGATACCCAGCTGCTCTCTGTTGAAACTCTGCCCCCCTCTCCAGCAGTCTGTAAGAGTGAGACTCCCTCACGCCTCCCATTATTCTGCAAATGGTTTTCAAAGAGTCAATCAGCCATAAGAGATCAATTTTTCCCTTCCCTGCTTAAAATATGGCTTCACAGCAATCAGTCCATAAGAAATAAATTCTTCCCAGGCCATCTGTGTGTCTCAGTCAGTAGAGTGTCTGACTCTTGATTTCAGCTCAGGTCATGACCTCAGGGCCATGAGACTGAAGCCCATGTCAGTCTCCACGCTCAGCGGGGAGTCTGCTTGAGATTCTCTCTCTCCCCCTCTGTCTGCCCCTCCCCCTGGCCATGTATACATAAACACACACACGCACGCATACACACACACACACACACACACACATTCTCACTTCACTCTGTCTAAAACAAATAAAATCTTCTAAAAAAAGAAAGAAAGAAAGAAAGAAAAACTCTTCCCTGCTTAAAATATAGCTTCACAGGAGAAAATCCAAACTCACTGGAGGGGGTCTGACACCTATCCAAAAGCTTCTACCAACTTGCCATGCATGAGACATGATCCTTCTCATTTAATGCCACAAAGTAGATTCTACTGTTCCCGTTTGACAGATAAGCAAGTGAAAGTCCAGAGAATTGGGTGACTTGCCTAGGATCATGTAGCCAGGAAGTGGCCAGAGTCAGGCCTGACCCGAGGTCTGAGGACAAGGCCAGGACCTGCCTCCTCGTGACTCCTGGAGACACAGACCTTCCAGCCTCATCCCATCCTTACCCTGGTCAAGTCCCCATGCTTTAGCCATACCAATCCCATACAAAGTGGTACACCCAATGTTAGCATGGGCACTGCCAGATGGTGGAATCAGGATGATTTTTTTTATATTGCTCATCTGTACTTTCTGCTAAAGTATTATTTTACTTATTTAATAAACAGAAAATTTTTAAAAATTAAAACAAAATCCATTTTCTTCATTTCTCTTGAAGAGTCCCCACCCATGTCCCTAAACACACACATACACATGCATGATCACACGCTTGCATACTGTCACAGCCTGGGATTGGTGGGCCACAGGCTGTTGGCAGAAGGGAGCACAGCATCTCAGAAGCATCCCGTTACCTTCCAAGGGGAGGCTGGGCCATGCTCACCCACAGTCAAGTCTCCTACAAGAGGACACTGCCTTTGAGGACATCCCAGAGCTACTGCTGGCCTTTCTTTCCCCTAGAGACCTGACCTGCCCTGACTCAGGCCAGCTGTCTCTGGCACAGACCCTCAACCAGTCAGGCCCTGGGGAAACAGTTGGTCCCAAATGACTCCAGTGGCTGTAACTAAATGGCCAGGCCTTCCAAAACAAGCAAAGAGAAGCTGAGGGAGCCAGGACTGCCAGCATCAACGAGGAGTCAGTTGAGGGCAGCAAGTGGGGGACAGGGCCTGGGAACATGTTGCTCAGGGGGAGCCAGGAAAACAGCAGCAAGGGCTGGTCTAAGAAAAGGGTAGAAACAGGAACCTTTCCTATGGATGTGTTTCCCACATCCACACATGTATACAAGAACACACTCTTTCTGGGTCTTGTGCAATATACGTAAGGCCTATAGAGGAAATGGTGGGTGGATGGATGGATGGATGGATGGTTGGACAGACAGACAGATGGATGGATGGATGGATGGTTGGACAGACAGACAGATAGATGGATGGATGGAGGGAAGAATGGATGGGGGAGGGGTTGGAGAGAAGGGTGGGTGGGGCAGGGGTGGAGGGAGGGAGGGGTAGATGGAGAGAAGGAGGGATGAGGGATAGATGGATGGTTGGACTGACAGACGGATGATGGAGGGATAATGGATGGATGGAGGAAGGGATGAGGGATGGATGGATGGTTGGACTGATGGACAGACAGGCAGATGGATGGATGGAGGGAGGGATGGATGGTTCAACAAATCAATGAATGCATATGATGATGGATAATGAGTAAATAGTTCCTCTGGAGGTCAGTAATACCAAAGTGAATCAAGATCACAAAGATGTTCATGCTCCTCTAGTCCTTAATCCCACTTTTGAGAATGTTCTCTAAGAAAGTAATTTAGAGGAAGAAAATTGCTCTAACCCCAAAAGGTTGCAATAGCATTGCTTCTAATGCAGCAAACCAGAATGGCCTAAGTGAGCAACAACCCAAGGCTAATTAGTAAATTAACAGCAAAATGTTATATTATGTAGCTATTCCAATGATAACCAGAATGACCATAAAAAAGGTAACCATATTCCTGAAATAGTATTAAGTAAGAGAAGAATTTAAAATGTGTAGGTTTGTAGAGTCATATTCAAAGTCAGGAGTGGGGGTGGTACCTGGGTGGTTCAGTCAGTTAAGTGGCTGAACCTTGATTTCAGCTCATGTCATGATCTCGGAGTCCTGGGATTGAACCCCATGTTGGTCTCTGTGCTCAGCCAGGAGTCCACTCAGGGATTCTTTACCTCCCCCCATGCATTCTCTCTCTCTCAAATAAATAAATAAATCTTTTTTTTTTTTTAAAGATTTTATTTATTTGACAGAGAGAAATTACAAGTACACTGAGAGGCAGGCAGAGAGAGAGAGAAGGAAGCAGGCTCCCTGCTGAGCAGAGAGCCCGATGCGGGACTCGATCCCAGGACCCTGAGATCATGACCTGAGCCGAAGGCAGCGGCTTAACCCACTGAGCCACCCAGGCGCCCAATAAATAAATCTTTAAAAAAAAAAAAGTCAGGAGGAAAGGTATTTTGGTGGCTGGAACAGCACAGCTAGGACATTAGATTTGTATTCCAGCCCACTTGCATCTCAGGTCTTTAAATGCCTTTAGCCCCACTTTCCATATCCATCAGTAAGCCAGCCCCATCTTCTGGACGGGAGGACTGCATTAGCTCTTACACGTGAGGGTGTTTGGTAAACTGCAAAGCTCATTACATGCTAGTCCAAATTATATATGCCTCTGGGTTGAGATTAGAAGGAAAACAAAATAAATTGGTGGGGTTGGATCTGGAACAAATGTAAATTAAAACAAAAACAATACACTATTTCACCCCATAAATATACAAAAAGTACACACAAAATGCCCTCAACACATGATGAGATTAAACGTGAACTCTCTTGCCCACCTTGACGAGGCAGAGCTGGGCCAGAGACATAGAGGAATTGTGGGAGGGGCCCCTGGAGACACGGGCTCTACAGCCTCCAGTTCCCCGGTCGGTCGAGGACCGAGAAATTCAGAATCCAAATTCACGGAGCTGCGAGCAGGGGCAGCTTCGTGGCTGCTAAGACGACAGCAGCCCTCAGACTGGACTGGGTGCTCGGAGGGAACAGGGCTTCCTGGCAGGTAAAGGCGATGGGCCTACAATCACCCAACAGTGGCGGCCTCAGCCCCAGCTCACAGCTGTGTGGAATTCAGCTCGTGGGACCTACTTAGCTCCTGCTGCAGATAAAATTGAGTTTGTGCAAGCGTGTGAGGCCTGTGGGGACGAAGCAGCACTCAGGTGGCTCAAAGGAACCACCACCAGCAGGCTCTAGGTTTTCACTTGCGTGACCTCCAAGAAGGAAATACAGTCACCTCCTTTAATAGATGGGGAAGCAGAAGCCGCAGGGCACAGTCTGGGGGAAGTGAGGGCCGGGGGTGGGAGGAGCAGTTCTCCAGGGACCCGGGTCCTGGCTGACTCACTGGGCCTGGAGGTCCACTTTGCAGTCTCTGTTACTCACTGCCGGAGACTATGACTTAATTCCCCGTGGGCGATGCCACCAGGAACACTAGGAGATGGGAGATGACTGTGACACAGGGGCTAAAAGCCTCAATTACCCTTCATGACAGGAACACAGGACATTTTTATGGAGAGAGAAATTTTTGCCTCGTAAATCTCAGCCTGAGCGGCTGGTGACCATGGTTACATCCTGAGGCACAGACAGAAGCAGCCTGCAGAGGCGGGGCATTTCCACCCCCCACCCCCAACCCGCCCCAGCCTCTCACCTGCTCATTAAGCCCCAGGACAGTATTCTGGTGGAGCACTCAGGGGTCAGCCAGGATTAGGCTGGGGCAGGTAGCAGGAAGGGCCAGAGTTCAGGTACATCTCTACCTCCCAGCCTGGGCTTCTGGTGGGGAAGGGTGGGGGAGGGGGCTGGAGCTTCAAAAGGTCCCAGATCCCCAGGTCCACCCCCAGAGAGTCTGATGTAACTGGCCTGGGTGGAAGCGGGGCACCCGAGCTTTAAAAGCCCTCTAGGTGATTCTGATGGACAGCCAAGTTTGAGAGCCAAATAGACTTTGCCCTGCCCTGCCAATCAATGAATCCAATGGCAAGCTTTCAGCAAGTGCGAGCTGCTGGGGGAACCCAAAATAGAACACAGTTTCTGCCCAGGCTCATTGACATGAAGCCGAATGGCTGACCTTCCACCCCAGGCAACAAACACCCTGGGAGGAGGCCCTGGTACAGGATAGGGTACCCGGGGGCTGACCCCATCTGGGGGCTCTGACGAGTGCGCACGACCACGGTCCTTCCGTGCCGTTGTCACACACACGCATCCTCTCAGTCTGCTTTCTTGCTCCTCTGCCCTTCACCACATGTCACTAGTGCAGCAGGCAAACCCAGCTGCCCAAAGATCCCCTGTCGTTCTCCTTACAAACACTTGCTAGCCGCCTCAGGCATCGAACGCGCGCCAGGGCTGCGCTGGGCAGTGGCTACTAAGAAGCAGGGCTCCAGGAGTCCAGAAGCCTCCCTCAAGGACGCGGTGGTACTCATCTCTTACATGGAATCCATGCATTTGAGGGGCTACCTCAGGAGGGTGTGAGCAGTGGCTCAGAAGAGCCTTGGGTCACTCCCGTTCTTCCAACAAAATTGTGGGCAGTTTCCATAGCTTTCTAGTTACTCTTGAGTCTTAATAAATCATCTCATGTTCTATAATAAAAAGTCTACTTCGATTGAATATCAAACACCCAAACTCTCACCCAGTTTAGACGTCTGTCTTCCCTTCCGCGGGTCAGCTCAGCCCGAGGTGGCTCGGGGCTGTCAGGTGCGCCTGCTATTCAAAGCTGACTCTCAGGGAACATTCCATGCTTGGAGACACTCCCCATGGCTGGGGGCCCCTGGAACTGACAGTGTCTCCTTCTAAAGATTTTATTCATGTATTTGACACAGAGAGAGAGTGAGCTGATCCCAGAACCTGAGCCAAAGGCAGACCCTTAACTGACTGAGCTACCCAGGTGCCCTGACAATGTCTCCTTCTCTCTCTCTCTTTTTAAGATTGATTTGTCAGAGAGAGAGAGAGAGCTTAAGCAGGGTGAGTGGCAGGGAGAGGGAGAGGCAGGCTCTCCACTGAGCAGGGAGACCAACTCGGGGCTCCATCCCAGGACATGGGGATCATGACCTGAGCAGAAGGCAGACGCTTAACTGACTGAGCCACCCGAGCACCCCACAATGTCTCCTTCTAAAATGACACGACAGCATAAGTCCTGTTCAACATTTGGCTACTTACTTAATATTCAAATGTCTGTGGGTTGTTGACGTTGTTTGTTTTAAGGATATGAATTTTTATCAGAGTACAATTTATTATTTTTTTACATTAACATTTATTGCTTTTCCTACGCCTCAATAATGATAAAAGTAATATACACTTCAGGGGGCCTGAGTGGCTCAGTCAGTTGAGTATCTGACGCTTGGTTTCAGTTCAGATCATAATCTCAGGGTAGTGACAATGAGTCCTCCTTAAGATTCTCTTTCTCCCTCTCCCTCTGTCCCTCCTCCCACTCATGCTGTCTCTCGAAATAAATAAATAAATAAAATTTTTAAAAAAGTAATATATGCTCATCGAACAACTCCTACAACCCAGAAAAGCATTCACAAATTCATTCAATGAATATTTATTTAGTGCATTCTGCATACCTGCACTACAGATACATCAAGAAACACATTAGACACAGACCCTGCACTCAGAGAGCTTACAGTTCACCAGGGCGTCAGGTAGAAACTAATAATTATGATGTCATGTGATGCAGAAAGATTAAAAAACGAGTCATCCACCATCTCAAAGCCCAGAGATTTCCATGGTTCCCGTTTTTGTACATGACTTTCTGGTAAGAGCATATTATTAATATACTAGCATTACATTGTGAATACTTTAACTTATCTACGAATATTTTTCAGCCCAATGATTTTAGTATTTCAAAATGTGAATGAATCACAAAGATCTTAGTCATAGAATCTCTAAAGCTGCAAGAGTCCTTAACAGGCTCCTATTCTGTGGGTGTGTGAAATGGGTATAAAAATCAGGAAATGGTAGGAAGGATGAATCGATGAATCGTAGGGGCACAGCCCTCCTGATGGCTTGCACATTGCGGGAATGGAAGAGGAGGGGAGGGAAGGGGAGTGGGAGGGGGACAGGCAGGGAGGGGCAAGAGAGAGAAAGGGGAGTCAAAACCCTGTGCTGGCTAGACCCATCTGTGCAAGAGTCAGCTCCTGGTCTCCATGTGAAAAGCCGCACCCCTCCCCTGCCCCGACCAATGACAGATGAGAGCTCATAGACCCAGAGGGCTTGTGTGCCCAGGTGGCCAGTGTGTGATGTGATCAGGACAGCTGATCAGGACTGTCATGCTGCCCCCATCGGCCAGGTCTCCCCGGCTCCCTCTGGATTCCTGACTTATTGAATAATCCCCTCTATCCTTTCACCAAAACCCAAGATTGAGGGAATCAACTTTGGAAGCTAACTTTTCCGTTTTTTTAAGGGAAGACATTGTACTCCTTAGAGCTACAAGCCTGGACCTTTTAACACCTTCTTAATTCGAAGGCTGAATTTGGCTCAAACCTCCTTCTGTCAACTGCAGCCAAACTACTGCTGAATTTCAACTTTCTTTAAACTCTGGAAAAGTCTGGTGCGTGTCTTTAGCTGGGAGAGGTTTTTTTCCATCCTTTTAATCAGCTCGTAAGTCAATAAGCAGCGTGGGCAATAAAGTTCTTACTTGGAGAAACCAAAGACTAAATCACCATCTGCATTCACACCCAGAGTGGACAGTCTCAGCTTTCAAGAATTTAGTGTTTGTCTTGGAGAAAACCACGAGCCTCACTGCAGCCAAGGGAAAGAGAAAGAAATGCCACCTCAGCCCTGAGCTCTGCTTCCCCTGCACACACAGGAACGAGGGTAGAGGAACCATCATGCAGTCAAGGAACACAGTCCAGGGAAACATCTGGGAACTTTTGATAGTTTGAAGGCTTAGAGCTGAGCATTGCCTCCACTGTGTTTGTGTAAGTGAATTCACGAAACCATCGGCTGATGGCACCTTCTGTGACTTTGCTTGGTCATCACTCCCAAGTGATTCCCTTGGGGGGGGTGTAAGGTTTCCAACTTAACTTTAAGATTTGGGAAGGAAACTTGTGGGGCTTGGGGGGTTGGGCTGTCTCAATCCCACCCACCCTGAGCTCTTCACACAGGCTCTGCTGTGAAAAGAAGGGGGCAGGGAAAGGACATCAAACGCTGTGGTTCCTGCCTCAATTATAAGCCACATGACACTTAGCTCCTCTGAGTCTTGGTTTCCCCATCTGAAAAATGGGGATAGCAGTGTCTGCCTTGTGAGGCTAGGCCACGTTAAATACAGTTTGTTAAACTGTAGAGTTATATGAAGTTGTTTAATAGTATCCTTACTATTCAATGTTAATTATCTACATGGAAACTTATGACTAATTCCACATGAACCAGGATTAGCCAGCTTCAGCACACTACCTGACCCATAGCACCCAGAAGCAAACTCAGGTTTCCATGTTTCGGATAAGGATCATTTCCTGAACCCATGACGGACATGCTGCCCATAAGCAGAGAGTCCCCTGGCACCAGGAGGAGCCAGGGCTGGCTGAGTCGGCTGGGGCTCCACTCCTACACCCACCCAACCAGACCCTCCGGGGCAGGCCCTGAAAACCTGCATTCTAAACACACACCTGGATGTGCCCTGGAGTTTGGAGACAGCCCAGCCCTCAGCTGCCAAGAAGGTGATCAATCCAGTCACCCCAAGACCCCCCCTCCCACGCCTGTCTCCTAAAGGCAGTGGGAGCCCCCATATCTGAGGAGAGAGATGACAATTATCCCCTGTGACCTGGACTAGGATTCTGGCCTGGGTGTCCGTGTAGGGGCTGGATCACGGTGGTGAGCTCATGGTTCTATCTTTATGATTATCTGTTTTCACCAAATCTAAGATTCCACTGATTGCAAGCCACACCATTGTTTCATTTACCATCAAGAGAGAAAAACTGTTGCCAAATTATTTTAAAATATGAAAAAGTACATTTTTCAAAAAAGATGTTATTTGAGAGAGCAAACAAGAGGGCACAAGCAGGTGGAGTGGCAGACAGAGGGAGAGGGAGAAGCAGGCTCCCTGCTGAGCAAGGAGCCTGTTGTGGGACTTGATCCCAGAACCCTGGGATCGTGACCTGAGCGGAACGCAGCTGCCTAACCAATAGAGCTACCCACATGTCCCACAGATTATATTTTTTAAAAGCACAGTTTTCTCACTTCTGTTGGGATTTCAGCTTTCTCAGACTTTCTGAGTTTTGGTAACATCCTGGAGGGCTTGCTGGAATAAACCTTTAGGATTAACGTGAGTATGTAAACTCCAGGGTGCAAGGCACTGGCAGAGTTCCCCTCACCCCTCCCTGAGGGTTTGATTCTTTCAATCCACCCTATTTTCCAAACCCACTTGTGTCTCATCAACTCCCATGCCTCTCCATGCACCGCCCTCCCCCCCTACTCTCTGCTGCTACCACCTTGGGCAGCCTGGCCTCTCTGGAGAGCCATCATAATAAGAGTGTGGGAGGTGGGGATCCTTCTGACGGCATTTGTACCAGGAGAAGAAGACACAGGAGCACAGAAGTTGAAAAAGCCGAGGTTACCTTATCAAAGTGAAGGCATAGACTGCCTTGACCGGTTCAGAGTTTACTGGGTCCCCAGCGCCACCACAGCCCCTCCTCTCTCTGGGCATCTCTTCCAGGGCTTGGGGCCAGCTTAATCCTGCCTTTCCCCAAAGTAGCTCAGTCTACGCTGGTTTTACTCTTTTCAAACAGTGTGCACGCATGTGTGTTTTTGTCATTGTTGTATGTGAGTGTTCTGCAGGGGGGTCTTCTGGTGGCCATTTGATACAGGGAGATAGGAAGAGGAGCAGCCCATGTTTCTGCCCAGGATCCCGTGGAAGTAAGGGAGGGTGCCATCCAATTAAAGGGACCCTGTAATTCAGCTCTGCCACTCTGAGGTCAGTCAGCCTGCCTCTTGCATTTGAAGATTAAAAGGCTGTTGTTCCACCTTGAAGCAAACGTGGTTGAGTCTACACAGAAGCTCCCAGTTTCAGCAACCCAAACACGACCTACTATAAGGTCTCACCAAACCTGATTTGTCTACCAAAAGCATGGGTAATATATTCAAGGGCTAGCTTAAGGTCTACTTCTTACTAGCATCATCAATTATTTTCTTAACGTTTTTATGTTGTTCTGTAACGGCAATTGACAGAGGAGTTTGTATAAAGAACATTTCCTATAGAGCGTCATTCTTTAATCGCACCCCAACTTCTGATTTCATGCTTGTGTGTTGCCTTTGGGTTTCATCCACATACAAATTTTAGCTTCACTGCGATCACAGAGTCTGTTGTAACTTAAATGTTCCTGGTGGAGGGAACAGCTCAGGGAGAACATTACTCTTCATACCAGCAATGCTTCTCTGTTGCAGCCCTAAACCTTTCCATTTCCCCAAAGACCCGGCTGCTCTTCCCCTCCATTCTCAACATGTAGTCTTGCACCCGTGACAGGGACAGTGGATCCATGTAAGTGAAGCGTAGCATTAGGTCTGACACGTAGTAGGTGCTCTGTAAATGCAGGGAGGGATCGAATTTCCCACGCAGACCAGTCAGATCATTTTGCACGTCCCTTTGAACAATCTCTGTAACTAACTACCCATTCCTCCTTACTGGAGGAACAAAATCATACAGCGATAATCCTGTCCGGGAAGTCCATGGGGGTGGGAGGAAGCGGGAAGGGGAGTGAGCTTGAATTTTCCAGGACTGAAAGGGAATTGAGCCTTCAAAAAATAAACAGCCCCTGGATGGGATACTGAGGGCAGGGAAAGGACAGTCTGTGGAACGCTGCTGCCATCTAGTGGTTCACTGTGTCATAAGAGACCTAAGGGTTTCAACATAATAAAAATCTCAGAATCATCAAATATTGGCATTCAAAGAGTCATTACAGACAGAGTCAACAAATGCTGATCTAGTATTCCTCCTGCCGTGCACTGGAGTGGGGCTAGTAGTACAGGGGATACAGTAGTACAGAGAAGATAATACTCTGGTCCATTGCCAAAACAATATCCTGGTGAAGAGGAGCAGACTCTGGTGGAGGGCAGGGGACTGGAATGCCACTTCATATACACCTGTTTGGCTTATGGTTTTAAAAACACTTGTTACTTCAGTGGTTATAATGAATTTATTGCATATTACTGACCTCGTACTCCCCAGGGCAAGGACTCTTAACCTCAGGTCCACAGACCCTTCCTAGACACACTTCAGGGGATCCATGAACTTGAGTGGGAAAAAATTACAGCTTGATTTTAATGAAATGTCAGCATTTTTTTCGATTATGAATCAAGCAACAAACGTGAAGTTTAGTAGCAGAACCTGTGACTTCATTATTTCATAGAAATTATAAAATGTTTTCCTATCTCAGTACAATTGTTGCAGATACCTCAAATTATTTATTCATCACTACTTTGAAATTATGGTGATTAGACCTGAGCCAAAGGCAGAGGCTTTAACCCACTGAGCTACCCAGGTGCCCCTAAATTGCTCACCTTTTAAAATATTTTGGTATTTGTATTTCAGTATAACTGGCTTCTTACAAATGCTTTTTTTTTTTTTTTACTGGTGAAGGAAATTGAAAACAACACAAAGAAATGGAAAGACATTTTTGTTTGAGGATTGGAAGAACTAATGTTGTTCAGATGTCTACTATGCAAAGAAACCTACACGTTATTGCAATCTCTATCAAGACACCACCAGCACGTTTTTCATAGGACTAGAAAAAAAACAATCTTAAAATTTGTATGGAATGACAAAAGACCGCAAATAGCCAAAGCAATCTTGAAAAAGAAAAGCAAAGCTGGAGGCATCACAATTCTGGGCTTCCCAACCCAAAGTTGTAGTCATTAAGACAGTATGGTACTGGCATAACAATAAACACATAAATCAATGTGAATAGAAAACCCAGAAATAAACACCCTATTACATAGTCAATTCATTTTTGAGAAAGCAGGAAAGAATACCCAATGGGAAAAAGACAGTCTCTGTAACAAATGGCATTAGGAAAACTGGACAGCTACAAGCAAAAGAATGAAACTAGACTACTTTCTTACACCATACACAAACATCAATTCAAAAGGGATGAATGACCTAAATATGAGACCTGAAACCATAAAAATCCTAGAAAAGAACACAGGCGGTAATTTCCCTGACATTGGCCATAGCAACTTTTTTCTAGATAGGTCAAGCAACCCCCGCCCCCCCCACCCCACCAAGAAAACCCCAAGAAACTATTAGGACTACATTAAAATAAAAAGCTTCTGCACAGTGAAGGAAATCATCAATAAAACTAAAAAGCAACCTACAGAATGGGAGAACATATTTGCAAATGACATACCTGATAAAGGGTTAGTATCCAAAATACATGAAGAATTTATAAAACTCAACACCCCCAAAAAACAAATAATCCAATTAAAAATGGGCAGAAGACATGAATAGACATTTTTCCAAAGAAGACCCATGAAAAGATGTTTGTTCACCATTACTCATCACAGGGAAATGTCAAAACTACACTGAGATATCAGCTCATACCCGTCAGAATGGCTAAAGTCAACAACACAAGAAACAACAGGTATTGGCGAGGATGTGGAGAAGAAGGAAGCCCTCGTGCACTGTTGGTGGGAATGCAAACTGGTGCAGCCACTGTGGAAAACAGCATGGGGGTTCCTCAAAAAGTTAAAAATAGAACTACCTTATGATACAGCAATCCCACCACTGGGTATTTACCCAAAGAACACAAAAACACTAATATAAAGGGATACATGCACCCTTATATTTATAGCAGGATTATTTACAATACCCACATTATGGAAGCAGCCCAAGTGTCCAACAATATGAATGGATAGAGAAGATGTGGTATACATTATGCAATGGAATATTACACAGCCACAAAAAAGAATGGAATCTTGGGACACCTGGGTGGCTCAGTCTGTTAGATGTCTGCCTTCGGCTTGGGTCATGATCCCGGAGTCAGGGTCAAGTCCCATATCAGGCTGCCTGCTCGGTGGGGAGTTTGCTTCTCCCTCTGCCCTTTACCCCACTCAAGGGCTCTCTCTCACTCTATCAAATAGGTAAGTAAAATCTTATTTTATTTTATTTTATTTTATTTATTTGACAGAGAGAGATCACAAGCAGGCAGAGAGGCAGGCAAAGAGAGAGAGAGAGGAGGAAGCTGGCTCCCTGCTGAGCAGAGAGCCCGATGCGGGACTCAATCCCAGGACCCTGAGATCACGACCTGAGCTGAAGGCAGAGGCTTTAACCCACTGAGCCACCCAGGTGCCCCAGTAAGTAAAATCTTAACAAAAATGAAGTCTTGCCATTTGCAACAACATGGATGGAGCTATGGTAAGAAATAAGTCAAAGACAAATACCATATGGTTTCACTCATGTGGAATTTAAGAAACAAAACAAATGAGCAAAGGGAAAAGAGAGAGAGAAACCAAGAAACAGACCCTTAACTATAGAGAACAAAGCAAGGGTTACCAGAAGGGAGGTGGGGGAGGGGATGGGTGAAATAGGTGATGGGGATAAAGGGCATGTGTCGCGATGAGCCCTGGACAATTAAAATATAAACTTTAAAAAAATGCTTTGTTTTTTATCTTATGTATACGAAAACCTTATTCTGTAAAGGAGTCCATGGCATACAAAAGGTCAAGGACCACTGCAGTAGAGGCTCAGAGAAGGGACAGGTGACCATGAACTGGACTAGCCAGAAAGGGCTCCTTGGAGGAGAAGAGATGGATGTCTTCTTTGCATTTTACTAAAAGGGGCCCCACAGAGAAATTTCAGTCCTCTCCCTATCCGGGGAAACAGAGCCAGGCTTTGCTGAAGTGTAAACATGGGAGGGTTTCTATGATTTCTATGTTCAGCCCAGCAAACTGTCCCTTTGGAAAGAATCTGAGAAAATCCTTGATACTGAAAGATAAATGATGGAAAACATTTTCATTTCAGGAGGAATTCCACTGATCAAGACTCAAAGCATCTACAAACACCGAGGACTGACCCTATGTTGACAGAATCCAGTGGGCGAGGCAAACTGGCTGATTCTTTGGGCAGGGTGGGCGAGGGGACGGTTGTCCCTTCGGCTTGCCCCATGCATTAGTAAGATTCTCTTGGTTACAAACAACATAGAAACCAAGTCGGCCAGACGTAGAAAAAGGCAATTCAATGGGAGGCTATTGGAATTCCAAGAAGAGTAAAACCACCCTTTCTCAGAGCAGCAGGAACCGGGCAGCTCAGATCTCTTCCCACTAGGTGTCTGGCACCTTCTCTCCAAAGCAGTGCTTCTCCGATTTGAATGAGCACACAGGTCACCAGGATTCCATTAAAGAGCAGGTTCTGACTTGCTGAGCTGGGGTGGCGGGTGTGGTCAACCATTTATACACCCCTTCCCCTGGGGTTGCTTAGCACTCCTGTCCCTTCAGATATGGTCACCTTATTCCCATCTCCTACCCCACAGCCCACAGAATTTAGCTATAGACACCAAAGCCTGCCTTGTAGAGAAGCCCTCCCTGTTTCCTGCATTCTGATTCTTTAACATCTATGAAGTTCAAGGCTACTCCCCCAGATCTCAATTTGGACCCCTGCTGGATCTCTTCTCTCAGATTCACAACTATGGCCACACCTCCCATCACTCCACTCTCTTTGGCTGTAGCCACAGCTAGGGACAAGGGCACTGAGTCTGCTTCAGTTCAGCCTCCACTAAGGCCACCCCCCTACCACACTCCCCTAGGACACAAGGACCTCTTCACACTTTCTCTCCCCTATGGGCAGCAGGGCCTTTTAGCCTTGGCAGGCATGACCTGCTTGTCCTTCCCCAGCCACCCAGTGGGAAAGCAATTAGAAATTCATGGACAGAGAATGCCCAGTGCAATGTTTCCTTTCAACTCTGGCAGCGCAAAGCAAATTCTCTGAAAGCTCCCGAAAGAAGCCTGTAATCATGAGCGCTGCCAACACAGCCCCAGGGCTCAGACACTAAACAACAGGCCTGTTTCAACACAGTCCCTGGGGTCCCAAGTTCAAAATGGCCACTGTGGTGTTGAGAAGTCGGTGTCTTTCAATACTATTTCTTGAAGATTTTATCATGAGATAATTGTAGATAATTCACATGCAGTTGTAAAAAAAGGAGAGAGAAAGAGAAAGAGAACGAGCTCCTGTGCACCCTTGACCCAGTTCCCACCCCTCAATGGTAGCATCATCCCAAACCATAATGCAGTATCCTAACCAGGATATCAACACTGATTTAGTCAAGAAAACAGACCGTTTCACCACAAGGATGTCACATGTTGCCCTTTTATAGCCACACCCACTTCTCGCCTGGTCCCACCTCCTCCTTAATCTGTTCCTGTGACTTTTGTCACTTCAGGAATCCTCACTCAGCATAATTCTCTGCAGGCTTCCAGGTGGTTGCTCGTGATCAACAGTTTGCTCCTTTGGGTTGCTGGGCGGGGCGCCCACAGGACGAATGTCCCGCAGCTTGTAAGGACATCTGGGTTGTTTCTGATTTGCGGCTATTATACATAAAGCGGCTATGAAGCCCTGTGTGTGGGGTTTTGTGCAAACATAAGTGCCCAGGAATGCAACTGCTGATTTATATGGTAGCTACAGTACAGTTTTTTAAAGAAGCTGCCAAACGGTTTTCCACATTGACTGTTCCAGTTTACTAGTTCAAGTGAAGTACAGAAAACTTGCTTTTCTATTATTCTACCCTCCTCCATTTGCAATCTAATTGTCTTAAATATCTTTTCCACATCACATACATTTTGAACATCAGACTGTGTTGTAATTTTTGCTTTAACTATTAAGCATAATTTACAAAATTTGAGAGAAGTTGATTGTAGGTATATGTATTTTTGTTTTCCATGATCTTCCTCCGTCTCTGATGTTCTAAACTTCCTTCTTTTACTGTGTCTTTCTGTTTAAAAAACTTCCTTAGCCATTCTATTAGGGCAGGTCTGCTGGTGACAAATGTTCTTTGTTTTCCTTTGAGAATTATCTTGATTTCCCCTTCATTTTTTTTTTTTAAGATTTTATTTTTATTTATTTGACAGAGAGGAATCACAAGTAGGCAGAGAGGCAGGGAGAGAGACAGGGG
Source organism: Mustela nivalis (assembly GCF_964662115.1). NCBI lineage: Eukaryota > Metazoa > Chordata > Mammalia > Carnivora > Mustelidae > Mustela > Mustela nivalis. Next base: position 78,523,223 of record NC_139027.1, read on the forward strand.
AAAGCTGGCTCCCTGCTGAGCAGAGAGCCTGATGTGGGGCTCGATCCCAGGACCCTGAGATCGTGACCTGAGCCAAAGGCAGAGGCTTAACCCTCTGAGCCATCCAGGTGCCCTGCCTTCATTCTTTTTTTTTTTTTTTTTTTTTTTAAGAGTTTACCCATTTATTTCATAGACAGAGAGCACAAGCAGGCCAAGAGGCAGGCAGAGAGAGAGCAAGGGAAGCAGGCTCCCAGCTGAGCAGAGAGCCCGATGTGGCACTCCATCCCAGGACCCTGGGATCATGACCTGAGCCAAAGGCAGAGGCTTTAACCCACTGAGCCACCCAGGTGCCAACTCCCACTTCATTCTTAAAGAACATTTTCACAAGATCTAGAATACTGGATGGAGAATTCTTTCCTTTGGTACTTTAAAATTACTGAGCCTTTTCTTTCTAGCACCCATGGGTTCTGATGGGAAATATGCCATCATTCAAGCTGTTTTCCTTTATAGGTAAGCTGTTGTTTCTCTCTCACTGCTTTTGAGATTTTTTTTTTTTTTTTTTTGGTCTTTATTTTTCACAAGTTTGACTATGATGAGTCTCAGTAGGTTTCCTTGGGCTTATTCTCCTTGGGGTTTGCTTAGCTCATGCATCTCTAGATTCTTGTCTTTTGTCAAATCTACAAAGTTTTCAGCCATTTTTTCTCTGAGTACTTCTTTTTTTTTTTTTTTAAAGATTTTTTTATTTATTTGACAGAGATCACAAGCAGGCAGAAAGGCAGGCAGAGAGAGAGAGGAGGAAGCAGGCTCCCCGCTGAGCAGAGAGCCCGATGTGGGGCTCGATCCCAGAATCCTGGGATCATGACCTGAGCCGAAGGCAGAGGCTTTAACCCACTGAGCCACCCAGGCGCCCATCATCAGATAATTCTAACACCCGCTATGAGTGCTGGCATCTTCTCTCCTTCTGTTTGAGATCTTCCTGGCTCTTGGTATGATAGGCAATTTTCTATCTACACTTGGGCATTTTTGTATTATATAATGAGACTGGATCTTATTTAAACCTGTTTTAACTGGTTTTCCATGACACTGCTGTGGCAGGGGAAGGGCAGATGCTGCCTGCTTCCTGACAGGTGAAGGGAGAAGTCTACTCCCCACTCAGCCTCCATCAATACATGAGGCCAGCAGCTCCTCCTTACTGCTGGGTGGGGTCAGGAGTTTGGATTCCCTACAGGTTCTCTACTGACTCAGAGATAGAGGTGGTGTTGTTATCACTGGATGGTGAAACTCCTGACCCTCCATCAGGCCTCCTCAGACACAGAGCAGGAAGGGGGAAGGGAGTCTCACTCCAGCCAGTTGGGGGTGGGATTCCAGGGCCAGGTTCCATATGTGCGCTCCATTGACCCTGTGGGCAAGAGAGGGGCTGTGTTACTGCCCAGGGAGTGGGAGGAATGAAGGTCCCAGCTCCCTACCTGGCCTCCTCTGGCATTGCCTCAGATACAGGAAGGAGGACCACACTTTCTTACAGCTTAGAAGGATGGCAGCCCAGGCTCCCTGCTCAGCCTCTGCTGGCAGGGCCACCACTTGGCTGGAATAGAACAGTTTTTGTCTGAAAGTTTTGTCTTATGAGGTTGCTCTTTTCTTCATTCCTTGGCTAGAGAGCAGGTTTTTGTTGGGGCTTTTTTATGTATGCTCCTTTTGGAATTCCTGGGTTGCCAGCTTCCTTAGCTCCAAGTCTGGGATATATTTGGCAAAAAACAAAAAACAAACACAAGACAGCACTCACCACCATGTATTTGCTCACATGCCAATGTCCCTAACCAGTCTGCCTTGTTCTATCCACCTTTCAGAGTCCTATGTTTGCTTTATATATAATTTCCCAGGGTTTTGTCATACTTCATTACAGAAATAGAGAGAAGTCTATCTATTCCATCTCCCCAAAAGGAGAAGTCCTGGGTTTCGTTTGTTTTTGACATCCAAAAGTTGAGACATAACATTCATAGTTTCTGCTACTAATTCCATAGTTGAAATGTTAGATCCTTGGTTGGGTCCTTGATAAATGGATTTCCTCTTGAGGTAGAAATGTGATTTAGCTCTTGTTTTTATTGGGGATGCTATGGAAGAATATTTGTGTCCTCTGATGATAACATCTTCAGGGGAATCTGGAATATGACAAAAAGCTTTTCTCTTTCTCCTCTCTAGAAGGAATTAAAATCCAGAATCTAGACTGGAGAGGTTACATGGCAAACATACAATAAACATTCAGTGAATGAATCAACAAATGAACAAATGCAGGACTAGCCAAAAATTAAAAGTACTAATGTCTCATACCTCTGTGTTTAGAGAAGCTTGTCAGGTTATGCTGTGGGTCTAGCTAAAGGAAATAGGTTCTTCACTTACAACAGAGATGAAATATTAATTAGTACAACTCTTCTGGAGAGCAATTTAGCAATACTTACTAGCTTCAGATCATTCAAAATGCAGTACTTTAATTTCCTTGAAAAATAAGAGTATGTTAAAGACATTATGCACACACAGATATCACATTTAATTTTAACACCACATAGTAGAACATCCTAACATGTTCTATAGTTCCTTGACAGACAAATGGATTGACATCCATGATCTATACATTCAGTGGAGTAACCTAAGCAGAGATCTTTCAGCCTCTGCCCCTGAGGAGTCCTCAATCCCTTCACAGCCCCTTCAGCCCCCACTGCAATGAGGAAGGGGCCCAGGCTCTCTAGCCAGAGTGAAGAATGGGTGACTCAGTGTTTAGTACTCTTCAGTGTCAGGCACTTACTAGACGCTTTCTACACTTTCTCTCACTTTGTTAATCCTCTTAACCTCTCTTATTGTGTGTGTGTGTGTGTGTGTGTGTGTGTGTGTGTGTGTGTGTGTGTATGAAACTAAATTTTAAGTTCATGGCTGGGGAGTAGCAGGTCTGGGAGTCTAACCAGGGTCTGCCTCAGTCCAAAATGTATGCTTATATAAGGCTGCCTCTCTTGGGTAGACTTACCTCCATTTTAGGGATAAGGAAACGAAAGTACAGAGCTGTTCCTGACACATTCTGAAAAATCCTTAAGGTGGGCTAAGAGAAGGCCAAGGTATTATATAGGAGAGAAGAGGTCAAGAGGGAGGGATTATGAGAAGAAGGCTCTGTGTCTCTAGACACAGGCTCCTCCCACCAGGGACATTTGTTAAACAGGACCACAAAGGCCAGAATGAAATAACTACAGAGAAACTAGCTGTGGAGGAGGAAGGAGATCTCTGTTTTGTCTATTTAATGGGGGTGACTGCCTTCTGAGGATCTGCTTCTCTGCCTCCCCAGCTGTCTCAGTCCCTTCCTAGCTGCCAACAGTATGAGGTTCTTCCAACTGTGAGCTCCTCATTAGATCCACCCAGAGGGGCAGCTCTGGATGAGGAAGGGCCAGTGCAAGATCCAAGGATCTTGAGGGGCAAGAGAGAAAGAAGGCAATGATTAACCATCTTCCTTCCCATCCTCCCTTCTTCCCTCCCACCCTCTTTCTTTCCTTTTCAAATGGCAGAACAAAGTGTTATTCCCAAAACGCCGGGGGAGACTGTACTTTTTGCTTGGGCCTGGGAGACTTTCAAAAATGCTACGTAATTAAATTTTCTGGCAAAGAAAAAACCATTGCCAGACTCCAGGAGAAAACACAGTATTTTCCTAAGCTAGACAATGCTATCATAATCTGAACATGGCCAAGGAAAAAAGGTCCAAAAAGTGATTTCATTCAAAAGAAAAAATGCATCAAAGGAGAAAGTGACTGATTACTGGGAATCTACCCCAGCCAAAAGGAACAGGGCACAGCCAGGAGGGTCATAGGGCCTGTGATAGGATAGGCACATGTAAACATCTGTATTAAACAAAACCTTTATGTGGGTGAAGACCCCGTGTGGACAAAATCAACTGCTCTTTATTTTGTTTCATCAGTTTTATTGTTCATATATCCAGGATTCATTATATAAATCTTTCAAAATAACTAGATATTACAAGAATAGTTTACAATTCAGCTCTGATTGCACAAATACTTGGACACAGGAAACCATTTTTACAAATACATATGTTTTCTTATAAGAATACTTTAATAAAGAAAATAAGTCTCTATGTGTCTTACAGCAAATCCTATGCAGTTTTTTTCCCCATTCAACCATCATTTTGGGTATTCCATCCCGGCACACTATCACATCCAATAAACCAAATTACAATTTGCTGCTGCTTCTCAATTTCAACCATTATTGAGATTCGCACTGTTAAGAGTTTTTAGGCTTCTTTATCTAATCTTTCCTGATCTGAAAGAATTCACATATTTAAGCTAGAAGAGGTAATTTAAACGCCATTCCTTCTAAATAGAGCTTGCAGCAATTGGTGCTTGGTGCTCTCACTCACTTAGGCAAGACCAGCTAGTAGCTTTATCCCCCGCTGCACCAAGGAGGAGGGATACAGTCCTTGTATTCCATAGTTTCTAAACTTCAAAAACAAACCCTCAAAACAAGGGTTAAATACAAATATTAAGAAAGCTAAAACATTTGCTAATGATTAGAATAAAAAACACGTTTAACTTCAAGGTCTCTCCTAAGCTGAAGAAGACATAAAAGAAAGATGGTGGCAGTAGTTCTACAAAATATTGAAAAACTAAAAAACGTTAATCATGTAGGTCAATGGTGTATTCCTTCCAAAGTGCCAGAAGATACAGAATTTAGATGCTAAGGCTTGCTGAACTCAGGATCTGGTATCCTTATACAGTGGCTTTAAAATAGCCTAATACTCCCTTGCCCAGGGAGTGGGGGGGGTGGGGTGGATGGTGATGGACAGATGGATGTGGATGGGGGACGGGGACACTTTGCAGAATACTGACGACGTTTACCTGAAGAGACAGGTTCCACCAGGGGAAACATTTGGCATTTATGCTATTCCTTCACTGTTACTGAGAAGTGTGTCCACTTGGCAAAGCTTGTCTTACTTTTCAGGTAGCCTGAATGAAAACCAAGAGACTAGCAGTATTCTACAGTTAAGTTCCTGAGTACTACGCTCCAATTATCCAATATTCTTAAGAGAATTCTTTAATCAAGCCCTTGTCCAGTAAGAGACTGAACAGTACGGGATGCTGCATATGTCCCATTTCCCTTACATTGCCCCTGATCCCTCTTTCTTACCCCAGTGTAATAAACTGCTACAGGTTTTTACCAAAATACTGTAGCAATAGTTGGAAATGAGTTATTTTGCATTACCAAAAGTGTTCGATCACATTGTAACGGGTCACATTTGCATGTAACTAGATGGCCAAACAGTGCCTACTGCAGTGATTTTGCAAATTCAGCATAGTCAATATATCCATCATTGTTCTTGTCATCGTCTCTCAGAACACCATCTATTAAGTTAATCAGTTCAGCTTCACTCATTGGTGGGGCCTGTTCATTCCCTTCCTACAAAATACAAATTAGACAATGATGAGTCGCACATTTTACTGGAAGTATTTAGCTAATGTCTAAAATGTCTGTGCTCACGTATCCAAAAGCTCCTTCAGTGTAGCATGTGGCTGCTTCTGAGAATCTACAACCATGCATCAGATAGAGTCAATTTACAGCAATCCAATTTAGATTTCTATTTGCCAGTTAAAAAGAAAGATGCTGGGGCGCCTGGGTGGCTCAGTGGGTTAAGCCTCTGCCTTTGGCTCAGGTCATGATCTCATGGTCCTGGGATCCAGCCCTGCATCAGGCTCTCTGCTTGGCAGGGAGCCTTCTTCCATCCCACCCCACCTCCCTGCCTCTCTGCCTACTAGTGATCTCTGTCTGTCAAATGAATAAATAAAATCTTTAAAAAAAAAAAAAAACAGAAAGATGCAATCAAAGCAGGCCCTTGCTTATTTGTTGTAATAATTACTTTTCATGCTTTCCTAATTACAAAAGTAATACACATTCGCTGTAGAAACCTAGGTCTGGCTTACACAGAATTATAAGGTTCCTAATTCCCATAAACCCATAAACCAGGCTCTCCCAAGCGTCAGGTCTGGGCACAGCACGCCCTTGGAAAAGTGCAAGCAGTCTGTCCTGGACAGCATCTTGGGGTCAGAACAAGAAGAGGAAGGTGCTGCTGACCAGGAGAACCTGTTACAATCTTTGAGGTGAAGGGCCTGGCCCGGCTCCAGAAGCAGATACAGCAGAGCACACTGTGCCGAGTGCAAAGCTAACACTGTTCACGTCCCTGGCAGACTCTTCCTTTGCCACCTCTCCTGTGGGCACTCTTTGCTCTCGTATAGCCACCACCAGCCTGGCCTGCCAGGACTGCTGAATCTCAGGTTCTCTCCCTGACGCAAGTCTCTCCCCACATCCATCAGTCTGCCTCCCTCAGCCAACGATCTTCCCATGACACTGCCATTCTGCCACACAGAGCCATTTGTGCTCCCCACAGCAAACCCAAATCTACTCTCCTGGCAACCAACAGGAGCACACTCACATCCCCAGCTCTGCCTCTCCTCCTCTCTATACACTGCAGTGCGGCAGAGCGGGACAGACACTAGACCTAGAGACGTAACGTCTTGATTTTAGTTCCTTCACCTCTAAACTGGGGAATAACAGTGCCCGCCCTGCCGACTCACAGGCTGTTGCAAAGATCAAACGAGCTCTCTAACCCACTTGAAAGTGCTCTGTAAATGGCTTTGTGTGGAGAACTGTGTAATATCACACAAACCCTCAATTACTGCTGAGTCCCTTGACCCCTTGGGCCCCTGGTTCACCACTTTCTCAAATAAAACAACTTTTCCCCTCCTCTGCATTTTAATGTGGTCTGCCTTTCAGGAGCTGGTTCTCAAACTCTGGGGTGCAGCAGAAATGCCTGTAGCCCTTGTCAGAGATCAAGGCCCTGGGGCTTCTGCCTCCGTAGGACACCCTTTGCGCAAAAGGGCTCCGAACAGGAAGAGGCAAAATGGAGTGGTGAGCAGAAAAAGGAGATGTAGCAATGCCGTTGTACAAGGACAGCACAGGTCATCAAGACTGGGGACTGAACTGCCGGGGCAGGGAGGAGGGGAGAGAGGCTTTCCAAGATGCTGTCCACTGAGTCACGGCTGACCTACCTCCTTATGAACGTGAGTGATGGCTGTGGAGAGTTCTAGGCCATCAAGCAAATTATTGCCGTCATAATCATGCATTTTGAAATAATGGAGCTGCAGTTCTTGTGGGGACATCTCTGCTTCTGGTTTGTTGATGACACCTTCTAGATGCTCCATGATATGCCTAAAAACCAACAGTTAGATTCAGACCACTTGGAAACAACCCTGGGATCATGCCAAAACGTTAAGGACTGAAAAGTTCAAGATCCTAAAGCTCACCATTCCCAGAAAAACAAACAGAAAGAGTGGCAGAGCACACTCAAGGATGATAGACACAGGCAAGGCCATGAAAGGAGCAGGGAAAAAGTCAAACAGGTCCCCTGTTAAGCTGGCAAAATTACAGGTGTTTTTCCTTCTTTATTGTTATAATGCTGCATTAACACTTTGGGGGCTAGCAATTAAAAAAATGGTTTTGAGCCAATTTAAGGATAACAAATAATGTATGAGGCTAACGGGCCCAGGACAAAAGTTGCAACAAATAATTCAATATCTAAATGTGCCAATGAAAAAAGAAAAACGTCTGGTCAGTCAAGAAACCTTAGTTCTGTCCTGGGTTCTGCCACTACTACTTGTGTGTACGTGTGTGAGAATGTGTGTGCACATGTGAGTGTGAATGTGCATGTGTGTGTTGGGCGGTTGTCTGTATGTCTGTCTGTGGTGAGAGAGAGACAGAATAAATTCAGACAAGTCGTTTATCCCATCTGGGCCTCAAGATCCTCCACGTGTGAAACAATGGTGGAAAAAAACTGCCTGATTTACAGATGGCTATCGTTCTATGGAGTTCTATGGAGTATCGGTCTTGAAAAATGTCAAGGAGTTGTACAAATAACAGAGGGAAGTGTGGATAGAGGGAGCCATCGCAGCTGGGTACAGGCTGCTGCTGCAGAGGGGAGGCCCTGGGACCCCAGCCCTGGCTGAATACGTACTCTTGGTCGTGCACTGTATGCTTATCCAGGCCCACGCTGCCAGGATGGGAGAAGCTGGCCCCAGGTTCCTCAGCCCTGGAACCTGGAGCACAAAAGGCCCAGAGCAGGCCGCACAGGAAGGGGGTTCTGAGCAGCCGCAGAGATCTCATGGTCGCCAGTACCTGGGAGGCGGGGGACACAGAAGGTCCATGTGAAAACACCAGAGCTAAGGTTCTTTCAAAAACGTGACACAGTGTGCTTCTGGGGAAGGAACTCAGTGAATGGAACAAGACAAAAGAGAACACATCCAACTGGGCCCAAGGCCAGCTATGCCACTAGACTGTGGGATGACCTTGGGCACTCCAAGTCCCCAGCATTCAAGTAGGGGGTGGAAGGGCCCCATGACATTTCCTAAAGTTCCTTCAGAATGCCAAGCAACTCATGAGAGCTTAAAGGGATCTGAAGATTATTCCTGCCTATAAGAAGCTTACAATTTGGTAAAATGTTTCCAATGGAGAACACTAAAAAAGGCACAAAGTGAGGTGTCCTAAGGAAAAAAAAAAACCTGAAAGTTTAGAGGAAGAAATTTCCTCTGGGTAAGGGAAAGATCAGGGAAGGCTGATGGACCTGGGGATACTTTCGGGCCTGGACAGATGAGTACACATTGGACGTGCAGGGACTGAAGGCCTAAGGCAATGGTTTGAGCGAGAAGCAGGTCAGAAAAGTGGGAAAGAAACTCCAAGTGGTTCAGTTGGGGGAAGCCTAGAGGGTATGAAGCAGGCAGAGCAGTGGACAAAGGACACAAAGATTGACCAGGCCATAATGGATATGGCTTCACATGCTAGGCCAAGGAGGCTGGAGGATGAATGCGGAGCCACAGAGGATTTGTGAGTGGGAGAGCAGACAGAGCTAGGTTTCAGAATGGCTCACCCAGTGGCACAGTGCGGGGAAGGTCGGGGTAGGAATGTGGTAGTTAAGGTAAGCAATGAGGCAGGTCACATGAAGGCCTGCACTTAGGGACATAGAGCAAAGGCTATTAAACCCTGCCTCATTCATCTCCCACGACTGCAACAGATGCAGTCCAACCATTGTGGAAGAACTCTGGAAAGAAGAATTACATAGACATTAGGAGGCCATCAAGTACCCATGGAGTTTGGAAAGACCTGGAACTATGGTCAGTAAGACATAGTCAGCGCCCCTGCAAGCTCCTGAGGGCAGGAGTGCTTTATTCCCAGGATTCCCCACCAAGGCTCAAGCAGGCCTCAACTAACTCTGTGTTAAACTGAAATTCCCAGTCCTTCCGGAGACATACAGACTGACTTCAAAAAGGAAGGTGAAGGACAGCCAAGAGACCTCCCACCAACACAAAGACTATACATTCACCTCCCAAAAGGTAGTGCAGATACTGCTAGTAACAAGGCCAGTGATTTCTAATGGGCCAACTATAGCCACCACCCCAAACTGACAGCAGTAGAGGGAAAGCTTAAGGTAGGAATCATTCCCTTGCACCCACCTCACACAGAGCTGACTCCAAAGCTGCTGATACCTCTGCTCCCTGCACCTGCCGCTGAGAAGTAGCTGTATTGCACCCATCCCAAAAGGTGGGACTCTGGGAGAATGTCATCCCTACAACGTTCGGGAAGTTTCCCAAACCCATTTTGCCTATCAGCAGTATCCCCTCCCATAGTCCCCCTCCCTAATGGAACAACCATCACTGGGATATAACTTCCAGAAGGCCAAAAAGCAGCATCTAACCTTACTACCATATAGAGACGTCATAATGCAATGTCAAACTTAACAATAAGAAAAGATTTTTAATATACTTTAAATAAAAAAGAGCAGACTGCTGAAGTCGGAAAAGAATAATTTTGTAAGCAGAAAAGTATATGCATATTTCATACATAAAACAATGACTAGAGGCACCTGAGTGGCTCAGTGGGTTAAAGCCTCTGCCTTCGGCTCAGGTCATGATCCTGGGGTCCTGGGATCGAGCCCCGCATCGGGCTCTCTGCTCAGCAGGGAGCCTGCTTCCTCCACTCTCTCTCTCTGCCTGCCTCTCTGCCTACTTATGATCTTGGTCTGTCAAATAAATAAATAAAATCTTTTTAAAAAAATGACTAAAAACTGTTGAATATTATTTTCTGAATTACAAGATGTGATTCTAATTTTTCTACTTACTTTTCTATGAATTCTCAAGTTTCTACTAAAAACATGTTTTCTTTACAAATATGTATTTAATGTTATTTACCCCCCATACTTTTGTTCCAATGTGTATAGATGGAATAAAAAAGGGAGCTTTCATTTAATTCTCATCTCTAGAAAATAATTCAGGAACAGAAACTACATTTCCAGTTTTATCAAATAAAACTGTCCAGACCCTGACAAGGCCACTGCCACTGTACCTGGTACCTGAAAACAAGGTCTCAAGTTACTCCTCGCAGTGACTGCCCAGGCCAGCACAGAACAGCTTGGTCTAACCACGTGTCTGGAAGTTCTGGGACAGGAGAGACCAGAGAGAGAAGCCAGTTCCTCCCAAACCCCATAGACTCATGCACAGTAGGCATCTCTTTCTCCAGCAAGCCTTCTTCAATTCCGAGTCTGGCTTAGGCATTTTTCCCATATCCTTCCCAGTGCCTCCCTTCAGAAGGGTCCTGTCTGACAACTGTTGTGAATGTGACCCTGAAAACTGCCTGATTACTTGTAAGTGCTCCTTGTTGGACTGAGCTCTATGAGGGCAAGGACTGAATCCACATTCCCAGCATCAGGCACAGTGCTTGGCAAAAAGGCTGGTAGTTCTCAGCCTGTGTGCCATGGTCCTTAAGGGCTGGAAGGATTCCCACCTTCACAGATATGCTGCCAAGTTTTGATATCAATGTAACCGAGCATAAAGAGCATAAAACCTTTTTTATGGGAGATCTCTGTCAGACAGTTGGGTGATCAATGAACTCATAGCACCTAAAACCATATATAGGTTTAAACCTATAATTCCTATAACCATATGGTTGGAGGCTTTATGTATCCAATTGTGTGTGTATGTGTGTGTGTGTGTGTGTGTATAGGAAGGACAGGTTCTACTTAAATAACACCAAAAAGCAACCAAGTGATAAGTAATATAATAACTATGGGTCCACATTATCCCTTCTTCAAGGGAAGCAGAAGAAAGGCCAAGAACCACTGGTTTTGAACATGCCCATTTTGGTTCACTGTAGCAGATTTCTAACAGAACACAAGAAAAGCCCAGTCTACACCCAATCTACAAACACGGAGGAGAAACTCTCCTTCCAAGGCTACAACAAAAACAGGGAATCTGTCACCTAACAAATTAAACTGTCACATTCCAAAAGAAACAGAAGCAACTCCCTTTTGTCTGAAGAACATGTTGCATCACCCATACTCCAATGACTTAGTTCAAGACCATGAGCAAACAGCCTGGTAGATAAGCCCCAGCAGTTCCCAGGCTCACTGCCTTATCTGAGAAATTATAAAGACCACAAACTATTTTATATGTATATATACACATGTATATATGTATATATATAATATAAATATAATTGAGACATTATAAAGGCCAAATTATTTTTTAAAAAGGATTTGGGGGGGCCGGGTAATCCAAAGGAGAGACTTCTGAAAGCCACTTCAGAGCCCAAACCATATTTGAGACATCCCTCACAAGGAAGAGCCTCAGTCCTGGGAGGAGAGTGCCAGGCCATGCTCAGTGGTGGGTCTTTTGCAGTGCCTGGAGTGTAACAGGGCTCCCCTTGCTGATCCAGCAGCCTGTTCCAGGCCCGGAGCCTTTGCTCCCACTGTTCATTAATCTATCCTCCCTCTCCCTTCCAGGTCCCGTTCACAAGTCGTCTGGGGATTCTTCCAGCCACACCAGTCATTCTCTCCTCCCACCTTAGTCAGCAGCCTCTCAGACACACAGTCACAAACTGTTCTCTTTCCCTCCCTCTATGAGGGCCAGGAGCCTATCTTATCTGTCTCTCCCTTACTCTAACACAACGAGCTAAACTGCCCCCAGAATAGCACACCTTCAGATCTGATTCAGGGCACTGGCTTCTGGCACCCAGATATGTTGTTCCCTATCACAGATCTGGCCCAAGTTGGAAAAATAACTTCCTTTTGGAGCCCTCCCAATAGGGCTGGCCTGGCCAGCATGGCCCACCATCTCGTTCCATTGTGTCATTTGCCCTATCAGCATGTAAGAGTTTGAGCCGGCCTTCCTCCCATCAAGACTGCGGCAGCTGTTAGCAGATTTTCTCTCACGCCAGTGGCCCTCAATTAATTCAAACTCAAAGCAACCACACTCACCAATATCCAGACATCCTGTACCCAAAATCAGTGTCAAAGAAAAACTCTGAACAATACTTCCCATTTACCACCGCTTTGGTCCTGGACTGAAGGCAACAATAGAACATTCGTAGGCCAAAGAAATTGCTACATGGCTTGGAGGGCAGAGGGGAGTTGAAAACTGGTTCTGAAAAGCAGGGCATTCAATAACTTGATCTACATATGTTTATCTGGGGAGCCCATGAAGCGGCCAAGCTTCATTTATGCATTCAACCAACACACTCTTTACTAACGGCCTGGTGCCACACAAGGTACGGAGGGCAGAACATTGACCCAGATGGACCCTGTCACAAGGATTACAGCCTGGTGGAAAAGAGAGCAGTAAACAGACACCTGCGGAGTACCACAAGAAACCCCAGCCTACACCTGGAGTAACATATGAAGGACCAGAAGGATGTTTTCTACTAAAATGTAGTACTTCAGGCAGAACGAAAACAATGTAACCAACATCTGAGCCTCTAAGAAACTTGGTCCAATTCAGGAACTAAACAAGGCTCTATAAGGTTGAAGACACAGTAGAGGCAGATGGAAGGATATGATTAGCTTGTCTGAATAATTCTGCAGGCTGGCCGGGAACTGAAATCTGGTACTCTAGGATACGCAGGAACTATACCTGGTCCATTTGATAAGGAGGTTTGTGTGGCCAGAGGAACGAATCCAATGGAGCAGAGTGGGGAAGAGAACTAGAGTAAGGCAAAAAGAGGAAAGAGTTCATGAACAGCCTATATAAGCTCTGTTTTAGCGCCTGGAAGAACAATGAGAATCCTCTGAAGGACGGAAAGGGAATGGGGGAAGGCGTCTGGTGCCACGACCAGTTCTGTGTTTTAAGATCTCGCTCTGGCTTTCCAGGACATTACAAATACAGGGGTTCAAGAGGTGCTGGGAACAAGTCAGGAGGGCGCTGAGGTAGTCCAGGGGCAATGGGGGCCTGAGCTAGCTGCAGCAGGGAGACTGTGGACCAGGGGCGAAGTGGAAATATCTGAGAGTTGTTCGATGGATTCGACTGAGGGGGTAAAGGGGTGTCGCGCGGGAGGGGAGAATGACGCCCAGGATTCTGGCTTGGGCGCCGGCTGCAAGGGGGTACAAGAGGAGGTCCGCTTCCCCTGCCTTCCACTCGCCCCGCCCGGGACCCATTTGTCTCCATCCCCCAGATGGGATACCAGCTGGCGACAGAGATTAACGCCCCAGGCCTCCGTGCAGGTCGTCCGAGAAGGCAGGGACTTCTTGGCCCCAGCCGGACCCATCTGACTTCGAAGCCGCCGGCGGCCTCTGTTCCAGCAGAGAGTCTCTTCTCCCAGCCCGCTGAGCTTCCTGAGGCAGCGACCCCCACCCAGACCGCTGCCGTCCCCCGACAGGAGACCCGGGGCCCCGAGCCGGGAAGAGGGGCGCCGGGATCCCGCCCCACTGCGGACACCCTGAGTGCTGCCCCACCGACCTCATTACCTAGGTTGGGGTCACGGGCCTCAGAGGCCGAAGCCCGGGTCCCAGGTGTTACAGGGTTCACTCACCCTCACTGCCCAGTTTCCAGTTATCCTCAGACGCGAAGACTTCCAGCATGAACCTCGCCAGCCCCCGTCCCCGGAACGCTTTACTTGGCCCCGCCCCCGGCCTGACTCTCTGGGCGCACGCGCGCTCCCTTCTGCCCGCCCATTGGCGCCAGAGAGCCCCGCCTCTTCCCGGCGCCTGGCGGTGTGGACCGCTGTGATGATTCCACGTGTAAAGGGCTCAAGGCCATCAAGGGCCAGGCAGAAGCAGTTCCTTTGCTTGCCTTCTCTAGGGCGACAGTCGGCTTGGGTCCGGATTGGGCTACCTGCACCGATAGGGTGTCAGCGGTTGCTGGGAATGTAGGAATGTAGTCCGGCGTGGGACGGATAATGGTTAATGCGGGTGGGTCAGACGCTACAGCTGGCTTCCAGTCTGCCTCCACCTTTACAGGTTCCTTGGTACCTCCCACGGCAGGTTGGGAAGAGAGACATAGGAATTCTAATTCTTCTTCTGATGAAACGCCTAGAAGAGGTTGGAGCCAGCCACGGATCCTGCGATTCCAAGACTGGCCTGCTTCCAGCCTGCCTGTTGTTTTCCACAAGCTGTATATCTGCAGTACCTTTCACTGGTATTATAGGAGTCCCGCCAAGAGTTTATGGGCAGCCCAGTTCAAATACCACCTAACTTGTGCAGTTTGTGGAATCACCTGCTATCTTAGTAGAAGACCAAGCACTTCAAGAAAAAAACAGGGCGCCTGGGTGGCTCAGTAGGTTAAGCCTCTGCCTTTGGTTGGGGTCATGATCTCAGGGTACTGGGATCGACCCAGATATCGGGTTCTCTGCCCAGCAGGGAGCCTGCTTCCCTTCCTCTCTCTGTCTGTCTCTATGCTTACTTGTGATCTCTGTCAAATAAATGAATAAAGTGTTAAAAGAAAAAAACCTTAAAAAAGAAAGAAAGAAAGAAAGAAAGAAACAGATGCAAGCCCCAAACGCCGTAATGCTGCTCTTACAACTTTCTCCTATACCAGACTCTTGTTCCATGAAGATCTACTAACCAGATGGGTAAATGAATGTGGGACTGTCATTTTTAAAATCCCCTATCCCACTTGTGTTCATAAAGATACATACTCATCTTTCATGTGAGGCTGGATCCAGAAAGGGAGAGACTGGGAGAGAAAGAAAGAGGTTAAGTAGATGATCCCAGAACACTCCTTGCATTCTGCTTTAGGACATCAGTGCCTTGAAAGTTGGCCAAGGTAACTGCCATTGACAGTGACTCCTCATTCCTTCTCCCATCTTCATCTGAGACTGAAACCTGTCAGCCCTCTCCCAGAGAAAAAGCCCAGGATCTCAAAGTCCCTGAAGAAACCCTGTTAATTCAAGGCCCCGTTCTTTCCTTACTCTGAACTTGTTTGACCTAGTTCATTCTTCAGCCCTGCACCTGCCATCCATCCGTTCTTCCATTTGCTCATTTATTCATTGATTGAGTAACATTTCTTGAGTACTTCTTATGTACTGGACACTGTGCTAAAAGCAAACAGACAAATAAGACATGGTTTTGAGCTCTGATTCTGTTTGCCCAATGCTTCCACTTTTTCTGCGGATCTTAACCTCTATCGTGTCTCTTGAATTACAAACTGCTCCCTCTCTAATAGACAATTCCCATCATCATCATACAAGCTAGCTCTCATTTCCTCTGCACCATGCTCCTGAAACAACTAACTCCATGCAAATTCAGTGGTCCCTTCTCTGTTCTCTGTTTTGACTTGCCCTCTCAGTACTATTCGACACAGTCATCCACTCCCACTTTGAGACACTTCTCTTGTTTTCTGACATCAGGCACTCTTAGCCCTCCTACCTCATGGCTATTCTTTCTCGGGTTCTTTTCACTAGCTTATCTTCTGCTCAATCTATTGATACCAAAGGGCCCAGGGATGGTTCTATCCTGAGTCCCCTTTTCCATCTACCCACTCTCCTTATATGATTTCATCTAGTCCTATGGATTTAGGTACCATTTATAAGCAGGTGACTTCAAATTTTTCTTTACTGATGATCTCTCCCTATAATTCCTAATTCTTCAAAAGAAACTTGCACACTTGACATCTTTACATGAATGTCTAACTGGCATCTCAAAACTTAACTTAGCCTCCTGCCAAATTAATTTTCATCTCCAAACATGTACCTTTCTGTTTTGTCCACATTAGTAAATATCACTGCCATCCATTTAGTTGTTTAAGCCAAAATTCTAGGAGCTACTCTTGTTTTCCCCCAGCTCTACTGAAGTACAATTGGTATCCATGAAACCATCATCGGCTACCTAGACTACTGGGAGAGCTTCCTAACTGACCTCGCACACCTTCTCATCCCCATTCTAGTCCATGAGCGAGAACGCACATTAACTTAAGCCATTTTGTAGGTGAATATTCCGTAGCTTGTAGTCGAACCCATTCCTAACAGGCAAACAATTCAGTACCACAAGTAGGACACTAAAAACAGACACTAAAATATGGAATCAGCTAATGAAGTTTATGGTGGCCAGTGGTGAAGCCTCTATTCCAAATTGGAAAGTTGGTGACTAACTTGCTGAGCCTTAGTGCAACAACCGTTGTCACTTGCTATGCCTTGGATTCAGACCTCATGTCAACCAACGTTGTGATGTAGGAGAAATCTCAGGAACAATATGAAACATTAGTGGCGGTGGCTTTTTTTTTCTCCTTCAGTAGCTTTCAGCAAAGTCCTTCGAGAGAGTGACAAATTTAGATTAGAGATAACTAATTTGAAAGCAGAGATTAAAAATAAGGCCTTGGTAAAAAGGAACTCCTCACCAGCAGCTTACAACCTAAACTGGTCAAGTCCCACAACCTGGAGCCTCACTGGTTTGAGATAATTTTCTTTGTACACCCAAGCTGAAGCCAACACAAGTGGAAACAGGGAAGAGGCTGCTTTATCAGAAGATAAGCTTGAGGGTCACCTGGGTGGCTCAGTGGGTTGGTTAAAGCCTCTGCTTTCAGCTCAGGTCCTGATCCCAGAGTCCTAGGATCGGGCCCTGCATCATCGGGCTCTCTGCTCAGCGGGGAGCCTGCTTCCTCTCTCTCTGCCTGCCTCTCTGCCTACTTGTGATCTCTGTCAAATAAATAAATAAAATCTTAAAAAAAAAAAAAAGATAAGCTTGAGGCTCAAGGTAGCAAAAACAGACTTGAAGTGGCGTCTCTCTCTGCTGCTGTTGTTTTTAATTCTCAACTGTAAGCACACAAAAAAGCAGCCCCTCGAAGACTTAAATAGTCTAATGCCTGGTTTGCTGGTTTTGCAAAAAAAAAAAAAAAAAAAAACACTTGAGGTATACACAAGAAACTGATAAAAGAGACCAGAAGTGACAATAAGACCTTGATTTGATTTGTTTTGATTTTCTTTTTTAATCAAGAGAAGTGTTACCTGTTTGGGAAAAAAAAAAAATTTATATCTTTAATTAGAAAGCTATTTAAAAATTATGCAAGTTATTTAATTGTGATTACTCATGCATGGAATTGACCAGAAGCCTAACAAATGATTGTGGGAATCATTTGTGCCCCTAAAATCTCAAGCGTGGTCAACATTGGTCTGTTACTATTTAACCCTTAGGGCAATCCCTGGATTCCTGAATTCCTTCCAACAGGGAGTAGGAGGCAAACACTGTGCATTTTGCACAACCCAAGGACAGAAGTGAGGGGCCACCAGATTCCCCAACGAAAAACTTGATGTACTGCCACAGAAGAAATCCCTTGCTCTAGCTGTCTAGCATGGATGGAGGTGGGTTACTGAAAGGGCTATTTTCTGCTTTTCATTCTTTCCACACACACCCCCCCCCCCAAGAAGGGAATTTTGTTCGTTCACATTGTGCATTGGGAGCATTTTGATACATTTTATTTTGTACAGTTATAGAGGAAGGAGACACTCCCGTTTTCCTTTACTCAGAAACAGGATACCTCTGACACCAGGTATGTAGATTTTCTCCCCACACCAAGAAATTCTCTGCAATACCAGCTGAGTGTACCATAATGCCATTCAATTCTGACACTAACTGGACTTGGTGCAGACCCCACAGTTTAAGGGCTCAGTCCCATAAGATTGCTCCCCACTTCCGATGACAGTCACAAGTAGTAGGTCCCCATGTTACCTACAAGGTCTGTCCAACTTGGCTACAAACAGGAGGTTCCCACAACCCCCTCCTCGGACTTGATCATTTGCTAGAGTAGTTTCCAGAACTCAGGGA
The DNA here is from genome assembly GCF_964662115.1 of Mustela nivalis. Lineage (NCBI taxonomy): Eukaryota > Metazoa > Chordata > Mammalia > Carnivora > Mustelidae > Mustela > Mustela nivalis. The sequence goes on from NC_139027.1 coordinate 78,541,314, forward strand.
AATTCTTACTTGTGTTTGCCAGCTTATTTTATCATAAAAGATACAGATGAATAGTCAGATTTGGTAATACAGAGGGTGAGGTCTGGAAGGGTCTCAAGTACAGGAGCTCCTGTCCCTGTTGAGTGGGTGTGTCTGGCTCCTTTGACTCAACATCATTTTGAGATTCATCTATAGTGTGTGTAGTTTTAGATCATTCTCTTTTCTGTGTGCTTATTCTATTCTACTGTTTATGCACATCTGGGTTTGAGGCTATTACAAATACCACTGATTGGAATGTTGTAGAACGTTTCTTTTATCGCACGTCTGTTCACTTCTCCGTCAGGTGTCTACCTCGGAATAGAAATTGCTGGCAGTCGGGAACACAGATGTTCAGCATTATCAGATACCGCCAAACGTTTTCCCAAGTGGCTGTGACGATTTATACACCAGCAAGAGCATGGGACAGTTCTGTTGTTCCCCATTCTCCCGACACTTGGTACTGTATTTTGCACTTTAGTGGAGAATTTAACCATTAGCTTGAGTCATCAGGCCATGAGCAACCACATTTGGACCTGAAAGAGGGGCCTGCTCCCCGGAGAACCTGGACTCCATGCTGTCTGTGGGAGCTGGGTCAAACTTCAGGATTATCTCCTTTATGGAGGAGTGAATATGTCCCATGCAAAATGTGCGTATGGGAAAGAGGCATGTGAGTGGGTTATAGGAAACCAAAGAGAGCTGCATCATGCTGACTCTGGTGACTTATACTGGGTGGTACCCCGTCTCAATTGTCCACCCTCTTCCTCCTGTCAGTCTCTACAATAAAGGCTAAAAAATATTCAATACTCACTTTTCCATCTTTTTGGCAGCTAGACGGCCACGTGACACAGTTCTGGCAGTGAGATCAGGGAAACTTGGGAAATCTTCTGCAGTTCTGATAAAAGAGCTAAGTGACTGGTGCAGACCTTTCCCCGTCTTCCAGCCCCGAGTGGGGATGTACCCCCTCAGCAGTCATCCTCATCTGTTGGAGGATGTCAGGGAGAATTTCAGAAAGGCTACCTCTGGGGCTGCTGAATCAGCACCAGCGGCGCCAGATATCCTATTAAGTGGGGAGAACTCCTATTTGCTTAAGCTACTGTAAGACTGTCACTTGCATTCCAAAGGGATACAGAGGCCAAGTGAGATGTGGCCTCAACGGAATTGATCAAGGTGGGGGTCACTGGGGGCTCAGGGAACAGCTAATGTGGAGGGCTGCTCAGCAGCAGCTGCCTGCCACTTCCCCCCTTGTGCGCTCTCACTCTCTCTCTGACAAATTAGGAAAACCTTTTTTAAAAAAAATCTTATATTTGAAAAAATAATCAATCGATCGATCCCCTCTCTCAGTCACCAGCTCTTCCTCCTGTGGCTAGCTGCTATTAGTGACCATATCAGGGCAGAGTCGGGGGAGGACTGGAGAGTGGTGGGGGTAAGGAAGTTCCTACCCGACTGGTACAGAAAGCTGGCTCTTCCTCCCCGTCTCCATTTGATGCTGATTCAGTCAGGGTGCTTCTGTGTGGCTTCCCAGCTGGGTCCCTCACGACAGTCTCCTTGACACCTCCCTTTCAGAAAGCTCCTGGTCCTCTCTCAGTATCTGATTTCCCTGGCATCCCAGCAAACACCCTTTTGTGCAGGATCCCTTTAAAGATGATCCCTAACTGGTTCAAGGGCTCCTGCCTTGAGAGCACGAGAGTGCAGGGCAGTGTCCCTACATTCCCCACGTGTTTTCTAGGAGATGACAAGCCCCTGGGAGCCCAATATGGGACCTAAACAATGAGAAACAGTACTGAGGGTGACCTCTAGGGTCTAAGAGCATCCTTAAGGAGTCCCCAGTCCCCAGCATAGTTCAGCAAAAGGAGGCAAGGATTCCCAAGCACTCCCAGGGGTCAGGTGTAACAGCAAAGTAAACCAGGTGAGAGCTTGGGATAGGGATAAGGAAAATGCAAAGTACATCCCACTTGACAATAAGAGGCCATGGCAAGGCTCCTGACATTAGTGGTACATGCAGAAAGCACAGGGGTGACTGTCCTGGGCATACTTGTCTTCAGAGCCATACCTCTGTCTTTTTGTGTTTTGCATCACAAGGGGGCTAGCCCAGCAAACAGCATTTCCTAGCCTCTCAGGTCAGTTGCCTTCTGCTGGCTCCGCTAATAGAGGACACCAGGAAGGGAACTGAGGTTGGAAGGGAGAAAGAAGCTCCTTCCACTGGCAATAAGCCCCAGTGACCTCACCTTCATTGATTTCCCCATCCTAATTCCCAAGGTCCCGTATGTTCTTAGTCAATGCCTCAGGTTCCTCATGAAGGGCGCGATGGGTTTATAAATTCATCTTAGGTTGTGATATTGGTTCCCACAGTATCAGACACGGCATCTGGATTTTAGCTGCTTCTCAGAGAAAAGATACTTTTTTAAAGACACTCCTAGAGGCTCTGACTGTGGTTTGAGCTAAGAATTTAAAATTCTGGGTTTGTGACTTTTTTCAATTTAACTTTTTTTTTTTTTAAAGCAGGCTCCATGCCTAACATGGGGCTTGAACTCATGACCCTGAGAACAAGAGTCACATGTTCTACCGACTGAGCCAGCCAGGCGCCCCTAATTTTTTTAAAGCTCTCTTATACTTAAAGTCACAAGAACCAGCCAGCCTATCTTACACTCTTTGTGTTCCTCATTCCATCACAATGACCCGTCACTGTTCCCAAGAAGCACGAGTACCTCCGAGAGCACACGCAGACATTCCAAGGGGTGCCCAGGCACAAGTAGTTCTAGAGATTACTTTCTAGGCCCTCTGTTTTCATACATGCATTCTTTGCTAAAATTGACCTGCCTGACAAGGACCTAACTTAGAATCTGAAGCCACCTCACTTTTCCAGCATCCCCTTTGGTGACCACGATCCTTTCCCCACTTTGAACAATGAAATGCGCCCTGCATTGTACCCAGATGCACTATCCCAGGCTACACAAAGCTCAGGATAGCCACAAAAGGGGCCGTTCAAACTACTAATGCGACTAAAATCTGCTTTAATTAATGCACTGGGGTAGGGCTTCATCTTTCTCCTTTTATTCCTGTTTCTGATAAGAGTGAAACACCATGGAGTTCTGGCTTCTGTTGGATGTTCTGAATTCAGGCATACCATACATGGGGGTGGTGGAGATGATGGCCATCCGGATTTAATGACTTCGCTTCTTCCATCCCTGACTATTATCAAAGAACTCACAGCTGCTGGTGAAAAGTCCCACGACTGTTGATTTCTCAAACTTCTTAGTAGATATACCTTCCTCCATAGGTATATATAATGATATAGCATTACAATGATAATGTCAAACACATTACCATTTCTTTTTTTAAAATATATTTTATTTATTTATTTGACAGAGAGTTCACAAGATCACAAGTAGGCAGAGAGGCAGTCAGAGAGAGAGATGGGAAAGCAGGCTCCCCGCTGAGCAGAGAGCCCAATGCGGGACTCAATCCCAGGACCCCGAGATCATGACCCAAGCCGAAGGCAGAGGCTTCAACCCACTGAGCCACCCAGGCACCCCTCTTCCTGCATTTTGTAATTTTAGATGATGAGCTCATCTTTAGTGGTTTTGTATATGGGAATCCTGCATGGCTTGGATGGAGGGGGTGTTTCTTCAGAGAGATTTTATGTTTGCTTCTGTCTGTTTAGTATCCATTTTTAAAGTTAATTTTTCAATCTGCAGGCCCCCAGTTTCTATAGGCAGTGTAAAACTGAATTCTAGACCTAAATAAGAGCATACTGGCACTATAAGTTCTCAGGAGAACATTTTTTTCCCCCAAGCAAGAGACTGGGATAAGAGATACAACTTCACTGTTTCTCTGTGCGTTTCTGCACATTTCATTTTTGGTTCATACTTTCACCGAAGGTGTAACCCTTTGAGAGTCCTGGTTTTATGCAGAAGTGTCAAGTCTCTTTACTTTTGTTAATCCAAGGTCTCCTCTTCTGTTGCTACAGGTCCATTCAAAATTGCCTTGGTTCTGAAGACTCCTAAAGTCCTGGGGTTGGAGGTGCTCCAAATCAACTCATCCAACATTCCCTCTACCCCTCCCCTCAACTGAGCTTCCTCTTAATTTTTGACCACTGAGAATGTTCCCTACCTTCTGTGAGCTTAGCTCTCCAATCAACTAAAAGTTGAATTAAAAAAAAAAGTTTTATTTATTTTACCATGATTTCAAGATGTTTTCAAAGAAAGAGACCATGAATGGAATATATTCATATATAAATGTAGTATGAATGGTAGGAAAAGGCAATTCTCAAACCTTTTCCTGACTTCTCTCCCATCTTTTCCCCCCAACCTCCACCATTCTGTTTTGTTCTTCTCTAAGCAACATTAACAGTTGTTTTCCCTTCTCTACACAACACCTAACCACAGTTTTTATTAGTTTTAAGATTTTACTTATTTGACAGAGACAAAGCGAGAGAGGGAACACAAGCAGGGAGAGTGGGAGAGGGAGAAGCAGGTTTCCCGCCCAGCAGGCAGCCCAACGCAAGACTCGATCCCAGGACCCCAGGATCACGACCCGAGCCAAAGGCAGATGTTTAACAACGGAGCCACCCAGGCATCCCTAACCACAGTTTAAAAAAAAAAAAAAACATTTTTTTATTTGACAGAGAGAGATCACAAGTAGGCAGAGAGGCGGGCAGAGAGAGAGGGGGAAGTAGGATCCCCACTGAGCAGAGATGTGGGGCTCCATCCCAGGACCCTAAGATCATGACCCAAGCCAAAGGCAGAGGCTTAACCCACTGAGCCACCCAGGTGCCACCCTAACCACAGTTTTAATAACAGTAAATGAAGGGATGGATGAGTGAATCAGTTTAACAATTCATTCACTTATCCATCAGTGACACCTACTGGTGTCTGTATCTTGAATGCTGATTTTTACAAATATACTGAAGATTACAATAACAAACAGAAAAGAAGGGAAGAGGCATGAGGGACATGACATTGTAAAATGTATTGAGTACAGTACCTTTTCAAGAAAAAAAAAAAAGCCTTGCAGGAATTGAATATTAAAAGTGAAAAGAGCAGAACTGTAAGATACAGACCATGTTAAAACTGAGTTCAGAGACAATGAACATGAACCCGACTGGTAGGGGAAGGCTCCAGAGAGGAGGTGGGAGCTGGATTGAGCAACTGCCCTTGACTCATGAAACTGGGATCCACACAGGCCATTAGCTAAACACATTCAATCAACTATAGACTGTAGTCTGGCTGCTCACATTACACAAGTCTCCTCATATAGAGGACATTTTCTATGGTCATCATTTCTGCCCTCCTAATAAGATTTAATTTATAAAACTTTAATTGGCATTTTATATTAGGAGTAAATAAAATTGGAATTTGTTAAAAAAAAAAAACAACAAAACTTTAGTTGGCATTTTACTTTACAGATTCATAGTCACTGTACAAGCAGAGGCAGCTAATCTTTCTGGAGTTTTTCCAGCCAGTGTTTACTCCAAAAATTAGCTCAAATCCTTTGCTTAGTCATCAAGTGGTTCGTTATTCTTTGTGAGTGATTAGGAGAAGGGTTCTCAGGGTCCATGGTTCTCAAGGACCATGCCTGACATGGAGAAAATTAAATGAAAAGGGACTTCTTTTGATAGAGCATTCTTTTTCAAAAAAGGATAAAGTTTTAATGATAGAAACGGATCCTCCTAGAAGGATATTTCATTTTAGTAAGTGCCATATATTCGCAGAACTTTCCAGAGTATTGAAATGAACCTCTCCATACTGATTGATGGCTCATCCTCTACTGCATGAAGGTAGAACAGAGGAAGTGGAGGATAAAGTGGGTCATTTAGAAATATTATTATATGTAATAATAATATATTATTAATAATAATATATTACCAGTATTGCCAAGATCAGGCCTAAAGCAAGTTTCCTTCTTCCTTCAAGTTCAATGAGAGGATTTAGTGTAAAACACTTTGTCTTCTTTTTCGTGCAAGCTCCTATAAATTTGCTCTGTATGTGCTCAAAACATTTCTGAAAAAGCTCACACACCCTTTATCCTTTATAATGAAAACATTTCCCCTGATGTTCTGAGTGGCTTGCCTAGCCCAATCCGGAGTCTATCAGGAGCATCTTCTATCTGCTGCTACAAATGGCAGTGGGCATGCACAACATGTGTGTGACTGCTGGGGCCATGCACAAGGTAAATGGAGGTGTGGGGCAGAGCTGAAGGTGCTGCAGGCTTGCAGGGGGCAGGCAACAGGGGGCAGGCAACAGGGGGCTGGAGGGCTGCAGGCTCTCAGAGCCAGGCATGGGGGCTGTAGCCTTAGTTGTGGGAGGCCACAGTGCAGGCCTGGGAGAGAGCCCTGTGTGGAGGGGAATAGATCCTTGACTCTGCACATCATTCTCTCTCTGTGGACTGAGCCTGGCCTGGGCTTGCCCCAGGCTCAGCTCATTATCTTGTTATCTTTACAACTTTATTCCCACTGCTTACAAATACATTCTTTCCACATTTCTTCGTTGCAATCCCCAGAAATGGGGATGGGCTCTCATTGAGCCCATCTTTTAGTGCCAAGCTATCTGTAACAGCTAATTAATTGGTACATGGGTAGCCTGGCTACCCTTGGGACAAAAGCTTTGGTTTGTGGTCACTAGTGTTTACAGAGACAGGGCATGCAATGAGGCTTTGGGGGTATGAGGGAGTGATCAAGATTCTGTGAACATGGGGAAGGTGACAGATCAGGCCTAAAGCAGCACGGATGGTGGCCTCCAAGAGTTGTCTGGGAAGCATCTCCTTCCACCTTTACTTTCCTAGGGCCAACTATGCCCTGTGGCCTGGGGAAGGGATAGGCCTCTTTCAGTCCACTCTGGAGCCCATTTGTTTTAGCCTGAGTTCTTTAAAACCTGAGCCTGGGCAAAACTCACTAAGATTTTATCTGGATATCAAAATGGACACTTGGGCAAAAGGAGCCCTGGCGATGAGTGAATGTTCTATCCTAACGCAAAATTTGCTCAACCTTATTAAAAAAACAAGGAAAGGCTTAATTATTATTTCTGGCCTGTGAGACTGGCAAAAATTTAAATATCCAGTGTTATGAAAATACATATAGGAAAAATGTCTTCTGATGTGCAGTGGAAATGCAGATCAAAAGCCTTGAAAAGGTACACATCCTCCAACCTATCAATTTCATTTTTAATGTACATAGTACTCTTCATGTGAAATAAATATAGCCCTTGAATTTTCTTTGACTGATCTTCTTTCCTCTAAAGCACCCGTCCTGATGGGAGGAGAGAGGAAACTAAATTTAGTCCACCCGACTAAAACCCAGTTTAATTCAATATCTAAACTGACCCTTTAGATACTCAGTCTACAAAGGTAATTTCCCAGGCTCTCATCAATTCTTCTACTTCAACATAAGTTTAGGTACATAAGGGATGGGAGGGCTAACATATCCTATGGCAGTAGGGAAAAGGCTCTCTGGAGTTCACCTACAGTACAATACCATTTCCACTATTAAAACAAAAGTGAAAGGGGCATCTGGGTAGCTCAGTTGGTTAAGTTTCTGCCTTCATCTCAGGTCATGATCCCAGGATCCTGGGGTCAAGCCCTGCTTTAGGCTCCCTGCCCAGTGAGGAGTCTGCTTCTCTCTACCACCCCCCCCGACCCTCTCCCCACTTGTGCTCTCTCTCTCTCAAATAAATAAATGAAATCTTAAAAGAAAAATAAAAGTGCACATGTGTCAAAGTGTGTCAAAGAAAAAAAGTCTGGAAAGATATAAAGCAAAGTCTTACCTTTGAGTTATCTCTGGGAGGTAAAATTGCACTGGGCTACAACTGTCTTTTACATTTGTATTTTGGTTTAATTTTATAAGTAGTGTGCCTTAATTTCATAATCAGAAAAAAAAACCAATAATGATGTTTCATTCTGATTAAAAACCAGTCCAACAGGATGTTAAGTAGGGTTTTGATTGAAATGCCAAGATATGTTATTGAGCATCAAAGCAAAGTGTGAGCAGACCACAAAGATCTCAAAGGCTATCTTCAAAATCTGGTTAGCTGTGTCTTGGTCCTCAACCCAGGGCATTCCTCACCCAGAGAGGGGAAATACAAGACAGAAGAGGGGAGATTCAGGGAGGATTTTGTGAGGAGGACTTCCCTAGGAAAATATGCACAGTCATCTGTGCCCCCTCACCCTTCAGTCTAGTGAGAGAGCCTTCAAGGGGAGGGACCACTCAGGCAGCTTGAGGTGTGGTCACTGCAGGAGGACATAGACAATGGCCTGGTGCTGGCTGGTTCTGAAGACCAAGTAGCCTTGGCTGAGAGAAAATGGCCTGGATGAAAACTGCTCAACTCTCTACGTGCAGATCAAATGAGACAGAAGTCCTGGGGACCAGGTAAGGAGGCAGGCAGGGGTGGAGCCCAAACAAGAGTGGCCAGTGAGGACAAGGGGTCCCAGCAGTAAAAGGCTGGGTGACAGGTGCTACAGTTGAGGCTATAAGGAGCGAGGCGGAGGTCAGGGGGGTCCCTGCTGAAGATGAAGGAACTGGGTCAGAGAAGCCCAGCAGAGGAGTCTCCCAGAACCTCAGGGAAATCCCCCAAGATCAACTTTCAATGTCTGCCGAGGACCTCTGGTCTATGGGTCCCCAGGTATAGGCCCCACAAAGCCATTTCACCAGGACTATCCCCCTTCCCTCTCCTCCTTTCCCCACTTCAACATTAAAGGCCAGAAATGGAGGTTCCTGGTTGGTTAAGCATCTGCCTTCAGCTCAGGTCATGATCCCAGGGACCTGGGACTGAATGCTGCACTGGGCTTCCTGCTCCACAGGGAGCCTGCTTCTCCCTCTCCCTCTGCTGCTCCCTCTATTGGTGCTCTCTCTCTTGTTTGCTCACTCTCCCTCTCTCAAATAAAATAAATCTTAAAAAAAAAAAAAAAAAGGGAGGAGGAGGGGGAGGGGGAGAGGAAAGGGCCAGAAACAGCAGCAAGAGGAAGAAGTAAGTAAGAGGAGAAGCTAAACACAGCTCTGTCCCAGCTGCCCACAGCCCTCCTGCCACAGGCCCTAGCTTTGGGGGAGTAGGAGAGAAATCTTATCTTTGAGTGAAGATTTAAATATTGGTTAGTATATTGGGCTTGACCCTTTTAATTATTTAATTAAGGCTGCATTTATGACTTAAAGTGACCCCCCAATGTTTACCTAAGGGTGCCAAGAAAAATTTATGAGCTTGGCAGGATTTTTATATACCATCTTGGAAAAGACCATCTTCTCCCCCACTGGAAGGGATTAAAAGCAGTGGAAGACAAAAATAAAGTAGCTTTGGTGGATACAACCCATAAATCCTGCATATTCAGCATACTGGTTGTACAACATTCCTTTTTTAAAAGCCATTCTGCCTTGAGTTTCTAGATACACTATAGCAGCGCCACCCAGATGTTGGCTAGGAGCTCCTCATTCCTTGGAGGTCTGGGTGTAATGGGATTAGACCCAGCCAATTCCACAGCCCAGAAAAGTTGAGCTTGCCCGGTAACTTGTGCTCATTCTCAGAGACTCACCCTGCTGAGGTCTCCCCAGCCTCTTTTTTCTGAGTCTGTCTTGCTTGCCACTTTTCTCCCCATCAGCCTGGATACAGAAATGAGCATCTCTTAGCCTTCCATCTTCAGGAGACTCTCCTCACACAAAGAACAGTTGTGAGTTGTGGAGACTTTCCCGAAGGTTTTCCATCTTCTCAGAGTGGGTTCAGGGTTAGGTGGTCAGGGAGGCTGTTTTAGTTAAAGTTCACCGCAATTACTGAGTGCTGCTATTCAGGTACAGTGTGAAATCCTGGAGATACAGAGTGGATGATATCTACCATCCTCAAGATACTTAAAAGAGAGAAGGTAAGAGAATACAGTAAGTCTGGTTAGAGCCCGGGTTGCTGTGGAAGCACATGGTGACAGGGGCATGCAAACAGGCCTGTGGCAAGGATGTGGAAAGTCAAGGAAGACTTCTCTCTGTGATAAAATGGCAGATTATTTAAAGAATCAAATAGAACTTGAGAATGGAGAAATACAGTAAGAGATGTTAAAAACTCAAGAGATGGGTTCAACAGTTTAGATGCATGAGAAGAGAGAGTCAATTATTTAGAAAACCTGGCAGAGGATGGGGCACATGGGTGGTTCAGTTGGTTGAGTGTCTGACTCTTGATTTCAGCTCAGATCATGATCTCAGGGTCTGGCTCTGTGCTCGGTGGAGAGTCTGCTTGAGAAATCTCTTCCTCTCTTTCTGTCCCTCCCCCTGCTCATGTGCTCTTTCTTTAAAATAAATAAATCTTAAAAATAAAAGAAAAAAAATATGGCCAAGGCAATGATCTAAAATAAAGAGAGACAACACAGAAAATCCAAAAGCAAGGGTAAGAGATACAGAGAATACAGTGAGAAGATCTTACTTTTATTTAGTTGGAGTCGCAGAAGAGAGAATGGGCTGAGACAATATTTGAAGAGATAAAATAATTTTCCATGGCTGATGAAAGACTTTAAGTTCAGAATCACAAAGAACAATGAATCCCAAGCAAAACTAATCATAGGAAATCTACTCTTGACACATTAAAATAAATCTGCAGAAAACAAAAGAAAAAGAAACAAGATTAAAGACAGGCAGAGGAGGAAAAAGATTGTTTTCAAAGGAGTAACAGCTAGACAGACAAGTGACTTCTCAACAGCAACAGTGGAAACCAGAAAGCAGTACAGTATCTTAAAGGCTAAAAGTAAACCGCTAGTCTAAAATTCTACATCCCGCTAAAATCTTCACATACAAACATGAGAAGACATCTTTGGACAAAAAAAAAAAAAAAAAAAAAAAAGAAAGAAAGAAAGAAAGAAAGAAAGAAAGAAAAAAGAGTGATATGTCCATTCGCATGAAACATTGTTTTAATTTTCTGTTCCTATGTAATAAATTACTACAAACTTAGCAGCTTAAAACAATACGCATTTATTTTTCTGTTGTGTAAATCAAAAGTCCATGTAAGGACCAAGTAGGCTCACTGCTCAGAGTCTCACAAGGCTGAAATCAAGGTTTTGGTAGGGCTGAGGTGTCATCTGAGGCTTGAGGTCTTCTTCCCAAGATCCTATGGTCAAAACTGAGGTCAAAAAGAAGTCTAAGACTTAAAATTACATAAAATATATTCTCTGATTCAATGAAATTACAATGAGAAAAAAAACTAACTTAGAAAACTCCACATTTATTTGGAAATTAAGAAATGCTTCTAAATAGCACAGGTCAAATAAAGTATTACAAAGGAAATTAGAAAATATTTTGAACCAAATGTTAACAAAGTTTTTAATGTATCAATTCTTATGGGATATAGGTGACAAAGGGAGATTTACAGCCTTAAATGTATATATATTGCAAGGTAAGAAAGATCTAAAATGCATGAGCTAGGATTCAATCTCAAAAAGTTAGAAAAAAGAAGTCATGGGATACTATATTACTATTCACAAAGATTCACTAACCCAACTCTGGGCATCAACATCAGGCTTAGCTCTATTTCTTGTTCTAGTCAATGGAATTCATACAGGACTGTGATGTGTCACATCTAGACAAAAGTTTTAAGATTTAACATCTAGTTCACCACACTGTCTCTTTTCCCTCTGCCATGATGACCGTCAGTGTTCTGGACAGTGGCTGTTCTGCCAGCTCAAGTCCCAAGGTACAGATAGTATGGAGAAGAAGCTAGCCAACCCGAACAGAACAGTTAGAGTGACTGAGAAATAAACTATGTTGTAGAAATGCCCGAGGTTTTTTGTTTTTTGTTTTTTGTTTTTTTTCTGGATTGTTATTGCAACATAACCTAACCTGTTCTGACTCTTATAGAAGTCCAAAGGAAGGGGCACCTGTGTGGCACAATCAGTTAAGATTTGACTCTTGGTTTCAGCTCAGGTTGTGATCTCAGGGTTGTAGGATTAAGCCCTACATCAGGCTCTGCACTCTGCATGGAGTCTGCTTAGCTTTCTCCCCTCTCCCTCTGCTCCTTCCCTCTGTGTGTGCTCGCTCGCTCTGTCTCTAATAAATAAATCTTAACGAAGAAAAAGTACCAAAGAAACCCAAATACAGTAAAATAAATGAAATAAAAAGGATAACAGCATTAAAGAAATGGAAAAGAATATGCCATAGAAAAGATCAATAAAACCAAAGGCTGGGTCTTTGAAGAGACCAATAAAATTGATAAATCCTTGGAAATTATCAAGAAAATTAAAAAGAGAAAAAAACTAAAGAGAGAGAATGTACAAATAACCAGTGCCAGGAATGAAAAAAGCAGATATCACTATACATTCTATAAGCACTAAAAAGATAATAAGAGGATTTTATGAATAATTTTTGTTTAAAATATGAGAAGTTAGATGGAATGAATATAGTTCTAGAAAAATACAACTTACATAAAATTGATCTAGGAAGAAACAGAAACTTTAAGTACTATAATTTTTAAATAGGTTGAATCAGTACTTTAAAAACTGAATAGCTAAGGGGAAAATAATGCTTACTGTATACAAACACTTTGGAGGATAGCAAATAAATAGTATACATGCCAATTCATTTATATGGATAGCTTAACTATGATACCAAAAGCCAGTGAAGGTAGTTTCAGAAGAGAAATTTAGCCAAATCTCACTCTCGAACACAGATACAAAAATTCTAAGTAAAATATTGTATCAAGCAACATATAAAAAGGAAAATATGTTATAACCAATGTGGCGGACAGTATGATGGCTCCCAAAGACATTTACATCCGAATCCTCAAAACCTGTGAAAATGTCATCATACGTGGCAAAAGGGACTTGGAAAATGTGACTGAATTAAGGCCTCAGACATGGGCAGATTATCCTGGATAGAGCCCAAGAAAGAAGCTTTTCTTAATTTCCATAAGAGTGCTCATAAGAGGAAAGTAGGAGGGTCAGAGTTGGAGAGTTGTGTCCACGGAAGCAGAGATTGGAGTGATTTGCTCTGAAGATGGAGAAAGGGACCACCCTAGAGCTCTAGGAAAACCACAGCTCTGCCAATACCTCGATTTAGCCCTCAAGACCCACTTTGGACTTCTGACCTCAAGAATGGTAAGATAGTTCAAGTGTGGTATTTTAAGATACTATGTATTTGGGAATTTGTTACAGAAGCAACAGGAAACAGATACAACTAAGTTGATCTTGTTCTAGAAATACAAGGATGTATAGAAAAATAATTAATAAAATTCAACTCCAATCATCATTTAAAAAAAATAAAACTTTTAACCAACTAGGATTAAAAGGATTTTTCTAAATCAGATATCCTTTATCAGACGTTGGAGTAAAATCAACACATTGTACACCAAAAGTTTTATAACACTGTATGTCGTTATACTTCAGTAAGAAGGAGAGACGGGGCACCTGGGTGGTTCAGTCCTTAAGCATCGGCCTTAGGCTCAGGTCAAGGTCCCAGAGTCCTGAGATGTAACCCAGCATCCGGCTTCCTGCTCAGCGGGAAGTCTTCTCCCTCTCTATCTGCCCCTGCTTGTCCTCCCTCTCTTGGAGGACATTTATTTACATCAAATAAATAAATAAATAAAATCTTAAAAAAAAAAAAAAGAGAGGGAAAGAAAGAAAGAGGGAGGGATGATGGGAGAGAAGAGGGAAGTTGGGAATAAGCAATGAAAGTAATTACCATAAAAGAACAAAAGTAACTATCAAAGAAAGCAATGGAGTAATTACCATAAAAAGCCAGCAGTTACATTTAGAAAGAACAGGGTTGTATTTGGGAAGGGATATACTGGGGGCCCTCTGGGAGGCTGGTAAAACCGTACTTTTTTCCAGATGGATAGTTAATGGAAGTGCTTCATAATAATTATGTTTTATCTACTTTCCTTCAACTGTGTTATTTTTCGCAACAAAAATGTTTTTAAAAAGGTAGAAAAGAAAGTAAGGGGGCGCCTGGCTGCCTTAGTCCGTGGAACATATGACTCCTGATCTCAGGGTTGTGAGTTTGGGCCCAGGGTTGGGCATAAAGATTACTAAACAAACAAACAAACAAACAAAACTTAAAAAAAGAAAGAAGGATTTGAATAGGAGATAGAGCAAAGCAACATTTTAAGGCCTAGAACTGCTACAATCGTTGAAGGGCATACACTCAGGTTGGTTTTCGGAGTGGTGGAACTTAAAATTAGACCAGCTAACATGAGCTGAAAGGCTCTGAGGGCTCCTGGGTTGGGCTGACTCCTCACCTCCAAGATAGCAGTATCCAGGCAGAGAACCAGCATGGGCAAAGGCTAGGAGAAAGTATGGGGCCCCACTCTGGGGTGGGTACCCATTGTGGCAGTCCTGCAAAAAGACACAGAAGGCACTGAGGAGAAACAGGAGTCATCTGGGACTGCAGGGAACAGAAAGGACTCAGGGGGTGGGAGGGAAGTCAGTGCACGGAAAAGGTGCTAGTATTGCAATCATGCAATGGAGGAGGGGAGGGGCTAGGAGACATCCCAGGGCTCTCCTCTCCCAGGCCTGAGAAAACTTCTTAATATTCTAGGATTCTAAAATTAATGTCATAAATAATCACTGAGTACCCACTATGCCAAGCATAAAGAATGCATGGTTTTGAAGCTCGCCTTTATATTTTTTTAATTTTAATTTTTTAAAAATTTCATTTATTTATTTGACAGATAGAGAGCACAAGTAGGCAGAGCGGCAGGCAGAGGGAGAGGGAGAAGCAGTCTCTTTGCTGAGCAGGGAGCCCGATATGGGACTCGATCCCAGGACCCCGGGATCATGACCTGAGCTGAAAGCAGCCACTTAACCGACTAAGACACCAAGACACCCCTGAAGCTCGCCTTTATAAGGGCCTTTCCCTTCTCCTAATGGTTACCTGCACTTTTCTGGCAGCTGTCAAAGGGAAAGACTGACCCTACAGCCAGCAGAGCTTTCATGGCAACATCCTAGAAGGGCTGGTTCGGCTGGCCAGTCTACAGTACTAATCGTTAAGATGTGAGACAGCATGGGCCAGAAATGCCATGAGCCAACAACCACCATCATAAGTGAAAGCCGATTTCCAAGTGGAAGGACTGTGGGTCATGGGACTACGGAAGACAGGGCAGGCTCTGTATCCCACATCCAGATGATCTGAGTCCATGAAAGCACTGATAGCTATGCAGAAAAGTTTTCATTATATTCAAATTTAGGGTTTTCAGGGTTTCTGTTGGGAACACAAGGCTATGGGGGCCCCCGAATAGCAAATACAAGAGTCTGAGAGAAGAGGGGAGTAGGAGTAGGGAGGGGATGTCTCCACCTCGGGATGGTCTAATTACACCCAGCACTATCACAACGAGTATAAATTAGAGCGATCTGATGAAGTGAGGGAATGTGGGAACAATCACACAGAATACTTCTTTACATCAGTACACAAGAAGAATCCAAACCACCTGCACTCAGCCTGCTGTTGACATTGACATGAGTTTTTGAGTGTAGGAAACGCTTGGGGTGAGAAAAGTTGTAAACAGCTATTGTTTTTTGCAGAAATTTCAAGAAGTAACCTTTTTTTCTTTTTTTAAAGTAATCTCGACACCCAATGTGGGGCTTGAACTCATAACCCCAAGATCAAGAGTTGCACATTCTACCAACTGAGCCAGTCAGGTGCCCCTCAAGAAGTAACCTAACTTTTCTTTTCTTTTTCAAGATTTTATTTATTTATTTGAGATAGAGTAGGGGAGAGAGCAAGCAGGGGGAAGAAGCAGAGGGAGAGGGAGAAGCAGGCTCCACGCTGAGCAGGAGGACCCTGGGATCATGACCTGAGTCAAAGGCAGATGCTTAACCAGGGGGACCCCCCCAGGCACCCCAAGAAGCAACCTTTTTGAAGAAGTTGGCAACTTTTCAATAGACTATATCTAACCAATCCCAATACCCAGCTATTGTATTGTGATTCTTGCCGAGTCCCAATCAAGCCCCTCATTGGGACTTAAAATAGACCCAACGCTTCATAAATATCCAGATGTGGCTGTCCCAATATAGATGCTACTATGACTAGCCATAGTCATGTTTTCCCTTCCTGTGATCAAAACAAACTCAGCTTTGCACTCTCACAAAGTTGTTTTGTCACTGTTTTCAGGAAGCAGCCTTCGACTACGAGCCCCAGTGAGGCCTCCCTGCCATTGTAGTCAAGACCCTGACTCAGAAAGGGTGCTCCTCTCAGACCCTCAGGCCCCTCATGAGTCTTTTATAGACCATGCCAGCGAGAAATGTAAGTCTTGTCTTGGGCCCGAGCTCCCCAAATACAGGGTCTACTTGTCTCCAGTAACAGGGAAACCCTTTCAGGAATCCTTCAATCATTTGAGCATATTGGAAAATCTTTTCTTCTTAGTCGACCTCTGCCTTATTACTAACAACATGACTCCTTGTCTATTTCCATCCTGCTCATTTTTTATTATGCCTCTGTAAGAGGCAGGGTGACAGGGGCAAGAACAGATATGGATCCCAATAAGTATGTCCCTAACGTGGCCTGGGGACAAATTTTGTCTTGGGCCACTTATGAGAACTTTCCTCAGACTTCTTTTGAGGTTCAGCAAAGAACTCTCCACATATTCTATCTGCTAGGAAGTATAAATTCATCGGAGCCCCAGTTGGAGAAGGTTTAGTGTGAGGTTGGGGGCCCTGAGCCACAGGAACAACAAGCAAGTCTTGACTGACCATTGCCAGGTTCTCATGGCTCTGTCTCAGTAGAAAACTCAGCCCATGCCTTCCTCGGGCCAGACTTTAGCTTCTTACATGTATTTATGCTACATCCAAATTTGTGCACTTGTCTTTCCAAATAGCATCATTTCACCTAGGATAATTTAGAATTACAGTGGCCACCACGAGGAAGTTTCAATATAAACAAAGTTATTTACTCGGGAGGTGCCTTAGAATGTAAAGGCAATGTAATTCCAAGCACCCAACGGTCTTCATTATTTTTTATCAGCATAAGGAAGCATCTAAAAGAAACTGGATTGCAAAATTACTTCGTTAACAGATTGCTTGGCCAAAGCAAAAGAAAAATATGAACAAGTAAAATCTTTTATTTTCCCCCCAAACCCCAAATCAAGCCTACTATCCTCTTCCCCCATGCTGTGCCCTTCCATCTCTTGCTACCCCTCTAACTCTTCCTCTAACCCACTCCCCCTCCTTCCTGGCCAGCCAGGTACCCCAAAGCTCACTTACCTCTTTAAAGTAAACCTCCAGTGGAATAGAGAAAACCTCTTATGATGGATTCTAAGCTCTGATTTCATTCTCAGCTGAAAGCCATTGCCAGAGACTCTGCAGGGCCTAGACAAGAGCGAAACATTGCAGAGGAATTTAGAATCATTTGAGGAACATATAGCCCAGAGCAGCCACATATATCCTGGGTAACTCCTATGTATGACCCTTAGATGGAAGAAGTTCAATGAAAAAATCAGAATGGGAAGACCCCCAGTGGTGACTAAAAAGGCCTTCAAGTGCACAGGGAACCGAAGGGGTTTAGAAAAGCTATAGAGTTGTCAGGCTTTTTTGGAGGCTATCCTCTTTCTTTCCTGGAAAAATAGACTGTGCTCTGATTCAGTTGTTCAAGCCAAAAAAGGGGACATGTGATGGAGACCTCAGGGATAGGTTAATACCTATAGACAGCACGCAGGAGTTGATCCTGGAGCAGACGTGATCCTGGTTGCTCTCTTATCCTTTTGTGAATGCACTTGAACCAGAAATAGAGGAGCGTTAACATGCAAGCAAAAACTAGAATGGGTCTGCTCCATGGCCAGACCTCCCAAACCCTGAATATTTTGAAAGAGTTCTAAAACTAAGAAATGAACAATGGAGACATCAGTGAAGGTGTTCAGTTTCTCTACTCTTAAACTCACAAGGAAACATTTCTCTGAAAATTAAAGGACAACCTTACAGATGTTTTACTGATATGGACACAAAAATACCAATCTTAAGCCTGACCACTACTATGCAACCTTTTCCTTGAAGTCTTCAAACTACTCCAGTCACACATTTATCCTCACCATACCTTCCCCAGCCCCCCCTCAAACCATCACCCTCAAACCTTTAACCAAGGAACACCATACTCATTAACTTAATAGCAAGGGATTTACTGTGTGAATGGAACTGCCATATTAAGTATTTTCCCTGATGGTCTCTTCCTTCTGGTCTGGTCCCAGAGGAGAGCCCTATTCATAATAAGATCCTGGCTCATTCAGTTAATGATTTATCAGTACTTCTGTGTGTAAATCAAGCAGATTAAACCTCTTTTATCAGTAAAAATTATGATATTCTACTGGAGCTAAACCCATCAAGGTTAATCTCTACCCAAACTTACATAATAGCCTCTAAAACAAGGTGAGAAAAGAAGGGATAAAACTAATAACCAAGAGCCATAGAGAGAAATGAGTCTCACACCTTGTTCCGGTCTTGGTGACACTCCTATCCTCTCAGTTGAAAAACCCAGTGGACAGGAATATAGATTCATTTAGGACCCCAGGGCTAGGATCAAACTCAAATAATATTCTGTCTTCAATGGCTACAGAGATCATGTGTTTTATAGTTGTAGATCTGTGTCGTACTTTCTCTGGTGTCTCCTTATTTTTTAATTTAATTTATTTATTTGACAGAGAGAGAGAGAGAGAGAGAGATCACAAGTAGGCAGAGAGGTAGGCAGAGGGAGAGGGGAAAGCAGGCTTCCTGCCGAGCAGAAAGCCAGATGTGGGGCTCAACCCCAAGACCCTGAGCCAAAGAGGCTTAACCCACTGAGCCACCCAGGCATCCCATCTCTTAATCTTTTTAAACATTTATTTAAAAAACAAAAACAAAAACATTTTATTTTTAAGTAATCTCTACGCTCAACATGAGGCTTGAATTCACAACCCCAAGATCAAGAGTCTCACACTCCACCCACCAAGCCAGCCAGGTGCCCCGCTTTGGTGTCTCTTTAAATCAAAAGTTAATACTTGTCTTCACTAGGGAAAATCAACAATAGTACCTGGGAGACCACTATGCCTCAGTTTACTCAGTTTACAAGACAAGACATCCCATGGAGGAAAATCCCTTACTCCAGACAATGGGCTGTGCAATGTGTGTCTGGCCAATAACTAAGACAATTATGAGGCTCCTTGGGCCACGCCACTGCAGGCAGAACAATCCTAAATTCTCTAAACGGGCACGCCATTAATATGACCTACCCACGTCCTTGCTAACCAAACCTTTTCCTTGGGAACCCGAACATAAACAGACATTTTCTGAATTCAGATTAGCTCTTCAGTACCCTCCCATTCTGGGCCTAAATGTCATAAACCTTCAACCTGTAAGCACACGAGAGAGATCTCTCCAAGCCCTTAACCTTGTTAGAATCGAGAGAGATCTCTCCAAGCCCTTAACCTCGTTAGAATCGAGAGAGATCTCTCCAAGCCCTTAACCTCGTTAGAATCGAGACCCGCTTCTCTTGTGATCCAGTGGCAAGAGCCTCTCCACCTTGTTGAGGGGTAACAACTGAACTGGTAGAGTCTTTTGTCAGCTTGGCTGGTCCTTCATTCACTACCATCTTCATTGCTTCCTAAAATTAGTTACACCTTTCTTGGTAGGTCGATTTACCTCCTGTGAACTCCAAGACTTTCTCTGAGGTGCTAAGACTGTCAGGCAGTCTTAGCTGTGCTAAGACTATCAGTCACTCTGTTAAGCAATCAATCCAGCTTCTCCTGATCAGCAAGTTATTTTGATAGACATTTTGCAGCCCACAAAGCATGACAATCTTTATCAGAATTTGTCCCAAACTCTCATCCGAGAGATTTCAGATTATTAAAAAATAAAAACTAGCACCACACTTTCCACATGCCTTGTAGTTTGGCTAATATTACTAATACAATCATGGCTGCTCTTTGCTCTCATTCCTACGGGCTCTATGCCCCTGAAAAATGCTGGTCACTAGCAGGCTGGGGGCTTATCTCTGCTGGAAAAGAACTACAAAGGGACCAGGAATGTGACTGCACTGTTGAGGACCAGCTCATTGGAAGATCTAACCACGATATTGTGTTCCTCTCTCCCATGCCCTATACTCACACAAATCTTGGTGCATGAGTCAAAGGAAAAAGCGGCAATTCTTCAGTTAGTTTCCCAGAGTCCTGCCACCTGGGAGCAGGGTTGGCAAAGGAAGAGGGAGAAAAAGTGGAGGAGGGGAGGTTTGCTTATTTCTATCAGGGCTGCCTTCCCCTCCTCAACTCTGCTGTCCCCTGCCTGCCCCAGGGCTGACTCTGGGGCACGACAGACCTGAGGCAGGGTATTCTCAGGGTACCCTCATCCAAAGGACATGCACAGTCTCTCCAACGGAAAGCTGGTTCTGGTGACAAGAAAGGGCAGCCAAAGGCTAACCAGATGCCAGTTAGAGGAGGTGACAGAAATGGGCACGGTGTTTGTGTAAATGGAGTAAACCGGCCTTAAATTCCAACTGCCAGGGCTGTCCCTGTTTTCCTTTGTCTATTTCCGGGCCCCTGGGAGTTCAGAACAGACTGCAGGTGCTCAGAGCAGCAGCTAAGTCAGAAAACGCTGTGCCCCAGCAAGGAATGGAGCTGCCTTTGGAACCTGGATTGGAGGGTGTCCAACCAACAGGGCTTTGGGGTGGGGGAGCAGAAGATTGGCCTTCAACAGGTAATCCCAGATAGCAAAGAGCCGAGGGGATGACTAAATCGCCAGGACCCTGGGCTCTGCTGGACAGAAACCTTACCACAGTTAGAGAGGTCCTGATGCGCGAAATACTGGAGTCTCCTGACACCAAAATGGTCAAGCCTACTCCCAGGATCATGCGTCAGACAGTGGCGAAGCTCTCCACCTTGAGCCGGAAGGTGGACTCCTAACTCTTAGGAGTCTGTACTATACTTAAAAGCTTGCCCTGACTTTGACTTTGGAGTCTTCGGTCTGCACTATGCAACATGTCTGTCACTTACATACGGGGAGCTTTTTGGTGTCGCTGTGATTTCCTGCATCATGGCCTCAATCCTCACACTGTACGGCAAGCAGCCCCAAACGCGGGCCCCTCCTAACCAGTCCCTTCTCCTTCAGGCCACCCTGTAATCCTTCGAACTTCTTAGTACCCCACGGGCGCCAGGCTAAGCCCTGCCGCGAGTTTTGATTACAGTCTTCAGACAGCAGAATTAAGAAAGAAATACCAAGCTGGAAAACAGCTTAACGCCTTTAAGAACTCCAGGGTAACGGGAGTCCGCAGAGGACAGGCGAACCAGGTCGTGCGAGGTAATCAGGTTGGAAAGAGGAACTCCGCTGTTAAAAAAGAAAATGAAAAGTCACTCAGTGTAGACACCCAGAGAGTCGATGAACTCCGAACGGCCTATTGCGCTCCGCGTCTCCAGCGCGAGCATCCCCGGGAACCCGGAGGGGGGCGGAGGTGGCGCGCAGGGCCGCGCGTCCCAGCAAGGCCGGCTCCCGGGGAGGCACACTCTCGCAGGCCGGGGCGACGGGCCGGCCGGCCTCTCCCCGGATTTGTGACGTGCCGGGGGCAGCGCCGGTGACGAGGCCACCACACAAAGCCGGGGCGGGGGGTCCCCAGGCCAAGGGCCCCGATGGGATGGGGAGGGGGCGGGGAGCGAGGCGCCCCTGGGTGCCGGGGCCCCGCGCAGTATTAAAGTGAGCGCGGAGTCGGCGGCGGCGGGGGCCTGGCGGTGGCGGCGGGGCGGTCGCGAGCGCTCGTCGCGCGCCTGGCTGCTGTGGCCGCGCTGGCCGCCGGCGCGCCCGGCTCGCCGAGGCCGGGCCACGCCCCCGCGGAGGTGGAGCAGCGGCCAGGGGCGGGTCCGCAGCTGGCGGCGCCCGGGCCCGGGGCGGGGGCTGTGGCAGCAGCTGCAGCAGCGGCGGCGGCAGCAGCGCCAAGAGCTGCTGCAGCAGAGGCGGAGGCTGCTCCTGGACGCGTCTGGGCCGCGCAGCCGGAGCCCCAGCCCGGAGGTACCGGGCGGTGCGCTGGGTGCTGCTGCTGCTGCCACTGTCCGCCGGCAGCCGCCAGGGCCCCCGCTGCCGCCTGGGCCCCGGCCGCCTCCCGCGCCCCCGCCGTCCCCGCCCGCGTGTGCGCCCCAGCCTGGACGCCGCCCCCGGCCGGGTCTCCACTTCTCGGCCGCGCCTCCCATGACAGCGCTCGCGCGAAGATGGCTGCGAAGGGCGCGCACGGCTCCCACCTGAAGGTGGAGAGCGAGCTGGAGCGCTGCCGCGCCGAGGGCCACTGGGACCGCATGCCCGAACTGGTCCGGCAGCTGCAGACGCTCGTTGTGCCCGGCGGCGGAGGCAACCGGCGAACCAGCCCGAGCGCCGCGTTCACCTCGCTGGACACCGGTGAGTGAGGGAGGGGGCTGGCTCCCGAGCGCCCCGCGCGCAAAGTGCGCCGCCTCCTCCAGGAAGCGGGCCCGACTGCTCCCCTGCCGCGACGGCCGCCTTCGGTATTACCCTTCCTGTAGTGCTGGTTTTAGGAGCAACAAGAGTAACAAGAAAGGTTCTTATGCCCCAGGAGAAAAATCGCATGCAGGTTTGGGCGCTTTGGGGGAGAGAGAGAAACGGCGCTCGCTCCCTGCTCTTTGCGATCCTGTGGGCAGCTCCGCCTGCTGTGAAATGGTGGTATCTGCGCGGATCAGCTCAGAGCAAGGGCTGGACTCCTAACGCCGTCCCTCCACCCCGCACCCGGTCCCTAAACTCCTTCAGGTGAAGGCTATCCGTCTCTCTTCTTGGCCTCACCACCTCCTGCCCCAACCTCCGAGTCCAGTTGACAACAGTGCTCTGTCCACAGCAGACAGGGCTGCGTTGGCGAGAGTGCCAGGGTGGGGTGGTGAAGTGGGGAAGAGGCCGGCTAAGCCTCAGTTTCCTCATCTGCGGTCGGGCTCGGGACCCATCTAGCCCTAGCACTCAGTGACTTTGGCAGTAGGGCTGGTTTGGCTGGGCTGGGCTCTTACACTGGGGCGGGAAAGCACCCCGATGTGGCAGTCAGGGGTAATACCCCGCCCCAGTCTCCAGCCTCAACTCCTGTTCCTGGTGCCCACAGCTCAGACTGGAGCGCCCTCCGCCTGCTCTCTTCGTGCACCACCACTTTAGAGCCTTGTGGAAGGAGGCAGGGAGTCAATGAATGCAGATATGAAGAGGTTTAAAGACTGCCCAGCCTGTGGAATAATAATAATAGTAGGAGTCATAGCTAACACTTACCCAGCACTCACTGTGTGCCAGGCACTGTCCTACTAAGCATTTCAGTCAACTCATTAATTCTTCCCAACAAACCCATGAAGAAGGCACTCTTGTTTGCCTTACTTACAGATAATGGAGACAGAGGCTCTGAGAAATTAAATAACTTGATCATCTAGTCAATAAGTGGTAGAAGCAGGATTCGAGTCCAGGCTTCTGAGTATATCCTTTTAACCCACTGGCACTGTAACCTCTTAATGATGTGTAGCACAAAATCCCAGTGAGAGGAGTTGCCAAAAGGGATGGGGAGGCAGCGAGGTCACCAGAGGGCAATGTGTGGTAGATGGCGGAGCTCAGAGGAAAAGGAATTTTTGGGAAGCAGGAGAATGTGTGCTGGCCTCAGCCTGGGGTTGGGAAGGGCAAAGTGTGTTTGCCCAATGAGGAGAAGGATAGAAAGATGCTGAGGGGGCTAGTGACAGAGACAGTCAGTCAGTTTGGGGCTTTGAGATCAAGCTGAGCATGCCAATGAGGAGCGAGGTAGTGGTGTGGGCTTCTGAGTGTGGAAAGGAAATGGACCTATACAAAGAGCACTGGGGTCTGGGTGAGTTAAGGGAATCTGAGTAAGGTTGGCTGCACAGAGAAACAGGCTGGGCCAACACAGGAACTTGACCTCTTCAAGTTCA
Source organism: Mustela nivalis (assembly GCF_964662115.1). NCBI lineage: Eukaryota > Metazoa > Chordata > Mammalia > Carnivora > Mustelidae > Mustela > Mustela nivalis. Next base: position 78,565,127 of record NC_139027.1, read on the forward strand.
TATGGGTCTGTATCTCCTAAACTGCTTTCTAGAAGTCTCAAGGAAATTACATAGTTAATTGGTATTCCAAGAAGAAAGAACTTAGGGAGGCCAAAAAGTAAAGAAACTGGACCTAATAGATTCAAGAGTGTTAAACAGATTTATTTTTTAACTGCAGGACTTTTCAGAGCTTTTATTTTTATTTATTTATTTGTTTTTGAAAAGATTGATTTATCTATTTGACAGAGAGAGAGAGACAGACAGTGAGAGAGGGAATACAATAAGGGGAAGGGGGAGAGGGAGAAGCAGGCTTCAGGTGGAGCAGGGAACCTGATGTGGGGCTCCATCCTAGGACTCTGGGATCATGACCTGAGCCTAAGGCAGATGCTTAACAATTGAGCCACCCGGGTGCCCCTTTATTTATTTATTTATTTATTTATTTTAACAAGATTTTAGTTACTTATTTGAGAGAGAATGAGTGAGAGACAGAGAGCATAAGTGGAAGAAGGGGCAGAGGGAAAGGGAGAAGCAGACTCCCCACAAAGCAGGGAGCCCAATGTGGGGCTTAATCCCAGGTCCCTGTGATCACAACCCAAACTGAGCCACCCAGGCACTCCTTCAGAGCCTTTAATATGTTCACTTGCCTATGATGTACAAGCCAAGGTTAGAGTATAAATAGCACATTCCTCAAACTTGCCTTCACCATATTCTATGAAGCAATATTGGGAAACACTTATATGATACAGTTTATAAATGGTGTTGTATGGTTATAAAATGATCCCCCCCCCCTTTTTTTTAAATTCTTGTAAACAACCTTGTAGGGAGAGCAGGACGTATTGTCTCCATTTTAGATATCGGGACACCAAGGCCCCAAGAGGTCATGTAATGTGTATGTGGCAGAGCCTGTATGCAAGTCTCAGTTCCTGCCACCAGGTTTACTACTAGTGAACGTGGGGGCGGGGCATGAGGCACCTGGCTTGGCTTCACTGTGGGGACTGCCTGGCACCAGGAGGGAGATTCAGGGGAGCAGTGGAGTCTCTCCTGCCAACTTTTGAGTTTGGTTCTGCAAATGATTTTTCTCCCACTGTTAAATCTAGATACACTATCTCAGCACACACAGACACATACACACACAAGGAAGAAAAATAAATGACACCTAAACCTATGCATAGAGCACTTTTTGGATTGTCTGCTATTTTGATTCTCTCCTCATGGTTCCTTGATCACCGAGGAGCTGAGGGCCTGTTTTTTTGGAGCGGTGTAGCACTGACCCCTTTAAACCAGAAGGGAGATTCTTATTGTACTACATGGCCTCTTAGAGTCAGTGACCAGAGCTTAGACCAGGGACCAGAAGCTTCAACAGTTACATATTTGAGGAGAGGAGAGGGAACATATTGAGGGGGGAGCTAAACCCCAGTTGAACCCCATTTTGCAAACGGAGGCCCTGAGCCCAGCTTGTATCTGCAGGGTTTCCTACAGAAGCTAAAAACCACTCCCAGGCCATGTATTTCAGTTCAGAGGGCCAGAGGGGAGGACTCCCTGGGGAGTGTCCTCTGTGGGGTCTGGTGGGAGTGAAGAGTCAGGAGATGCTCAGGCTGAGGGGCCCCTGCCCCCTCTTCTCTGGGGAGGCTGCTCCCACCACCTGCCCAGCGGGGAAGTGCCACTGTTTGCACCTTTGCTCTCAAACACATCCGGCTTAGATTTGGTCAGGATGGAGCAGGGGAACCCCAGAGTGTGGCTGGCTGTGATGGAGTTGGTTCATGTAAAAACAAAGAACCCATCCAGGCAGTTAAAGAAAAAGAAATGAATATTATGAAAAATTTCCAAAACCTCAGAAAAGCAGAACAATGAATCCCGTGTATCCATTAACCAGCGTCAGTGATTATGAGCTCAAGAATGATCTTGTTTGAGCTACACCCCAACCTATTTTTTTCCCCACACTGAATACTGTAGTAGGTACTTATTAATAAGAAGCCTTTCAGTTGCAAAGAGATTTATTTACAGGAGTGTAAGCACATACCTAAAGAAGGGGTGACCCTTGGGAACCAGTGTAAGATCCTAAAAAAAAAATTGGTTTTTGTTTTTTTTAAGATTTTACTTATTTATTTGAGAGAGAGAGTGAAAGAGCACAAGCAGGGGGAGCAATAGAGGGAGAGGGAGAAGCAGGCGCCCTGCTGAGTGGGGAGCCCCATGCGGGACTCGATCCCAGGACCCTGGGATCATGACCTGGGCTGAAGGCAGACACTTAACCGTCTGAGCCACCCAGGCGCCCCAAAAGTGGTTTTTCTTAATTAAGATCAGAGGTCTGTTACACTAAAGAATTCTAAAGAGAAAGGAGGATTTCAGTAAGTCAGAATGTCATAGACAAGATGATTTAGTGTGAGATAAGATGATGGTTTAGATAGTGGGTTGAAATTTCTTTCCTTTTTGCAGTCTTCTATTTTTATGTAATCAATTGTATAATCCTTTCTTTTTTGGCCAAATAAGAGCTCTTTTGAAAAAACAAAACCACCATACTATTATCACCCCCCACCCCCACTGTTAAAATCTAATGATTTAATTTTACAGTTCATTTGCTACAATTGGGATCCTACATATTGCATTTGCTTAGTAGTTTGGGTGCCTCTTTTCTCCCACAGTATTTTTGTGTGTGTGTGAAAATCTCAAACATTCGGCAAAATTAAGGTGTACTTACTTTATCACTTGTCTGCCCCTCTATCTATCTAGCCATCCATCTAGAGTCTCCTAATCTATAGTCACCCCCATTTCTCTCTTTTTTTTTTTTTTAAACCTGAACTGGAGATTGGTCTGAGCGTTTCTTCAGTTGGCGTTAGAGGGGGTGTGTTTGAGGCAGGTGGCCTCTCACTAGTTTTAGCCTCTTCCTCCTCTCGCTGTGGTTACAAGTTCCCAGCCCTCTGCGGTCCTGTGTGGTAAGCAGCTGCAGAGACCACTGTGTCCCCGTTTGACTTCGTGGGGAAGGGCGTACCTGGCTGGACCCAGGTTTCTGACTGCAGATCGGCAGGCTGGGGAGATGGGGCACCACCCTGCAAATGTGGTTTCTGGGGAAGGGGCAGGTATCTATGAAGTGGGTCCCTGGAACTTAGCACCCTGAGAGCAGATGGGAAGGTAGCTGCTAGAAGCCTTCAAAACCAGGTGGGTGGGGAGCCTGAGGGGCCTCAGTGGGGGCCTCCTCGGGGCCTCTGCCCAGGGTAGGTGGCTGGACTGGGCCGCACGAATCCCTACTCAGGCTTCCAGAATCTGTTTCACTGTCAGGAAGGGGAGAAGCTGCAACACTTTACCCAAATCGGGATAAGGAGTAGGTTTCAGACAAGATGACAAAGAGCCATATTTTACCTTCAGAGAAGGAAGAATCCTCCTGGATTCTTATTGAACAACTGGAAATCTAGAACTTTTAATTCTAAAATAGTCTTCAGTCTCATAGACTGGCCAGTTGGGAATGGTGGGATGCTCAGAGGAAGGGGAAGGATGGCAGAGTAGAGAGGGAAGTGATGTGGGCAAAGAAGAAAAGAAAGTCAGTTCAGTTCCCAACACCTGCTGAATGTCTATTAAACCAAACACAGACTCTGTGTGGGGGGTGAAGGGCAGGGGTGGGGGCGGGGCAGGGAGTGGTGCACAAGAGGCATGAGAAGGCCGGGAAGTGTGAGTTTACAGAACAGTCTGAAACTTACAGGTATGTGACAGTAAGAACAATTCTTATCCCTGCCTTTGGAATTGCTACTGGAATTCCTATTTGGAAGTCCTATTACTTGGAACTACTATTACCTTTGAACGTACTGTTCACAGCCCTTAGACTTCTTTATTTCTAAACCACCAGGAGCTCTGGTCTGCATGGGCTGCAGGGCAGACAGCCTGTCTGCCTGCATCATACCAACGAATGTGGCATGATGTGGTTGTGGGCTGGGACCATAGCAATATTACGTATCTTTATTATCATCTATAAAATGGTAGTAATATCCACCTTTTAGGGCCGTGCAGATCAAAGGATACTATACAGTAAAGTCGGCACCCAGTAGGCCCTCAGCAAACACTGCCCTCCCCCCTTTTGCAGTGAAAGGGACTCTATGGTCAGGGCAGTGCTTACTTTCATGTCTTTTTTGTTTTTTAATTCCCAATTTGTTGGGCTCTGATACTTTCATAAGATACACAAACTGCTGCCTCTCATTTTTTTATTATTCAAGTCAACAGATTCTAAAATTATTTTGTCACATTATAATCAACTGGGTGACAGACACAGATCACCCCGGTCCACCCACCACACTTGGAGCAGCATGTGTTCAGAGGATATGCCCCTTCTTTTGAGGAGAGGAGTGTGCCCTGGGGAGTATTTCCAGATTCAGGGTTGCTGGGGAGGAAGCTGGTTTCTCTGGGCTTGAAAGGAACAGCAGAGCCAGCTCCTGCCATTGGGTGGTGGAGGCAGAACCTGGTGGGGAGCTGCAGGTGAGCGAGAAACCAGCCCAGCAGGACTATGGAGGGAGATACTCAGTTCCCTCAAAAGGAGTGGGTTCCTAACTCTCCTCTGGTTGAACAGGTGCAAACCAGGTTGGAGAAGGAGAGCCCCAGGCCCGGTGGCCCACAGCTCAGGAATGCTGCTCAGGCCCCCACTGCTTAGCAGCCCAGCCCTCCTCCTAGCTGAGATTTGGAAAGGGAAAAGATTGGCTTTCATTCTTGAGTTGACTTAGATTTTATTTATTTTTATTTTTTTATTTTTTAAAGATTTTATTTATTTATTTGACAGAGAGAGAGAGAGATCACAGAGAGGCAGAGGGGCAGGCAGAAAGAGGGGGATGCAGGCTCCCCGCTGAGCAGAGGACCTGATGTGGGGCTCAATCCCAGGACCCTGGGATCATGACACAAGCCGAAGGCAGAGGCTTTAATCCACTGAGCCACCCAGGTGCCGCTCAGATTGTATTTTTGCCTAGATAATGTAGTCCCATGGGTCAACCTTCCAAAGGGACCAAAAAGTAAAGAGTGAAAAGCCTCTTTCCATCTCTGCCACCTTCCCCGTAAGCCAGGAAGGCCATCAGGATATGTGTGTATACCATCACGTGTTTATACATAAACACACGTTTGCATCTGCTGTGTGCCCTCTGCTTTCTTACTGATTTGTCTTGGAGTTCATTCTCCAACAGCGCAGACAGACCTTCTCATTCCTTTCCATGGCAGTGTGGTGTCCCTTTTTATGGAAGTGCTGTGCTTTATTTAATCAGCCTCCTGTTGATGGACATAAAAGTTGTCTCTAATTTTCCACTATTATAAATAACGCTGAGTGACTTTCTCTATCAGTCATTATACACACGTGCCAAGACCTCCCTCTGTAGCAGTGGGACTGTGGAGTCGATGGGGTGCACGTAGTTTTGATACACATCATCAGGGTCTTTCGAGAGGTCCCACCCACTTCTGCACCACCAGGGACAGAGGTTAGCTTTGACAAGAACTTTTTTGGGCAGTTCCTCCAAATGTTAATTTTCGAAATCACGGGACGGACAGCCAAGGATCACTAATAGACTGTGGCATCCTCAGAGGGAAAATCTCCAGGGACCATTCTCTGGGATCTGGGCTTTCAGGCTGTTCTCCTCGGGGAATTTCCTCTCCGGGGAGAGACTCTTCAGAGGCCTGCAATTTGGAGTCCGTGGGTTTGAGCTGTGAGCAAACTGCAGGGGTCCTGAGAGTAAGGAGTAGCATTCCCGGGTGGGTCTAAGAATGCCATCCTGGCAAGTAAAAAGAGCTCTGGGAAGGCTGGGGACCAAGCAGACCTTCCTGGAGGCATTTTCGATTGGCCCGTGACTCCCCGAGCCTCTTGGCTTCCTCACCCAGCCATGGAGAGGGTCCAGTTCCCTTGGCAGAAGTTCCCAGTATGCTGGGAACTTCTGTTGGGTGGTGGGCCTGGTCCTCACCCTGGTTTCAGGGAAGGGGCAGCGAACCAGTCACACTGAGCACAGCCACCAAATGGTGGTCGTGAAACTACATGTGATCTCAGAGCCCTGGGGATCCCACCCATTCCCCGGGTCGACGCTGCTGTAGGTAGCAGGCATGTGGTGGTCACAAGCCTGGAGGTTTCAGTGCTGTGTGGGGAGGTGGCAGATAGAACCAAACAGTACAAATTCCCCTGCCAGGCAGTGAGGTTTGGAGATAGGCTGACATATGGAGAGAACTCCAGAGAGTGCCAGGACTGGACATGTTCATGGATTTGCCCTGCTCCACCAGTGCATCTGCTGCCCACCTTAACTCTTTGCTTTCATTGCTAGGTTATCCCTGGTTATGGTAAAATACTGTAAAAATACAGAAAACCAACTCTGGTTATACGGAAATTGGGAGCTCATGAAAATGCAATAAGTTGCTTCCGATATTTTACTTCTTGGGCTGTTTTTGGGGGGGATTCCTTCTTGGAGTAAGAACTTGCTACCCACAATGGGGCATGGGTGTGACTTTGTCCCTCATTTTAAATTCTGAAATTCTGGGAATTTGTCCTAGGTATTGGGAACTTTGCCTCCCCAGCCACTAAACTACAGAAAATAAACACAGCAGTTTGTGCTGTGAGTATGATAGAATGGCTGTGCTTTGACTCTCAAGGCTGTTTAACTTTATGAAAACTGGGTCTTTATTTCTTTTCTCAGATTCGGGCTGCTTCTGTGCTGGGGTGGGATAGCCGGGTGGCTACAGGGACATGGGCTAGTGTCAGGGGATCTGCCGTGTTCAGGGGATCCCTGCCCTGTTTTTCAGATGACCTTGGGAAGTTGCTCCTGGCCGAGGCCCTCCTGGAGCAGTGTTTGAAGGAGAACCACGCCAAGATAAAAGACTCCATCCCTTTGCCTGAGAAGAATGAGCCGAAGATGAATGAAGCCAGAAACCACCTGAGTAGTATCCTTAATCACGGGAGGCTGTCTGTAAGTGGGCAGCCCCCTCCTCTCCTCTCTGTCTTGCCTCCCATCTGTTGGTGTGCAGGGTCCCTGGCTCATTTGGTCATCTGAGCAGCAAGGCCCCCTAAAGGGTTGGCTCCGCACTGTTCAGCGCAGCAGCTGCCTGCGGCGTGTGCTTCTCCAGCACTTGCAATGGGGCCAGTCCAACCTGAGATGTGCTGTAAGTGGAAAACACACGCTGGAATCTGACCATGTAGCACAAAATGAGGAGTGTTCAAGATGATTCATTCTTTATACTGATTATGTGTTCAGATGGCAATATTTTGGATAGACTAGATTAAATAATATATCCTATTAATATTAATTTCACCTAGTTTTGCCTTTTGATTTTTTAGAAATATTTCTTTTTAACTATATTTTTAAAGATTTTATTTATTTGTGGGGAGAGAGAATAAGAGAGCAAGCAAGCACAAGGGGGACAAGCAGGCTGTCCACTGAGCAGGGAGCCTGACTCAGGGCTTGATCCCAGGGCCCCAGGTTCATGACCTGAGCCAAAGACAGTTACTTGACTAAGCCACCCAGGCACCCTATTTTTGCCTTTTTTAGTGTGATTAGAAGATTTTACTAGGAAAACTTAAATTATACATGTGGTTTATGTTACAGTTCTATTATACAATGCTTGGTTGAGCTAGTATGTGCCTGGTCCTTTTGTTCTTTGGGGGTTCCAGGGAAATAAGACCTCAGTGAGCCCATGATTTAGTTGGAAACAGGCAAACATGTCTGGCTACTGACAGAAGAGCTCAGTAACAGGGCAAGCCTGTTTAAATCTATGTGCATTTATTGAGCACCTACTGTATAAAAGGCACCAAGGGAAGTATCGTCCACTCTCTCTAGACCTTTGTTGCTTCAAGCATACCTGTGGTATGGGTATCATCCAGGGAATGCAAAATCTGGGTCAGAATCCTTGTGTTAACAAGCTGTCCTGGCAATTTCTTGTATACATTAAAGTCTGAGACTGGTCTGGATTACAGTGTATCCTGAGTTGTAATAGAGGTATGGGTACATCATTAGAGAACCAGACAGGACATGATTTTTTAAGAGATGTTCCAGAGTAATAGATTAATTGACTTAAACATCTATGGTGGGACACCCGGATGGCTCAGTCACTTAGGCATCTCCCTTCAGTTCAGGTCATCATCCCAAGGTCCTGGGATCGAGTCCTGTATTTGGCTTCTTGCTCCGTGGAGAGTCCGCTTCTCCCTTTGTGGGCTGTTCCTCCTGCTTGTGCTCATACTCTCTCTTTCTGTCTCTCTGAAAATTAAATAAATAAAATCTTTTTTAAAAAGGCTTTTATGGTGACTGAGGGCACAAGGCATTGTACTCTGAGGGTACTAAAGATGAATCCAGTGTGGAGCCTGCTCTCAGGCAGGTTGCAGGTTTACTGGAAAATAAGTCCTCTTGGCAGATTATCCTTGATGGACTGTGACACATGCCACAGCAGTAGTGTACGTGAGGGGCAAGTTCGAGGGGGCTACTGCTTAGGGTGAGGTGGAGAGTCAACCTAGGGTGATGGTAGGACTAGAATTGGACTCTTATGGTTGGTGGGGGGACAGTGGCTGTACCTTGAAGGTTGGGGGAGGGTTCTGACATATAGAGATAGGATAGGGCATTCCAAGAAGGAAGCAGTATATCATTTCCTCTTATAAGATTCCTCTTACAAGATTTCCTCTTATAAGATTTTCATTCAAGTACATCAAACAGCGGGATCAAAAGGAACAGTGAGAAATTAGGTTATGGAGGTACTTTGGGGCCAGGAAGTGGGGACTGAAATACCAGGCCAAGAAGTGTGGGGCTTTTTCTGTGGTGGAAGTGTATGGGGAGTTTAAGGATATTGCCTTCAGACTCCTCAGCAGGTATGACTATAGGCGTGGGAGGTTTTGTATTGCATTAATAAACTAGCTCTTTGACCTGGAGAACCTCCCTTGACCTCTTGGGCCCTCCAGTTCCTCATCTGCCAATCAAAAGGGCTGGACTGGATTAATGGATCCCAAGCTTCCTCCCTCCAAAACCCCTTTTAATTTTGTTCCTTTTCCAGACTCTGTTAACTATTTAAAATTGGGTTTTGTTTTTTTTTTAAGATTTTATTTATTTATTTGTGTGAGAGAGAGAGCGAGCAAAAGCAGAGGCAGAGAGAAAAGCAGGCTCCCCGCTGAACAAGGAGCCTGATGTGGGACTCGATCCCAGGACCCTGGGATCATATCCTGAGCTGAAGGCAGCGGTTTAACCGACTGAGCCACCAGGGATCCCTAAAAATTGTTTTTACAGTAAAACAACTTGGGCTTATTGTTAACAAGTCATTAAATAAGCAAACTGTTTGAATAATAAATAAAAGTTCTTCTTTGCCATCCTCAAGGCCACCCCATCCCTGGAGTTTAGCGCTGGTCACCATTTGGTGTGTGCCCCACACACCTTTCTCTGTGCATTAATGAACACACATATACACACATCAGGCTTTCTTTTCTTACTAGAGCCATAGGATCCATTTTTGACCAGAACTTTCACTTGGAGCTCTCCCCATGGCAATACTTCATTCTTTGTGTTGGCTGGTAGCGTTTATGTATATTATCAGGAAAACCATTTGTATGCCCAATCACCTTTCTAAAGAACAGATTTTACCATGCTTTCTTAATCAAAGACATAACACAGGCACCAGCAGCACTCAGATAGTCACAGTTATTCAGGCCAAAGCCAAAATCTTGTTGTTTATTAGGCACAATCAAATATCAAAAGTAGTTTGTGGGATTCTCTGTCTTACCCCGAAGGCCAGGGTGTGGCTGGGGGATGGTCTCTGCTGGCAGCAGATGAAGCCCCAGCTGGAGTGCTGAGTATCCCCAGTAGTTCTGATGAGGTGGGGGGAGAGGTGAGCAGGGTGGGCCCATCAGGGCAGTTTGGAACCTCCTGCCTGCGATCTCTAAGATCCTGTCTAGCTCAGTTCTAACTTTTGCTGTAACTTTGGCCATTCCCTCCCCCCACCATAGCACCAGGCATCGGTGCCATCTCATTGGTCCTCTCCGTAACCTGCTGTGGGAGTTACTGTTATCCCCATTTTCCAAGGGAAGAAACTGAGACCCAGGAAAGGTTAGTCACTCAGCCAACACTTGGCCAGTTCTGCCCAGTAAGGACATTAAAATAAAACAAAAAAACAAATAAAAATGAAAACAAAATAAAACAGAAAAACCAACCCAACAACAAGAAAACCACCATCTTTTATCATCATTCCATAAAAGAGAATACATTTTGACACCAAAAAGCAAGACAGATATGCTTTCAGGGTAAAGGGAAGCTCTTTAAGTAGTATACATTTGGCATCTGAAGCACTCACTTGGTCCTTAATTTTCCCCCAGCTTGGTGGAAGCTCTGTTGGGAGCTGCCATTGGTCCAGCAGGAACCACTAGGAGCTACTCCCTGTCATCACACCCTGAAATGTGTCCTTCTGAGCTCAGCTGCCCTTCTCCACATTTACAGTGGAGCAGGATAATAATGATAATGACTCGTGCCTGTATTTATCTAACTCCTTCCTAAAGAAAAGTTCAAAGCCCTTTTCTGGACTTGGGTTACTCTGCTGCTTTTGGCATTGCTGTCATGGGAGGTGGGGGGTGGGCGTCACTGTCTCGCCCTCACCCATGGTGAAGACAAGCCCGAGCAGTGAGAAAATGGGCCTGTGGTTTGAACCAGTATGGGGAACAGCAGAATCTTTGCCCAGCAAGGGGAGACCGTGGGCCACAAGATTCTGGGAGTGCATACTTTGTGGCCCTGGTGGAGGGAGTAGGTGGCCTATTTGGGGAGACTAGCAAGTGTGCTTGAAAAATTCAGCCATGGAAGTTAACCCATAGTCAAAGCAGGTCAGGCCTACAGGGGCTGACAGGGTCCACTTGGCAGAGGCATTATAGGAGTTCAGCAGCAAAAGGAGTTCCCTGGTACTCAGGCTTCTAGGCCTTAAAAAAAGAAAGAAAAAAAAAGGAAAAAAAAAAAAAAAAGGAAGAGGTGGGCCTGAGTAAGCTGCCAAAGGATGAAAGAAGATCTGGATAGACCAAGGGGAAGGGGGATACTGTTCCAGATAGGGAACTATGTGAGCAAAGGCAAGGGAAAAATGTGTATTTACAATGACCAAAACACCAATGTACTAAGAGATTTTGGCTTTGCTCTGTTCCCTATCTCTTGGTTGGCTTCTGAGAGGGTAGTGGGTGGTTGGGAGTAGTGGAAGCTTTCCTGGGGACTACAGGTTCCCCAAACTCCAATCTCCCAGAAGGAAAAAGGGGTGGCACTTTCCTGCTGGTGACAGAGCCTGGGTTGGGGGCCAGCACTGTATCTCCAAGGAGCTTTGTGGACACAACTGCTGCTGGGGTTGAGAGCCGTGCCCAGAGCCTGGCCCAGAGGGGCAGTGGGTTGGTGGGGCACAGACATGGAGGCAGAGGGCTGGAGAAGTTGTCATGGAAAGCAGGGGATACTGGAGTAGGACTGGACGCATGCCCAAGGGCAGGACTTTGGGGCAGGGCTAACCAGACCTCCTGGGGCCTGAGGGAGTCTCCAAGAGTCTGTATGGAGTGAAGATTTAGTCATAAGCAGCACTGGAAAAAGGGAAGAAAACAAGTTTGAATTCAAGCACTTGACTGTGCACTTGAGATGAGGACAGTGGCCCTGCAGGCCTTGGCTCTCCTGCCTTCCTCCCTCACTGCTGATGGGGCCATTCTCCCTACCCAGGTCCTGCTGTCGCGGCTGTGGCTTCAGCCGCTGGCCCCTTACCTGCACAGCTTCTTTTCATAGCTTTTGACCTCCCTGTATATTTGTACAGATAATCATGTAAAGAGAACTCCCCTCCCAGTTATGTGAGCTTCAGGCCCCACAACATTTGGCTGGGTCCCTGATTCCCCGTTTGTGTTGAGAACCAATGCCTGAATTCCTGAGCATTAACCCGGGGCCGATGCCTGTGGGGCTTCAGGAGAGAGCAGGCTGCCTGGAGTCTGGTTGGGGGCATAAGACATGCACACACATTGGGGCGCCTGGGTGGCTCAGTTGTTAAGCATCTGTATTCAGGTCATGTCATGATCCCAGGGTCTTGGGATCGAGCCCCAGCATTGGGCTCTCTGCTCAGTAGGGAGCCTGCTTCTCCCTCTCCCATTCCCACCCCCTGTTTGTGTTCCCTCTCATGCTGTGTCTCTATCTATCAAATAAATAAATAAATAAAATCTTTTAAAGAATAGAAAAAGACATGTGCGTGCACACACACACCTGCAACGATTAGGCACTCATGTAAGAATTTCATTGAGAGCCATAGTGCAGGCATGGGGAGCAGGGAACTGTCACATGTGCTGGATGGCCAGTGAGGGCTTCCTGGAGGAGGGGCTTTGGCCAGCTGGCATGGATCCAAGGGAGGAGGCAGGGGTTCATCCCAGGGTGTGGGGTGGGACTGAGGCGGGAACTTCAGGGCGGGAACCCACTAAGGGGTCTGTTGCCCTTTCAGCCACAGTACTTGTGTGAGGCCATGCTGATCCAGGGCAAGCTGCACTACATGGAGGGCTCGTACCGAGATGCCATCAGCATGTATGCACGGGCCGGGATCGATGACATGTCCATGGAGAACAAGCCACTGTATCAGATGCGGCTGCTGGCAGAGGCCTTTGTCATCAAAGGTAGGTGTGGGCCCAGTGGGGGTGCCGTGGCTCCCCACCCTCCGTGTTCAGTCCCTTGCAGTCTGGCCCCACTTGCCAGCAGCAGGTGGCCGCCATAGGCCACATAGGTGCTGTGGTGGCTGTTGGCCAGCGGCCAAGATATATAAACCCTAGTAGCACTCGGGCGCTGACCTGCCGGGCAGACACCAGCAGCGACCAGGCACGCCAGGGTGCGCCGGCGGGCGGCAGCCACCAGGCCAGATGTCAGAGGACTCAGGTTCCCACCTTGGCTCTGTCAAGAACCAGTCCCCCACCTGCACATCACATCCCTGGGCAGGTTACCGCTTTGCCTTTCCTGGCTTAGCTGGCTTGTGTGTGGAACAGAGTTGTGATGCCTGCCCTCACTGGGGTGACGGTGACCAGGAGGCGTCCTCTGGGTCACAAGGTTGAGGGAGCCTTAAACGATGTCCCTTAAACAGTCAGGCTGGTGCTGGTGACTGACATTGGCTGCCAGTCGGGTACCCGGTGGTTTAGAGCAGCCTGTCCCTCCTCAGGTATTTGTGGGCACCTGTGGAAGGCACCCAGGGGTGGGCAGGTCAGAGCCAGTTCCCAGAGGGAGTGGTGTTCTAGTGAGATCCCAGGCACTCACGGTCAGTGATGCAGAAATTTCATAATACGGGGGCTATGGATGGTGGCCTGCTTGGGACACTATTTGGTGCCCTTGAACTGACCTTGAAGGGGTTACACATTAGTAAAAGCCTGACCCCAGACCTTGTGCTTCGGGTTCCTCCTTCCCTGGATCTATGAACCCTGGGATTGCAGTGCCCTAAGGGGTGGCCCTTGGTGGCAGTGAAGTGTCCTAGGAGTCCCTCTGCCCAGATTGTTGTCAGGAGTCTTAGATGTTTGGTCATTTCCTTATTTCAGCACCAACCAGTCCCCAGAGAAAAGTCTAGACATGCTTACGACCATAGGGGGATTGGGTGTCTGAGATGGTAGAGTGTTTGCCACCTTCTTTAATTTAGGTAGGGACATTCTCTCCATCTTACACATGGGGAAACTGAGGCCTAGAGAGGATACATACCGTGCCCAGAACTGCCCAGAGATTTGTACTGGAACCTCCCTACTGTCTCCTTAGGATCCCGGGGATTGACTGACATCTGTGCAGGGCATGGCCTACTTTGACCCTGGCTTTTGCTGGAGGGCTGTTTGTCCACCCCTGGGTCCCTTTCCCTTTGGAGAGACTGTTCACATCATGGCAGGAAGTCTGCTGAGATTGTCACCTTGGACAGACGCAGCATCAGCGTGCGGGAGGGCAGGTGACATGTGGGATGACCCATTAGGTGGGGTCTTCTCCCTGTGCTCTCTCGTCCCTTTTTCTGTGCCCTAGCATAGGCCAGTCATGGGGGCTTGCTACATTTAGCATTTGGGACTTTTGGGCCTCTTGAAAACCACTCTGCTGTGGACTCCCCAAACCTAACACCCTTCTGTGGGGGCCCTTTCCAGCACTTTCTCCTGTAGACTTGGCTCTACCTACTGCTCCCTGTTTCCTGCTCTCTACTCTTTCCAGCACGCCTCCAGCTTCTTGGGGGAACACAGTCCTGGTGCTCAGAGGTCCTGCAGGGGAGGTAAGGAGCCAAGAGCCGCCGGCGTGGGCTGCTTGGTCTCGGCCTGTGCTAGCTCCCCGCCTCTCACTGACTGCTTGTGGCCTCCCACTTACCTGCCTCCTCTCTACTCCTCCTCCCTGTCCTGTTGCTGCGACTGCGCCCTGCTGCTTGGCATGCTGAGTCTGACCTGACCCTGTGTGTGCTTGAGATCATGCATGTGGCCTCCAGGGTGAGCAGGATGTTGATTATCCTGGGTTCTGGGGGACCTCGTGGGTTTCCCCGTGCAGAGAGTAGGGGATGCGGGTGGCGGGTCGTGGGGTTATCTTAATCTCCCACAGACAGGGTGGCTCCAACAGCAGAGATTTATTTCTCAGAGTTCTGGAGGCTGGGATGTCCAAGATCAAGGTCCCGGCAGGTTTGGTGTCTATGAGGGCCCTCTGCGTGGGTTGCACATGGCCACCTTCTTGCTGTGCCCTCACATGGGCTTTCCTCCATCTCTCTGTCTTCATATAAAGCCACTAATCCTATCACTCTCATGGCCTCATCTAAACCTAACTACCTCTCAAAGGCACCATCTCCAGACACCGTCGCATTGGGGTTTCGGGCTATATACAACATGGGAGCTGGTGGGAGACACAAGCGTTCAGTCTATCGAAAGGATGGTGATGGCAGAAGGCCACAGGACTCACAGAAGAATAATAGTTACGAATCCCTCCCTCCGTGCCAAGTACTCCCTGCCCTCACTGAATCCATACAGTAATCCTGAAGAGGTGGTGTTCTTTTCATTCCCTTGTTACAGATAAGGAGTTATGGTCAACAAGGTGAAGGGACGCATGGGTTCCCCTGGAAATGGCAGAGCTGGGATTGATCGAACCCGGGCAGCCAGAGCTCAGAGATGGCCCGTGGGAGGGCTGCTCAGTCTCCTGGACAGAGGCAGATCATAGAAGCAATCTAGGCCCATCCCTCATGTTCCAGACATGCAAGCGAGGCTCATGGGAGTGGAGTGACTTACCCAGGACAGCAGCCAGCTTGTGTTTGAACTAGACTGCTCCCCCCTGAGGCAGCCTCGTGGCTGCCAGCAGTGCCTCAGGCTCTGTGCATCTCCAGGTGGCCTCCTCCAGGAGCCTGCCAGTCCAGGCCATTACGCCACCGCTCCTTTACCATTTTGTGCTGGGCTCTGCTTCGTGATTCCACCTTGCTACCATCTAGTGGGGCAGAGGGTTTTCTCAGCACACCGGGCTGGAGAGAGGAGGATGGGGCTGTGTGTCCCTGGGGAGTCTGAAGTGGCCAGGCCCGGGGGCTCAGTGGGGGCACAGTATGCGGAGCTCCTGTTCGTATTAGGGGAGTCAGGAGCAGGCTCAGGGCCCAAAAGGCATAAAAATTCATGCAACTCACCCACTTTCTCCTTCATGGCAGAAGGATCTGGCAACATGTCCATCTGAGGCAACACTCATAAGGACTAAGCCCTACTCTGAAGTCAGGGGGTTGTGGGTTAGACCAGAAGATGCTGTCTGATTCTCAGGGAGGGCCCTAGACACCAACAGAGGTGCTTGAGAGAAGGGGCACTTGTGGCAGGCTTGGGTTTCTCCTACCTGGAATGCAGAAATGGCACCTGCGCAGGTGTATGTATTGCCTGGGGCTTCCATGACCCTCCAGCTTCCATAAGGGGTTTCATCCGCGTCTCTACTCTCTGAGGTGGGAGGCAGTTGTTATTCCCACTCTATGGATGAAGAAACTGAGGCCTGTTCAAGGTCATGCAACCTACAAGTAGCAGAGCTTAGATTGATGGCTGTGGTTGTCTCTCTCACACTTGTGTCCTGCCTGTGACACAGGAGCCCCCTGGGGAGCAGATTACAGTTACCGTGGAGAGGGGTTCGCGCAGACAAGGGGAGTACAGATGACACAGAACCTCTCCTGCAGAAGCCAGGGACCAGCCAGGAGGGACGATATCTATGGGCACCGTCCTTCTGTCCCTGATGGTGGCCCAGAAGAGGGCCTACTGGGCCTTGGTTAGATGGGAGGCTTCAGCCTCTCCTGGCCTCCGTTAGCCCTGTGTTGACTAAGAGCTGCAGCCTCCAGTGAAGCCTGGAACCATTGTCCCCTGGGTCCACTTAGTGTGAACGCATCCTGGGGCAGTGGTGTTGCTGGGTGAGCTGGTCGGAAAACATCCTTTTCTGTGTCAACATCAATCACCGTGGACTGGAGTGGCAAATGTGCTGCTCCCCTACCCTGTTCCCCAGGCCCTGCAGTGGCACCCTTGTGACTTCTGTCAGCCCCCCACCCCCTGACTGAGCATGTCAGACCAGGGGAAACGCAACGTTTGAGCCCATTCCAAGTACATGTGATAGGTATTTATTTTATTTTTAAGGTTTATTTATTCATTAGAGAGAGAGCGAAAGTGAGTGCAGGATGGAGGAGAGGCGGAGGGGGGGCGGCAAGAGAAACTTTCGGGGACTCTATGCTGAGTGCGGAGCTTGACTCAGGGCTCAGTCTCATGACCCTGAGATCACAACCTGAGGCAAAACCTTGAGTGAGATGCTTAACCTACTGTGCCACCAGGCGCCCTGGTAGATACCTGATTTTATGGTGTTGCCCCGCCACCATCTTGGTTTGTTTTGGGGGAATGTCTTCCATTTATTTTGGATTTACTTTGGTTAAAAAGCAATCAAGAATAATTTGGTTTTGAGGCCCTTCTCAAAAGGTCCGTCTGCAGTGCTGCCCACCCTGTGAAGCCCTTGGCAGAGCCTGTGATTCTGTGTGCTCATGGCCCCTGACCCCTGGGGCACAGGTGGTCATTTCTTCTGCACCCCCAGGCTTCTCTCCCTCTTCTCCTTTCCTGGAGCCATTCATGCTCCAGCTGAATGAGTTCTGCTCCTGGTGTCCCATGTGATCTACAGAGTTCTGCCCCTTCACCTTTACTTGAGCTGCGGCTCGTGCCTAACAGTCCCCTTTATTGATCATGCACAGAGCTAGCCCTACGACTCCCTGCAGGCACAGTTCAGGTTCCTCTCCACCAGCAGGCTTTCTGCGGTCATAGCTGCAAACTGTAGCATTCCCTTCCTCCTTGAAGCTCATTCGGACCTTGACCAAGTCTCCCCAGTTCGAAGTCAGTATGTTCCTCCTGCCAGGCATCTGGCAACCCCTGATCCCTGGCCCATGTCTTCCTGGAGAAAGTGAAATTTGCCAGCAGGGGCTTCAGCCTGCACATGCCAGGGATGCCCGGATGAACAGTTAGGGTCCTTTCCCTTGAAGGGAGTGGCAGTCAGGTGAGCAAAGTCTGCTGCTGGTATGATGTGGCTCTGGGGGAAGCAGCTGCATTGGAGGAGGAGCTAAGTATGTGGGAGCTATGGCCAGACTGATGAGTCACAAGCTCTAACTGGTGCCACTCTTTCCTGTCCAGTCCCCGAACAGACAGACCGCTCATAGCGTCAGTGGAGTCTACCACTTGGAAAAAATCAGGAAACAGAAACACCCCAGAGGTGGCTAGTTTGTAGCTTATTTCTGCGGCCTGCTGGGGGCAGGGCAATGAACTTCCTGCTGGCCATGGTGTACCAGCCATGGGGCTGCCCCCACTTCTGCTCTATGGGGAGCTCTGCCTTGACACCTGAGAGGGGCATTTGCAAAGTGCAGCTTTTCAGCAGCCCACTTCCAAATGGGGGTAACATGCCTGGGATTGCCTTAAGAGTTGAGTGTTCTGAGGGTCGCTTGGGTGGCTCAGTGGGTTAAGCCGCTGCCTTCGGCTCAGGTCGTGATCTCAGGGTCCTGGGATCGAGTCCCGCATCGGGCTTTCTCCTCAACAGGGAGACTGCTTCCCTTCCTCTCTCTCTCTGCCTGCCTCTCTGCCTGCTGTGATCTCTTTCTGTCAAATAAATAAATAAATAAATAATCTTAAAAAAAAAAAAAAAAGAGTTGAGTGTTCTGAGGCCTTGTTTTCCAGGTTTGGGGTTGGTCTGGCTCTGATGCTCTCCAGAACAACCTAGGAATAAACCTTTGGACATTTGGCATCAGTTCATCTCTGTGGATAAGAAACTAGTACCAAAGGTTTATTGTTTATTGACACAAAACCATTGGCTCTAGATCCAGACCTAGAGGTTTCTGTCTCTGCAGCAGGCCTCAGGGCTCCTGTCAGCCCCCAGCCTTCAGTTTTAGTGGGTAAACAGTGGGCTGGGCTGGGGGTGCTCATGCTTCTTGCTGTCAAGCTGCATTTAGACCTGTAGCATGGGAGCCAAAGCACAGGGTCCTTCTGAGATCCCGGGGGATCAGGCCTTTCCCAGGCCCCAGCCTTAGCTCTCCATAGGATCTGGTCTTCCTGTTTCCTATGGTGTACCTTCAGTAGGAGCAGAGAATTTCCAACCCTCAGGTGCCAGGGTGGCTCAGTCAGTTAAGTGTCCAACTCTTAGAACCGCTCAGGTCTGGATCTCAAGGTTGTGAGTTCAGCCCCGTGTTGGACTCCATGCTGGGCATGGAGCTTACTTTAAAAAAGAGAGAAAATTTCCGACCCTGATTATTTGACTTGACCCTCAGCCACCTCGGATTATTGTCCACAAGAAAAACAGGCCCCTGAACTATGCTGTATTATCCAGAGGGATTGCCAGGAGTGAAGCTTGCCCTTTTTGTAGGCCTCACTGTGGACCCTAAGAAGTATCCAATGTTGGCTAATATCCTAAAGTGTTCTTCCAGATGCCCTAAAGCTTCAGCCTTCACCTCAAGATAAAATAGGCTGCATTTCAACAGGCATTACTGCCACTGTGTATCTATAATCCCAGTTTCTTAGTTGAGAGATGGTAATTCCTCACTCAAAGCTGATCTTAACTCAGCCAGTCTTGCACTTCAGAAATTGTCCCCTCTGACATCATGCTTCTGGGGATCAGTTTCTTTATAATCAGAATTAATGTTATAATGACAGAAATGCAACTCCAGCTAGCTGGAAAAGCAACAAGAAAAAGGAGGAAGGCACTGGAAATGAATGCACCCATGTAAATAGAAAGTCAAGCTGGATAGTTGGGCATCAGGCATAGCTAGATCCAGGGGCTCCTTGTGTTGATGTCTTTCTCAGCAGCTCCAGGTTTACATGGTTCTGTGCATAGCACTTAGAATGGCAGGAGGAGAGAGTGCCTCATTAACCTGGCTTGGTCTCATCCAGGTTTCGGAGTTGATGCCAGAGATGGGATTTCTCCACCTGAATCTTCTGCACTGAGTTGCAGGAATGGTCCCTCAAAGGAAAATCAGGTGCTCTTACCAAAGCAGGTGAAAGGTATGGAGGGCAGAATACCAGAGCTCAGGCAGCTCAAGTTACTCCAGTAGTGACCAGGTCAGCACTTGAACTCAGGCTCTCTCTGACTCCAGCATTTGGGGTCATCCCTCATGCCCCAAAATACTTTTGTTGGATTGAACCTCTGTCGCAGAGGGAAGTGAACAAGCCATAGCTGGTTGTTAGGCTTTTCCAGTTTGACTTGGAGGTGAACCTGAACTTAAGGAGGAATCATGTGCAGTTGAGTAGAAGAGGTGCCTTCCAGGTAAAGGAAAACTCCGAGGAGAAGGCCCAGGGGAAA
This sequence comes from Mustela nivalis, assembly GCF_964662115.1. Taxonomy (NCBI): domain Eukaryota; kingdom Metazoa; phylum Chordata; class Mammalia; order Carnivora; family Mustelidae; genus Mustela; species Mustela nivalis. Next base: position 78,584,809 of record NC_139027.1, read on the forward strand.
TGGAGGTGACTTGTTGGGGGTGGGTGTGGGACTGGCTGGGAAATGAGGGGGCATTGAGAGCCTTGTGGTAAAGCTCAGGGTGTCACTTTGCTGGTGTTCTAGAAGTTTGGCCCTAGGTAGCTGTGCATTGATGGGCAGGCAAGAGCTTCAGGGCCTGCACTACCGGCACCTCCAGCTCTCCCGGCTCAGCCCTACAAGCCACGCTGTCATTGTTCACCTCTCAGAAGGCTGTTCCTGGCAAATGGCTGCCTCCCCCTCGGGCCTGTGTCACTTTCGTTTCTCTGTCGCTAGCTCAGTGTGGTCATGTGAGGGAGAAATGACCCCTCATTTCTCCAGTGATGAGTCCTGCCCCTTTTTTTGTCTTGCTCCCAGCCCAGCACCAGGGAGGCCGCCGTCCATGCTCTGGACAGGCTTGCCACCAGCTGACAGGTGGAAGATGGGACTACCCGTGGAGGAAAAATGGCCTTGGTTCTCCCCCACATACCACAGCTAAGTGCTAAATGGTGAAGGTGCCGGGGGAAGTAAAAATGTAAAGAAAAAAACCAAATCAAAACAAAAAACCAAAACTATTTAGCAACTTTGAGAATGATGACCTGCAAATTCTCTTCTCCTCACTCATTGAGTTTTTCTTTTTGTTTTTCTGTTCTCTTTCGGTCAGTGCAACCCCAAGCTATTCTGCTCCCACCTGGGAACTTGTGGCTTATTGAAACTTTTGAAAATAAAGACACCGGACTGCTCCTAGGGGCAGAACATAGTGGCATATTTGGATTTTTTTTTGTAGTCCTGGTATGGCAGGAATTAGCTGTTGATTTTGGCTTCCTTTGCAAAGGGGCGTGGGTCGCTGGCCTTGTGGGGAAGCGGGTCAGGACCCTGGGTGCTGCTGCCCTGCCCCCACACCGCAGTCCTGGGAGCCAGGGCCTGGCCTCCAGAGGGAGAGAAACCAGTGGAGGGGAATGCTGCTGGGGCATCTCAGAAGGGACTAGGCGTGTTCTTTGTGCATGCACCTGGCCTTTGCTGAGTGCCTTCCTGGGCTCGGGGTGTGGAGTGCTGCTAGACTTTGAGGTGGGTAGTCGAGGCCCGAGTACCGACATGAAGACGGCTATAACTCAGCCATCAGATATGCACGTGAAAAGTGGGCCACCAGGGTGGCCCAGAGACTTTCGGGAATTCCTGGGGGGTCACAGCAGGTAGAGGGAGACACAGGGAGTCTGGGCCAAGACAGCAGACAGTGTTGAAACCAGAAGACCTGGATCTAGTGTGGACTCTAGTGCTTTTAACGGGGGATTGTTGAAAGGAGTCTCTCCTCGAATTAGAGGTTTCATTTGTCACTCCAGGGAAGGACCAAATCCCTCCCAGAGAGGTCACTATGAGCCTCACTTAACATTCTCAGAGAGCATATGTGTTCTCATCTATACAATATCATCGGATTTCAATTTCACCATCCCCCATGAGGTGGACGTTGGTAGTGATCCCATTTTGTGTTTCAGGAAACCGAGACTTAGGTCTCTATACACATTTTGGGTATATACTTCCAGTCTTTTTTCCTGTAGGTTTATATGTGTTTTTTGTTTGTTTGTTTTTTGTTTTTTGTAAAACAAAAATAAGTTCATACAATCATATTTTATAATCTTTAAAGTTAGTATTTTTTTTAAAAGATTTTTATTTATTCATGGACAGGGAGAGATCACAAGTAGGCAGAGAAGTAGGCAGAGAGAGAGAAGGGGGGGAAAGCAGGCTCCCTGCTGAGCAGAGAGCCTGATGTGGGACTCGATCCCAGGACCCTGAGATCATGACCTGAGCTGAAGGCAGAGGCTTAACCCACTGAGCCACCAGGCATCCCTAAAGTGAGTATTTTATAACCATTTTTCAATACATATCTATGGTTGCTGCTTAAAGCTTCATAGAATCTCATTGTAAGAATCTCTTGTAGTTTAGCAAGCTTGTTCCCTGTTATCGGACCTGTAGGTTAAATCTCATCTTCAGTGCTGCCATAGTTATCTTTGAAACGAAATTTTTGCATATGCCATCGATTTTTTTTTTCAGTGATAAATTCCTAGAAGTAAATTATTGGATCAAAGCATAAATAATTTTTTGGAGGCACATGGAGTCAAATTGTCCACTTTCCCCTTTTTTTCATTTTTTTAAATTGGTAAAATATACAGACAGAAAAAGATGTTCAACATCACTGATCATCAGGGAAATGCAAATCAAAACCACAATGAGATTACACCTCACACCCGTCGAAATGGCTAAAATTAACAATGCAAGAAACAACAGGTGTTGGCGAGGATGTGGAAAAGAAGGAACCTTCTTACTTCTTACACTGTGGGTGAGAATGCACACTGATGGAAAAGCAGTATGGAAAACAGTATGGAGGTTAAAAGTTCAAAACAGAATTACCCTGTGATCCAGTAACCACACTACTGGGGCTTTACCCAGAAGATACAAAAACACTAATTCAAAGAGATATAAGCACCCCTATATTTATAACAGCTTTATTTACAATAGCCAAGATATGGAGAAGCCCAAGTGCCCACTGATTGATGAACGGCTAAAGAGGACGTGGTAAACAGGTACAATGAGATGTCAGCATAAAAAAGAATGAAATCTTGCTATTTGCAACAACATGGGTAGAGCTAGAGCATAATGCTAAGCAAAATAAGTCAGTCCAGTGCAGTATGCTTGCACTCCTACATGGAATTTAAAAAAACAAGAAAGAATGAGAAAAGGGAAAAAGGGAGAGACAAACCAAGAAACAGACTCTTAACTATAGAGAACAAACTGATGGTTACGGGAGGGGAGAGGGTGGGAGGGTTGGGGGAAATATGTGAGGGGGAGTAAGGAGTGCGTTTGTCTTGATGAGCACTGGGTGATGCATGGGAGTGTTGAATCACTCGATCGTACACCTGAAACTAATAGCACCCTGTAGGTTAACACTGTAGGTTAAAACATTGGTAAAATAGCTATAAAATAAATTAAGCATCTTAATTAATTTTTAAAGATTTTATTTTTAACTGTAGTCTAATACATGGAACATAAAATTCGCTATCTGGACCATGTCTAAGTGGACATACAACTCAGTGGTGTTACAGACATTCAGTTGTGCAGCCAAACTCCAGAACTCTATGTTGCAAAACCCCAGCTCTGTACACACCGAACATCACCTCATTGCCCTTACGAGCAGCCCCTGACAACTTCTCTTCTCCTTTCTGTCTCCATGAAGTGGCTCCTTTAGGTTCCCCAGGGAAGTAGACTGGTAGACTATTATCTTTTGGTGACTGGCCTATTTCACTTAGCATAATGGCTTTAAGGTTTATCTATGTGGCATACGCTATGTCTTTTGGAAGGCTCAGTGACAGTCCATTGTATGTTGTATGCACGTATCCCATTTTCTTTATCCATCCATCCCATCAGTGGATTCTTGGGATGTTTCTGCCTTTAGCCTGTTGTGACTAATGCTGCCGTGAACATGGGTTTACAAATACCTCTTTGAGACACTCCTTTCAGTTCCTTTGGATCTAAACCCAGAAGCAGAATTGCTGGGTTCATAAGATAATTCTGTTTGTAATTTTTTTGAGGAACTGTCACTGTTTGCCACAGCAGCGGTACCATTTTGCATTCTCACAATGGCCCGCTTCTGAGTATGATTTATAAGGGTTCTTCCCTACCTGGTTTGAGGCTTCCTCCCTGAGGGCTGAAGAAATCACTTGCATTTCTTCCTCTCCCCCACTTACCCCCCCAACCCAAGTACCTAACTCTGGGCTTAGCCTTCTGTGGGTGCCTTGTGCCATAGGGAAGGAGGGGTCTGCCAAACTGGAAAGTTCCACTGCAGAGGAAATGTGCTCTCCACCTCTGCATCTAAAGCCCAGGGCTCCAAGGGTGGAGCTTCTTGGAAAGACGCCCATCTGTGATGTGATGAGTCATCTTAGCCTGAAGAGGCGGGACCTGCCTGGGTGTTGAGCCCAGGGCTAAACCAGATCAGCTTGCCTCCAAACCAAGAGTCCGGACTTAATGACTTGCCTTAACGTAAAAGCAAGCACTCTTCTTGGAAGGGGCCCTCCCTTGGCTTGTAGAGTTGAGTGTTTTCACAGAAAGGCCCCTTTGCCAGTGGGACTTGAGACGCAGTGCGCAGAGATTCCTGGCAGCTCCTGGCTTCCTGCCACTCACAGGGCTGTGTGACAACCACCAGGGTCCTTTGGGGGCTCGGCTCAGAAAAGGCACATCTCATCTGGGATCTAGTATTGTGGTTTGGCCACCTGTGTGGAAAGGCTCAGGAGGCAGAGGGTGAAGGGACCAACCAAAGCCCTGGAGTCCCCTTGTGTGTTTCCCATCAGATGTTTGTGGATAGGAAAATGGACCTTCGTGGGAGTCAAAAAGCAAATGTAAGGTCAAGAAGCTCCTTTTTATGGGCAGAACTGGATGATTAGGCTGTGACCCTCATTAGGAAAAGCCATTGCCAGCTCCAGGAAGCTGTTTGGTCTCGTGTATATTGGAGATCATCTCACAGGGGACCACCTTAGTGACCATAGCTCTTGTAGTTCAGTCTTTTAGTTCTCTGCTCTCACAACTGCTTCCTTTGGAGAAGGCATCCTATCCATTATTTTTGATAAGTTTTCAGCGAGGTACGCCAGTCTTAAGTATATCATTTGGTGAATTGGACAGGTGTAATTACCCAGGTAACCAGTACCCCAGGAAAGACAAAGAACATTGCCATCACCCCCCAGAAGTTTCCCACAGGCCCTTTTCCAGTTGGTTCTCTCTCTACCCCCAGCCTCAGTTCCCCCAGCAATGATGGGTGATTGGTTGGTTTCTATTACTACAGATTATAATTTCGCCCTTTTTTGAACATGCATGGACTTTTTCGATATCTGGCATCTTCTGTGCAACCTGATTTCTTGGAGATTGATCCATGTTGTATGTATATCAAGAGTTTGTCCTTTAGTTTATGTCTGAGCGGTATTCTGTTGTATACATATGCCACAGTTTATGAGTTCAGCAAAAACCATTTTCTAAGTGGAGCAGGAGAAAGCCTGTGGGCTCTCCTCCATGTAAGTGAATGGGTGCCTTCACCCACTCACCAGTCACCAGGCCCTGCTCTCACTGGGTGCCCAGAGTAATCACAAATGGGCAGAGAGGGATGTTTCCAGGGTGGTAAAAATGCATGCGCAAAGGAGAGGCAGGGCCAACGTGCTGCTGGTTCTGAAGTCAGGAGGCGTAAGAAGGCCTCAGAGAGGAGAGGTTTCACAGCAAGTGTTCCAGGAAAATGGGACTGAGAATTTCCAGAGAAGCATGGCGGAGAGGCCCCTGCTGGGTGTGGAGGGAACAAATGAAGTGATGGCTGGTGATGCCTGTCAGGAAGATGTCCCTTAGTTCAGCACTTTGCAGTGGTCAGCCCGCTGGAGGCAGCCTGGCCGGCCAGGCGGCGGGCATCCTCCTTCCCAGGTCTGTACCCAGCTGTGGGGAAGTGGGGAGCTCAGCCAACAGCGTGTCTCCCTGGGAAGCCACAGAATGACCGTGTTGAAACAGATCCACCGTAGGGCTTCTGGAATGTCTGCATCCTCCTGCCGTATGCGTTGGTCTCCCAGGCCAGGCCTCTGAACAGTTGGTATATCCCACCTTCCTGCAGGGTGGACAGGCCCTGCAGCTGGGGAGGGGGGCAGGGCCGGCACCAGCAGTGAGCCATGGTGCCTGCCTTCTGCCTTCTCTCTGCGTCTCCTCCAGGACTCCCACTTTTCCCTCTGCCCCATTTAGCTCTCGTGAGCGAGGTCCTCCTGGTCGTGAGTCATTTGGCAAGGAGACATGGTGACACTCAGTGACCCTGGTCACTGAGTCTTTATGTTGAGCAAGGGCCTTCACCTTCTGTGCCTGCCTTCGCCTGGGCTGAGTCACCCCAACCTTTGGATCCATTCACGCCACAGTCTGGCAGAGGGCAAGGTCACTGAATCCATATGAGTTGGGATCTTGCCAAGAAAAACGAGAATGCCTTACCTTGTATTTGCTGCTAGGTACTTTGTACTTTGTCTGGCAGGGTCAGGCTTGCCCGGTATTCTGCCAGCCAGCCAGTGCTTGCTGAATGCCCACTGTGCACCAGTTGGTGAAAAGATGAGTGTGAGATGGTTGTGCCTTGAAAAGCGTGTAGCCTGGGCGCACGTGCGAAGAAGTAAGCATAAGAAATGGTGGGACAGGAGTGTGTCAGGCAAACACCGAAGCCCCAGGAGGGAATGATTGGTCATACCAGGGTATATTAGGAGGGACAGAAGGTAAGTGGTAATTTGGGGTGGACTTGGGGGGTTAGGTGCAGGGGTGGGGGATGCATTCCAGGCAGGAGGAACAACCTTGAACAAGGTCAGCAGTTGGAAACAGGAGGTTGGGTGTGTCTGCAGCAGCTCTGGTGTCATAGCTCCGGCTGCTCTAACAGAATACAGACTAGAAGGCTCATACACAATACGTTTATTTCTCACAGCTCTGGAGCCTGGAAGTCTGAGATCAGGGCACCAGCGTGCTTGGGTTATGGGGAGGACCCTCTTTTGGGTTGCAGGCCACTGATTTCTTGCTGTCATCACATGGCGGAAGGGGTGAGGCCACTCTCTGGGGTCTTTTTAATAACGCTACGAATCCCTTTCATCACCTCCCACAGACAGACCCCTGCCTCTCATACCCATGACCTTGGACACTAAGTTTTCCACATAGGGACTGGGGGTCGGGGCACAAACATTCAGCCTGTAGCACATGGTGAGTGCCAAGGATGGCCCAGTGACAGGGATGGAATCCTGGAGGGGCTGATGCAGAGCACCAGGAGTCTGGACATCACCCTGTAGCACTGGGGACCCTGAAGGTTGAAGCAGTGGAGTTCTGGAAGCATCACCCTGGGAGCAGGGCACAGGACGCGTTAAAACAAGGCTGGAGGCAGGGGCCGTCCACTAGGGAGGTAAAGCCTGAAACGAAGGAGGCAGAGAAGGGGAAGGGAAGTGTCGAGGGCACCATCATCAGTTGGCTGTTGGGGCGTGGGGTGGGAGAGAGCTGGGGCTCTATCCCTACAGCCCCTCCAGTGGGTTCCTCCTGAGTACTGTTCCTCCTGTTGTGTATGACGTACCGCGGTGACACGAAGGTGAGAGAGCAGGCTTCTGCCCGTGAGGAAGCAGCAGTCCAGGATAGCACTCTCTAGTCAGGGCTGTGCGTGAGTCACATGTGACAGAAACACAGCTGAGACTGACTTGACCCAAAACGGGGTGTACTGGGACGTTTTGGGGATAGAGCCTCGGACAGGTACTCAGACGATGTCGTTAGGGATCTGCCCTCTTCAGTCTGGTCTCATCTTGACTCTAGATTTTTTTTTTCCCATGACTATGAACCTATTCAGTCTTTTCCTGGCCTTAAAAGAATCCAAAACAGATGCAAATATAGTTGTTTTCCTTTATAGCGCTCTCTGCTAATGAGCACAATAGTGCCTTCTTGGCTTTTGACCCTTTCTTTGGTGCATTTTGTTCTTGTTTGAGGGGGTTTTATGTTGTTTTTGTTTTTGTTTTTGCTTTAGAGCAATGATTTTACTTTATTTTATTTTAAAAAATTAATTGTGGTAAAAAACAATAAATAACAAAACTTTGTAAGCATGTGCCAGTGTACAGCTCAGTCACGTGAACTGTATTCACATTATGTAGCCTTATTTTAAGGCAGGTTTTCCCTAGCATTCACAGGCTGGCGAACTCCCAGCTTCCCAGCCCCAGTGGAAAGAGTACACTTCCGGGGCCCCATGCTCATCGGCTCTGCCTGGGAGCTGGAGTGGGGTCCTTGCTCTCGGATGCTGCAGGAGGGCCCCTCATGGGGAAGGCGAGGTGTTGGGGCCGGAGAATGGAAGTGGGTTCCTGGAGGGCAAAGGCAGCAGCTGTCCTCTTCCTGCAGGCTGACCCGTGCGTGGATAACTTAGGCAAGGTTGAAACTGGTTCTGTGGAAGGGTGCCACAGTGCCACTGTGCAGTGCGGCCTGGCTCCAGCTTCTGTTATGTGCAGATACTAGGGACAGCAGTGGTGGTGCAGAAAGGCTCATGATTTGCTTTCAGTGGGCGGGGGAGCGGGGGCAGTGCGGGGAGAAGAGCTGGGTGTCAGCGCCCGCAGTGCAGCATAGAGATGCTGAGTGCCGGGGAGTGGGTGTCTCTGTCCAGTGCCTTGGGAGGAGGGTCAGAAATGGTTCCTGCAGGAGCTGGCCTGGAATGATAGGCAGCAGTTGGACATGGGGGTGCCACGGCGTGGTTCCCTGTGCCGGGTTTGGGGGTGCCCGCTGTCAGCCTGCAGCTTGACCCCAGCCACTGCCAGTACCACCGCTTTAGCCTCCTCCTTCCCTGCCTTGGACCTTGCCCCCCACTGGCTGCTCCTGAGCCTGGGTTTCCGGGGGTGAGCTCACCCTCGGGCCCGTGGACAGGGCCTGGGGTGGGGGGTGGGGGGGTCGGGGCAGGGCAGGTCTGAGGTGCCGTCCTCCTCCCGCAGGCCTCTCCCTGGAACGCCTGCCCAACTCCATCGCTTCCCGCCACCGCCTGACCGAGAGGGAAGAGGAGGTGATCACCTGCTTCGAGAGGGCCTCCTGGATTGCTCAGGTGTTCCTGCAGGAGTTGGAGAAGGTGAGCTGCTTCCAGCTGCCTCCATGGAGTGCCTGTCACAGCAAGCCCCCACTAAGCCCGTGGGTGGCCCTTTGTGCCTTGGAGAGAGGCAGCTTCTCCCACCCTGGTGCCCCTCCGCCTCAGTGGTTGGAAAGCTCATCACGGTAGACCTATTCTGTCACCTCCAGGAAATAGATTGACTAAACGAGCCTGCACCAGGGGCCCTAGAGCCTCCTTGGCGAGTTTGATTCTGACGCCCAAATGTGACAGCCTATCTGCACCTGTTAAATTTACATAACCTTCACCACAGCTCTGTGAAGTAGGTATTGTGTTTATCCCCATGTAATAGATGAAGTTTTTTTTTTTTTTTTTTTTTTTTTTAAGATTTTTAATGTATCTGACAGGGAGACAGAGATAACAAGAGAGAGCACAGGCAGAGAGGAGAGGGAGAAGCAGACTCCCCACTGAGCAAGGAACCCAATGCGGGACTCAATCCCAGGACCAGGACGCTGGGATCATGACCTGAGCCAAAGGCAGACGCTTAACTGATGGAGTCCCCTTGGTGTCCCAAGTAGATGAGGTTTAGAGAGATTAAACCACATTTACTCACCACAGTACAGGTGCAGTGGCCTGGTCCTTGCAATCAGGCATCCTTCCCTGCCCTCAGGTGGCCGGGAAGCTCCCTGCTCAATCCCCTTGGGGAGGGGAGGCCTTGCAGCCCATGGTTGGAGCCTTTCAGAGACCCGAAAAAGCCAGTCAGCGGGGGTCTGGGAGTCGTCAGCCTCCCCTTGTCCCCACTCCCCTTTGTGGGAGGCTGTTTGTGGGGAGCACTTGTGACGTGAGCAGTGTGCCATGATGTGACCCTGGTTCTTCCCTTCTGGGGAGCTCTTGGTTTAACAGGAGGAGGATAGACAGCTCTGTTTCACAGAAACTGCAAATGGTCCCAGAGTTCCTGCTTTTGTGTCAGGCGGTCCACAGTCATTTTCGAATTCAGCCCTCACACCCTCTGGCTGGGAGGGGCTCTGTTGTTCCTGTTTCCCGAGTGAAAAACTCGGGGAAGGGTTCAGCCAGCTGCTTGCCAGAGTTCATATAGTTGCTAAGGGGCTTTGGCAGGACTGGAACCCTGGGAGTGTAGGAGTGTAGCTCTGATCTCTTGTTGGGGAGAATTCCGGGGGTGGTGCCCAGGCATCCTGTTCAGTAGATGGTTAATAGGGGCTAGAAGGCCGGCTAGGGGGGCCCAGGGTTGGTGTCCTGAATGAGGAGGTGCTCGGGAGCTGAGAGTCAGAGCCCGGAGACATTTGAGCCTCACCTGCTTTGGCAGGTGCCAGAATGTCAACCCAGCACCTGTCTTGTGACAGGCCCTTGTGGAGGAATCATCCCTGGGCCAGGCCGATTTCCCCCACAGCAGGCTTTCTCAGCCCCAGCATTCTCAACATTGGGACCAGACCAGTATTTGCTGTGTGGGGCTGCCCAGGGGTTATAAAATGTTCAGCAGCATCCCTGGCCTCTACAGATGACAACAGCCAAAACGGGGTGGTCACCAAAAATGTCTCCAGATACGCCAAATGTCCCTGGAGGGTAAAATCACATCCCTGTTGAGCGTCACTACCCTAGCGTCCCTCTGCTTGGTTGGATTTTAGGAGGAAGGGAGAAGTGACTGGGGGACTCGGGGAAAACAGTACTTGAGCTGCATTCCCTGGGAGAAGTTGGCCGGGAGGCTTGCCCTGCTTGAGTTGACCTCTGCCAAGGTCACGTGGATGCCGGCTAGACAGCAGTGTTTTAGGAGCCCTTCCCACTGGAATTGCCTATGGTTTGGAGAAAACTTCTGTGGAATAGGTCATCTCCCATTCAGTTGGGAGTTGCGATGATGGGCTGTGATGGTGTGCAGGGCTGAAATCAGGGCCCTGTGGCAGTGGGCAGACAAATGGGCCTTGGGAGCTACTTATCTCGGGTTGGGGGAGGGCAGGCCGTGAAACCCTGTGCATTCTCAGAAATGCTGTGTGTCCCTCCTAAGACCCAACTCCAAGCTCCAAGGAACTTAAGAAGCTCTTCTAAAGGTAAGGGGACAGCTCATTGACTTGTTTCTTGGTTCAGGGAAGGGAGGTAACAAGGGGCAGGCAGGCCTATCTCTATGGGACTGGGTGACCCTCTTAGAGCTGAGGCTTGAGGACTATTCAGTTAATAACGCAACTGCTGCTCACGTTTTCCTGGAAGCTGGGGTCTTCGCCGTTGGGCTATTCTGACTTTCCGTGGCTACATGGCAGAGTCAGCACCTGGTATATGGTAGGCCTTCAAGGGTTTGTTGAATGAGTAGACCAAGAAGTCGTAGAAATAGCCTGAGCCTGTAAATGGCCAAACTGAAGTTCGAGGTCTAGGTGTGCTGGCTTTGTGACCTCAGTCACATTCTGAGCCTCAGTTTCCACATCTATGAAATGCAGACAAAACCAGCTTTGCAGGACTGTTGTGGGCATCAGCATTAGGATGAGGAGAGCGTGTTTCAGACGTATGTTAAACGAAAGCCAGTTAGGTTGCATATGGTCTGAGAGTGGCACAGGGCGTGCCTCTGAGGTGTCTAGGGACGCGGTCTGGTGATGGGGCTGCCGTATCCGCCAGGGCTGACTTTCACTCTAGCCCCTCTGATAGAGAACTCTGAGACAGTGGCTCTCTGTGTTCCCTTCCCAGATCACAAGTAACACCACGTCACGGCATCTGAAAGGCTCTCACCCAGTCGACTATGAGCTCACCTACTTCCTGGAAGCCGCCCTCCAGAGCGCTTATGTGACAAACCTGAAGAAGGGGTAGGTTGCTGGCAGCTGAGTGGGACCTGGACGTTTCTCTCGGGGCCGAGATGCTTCTGACTCTGGTCATGTTACATCTGGCCTCTCTGATCTGGGTGTGTGTGGTGTCTGCTCTCTCCAGAGGAATATTAGGGGCTGGTCTGTTCCCGTCTTGTCAGGCTGAATAGACAGAGGTACACACCTGGGGAGGGGACAGTCCTGCCCCAGCTGGACCCCTGGCCTGGAGGAGGCCTGTGCGCCCCCTCTCTGTCTCCATTCTCCCCTCACTGTTAGACTAGGGGATGCTGCTTGATTCCCTGTCTTCTGAGTGGTAAGAACAGGGTGGAAGGATCCCCACCAGGACAGGCTGTCACCCAGCTCCCAGGTGAGAATACCTCCCAGAGCTCCGGATCCATCTCAGCTGCTTGGAAAGTCGGAGACATTGTTATCATTTGTTTGTATTATTTTTCGTGGCAGGCCACAGCTGGGTAAGCTGCTGGCCCAGGCTTGGACACCTTTTGTGTTTGTCATTTCAGTGTTTCTAGCGTCAGACCAGGGAGGCAGTGGTGTCCCTGTTTGGGACACATGGACCAGGAGGCCCAGAGAGCCCAGGCGGCTTATCCTCTGAGGGTGGGGCTGGCCCAGAGTCCTGGGCTCCTCAGCCCACCCTGTGGCTGGGAAGGTGCAGGACTGGAAGACATGCCGGGGCCCCGGGAAGCACACTGCCCCCATTCCACTTCCACTGTCTGTGCTCTTCTTTCCTATTTTGGTTGCGAAGCTTCAGTTTCGGAGACCCAGCGGTCTGGTGGGCTGGTTCCTGTTTTTGCTCCCCAGGCAGCTGCCGCTTGGTTCCTTTCCCCTAGCTGCAGGCAGCCCCTGCCCCTGCCCTGGCCCACCCCTGCCCCTGCCCTGGTGGTGGGGGGGCACCCTCGGGTCTGCAGGTGCTGCTCTCGGGGGTGAGGGGAGATGTGATGAGATGCCCCCTCAGCAGAAGCTTTGCAGCATGGTCTGCCGCTGCCTGTGCTTGCCAGTAAAGTTTTATTGGAACACAGCCACAGTGCCGTTGACATACTGTTTCTCACCCGGAGTGCAGTGGATAGCAGATCCGGAAATGCGGACTCCCCGGCCCTTTACAGAAACATGTGCTGAGTGATGCCTGCTGTGTGTTTAAGAGGCCGTCCCTCCCAAGGCCTCCTGTAGGTGTGAAGGGTAGAGGTGCTCTTCTGTGTGGTACCCCCTAGGAGTTGATCTTTGGGAATCCCGTGTGCCCTTCAGTCTGGCGTTTAACAAATATTCATCGTATGATCCGTGCTGAGTCTGTGGGAGGCCCATGCTGGCACTTGTGTATTTGGTTGTCCTGGCAGCCCTCTGGTAGGGGCTGTTGTTGCGTCCCCGTTCTGCGGGGTGGGGTGGTGGGGTGGGGGAGGAGAGGCACAGAGAATGTAAGTGGCCTGTCCTCAGCAGAGCCAGGATTACACATGCAGGACCCCACCTGCGCCTGCAGCAGGAAGCCGGGGGTGGGGGGGGTGGGGGGGGTGGGGAGTAATGTTCCCCTGCTCCTGCGGCCGGCCGGCCGGGGGCTCTGCCTCCTGTGCCTTTGCTCCAAGTGTGCTCCAGGCTTGGTAGGTGTGGCCTCTGCTTCCGGTTTGAAGAGTTTGGGGGAGTGCCCTAGGCATCTGGAGGTCGCCTAGGCCAGCCTTGGGAGCGTGAGACCACCCAGCAACCCTGGGAGGGTTCCTCTTCTACCCCCCAACCCCTGGCTCCGCTTCCTCGAGCAGGAGGCTTCTGTTTATCCTGTATGCAGGGCAGGCGTGAGGGTCCAAGGAGAGGCAGGAATGAACAGCACCTTGAGTACTGGGCTTAGACCGAAGCGGGTGTTGCTGTGAACCCCCTCTCCTCTGCAGTTCCCTCAGGGCTGCCCGCTCCCCTTCCCCACACCACACTTGCTGCAGGTCTTTCAAGGTTAAGGTGACTGTCAAGTTCAGCCGGCAGGGGGTTGGGTAGGGGAAGGAGGGCAGTTATCAAGCACCCGCTGTGTGCATGTGTTTAGAGGGGACAGTGTCCTGTGAAGGGAGTCTGGTAACCCCAGGTCACTCGAGAGGGGACGGAGCCTCAACAAGGTACAGTAACTTGCCCTGCCTCACCCACTGGGATCCAGCTTTGGTTCTGAGTAGCCTTGAAACCCGCGAAGTTTCCAGTGGGGTGGGGTGGGGGTGTGTGGGGGAAGGACAGGGCCCTGGTGGTTGTTGGACTGATGGTGGCTAAGCTGACTCAGGGCTCTCTCCACTCCTCTGGGACCCTGAGTCACCATTCATGGTGGGTGGCTCCTCTTCCCAAAGCTGGTCCCACCCCTCCCGAGTGGGCCTCTTCCTCCCTGTCTGTGTTCTGCCCACTCTGGCTGTGTGTGTGTGTGTTTCCGCCAGCAGCAGACAGCATTAACCAACCCTCACCCCTCTAGGAGAGCCGTAGTAGTTCCAGTTACTGTTCTGGTCCTGTCGCTCTGCTCACCACTGCTTCCTCCTTCCTTCTGAAGCACAGATTTTCATCCTGAAAGACAGGATGCTGACTCTTCTCCCCTCCCACCGCCCCCCTGTGCCTCCCAAATAAAGAGCAATGGAAACTGAATCATTTCTTTCCAAGCAAACAGCCCAAACATTTGAAAGCTTGAGCGCTGAGCAGCAGTCCCCGGGACATGTGGTCAACAGCTCAGCCCCTTCATCCATTTCCTGTGCCCACGTCCAGCCCAGAGGTGGCTCGGGAACGTGAAAGATATTTTTAAAGCAGGGGTTGTGGCCCCTTGTGCCCGGCTGGACTTTAAATAATTTCTTTCCCCCTTTTCTCTTAACAGTAGCTCATGCTTGTTGAATACTTACTGCCTGCCAGGCAGAATCCCATGAAGAACTACTAATGTCCCCGCTTCCTGAAGAAAGGAGAGGGGGAATAACTTGCCCAGAGCCAGCAAGCCTTGGAGCTGAGCGAGGTCTGTGCTCCCACAGTCCCGGGCCTTGCCTACCACCCGCCACAGTGGTGTGGGCTCTCGTAATTACTCATTATGGTCTTCAGGTCAGAGTTCCATCTTCCTAGATGAATCACCAGTTCCAATGGCTCTCTCTCTATATTTGTTATTGTTAGGAAGTTAAAAAAAAGGGCACCTCAATCCAGGTTTCTTAGGTACTGACCTGTTCACATTGTGAGCCAGTTACCAGGTCGTCGTAGGCTTTAGCAGCATCCCTGGCCTCCGCCCACTAGATGCCAGGAGCTCTTTCTGCCCCAAGTGTGACAACCAAAAACGTGGCCAGATGTTGATAAATGTCTCCGGTGTTAGAGGGCGAAATCACCCCCAGCTGAGAACCACTGCCTTAGCCTGAGGTGTGAGAAGCAGAGGTTCAGGGCTACAGTGGGACTCCCATGTCTGACTTTGTGTCTTCTCCTCCAGGGCAGCTCTGAAAAGCCTTTTAAGGGCTTCAGAGCCATTTCCTGTTGGTTAAATCCCCTCTACTTCACCTGGGGTTCTTAGGGTGTTTGGGAAGGTGGTAAAATCCTTGCCCACATAAAGAGAGGTCATAGCCCAGTAAGGGGGAGGGACTAAGGAACAAATACCAGAGAACAGCCCAAGCGTTCATTTCACAGGTAGCCTCTGAGAAGCCAGCGTGCACCAGGCATCCCACCTGACTCATGGAGGTTGAAGAGGGGAACAAGACGAGCTCCCCTCCTTAGGGACCTTCCATCCCAGCACAGAGCAGGCAGTCAGCAGCCAGTTGTAGCCATCAGACATTGCTGGATGCTAGGGAGGGAAGGGAGGCAGGGAGGTGGGGGTGCTGCTGGGATACGGTGGGCTCTTGGGGACCAGGAGCTTCTCAGTGTTAGAAGACTTCCCTTGGGGCCTGAGGAGCAAGGGGAGGTGGTAGGACCTGCTTCTGGGCAGAGTCCCAGAGCTGGGGCCCATTTCCATGTGGGCCCTGGGTGGACTGAGGTGCCCTTCTCCTGAGGACAGATGGCCACAAGCAGTGCCTGCTCCCAGAGTCCAGCCTCGTCCTTCCATGTGAGGATATGACAGGATTTAGAGGGTGCGGTGTTCTCCACTGTACAAATCGGGAGTGCAGGCGTTGCTTGACCTCCAAAGCTCTTTTATTCCGGGCTGTGGTTAAACCTGGGCCTAAGTATTTTAGACTTAGTAGGGTTTTTGTTTGTTTGTTTGTTTTGTTTTGCTGTTGTAAAGATTTTATTTATTTGACAGGCAGAGATCACAAGTAAGCAGAGAGGCAGGCAGAGAGAGGGGAGGAAGCAGGGCTCCCTGCTGAGCAGAGAGCTTGATGTGGGGCTCGATCCCAGGATCCTGGGATCATGACCTGAGCTGAAGGCAGAGGTTCTTTTTTTTTTTTTTTTTTTTAAAGATTTTATTTATTTATTTGAAAGAGAGACAGTGAGAGAGAACATGAGTGAGGAGAAGGTCAGAGGGAGAAGCAGACTTCCCATGGAGCTGGGAGCCTGATGTGGGACTCGATCCTGGAACTCCAGGATCATGACCTGAGCCGAAGGCAGTCGTCCAACCAACTGAGCCACCCAGGCGCCCGAAGGCAGAGGTTTTAACCCACTGAGCCACCCAGGTGCCTCTGGACTTAGTAGGTTTGAGGGACATTTTTCTTCTAGAGGCCTTGCCCTATTGATCCATTGTTCATTCCTGTCACTTGCCCTGTAGCTGATGACAGGGTTCCTTCCATGTGAGGATATGACAGGATTTAGAGGGTGCGGTGTTCTCCACTGTACAAATCGGGAGTGCAGGCGTTGCTTGACCTCCAAAGCTCTTTTAGCTGATGACAGGGTTCCTAACCGACCTGGAACTGAAAGTACAGGACCTGAAAGTTATGAATTGAGAGAGGCCCCTTCCAGAGGGCAGGGGTTTGAGACCCTCAGTTCGATTCCCCTCACTGCCACCAGAGGGCAGCCGTGGACTCTGATCGGAGCTTTGTTCCAGGTAGTTCCTTAGGCGCCAGCTGCCAGGAGAGGGCACCTTTCTTATATGTTCTGGTGGCTGCGGACAATGGGGCCGGTCCCAGAGCCCACGCTGAGGGGGAGGTTTGGTTTTCCTCTGCATGAAGCAGCTCCAGGGCTGAGGCACGAGGGAAGCCCAGGGCAGTGCAGTAGCAGGAAGGTCGACTGTCCCTGTCTGGGGCCCTGACCTCACTAGGACCCTAGCCTCTGGGCAGCTCCCCAAAACAAGAACATAAGCCACAGGCTTCTTCCCTCAGAGTGGGCAAGGGGCCATGCTCTTTGGCATGGTTTTCCCCCTTCCTTCTACCTAGACCTGCAGAGCCTCTTCTTGGCTCTGGGCTGAGAGGGAGCCTGAGCCATGTGTATTGAACCAGGTGGGCTGGATGTTTCGTTCACGTTAAAAAAAATTTTTTTTTTTTTTAATTACTAAAGCAATATGTGCTCACTGTACCAAAACCAAACAATAGGAAGGGAGTGTGTGTGTGCTTTCTGAGGGAGTTTCCTGGGGCTTGGCAGTGTTCAGCCTTATAAAAGCTCTCTCCCTCGCTGAGGGGTGTGGGTATGTGTGCGTGTGTGTGGGTGTGCAACTGCCACATGCTTCACCTTGCCAGAGAGATGCTTAGTTGAGAGGCAGTGAAAGCTGCCTGGGCTGCAGATGGCTGTGGGGGAGGGGCTTAGAAGGTCTGGCCTCCTGTGCGTCTGCCCCCACCCCACTCCGTGAGGGGTGTGTTCAACAGCTCCGATTTTGGATTTTACGATTTTGCCTTGTAGCAGCCCCCCACTGTCTGCAGTGCTGGGGAGGGCAGGAGACAGACTGCACTAAGGGGGATTCAGGGGCCAGAATCCAACATGGAAGCCCCGGAGAGCCTCCTAGTGACCTGTGTCACTCTTTGGGGCACAGGGAGACCTCTGAGGCCCATTGGAGAGGACACACTCTCCCAGGCTCTCTTAAAGCACGGCCTGAATTTCTTGTTAGTATTCACTACTTGTCCTGCACCTCACTGGGCAGGAAAGATCTCTTTGCCCAGATTTCCTCAGTGCCCTGCAAGGGAAGTGTTTTTCTGGCTTTTCTGGGACTTGGGGCAAAGAGGAGAGCTTTAGTTTTTGAAACTGATGCTACAGGTCCATGGCAGGAGTGAACAGCCTGATAAGTATTTGAACTTCACCTGACTTTGTCTCTTGATTCAACCCTCCAGCTATTGGGATCTGCCAACTGGCTGTCCTCTTCTGGGTCCCTGACCAGAAACCTCTACTACATCATTAATGCCAGCCCTGAAATGGGGGCTTCTGGCTGGGGTTCCCTGCCCCAGTGACTCTTTAGATTCTATTCAACCATAAACTTCACGCAGTTTCTTATTCTCTGTGTCAGATCAAACCAGACCAAAAAGCAAAACAAAACAATATTTATTGAGGACCTACTGGACGCAAAACACTTTGCTAGGCTCTGAATAAATCAGGAGTGTGTCTGACTTAACAGACTGAGTTCCTTAAACCCGCGGGGTCACTAACAAGCTATTCATTTCCTCATTCTGTCTCTCTGTTCATTCCACGAGTGTTCGTTGAATGTCTCTTGTCAACAGGGCTGATGACCAGCCAGACACTGGGTGCACAGTAGGTACTTTGGAAAGATGAGTCACTTAGCTGAATTTCAGGAGCCCTAGAGTTCACACAGCCAGGAAAGGAAAAGTATAACCCTGCCGGGTCAAAAGACAAGCATTGTCTTTCTCGGGAATCTTTTTAGTTTAAAGGGAGAGAAGTCTGAAGCCTTGGTACCTGTGGTCAGCCCGCCTCTCTCCTTGGATAAGCAATGGCCTGGAAAGGCCGGTGTCTACTAGGCTTTCATTTTCCCTTTGGAAAATGAGAGTTTATTTATTCCACAGTGATCTCTTGAGTGCCTCCTGTGTGTTAAGTGTTGTGCTGGTCGCTGGGAGAACAAAGCCTGCTGTATCAGCCTCATTGGAAGCTGTGAAGACTGCGGAAGACAGACTACTTCAGAAAATCTGCCCCCTGCCTACTGCTGAAGAGGGGGCTGTGAGGGGCCTGTCATCTCCTCGCATCTCCCACCTGGAGGCTTCCCTTGATGACCCATCCCTGCCTGCACATCTCTGTCCTTCTGTTCCCAGCCAGCCAGGCTTGACTTGAGTTGGAGGATCGATGGCTTCCTGGCTTCTCCGCATGCAGCCTCATTCTGGGCCAGGGTTGGTCTGAGGCCCTGTTGGGATATTGTTAAAAGTGGCAGCTCTGCTCTGAAAGGTCAGCATGAGAGACAGAAAACAAAGAGATCTTTCAAGCCGCCCTCTCACGGGGCTGGGCAGAGCCCCAGCTCTACCTGGCATTGGGAGCTTTCGCTCAGGCTGGTGGGAGAAACCCCACCTGATTTCCCGTTCCCTGGAGGCATAAACTGAGGCAAAGGAGTGTTCCCGACATCTCAGAAGAGGTCAGGGCCAGCAGAGACCCCAAATCTCTCCCCATACAGCCTTGGCCACCGGAGCCTCTGTGTTGGTTTTTCTCTTTATGGGCATTCCATAAAAATTGGGATTTACCCAAAAGATGCCTGAGGGTGATTACTTGCTTTGCGAAAGGATTTCTGGGAGCTGATTTAGATGCCAGAATCCCTTACAGATTTGGAAATAGTAAAATTACACAACTTTTGGGACAGGGCATCTTGTGAAAATGCAGTTCTGAATCTTTCATTGTGTGTGTGTATGTGTGTGTGTATCGGGGGAGGCATAGTCCCTGGGCATCTACATTTCTCTGCACCCTGTAGGCGATGTCAGTGCATGGTCTGGACGCCCTCTCCTCATGCTGATGATGCAGAGACTAAAGGTAGAGAGAGGACAGACCTTGAGGTGGAGTGGGAGAAAGAGGCCATGGTCCCTCTTGGCTCTGGGCTCCTGGTAGCAGCCTGAGCTGGGCTGCCAGGGAGGAAGCTGGCAGGGAGCCCGCAGAGTGGAAAATCACCCACAGGTCCTGGGAGCCATGGGCTGTCTCTGGGCCCTAAGGCTCTGGGGCAGTCCCAGGACCCAGCCCCTTGGCCCAGCCTGTGGCCATTGGCCCAGCTGCCAGGGCATCACTCTCCTGCAGACTTCCCAGAGCCAGCCATTTCTTCTCTTTTCTGGAAGCCCATGAAGTCTGTCTTGTTGCTCTTTCCTGATGGCGGCTGGTGCTGGGCTGTCCCCTCAGCTGGCCTGACCCCTAGCCAGCTGTCCAACTCTCGGTTCTTTTCTTATTTATTTATTTATTGAGAGAGAGTGAGAGAGAGCATGAGAGGGGAGAAGGTCAGAGGGAGAAGCAGACTCCCTTCGGAGCCGGGAGCCTGATGCAGGACACGATCTCGGGACTCCAGGATCATGACCTGAGCTGGAGGCAGTTGCTCAGCCACCTGAGCCTCCCAGGTGCCTTCTGGGTTCCTTTCTAAGGCAGAGACCTCAGTGGGACTGGAGGGCCTCTGCTGCAGGCTCCTCCTACTTGGGGTCCTGGGGACTCCCAGTCTGTCCCTGCGTGTGGTGTGTCTCCCAGGGAAGTCCTGTGTGTGTGTGTCCCCTGTGGGGGCAGGGCTTGTGAGAGGAGACAGGTGGACACAAGGCTGGAAGATCCCCTCAGGCCCCTCAAGTTCTCTGCCCTCTACTCATTCACTCCTGGACTTGCAAGCAAAATAATGTGGCAAATTAAAACTTTAAGAAGATCTTTAGGACCTGAAGTAAAAGGGGAAAGGAAAATACTACTATGTAGGGTGCCTGTCCCACATGCTCAGGTGTGTTTGGGCTGTGACCATGTTCCCCTTCCTGATGGCACTATGAGCCAGCGAGGAATCCTCTTCCTGTGGGCAGGGAGACAAGGACTCCGCGTGGCTGCTACACTTTCTCAAGATTGCAGATTTAGGATTTGGCTGAAAAGCTGGAGTTTCTGTGTCAGGTGGTCCCTTTTGGAAACTGGCTTCTTCGTACGGGAGAACCGGAAGACACCAAGCATCACCCATACCGGTGGTTTTCAAAACTGAATGTCCACAGTAACCCCCTGAAAACGTGATAAAACCCAGATTGCTGGGCTCACCCCAGAGTTTCTGATTCAGCTGGTCTGGAGTGGGGGGTGTTTGTGTATGTCAGAGTTAGCATTGTTATTAAGTTTCCAGGATGCTGATGCTGCTTGTCCAAGGACCACACTTTGAGAAACTGTGGTCTAATATTTTGTGTCTCAAACTGTACCGCTGGTGATACACAAGGTGGTTTTGAGTGATACAAAGACTGACCTTTTATTTTATTTATTTTTTAAAGATTTTATTTATTTATTTGACAGACAGAGATCACAAGTAGGCAGAGACACAGGCAGAGAGGAGGAAGCAGGCCCCCTGCCAAGCAGAGAGCCCGAAGCGAGGCTCGATCCCAGGACCCTGAGATCATGACCTGAGCCGAAGGCAGAGGATTAACCCACTGAGCCACCCAGGCACCCCAAAGACTGACCTTTTATAAGTACTTCTGTATTTAATCTCTACTGGCAAAAAAAGAAAAAAATTCACACACCAAATCCATGATTCCAGGTGTTCTTGATTAAGATACGTCTATGAAAGTAAAAAAGAAGGTGTAAAGAAAAGTGTTGGCTAAGTAAGACTATTGGTAGTGTGCAACTAGGGGCAGAACTTGTGACCATGGGATGCAGATGACAAGTCTGGGAGATGCTGTCCACACTGAAGGCCTGGTTTGTTGGAGGAGGACACCGTGTACAGCCCACGGAGGTGACCCCTTCCTTAGGCTACTTTGTGCCATGGCAGCACCCAAACTTGAATTGTCACCGAGGGCACTTGTGGCTCCCTGGCCTGTGAGCCCCTCCTGGTTCTTCTGAAGCTCTGGACAGACTGGGAAAGTCACTGTGACTCTGACTCTGTCCCTGGGGTCTTTGTCTCCACCCTCAGCCCTGCGATGAGGCTCTGTATTTATAATGTTGGTAGTTGGCACATCTTTGCTTTCTTCTCTGAAACCAGGAGTTCCCAGAAGGCAGGGACTTGGTCTGCCTGTTTGTCCTTTCATGGGTCCAGACCCCAAAGCTCCCAGGAATCTCTTCTGTGCATGAAAGATGCAGGAAGGGTGCCTGGAGCTTTCCTGGCTGCCACCTTTGGCTTTTCACCTCTCTGTGGTCTTCCATTTCTAAAATTCCTGACCTGGCAGCCTCTGTTCTCTGCTGTGAGCTGAGATCCAGGGAACTCCCAGAGCAAAGGAGAAGGGCAGGGCCCAAATATTTGCTGAGCACCTGTGTACCAGTAGCTGTGCTGGTGCTGAGCTTCAGGAGCAAGACAGGAGCCCTGTGAGGGCACAGCAAGACACTGTGCCCTCTGAGTGCACGGTGCACGACGGTTTAGCCTGTAAGCGGAAAATGACCACACAAGGTCATGCTTTGAAAGAGGAATTAACAGGGTGCAAGAGGGACATAGGCCAGAGGGGTGAGGGTGGGGAGGGGTCTGGGAGGGCTGCAAGGAGGAAGTGTTATTGGAAAGGCTTTCTGAGGTTGAGTGCAGAAGGGCTGTTTAAGGCAGTGGGGAGAGTCTGTGCCAAGAGTTGACAGAGGTGATATGGTGGGTTGTTCAAAAAGGACCTGAGTGGCAGGAGACGAGATGGGTGAGAGGCAAGAGGCAGACCCGCCAACCCTATGATGCCAAGATGAAGGCCTAGGCTGGATTCTGTGAGCGCTGGGGATGCTGACAAAGGGGCCAGCCTTGCCTGGGGCAGGGGGAGGGAGGGTGGAGGGCAGGGGATAATAGATGACATTTGCATATTGGGCATACAGACCCCTCCAGGGGCCATGGAGCAGTGTTTCAGACCACAGGCCATAACCCACTAGTGGGCTGCAAGATCAGTTTAGTGGCTGCAACCAGCATTTAAAAAAAGAGAAACAGAGCAAGACATCAAATTGGAAGTACCAGAGGGGATTGCACACAGTAGAGCTAAGTAGTAGGTCAAGAAGCTTGCTTCTGTTTTATGTAAGGAAAGTATGTGCGTGCTGTATTACAGCTTAAATGTATTTTTTATTCTGGGTCATACTTTAAAAAACTTGCAAGTTATTTCAGGGCCCAGAGGGCTGGCAGGGGTTGGGGGGAGTCAAGACTGGTCCTTGTGGTTATCCAGGCCCCCGGTGATGCAGGCTGGTCTAGGGCCCTGGTGACGGGCACTGAGAGGTATGGATGGACTCTAGCATTGACCAGGTGTACTGGGTGAAGATGGAGAATTTGAGGCTGATTCAAGTCAGAACGTCTGACAAGGGTTTTAGGGCAAATGATGTCTTGTTTGAAATACTCAATCTTGGTCTCCTTTTGGTGGTCAACTGGAAGCCAGGGTTCTAGGGGGCTGTGGGGGAGAGGGATCCTTCCTGTTCTTTGATCAACAACGTCCTGGGCTTCTAGGATCCTGATGTTATAGCTCTGACCTTTCATTCTAGTTGAGTGTTCTCAAGTAAAACTCAAATGGGCGGGCTCCTGCTTGTGTCTGCAGGTTTGATGACGATGTCTGTGGGAACTAGGCTGAGAATGACCCTGATTTTGCTGTCTTTCCCTTAGGAACATTGTGAAAGGGATGAGAGAGCTCCGGGAGGTCCTACGCACCGTGGAGACAAAAGCAACTCAGAACTTCAAAGTGGTAACACGGCGAGGCCTTGGGGCTGGGTGCTGGCTGTGGCTGGCTTATATGGGGGCCACTTTCAGTGGGAAACTACCGAAGCACTAGCAGGCAGCCTCTGAATCAGGGATGACAATATGTTACATGCTTTTCCTCTCCCTGTCTGTGCTCATGGCAGACATTGTTAATCGATCTCCGCATTCTCTCCCACCAGCCCCAGGAAGCACCCTCAGCATCCTTATCACAGCACTGCACGGAGCCCCTAGCGTTAGATCAGAGTAAAAGTCTGATGTCATCCCTCCCTAGCAGGGTGGTAGGCTAACTCTTACAGATTCGTTTTTTTTGTTGGTATTTTTTTGTTTGTTTTTAAGATTTTATTTATTGCACAGACAGAGATCACAAGTAGGCAGAGAGGCAGGCAGAAAGAGAGAAAGGGAAGCAGGCTCCCCACTGAGCAGAGAGCCTGATGTGGGGCTCAATCTCAGGACCCTGGGATCATGACCTGAGCTGAAGGCAGAGGCTTTAACCCACTGAGCCACCCAGGTGCCCCAAGGGGTTGTTTATGAACTTAATAAATAATCTGGACTCCTTTTCCTGCCCCAATTCAGGCCTACCTTCTTAGGCTTTAATTCAGCTCAAATCAGAGCCAGCTGTTTCTTAGTCTAGAATTTGTGATTAAGGATCAAGAAGGAATCTGGTCAGGGAGCCTGGGTGGCTCAGTGGGTTAAACCACTGCCTTCGGCTCAGGTCATGATCTCAGGGTCCTGGGATCGAGTCCCACATTGGGCTCTCTGCTCAGCAGGGGCCTGCTTCCCTTCCTCTCTCTCTGCCTGCCTCTCTGCCTACTTGTGATCTCTCTATGTCAAATAAATAAATAAAATTCTTAAAAAAAAAAAAAAAAAAAGAAGGAATCTGGTCAAGAGCACTGGCTGTGCCAGTCACTTCGTGTTCTGTGAGGGTGTGCTGAATACTCAGAGCTGTGCTGGGCTCTGTGGGGCCAGAGGAGGAGACAAACCTTCTGTCTAGGAGAGGACAGAAGATTAAGTTGAAGCCATCAAAGGCCAATAGAAGGGGTGCTGGAAACAGAACAGGGGGCTCCTTGGCAATGGAGTGGAGTGATGGGCCTCCGAAAGGGCAGTGCATTGCAGGGCAGGCGGATTTGGCTGGGTGCTGGGTGTGGGGCATTCTGGGTCTGAGTTCCTCCCTTTCTGCCAGATGGCGGCCAAGCATTTGGCAGGGGTCCTGCTACATTCCTTGAGTGAGGAGTGCTACTGGAGCCCCCTGTCCCACCCGCTGCCCGAGTTCATGAGCAAGGAGGAGAACTCCTTCATCACACAGGCCCTGCGGAAACCTCACCTCTATGAAGGAGACAAGTAAGCTCGCTGGACCGTGCTCATCTCATGCCACACTTGGGGCTCTGATGTCCCCTCTCTCTGCCCTGTGCTTACCTCCAGCTGCCTCCCAGCTCACTCTCAGGCAGGCTCTTCAGTAGCCACAGGAGCCAAATAGACTAGGGAAGACAGTCTCCAGGATGGGGGTTGAGAGGAACATCCTAGAAGGCATCCAAAGGTCAAATTATTTGGAGGTTGCCTGCCTTCCTACTCGTCTGCATATACCTTCTCTCTTATTTGTTTAATAATTGATGAAGGGATCTGAACAGCTCTCCCTTGCTCCTTGCCCTGGCTGTGTCGTGCAGCCCTGGGTGCTGGAAGGGGCATGTCTTCCCCCAGAGCACCTGCAGTATTTCTGGCCCTGCCGGCCACTCTGGGGCTGGAGGAGGAGCTGCAGGTGGTGTTTGGTGTCTGTGAATTATGCAGGAGGGGGTCACCTTACCAGGGCTGCTTCTGACTCCAAGGCAGAAGGGCCGCGTGGCGGGCTGGCCGTGCTGCTTGGAGTGGCTTGTGCTGCAGCCAGGGCTGCCACTTGTGTTTTTCAGCCTCTACTGCCCGAAGGATAATATAGAGGAAGCCCTCCTGCTGCTCCTCATCAGTGAGTCCATGGTAAGCTCCAAGCCCTTCCTTTTCTGCCCTGGTGGGGTAGGGCTGCGGGGGCTTGGGCACAGGCCGCCAGGTCCTGGCCCAGCTCCTGGCCCAGCTCGGCCTACCACGGACGTCCCTGAAGCAAGGTCCTTGTATCTGCGTGAGAGTGAGTCTCACTTCCTAGGTTTGGGTCTGGTGCACGAGGCTGTATTTGGGGGCCTGAGTTAGGAGTCCCCAACACCTCTTCTGGGATTACAAAGACAGTTACCAGCTCAGGGCTGCTGAGCACAGCCCTGTGCTGGTTCTGGGACTGATGGGAGGGATTGGAAGGAGCAGGTGCTTCCAGCTCTGCCACAGTTAGCTGAGGGCCATGGGCAATTCTAACACCTCCGAGTTAAAACTCCCCTGTAAGTGTCTTCCCCTGCAAGATGGTGCACAGAGGTGAGTTTGCCTGTTCAAGGAATTCACTCGTTCATGCAGTGGTTTATTATCATCATCTTTGTGCCAGGCCCTGTTCTAGAAGCCAGGAGCACAGCAGCAAATAGAGAAAAAGTCTCTGCTCTCGTGGCGCTTACATCCAAGTGAGGGAGGTGGACAGGAAATTAATGAGGAACT
Source organism: Mustela nivalis (assembly GCF_964662115.1). NCBI lineage: Eukaryota > Metazoa > Chordata > Mammalia > Carnivora > Mustelidae > Mustela > Mustela nivalis. The sequence continues at coordinate 78,610,364 of NC_139027.1, forward strand.
ACAATATCCAGGTGCAAGTATCAAGTGCTATGGAAAAATAAAGCAGGGGCACCTGGGTGGCTCAGTGGGTTAAAGCCTCTGCCTTCGGCTCAGGTCATGATCCCCATGTCCTGGGATTGAGCCCCACATCGGGCTCTCTGCTCAGCAGGGAGCCTGCTTCCTCCTCTCTCTGCCTGCCTCTCTGCCTACTTTTGATCTCTGTCAAATAAATAAATAAAATTTAAAAAAAAAAAAAGAAAGAAAAAGAAAGCAGAGGAGAGGTAACGCATGCCAGATGAAGCCTGCATGAAGTGCTCTTTGGCTGTTTTCACCTGTTTCCCCCACGGCAGGCGGGAAGATGAGCCAAGCATGCACCCGTGTGCAGACAGACACACATGCACGCTTGCATGGGCCGTGGAGCCTCAGTGGAGGAGAGAGGGGTGGTCCAGGGAGTGGTGAGAAGGATGGCCTGGACTGGTCTGGGGGAGGGGGTTAGGGCTGTGCAGGAGCTGCAGAAGCCAGGGGTGGCGGCGTGCTGGGGAGGAGTCCAGGGCTGGGTCTCAGCCCTCTGACTGAGGGGCCCCTCGGAGCTTGGGAGCTGGAGACCGCCCTAGGTTGAGAACTAACTTTGTTAAATTGGCACATCCTGAGAGCAGTGTGTGGAAGTGGGAGTTTAAGAAACAAGCACCCACGAGCCAGGTTCCTAAAGAGATGGAACTGAATGTTCCCTTGAGTAGCTGGACTATGAGTGCTTTGGTCAGTGGGCTTCCTCTATCTCCATGGGTCCATCAGCAGGTAGGCAGGAGGAGCTGGAACACCGGACTGGGGTGGGGAGAGCTCATAGCCTTCCTCAGCTCGGCTGGGGTACTTAAAGGTTTGTGGGGTCATGCAGGTGAGGGGCTAAGTGGTTACTCCAAAGAGAGGCATCTAACTGGTTCGCCTAAGGTGCGGATAGAAACGCCGAGTACCAGATTTGATCTTCATGGGAGAACAGTGTACTTCTCACAGAAAATGGGCCCTCGCTCTGATCATAGATGGAGCCCTGGTTTTTTTTTAAGATTTTATTTATTTATTAGAGAGAGAGAGAGAGAGCCTGAGAGGGGAGATCAGAGGGAGAAGCAGACTCTCTGCAGAGCTGGGAGCCCGATGTGGGACACAATCCAGGATCATGACCTGAGCTGAAGGCAGTGGCTTAACCAACTGAACCACTAGGTGCCCCTGAGCCCTGGTTTCTAATGATGTAATCTCAGACATAGACCTCCTCCTCCCCCGGACCTCCACACCTGAGCCATCTCCCCATCCACACCCTCAGATAACAAGGCACTGAAACCTCCTGTCTCAGGAACCCACCCCCCCACCCCCCCACCCCCGTGCTGAGGACAGGTGGGAGATAAAAAGGTGAAAACAGAAACATTCCTTCTGTCCTTTCTCTGCCAGATTCCAAGCCAATGATCTCATAGAGGGAGTCATTTTATGTTGAACCATATGAAAAATAACAATTTCATATGTTTCAGTCTTGAACTAATATGTTCCCCATCTTAGAGATGAGAAGAGTAAGGTTCAGGACAGGTATCTGTCTTGGTCAAGGTCACATATTAATAATCCTCACAGCGGTGGTTCCAATCCCGTCTGCCTCCCTAGATAGCTTCCAAAAGCTCGGGCCATGGAGCCCAAGCCCTGGACCACAGGCTGATTCTGCCGCTTCTGAGCTATTCTGGTTCTCAGTTTGCTCATCTGTAAAAGGGCCAAGGGGGTAATTTTGAGGATCAAATGAAACGAGGCTCAGGGAGGGCTTTGCCAACAGAGACATGCCTATGGGCGTGAGACAGCAGGGGGGCTGAGGCTGGATTCTGCCTCCCCCAGCCATTTTTTGTGTCCTCTGTCTGATCTGGGTGTCCAGGAGCAGAGTTCAGATGCCTTTCCTTTAAATTACCTCCCCTACCCCTACCCCAAACTTTTAAGCTGCCCTCTTCCTATCTCAGAGTAGAGAATCGCCTTTTACTAAAAGGTGGCCCACATTTGGAGCAAAGATGAGTCTTCCTCAATATGCAGTTTCCCTCCTAGCAGCTCCTACACTTTTCCCGGAGGCCGTGTGACTTGGTGGCTTGCCCCAAAAGCTTGGGGTGTGGGCCTGCTTGCCAGGCGGTGTCCTGGGAATTCCCTGTAGCCTGTTAAGCAGAGGAAATCGTGCACTGGGCTGGGAGGAGGCACTCCTCCAAGGCCTGCTGATTTGTTTCCTCTTGCTCATACCCAGCCTGTCACACGTTTAGAAACTTCAGGACTTGAGGGGAGAACTTTGGCTTCTCTTCTACAGAGCTTTCCTCCTATGATCCGGATCTGGCCTCAGTGGCTCCGAGCTGTTTCTCAGAGTGACCAGATCTGGATTTGGCCTCGGTGGCTCCGAGTGTTTCTCAGAGTGACCAGACAGCCTCTGCCTTGTCTCTAGCTCCTGTTTCATGCCCTCCTTCCCTGCGGGTCCCATTTTCAGTCAGATCCCTGACCTGATCCCTTGGCCGGACCCTGAGGCTCAGCCTGGCCTCCAGGTACCTGCAGGGTTTTCCTCATCTCCCTTTGGTACTGCCTGGGTTTGGCGACGTTGATAGGGAGAAGCCTCTAGAACAGTAGCTGGCTACCTTGGCTGCTACTTAGCTTTGCCTAATACCTGCAGGATTCATTATGCTGCAGTAAAAGCTGGCCCAGCACAGTCAGCCCAGGAGACATAATCATCAACGCTGTCCACCACCAGAATCACCAGAGCAGCTGCTCTGAGAAAGGGAGTGTGAGGGTTTCCTGAGCATGTCAGCCCCTATTTTGTGGTCTGGAACTCAGGCAGTCCTGAGTGTGGGGCTGTTACCTTGGATGTGGTTTTTGTTATAGGCTAACTGGGCACGATTAGAATGAATAGGGAATGCACCCCCCCATCTTTCAAGAGGTAAATAGAATCCTTACAAATGCTGTCACAGAAATGCAAGGTATGCAAGTGATAACTGGTTGAAAATTTGTGTTTTAGTCCTAGTTTGGGGACATGTTAAAATTGATCCATCCACCCACACATTTGCTTCTCCGTCCGTCCGTCCGTCCCATCTCATTTGAGCAGCTATAGTGTGCCAGGCCGTACTTGACCCCGGAAATACAGTGATGAGTTCAATCCCTGTCCCCCATCCCAGATGGACTCCCATCTCCTGGAGATGGATCCAGGGACCATCAGAATGAATCACCCAAGTCTGCTGAAGCCCAAGTGTATATTCTCGTTTTTAAGAGAACCCTGGATCAAACTAGTCTGATTTTCTCAAACAGTTGGAGAACCAGGAAGTACAGAAGTCTTGATCCTTTCAAAAATACTCATCTAGGCATAAAAATATATGTGGAGACAGACTGAACCTGTAGGTCTGTTTCATTCAGCTGGTGGAGAAGTTGCTGCTGGTGTCATGTGCTTGGGAACCAAAAGGTTCCCAAGGCCTAGTGCTGAGTGGGGAGGATGGGTAGCTTCTGGGAACTGGAGCCTACAGGTGAACTGTGTCAAATCCAGGGTCAGACCCAATAGTCTGAGCCTTGAATTTGCCATTCATAATCTGTGTGGCCTCCACAAGGTTCTTCCCTCCCTGCTCCTTAGTTTTCTCATCTGTAAAATGAGGCTAATGAGGCCTTTCTTGTACAGACAAAGCCAGAAAATGAACACACAGATGCCTGGTATGTTACAGATGTTCAAGACAGGTTTGTTTTGTCCTGATAAATGCTGGCTTCTGATTCGGTCATTTTAGAGAACAGTAAGGCTCAGATTAGGTTGGGAGAAAAATTGGTTTGAGGATACCATTCTGTTTAAAAAAAAAAAAAAAAAAAAAAGAAGGAAAGTGCTTCTTGGGCTTGATTCCATCTGGGAGTCGCAGAGGAGCACGGATCCTTGGTTTGCTCTGCTGCAGGCAGCCACGGTAGGGGATCTGCTTGGGCATGCTGCCAGCTCCAAATGGGTGTCTTGGTAGGGTGGGAGAGCCTCTCGCCCTCGCTGGCAGGAAGAGCTGTGATTTCTGCTGCAGAAGCCTGACGCGGCAGGAGAGTGGGGGCCGGCGTGGGCCTGGCCAGGGCTCTGGGTGGATGGGCCCATCACAGAGTATGTTACTTCTTGGCTCCGTGGACTGGCAGCTTGAGAGCCGTGGTAATTATGTCTGCTGGTGGGGGACGACAGCAGGAGCGGAACATGACGGTGCCCTCCAGGGAGGGGCAGGTGCCAGGCACAGACGCTGCCAGAGGACTCCTTTCAGGGTGTTTTTGTGGGGTGCCAGCTGCAGGCCCTGAGACTGGGTCCTTGGCCAAGGTGGAGCAGCTGTGGCTGAGAACAGGGTGGAGCAGGGCCCTGGAAACGTTGCCCAAGGGGCTTTTTCCCTGATTGGGAAGGTCTGGTTTGGTGTTTTGCTCTGGTTTCCCCATATGCAGAGCCATCCCAGGGCCTCTGATGGCATGGACGAGGCTATTGCACACTTCTTCAGAGGCCTCTGGGGGTTGAAGTCAGAATGTCTAGATTCTAATCTGGGTCCCATCTATCTGTGTGCCCTAGGGAAAGTCCCTGGGCCTCAGTCTTCTCATCTATGAAATAGGACAATGGTACATGAGGTCATCATGAGATGCCACTTGCAAAGTACTCTCTCACCCTGTTCTTGTTGGGGATTAGAAAGGAGAAACAGGGCTGGCTGGAAACAAAGGTCAGTGCTGTCTGAGGCCCTGCACTCAGCAGAGAGTCGGGACCAGGGCTGGCAGGGGGTGCCCATGAGGCAACAGAAGCTGTCCCGGACTGGCCCTTGGAGGTGCAGCCTTACCTCCTGGGGAACTTGCACAATTAGTTCACATTCTGAGCCTCAGTTTCCCATCGGCAAAGGGGACCTAGTGGTTTGCTCCTGCACCTCCCTGGGGTTACTGTGAGTCCGGATGAGATGTGAGGGGTGTGACCCTGAAAAGCTAATGTGTGGCAGTGGAAGGAGGACTGTTGGAGGAAGTGTTGCCTGCCTTGGCTTTCAGACGGGCTGGCCAGCCTGGGGACATGGCAATTCCGCTGCCAGTCCTCCCATAAGGCCCTAAGTTTGCTTTCTGGATCCTTCTCCCAAGACCAGATATGGGTCAAGCTGGCAATGATGAGCTGTTGGAGGAGGGGGGTCAGAGGTGCATGCTTTTGGGTGGGGGGGGCTTTTCCCCTTTTGGCTTGTAGAGGGCCTGGGGTGAATGTTCTCGGTTTGGAGGAGGCTTCCCTGGGTGGGGGCAGCCAGGGGGCCTGGGTTAGGAGCAGGTACAGCTCAGGACCCTGCCTGGGACAAAATGTGTGGTCCATACAAAGGTGAGGCATCCATAGAGGTGGCGGCAGAGATTATGCAGGGGGGAACAGGAGGAGAATATTCTTGGTGATTCCCAGAGGAGTGAGGTTGGTGCTGGTGAAAAGAATAGTCAGTGTCTATATCTCGCTGTATAGGTCATAGGCACATTCTTGTCTCTGTCTGCATTTGATCTGAAGGATTTCCTAGCGAGGCCGTTTGAATGGTGAAGGCAAAGAGTGGCTAGGACTAGTCCAGGGCAGGCTGAGCATTCAGGGAATTTGGGAGAGTCCTTGGCCTGAGGGTGGTAAGCCCAGGGGAGGAGGGAACAGGTTACCCAGGGCACGGGCAAGCGCAGGAGGTAACTGGAAGCCCCCAGCAGAGTGTCTGAGGCCCCACCCTGGGGGGGGAGGCGCACGAATTCCTGCCCCTTCCCTGGCCACCACAGCTTTCTTCCTTCTGCCCCGCTTCCCTCACCCAGTGAGCCCCACCCCCGCCTCCCAACGCAGCCCTGCCCTGGAGCCATAGCAACCAGGACAGACTTCTGCTTTCGGTTTTCCTTTGTAGAACCTTACTTCCCTTTTGACACAGGCGCCAGTTTCTGAGGACCCACCCCCCCAGGAGACCATTTTTCTGCTGTCGGCCTACAGGGGAGGCCCAGTCCCCAGGCTGAGGACATGTTCAGTTTTGATCCTGGTTTTCTGACTTCATCCTAACCCAGTGCTGGAAATCTACTCCTTCTGCGCCACACCCCCCCATGCCCCCCCCACAGAGACACTGTTGTCCTAAAGGTCAAGTTTGAGGGCAAGAGGAGACCGGTTCCACACCAAGCCCAGAACTCTTGCTCAACATCACCCGTTCTACAAACATGGACCAAGGAAGGTGCTGTAGACAGTGAGACATGTCCCTGTCCCAGAACAAGGGAACCCTTGGGCATACAGGGGCTGGGGTGTGTGCCCCATGGTGGGAAAGGACAAAATGGGGGCAGCCTTGCCTGGTGGGATCAGTCAGGTTGACAAGTATCTGAGTTGAGTTGTGAGGAGCCCAGAGGCATGCAGGGTGACAGAGGGTACAGACAGTCCGTGGTGCTGAGAGGGTGCTGCGGGGAGTTCTGTGGGGCAGAGGGAGGACTGGGAGAGGTTTGGAGAGAACCTGGCCGGGTGGGCCAGGCCTCAGGGCAGCCACAAGAGGTTCGACCTTGTGCCTGGGCGGTTTGGAGGAGGTTGGGAGCTGGGGTCCACAGGGGTTACTCCTCAAGGACAGGCCAACCTGTGGGCATAGCTCGCTGCCCACCATCCCCAAAACAAGACTGGTCTGCATGGATAGCTTCCAGATCCTGCATGTGCCAAGCCAGGCTTCCCTCCATACCCCACAGAAGAGCCCCCCCATCACCCCACTGCAGGCTGCCTGCGCTGCTCCCTTTCCATCAGGATCCCTCTCTCCCAGCAGATTTCTAGGTCAGAGTGCACTGAGCACAAATACTCCTTACTCCCGCTGCTGTTTCTGGGCCCCATGGCCCCATCCTCTCATTGCCTCCACCCTTGTCTTGGCTGCCTGGTGAGGCTGCCTCTCGGGGCCCCACCCTCTCTCGGGGCCCCACCCTCAGGGGCTGAGCTGGGGAGTTCTGGAGGGGAGGGTTGGAAGGGGAGGAGTGGGGAGGTACACGGCCAGTCTTGTGTTCCTACTTCGCTTTGTCAAATAGCTCCTGCCAAACCTCTCAGAATTTCTTCTCTTCCTGATGGTGCCTGTGTGGGTGGTTTTCTCTGGCACTTTCCCTCTCTGCTCCTCTCCCCTTAACTCTTTGGGCTTCCTCACCGGCTCTTATTTGTCAGGCTGGTACCAGCCCTAATCCTTTCTGGGGATCTCCTGGCACCCTGCACCTTCTCCGTGGGCTGCTCCGTGTACATGGGGCTGGCAGCAGCCTCCACCTGCTATGGCTGGAGGGGCACCCATCACGGCCTCTGGCCACTGGCCTGCCTTGCTGAAGTGCCCCCATGGATGAGTCACTTCTTGGGTCTTAGAGGCGTTTTGGCTTCCAGAAGCCTCTGGGCACGTACTTCAGGCCTGCACAACAGGATGCATTCAGAGCCTGCACTCTGAAGGCCACTGACTGGGTTTCTTCTGCCTCTATGGCTCCTCACCCATGGGGGCCTCAGCTCCTGACCTGGGGAAGGGCTTCATACTCCTGCCCAGAGGGAGGTTTTGAAGACCATCTCTCGACGGGAAGAGTAATGTGGATCTGACAGTGAGAAATTGGTTTTAAGGGCCAACATCCTTTCTGTCCCAGCATCCTCAGGTTTGGGGTCCTATGTGGGCAAGTAGAAAACGAGTTCCAACACACAAAAGGGGGTTCAGCCTACTACAGAGGGCGAAGGATACTGGGAGTAGCCAGCAGGAGCATAGCCAACAGGAGCATCTGGTTGGAACCAAGCCTTGCTCCAGCAGATACAGCCCTCTCGGGGTGTGTGTGTGTGTGTATGTGTGTGTGTGTGTGTATGTGTGTGTGTGTGTGTGTGTGTGGTCACAGAGCATTCCTAGCCTGGCCTCTGCCCTGGTGCTGCTCAACTCAGAGACCCCATGATTCATGCTGGTTACTCCCAGGCCGGAGTGTCTCCAGAGTATGGGTTTATAAGAGGGAGTGGGACCATGGGCCCCAGAGCAAGAGAGTCCCGAATCCCCAGTGGGGAGATTTCAAACTTGGTGATACAGAGCTCCCCACTTCAGAGTGTACAGTCTCCTACTCCTTAAGCATATTTTCCCAGCACCCCCAGTCCCGGGGCCCAGCAGCTACCTGGCAGCTTTGAGCTGCTGAACTCCTGACTGCTAGGCACCAAGCACCTAGTGTTGGAGATTTCTTAGGGAGCTCTGAGAGGAGAGGTCTGTTGTCTGAAGAAATTGAGCATTGGGTCTGGGTTGAACACAGTGGTGATGGGAAGGAGGTATGGGGCTGGGAAGTCCTTATCAGAGGTGCTGATGGCACCAAGGGGCTACAGCCCACGAGTCAAGCAGCAGCAGCACAGCCCACCACCTGATCTAGACACTTCCAGATGTTACCTGAAGCTCTTTCTGTGCATGGACAGTTACAAGTTTCAAGGAACTGTTTCACAAAACTTCTCCCCTCTATCCTCAAAAATGCTAGGGTCTGAAAGACGAGGGTTGTGGGGCCCTTCTGGATGAGAGGAGACAGAAGTGACATGGCCCCAGAATGTTGGTGTGGACCTGGATGGGGTTCTGGGATGAGAAGCCTCAGACCATAGATCTGACTGTGAGCTGGTAGTTAGATCAGTTTTACACTTCCTGAAATACAGGCATTCCTCTGGCGGTTGTACTTAGGGGTCAAGCGTCATCTTACCTTCCTGACTCTATCCTTATTATCCTATACCGGAGAGCGACAAAGCGGGAGTGGTCAACACCGTCACCCTTGCATCTTTTCTGTAGGTTTGAGACTTTGCAGACTAACACACCGAAGAGCAGGGGCCCTCAGAACGGCTTCCTCACCCCATCCTCAGCTGTGGGTGGAGGTTTTCTCTCTTTCATGGGGGCCTTTATGGGGGTGGGGGCAGGGCCCTGGCTGATTTCGGGAGCATGGCCTGGGTTAGCAGCGTAAGGGCGACAGTCCCTGGGACTCGGGGGCAGGCCGTTGCTTATTTTCTGTGCTTACTCTCTCCCCAACCATGTCCCCCCACAGGCTACTCGGGACGTGGTGCTGAGCCGGGCGCCAGAGCAGGAGGAGGACCGGGCGGCAAGCCTGCGGAACGCGGCAGCCATCTATGACCTCCTGAGTATCACACTGGGCAGGAGGGGCCAGTACGTCATGCTCTCCGAGGTAAGATGACCCACGCCCTCCCCAGAAGCCAGGTGGGGCCACCACTGGACCTCCCACATAGTCCCTTCCCCGTTCCACCAGGGGGGTACCGTCTCTTTGGGAGATAGGGCTGGGAACCATTCCATTGCTAGGGCTGGGAGAGCTGCGCTTCCCTGGCAGGATGAGTGGTTTGGGTTTGGGTGGTTTTACTAGCTTTTTAATGTGTTTTTCTTTCGAAAGAACACGTGGCATTGTATAAAGAAGCATGGGGGGAAATTATCCATCCCCTAGCTTCCCGCATGGATGACGCTGGTGTTTTGTGACTGCCTCTGCTGGCAGAGCTCTGAGCTGGGTGTGTGTCAGGACCCCGGACCCCATCCCACCTGAGTTGGACAGAGCAACCCCATTCTATTGAGCAAAACCTGCTGGGGCAGCGCTCCCAGGGTGGTCCCTCTCTGGAGTGAAGGCAGGCACCAAGCTGCCCCTCTCTCCGTTCCTCACAAGGCTAATGGCGTGCACGCATTTTAGAACTTTCAAATATGGGCTGGAATCAAGAGTGGCTCTGGGGCCCCTGTCTCCTTGCACAAGAGGCCCATTCCTGTAGTAGCTTCTCTTTCCACGAAGTTAGGAGGGCCCCTGAGGGAGCTGGTGACATTTGAGCCCCAGCCTGTGCCCAGCACCATGCAAGGTGCTTTTAGGTGCTACCTTCTTGAAGTGGTGTTCTCTTGAGTTTACCAGTGAGGAAGGCAAGGCCTGGAGAGGTGGTTTCCTGCCCTCGATGGTGGAAGGCGTACATCTGAGCCAGCTCGTGAACCCAGGGCATTGAGCTCTTAACATCCATGCTGTCTGGTCCCGGAAACTCACCTCTGCCCCCTACCCCGCCTGTCCGTGGCCTCACAGCCGTGAATCCTGGCCTCACAGCCTGGCTTCTGCCTCCATCGTGTGGAAGTGCTTGTAGTATCTGCTAGATTTCACCAGGCTGTCCCTGATTTGGGGTTGTCCAGGATCGGACAGGCTGGTGGGGCAGTCTGTTTTCTCAGTGGTCATAGAGAACAGCAGAATGCAGAAAAGCCTTTCCATTTGGGCGGCTTTGCGGGCCAGCCCGCTCTGCCACTTACTGGCCCTGTGACTCTAGCAAGTCATTCAAACCTCACCGTTCTCATCTATGAAATGGGACTAATGGTAGAACCCACCTCCCAGGGTGGCTGGGAACCATGTGTAAGTTATTAACACGTGTGAAAAAAACAGAGTGGTACCATGCGCAACAATAATAAATACTAGTAATTTTTTTCACGGGATGCTGACATGTTAAAAACCCAGACCCAATTTCATTCCCTTTTCCCCAGCACCCTGTGAGGCAGTCACATATGAGGGAGGTAGGAACCAAGGGCCAGAGAGGGTAGGAGACTTGTGGAATGTCACACAGAATAATCTGTCCAGTGGCAGGGACAGGTGTTATGCCTGAAGTTTTCTTATGAAACCAAGTATGGGCCTCCTGCAGCCTCATATGGGAAGTGATCTGAGCAGTGATTGTCCTGGGGGATATTGGATCGCCAGGGGGTGGGAGGTGGGAGGACCTCTGGGGGGCTACTTGCTGACTGGCTCTCTCTCCTCAGTGCCTAGAGCGAGCCATGAAGTTTGCGTTTGAAGAATTTCACCTTTGGTACCAAGTGGCCCTCTCCATGGTGGCTTGTGGGAAGGTAAGACCCAGGGATGGTGTTGCGGGGGAGGGAGGTGGCACACCTGCCTTCGGGGCCTCTGCTCTCCTCCAGTCCCCTCCAGGGCTGGGCAGAGGGCTCCTCGGTGAGTCAGAAATGTTCTCCAGCATCGGATTTTCACCTCTGGGAGAGTGAGGGGCAGCAGAGGATCACACACTCAGATCCCCGTGTGAGTCTGGTGTCCACCTGGGAGTTACAGGTGCGCAGCTATGAGTCTGTGGATGCTTTTCTCCTAGCCCATGTGCACACCTGGGGCAACAGCGCACTTCCATGTGTGACTTGTTGAGTACCACTGCAGGCAACAGGCGTGGGGCATAGGTTCTGAGTGGGGATGCATTCATTTGGGCCGTAGCTCTCTTCCTGCCCGTCAGGTGTGGCATCAGGAAAGGACCTTCCCATGGAAGGACCTGCCGAGGATGAAAGGGTTGAAAGGTGGAGCAGTGGGGCAGTGCCCACAGGGAGTCTGGGGGGAGAACTGTGCCAGTGGATGTGGCTGGGACAGAGACCAGGGGAGCTCTCTCTGCCCCGCACAAGGGGTCTGACTTTATCCCCAGTCACCAGGGCCGCCTTTGCTCTCTACCCACCAAGCCCTGTTCCAGCACCCCCTGGTTTCTGCTCTGATGAGAATTACACTTACATAAGCCTCTATTTTCAGCAGTAACATGAAAGGAAAACCTTTCCAGAGCTGGGTGCTGAGGGTGTTAGAGCCGAGGATGCTACGAAGGCAGGAAAGAAGGTGGCAGGAACTTGCAAATCGTTCCAAGAGCTGTAAACACCCAGAGCCCTTTTGTTGGGCTGAGGGAATTCCTGCCCCCTCCCCCGCCCATCTGTGCCACCTGCCATTTCTAGCCCAGCAGCTCGGCTCAGAGGAGGGCCCTCCTTAGCTTGCCGGCACCTCCTCCACAAAGGTTAGGCAGGAAACAGGAAGAAGAGCAGTGCTGCTGCGGAATAGGTGGGAAGGAGCCAGGGAAGTAGAGTGAGAATCAAGTGGGGGGGCCTCCTCCCCCCCAACCCCCAGTGGGCCTCTGTCTTCCCAAACCTCTTCCCCAGCACCACCATGTTGATCACCCCCCAAAACATCTTAAAGGCACAGACCTGGTCTATCCTGGCACTGTGCTCAGCAGGGTCTTGCCAAGGCTCAGGGAGAGCTCAGGCTGCAGCTAGAGCAAGGCCTGAGGGAGGGGAGGAGGTGGGGCTCGGAGCCTGGGCAGACAGCTCACAGCTGCATGTGACAGTGTCTTCCTGCCTTGGAGAAACAAAGAACCTCTGATCTTACAATAGCGAGAGTGTGGGCCAGGAGGAGAGGCCCAGAGCCAGGGCCGTGGTCCTTACCCTTCTTGGGTTGTGGGACCCTTTGAGATGCAAAGGAAAGCTGGGGAGCCCTCCTCTGAAGAAGGCTAGCTTTAATCTCTCAGAAGGTAGCTTTAATCTCTGACCCTGTGCTGGGAAATTCCCCAGTCAAGGGAGAAGGTGTTCTCCTGGGAGGGATGGGATCTTCGATGTCCCTCCTGAGAGGAGCCGGGCTCACAGAGTCCACACACAGTCCAGCACATCCCAGGCTCCAGGGAGCTGGTATCTCGGCCTGACTCCTTCACAGACCAGCAAGGTGGGCACAAGAATGGGCTTACAGGCAGGGCGTTGGGGTGATTAGTGAGTTCCTCACACGTGAGGCTCCACAGGCTGGAGACATGGAATTATACCCATGCCTGCCTTTGCTGCAGCAGGAGATTGTTCTGGAAGCGCACTCCCTGCCCCCTCAGGAACCCTGCACACCAGCTCAGTCTGCCTAGTTGGCCCAGGCAGCCCTCCAGCAGAGTGGACAGAGCTGGGCTTTTGCTAAAGCCCAAGGTAGGAATCAAGGTTTTGAACCTGCACTCGTGCCAAAGGTGTGGCTGGTGGACGTATATATGTTGGACACCTCAGCCTGCTGGAAGAAAAGACAAGGTCCATGACATGATTTAGGTCGCTCCTTCTCTTGGTCTCCTCAGCAGTCACATTGTCTGTGTTGCTAGGTAACCACCATGACAAAAAAAAAAAAAAAAAAAAGACACAAAAACCCAAGCTGCCTGCCCTTACTGGAGTCCTCTGATGGCTCCTAAAAGAGCAATGCTGGGGCGCCTGGGTGGCTTAGTGGGTTAAAGCCTCTGCCTTTGGCTCAGATCATGATCCCAGGGTCCTGGGATGGAGCCCTGCATCGGGCATTCTGCTCAGCAGGGAGCCTGCTTCCCTTCCTCTCTCTGCCTGCCTCTCTGTCTACTTCTTGTGATCTCCGTCAAATAAACAAGATCTTAAAAAAAAAAAAAGAAAGAAAGAAAGAAAGAGCAATGCTTTGTGTCTGTGTGACATGAACATGGATGGTCAGGGTTGTAGAACCTCCATCTCAAGGACAGAGAAACTTCCACTCTGCAGAGGGCAGCAGCCAGGGAAGGAGGCCTAGGGGAGCCCGAAGCTTGCTGTAGTGTGTGGCTGGGGTTCCGTGGCCAGGGGGTTGGGAGTGGCATTCACAGAAGTGGATCACCTGGTGACTCCTTCAGGCCCCTCACGTGGGCCCCTTCCCCACAGCTCAGGCCTGGAATAGGACATCTGCGGACGCCCACCTGTGCTGGGTCTCACACCCTCGCTTTCTGAGAGAGCATCGGGGGATGGTAGCTTTGGTCTTCTCCCCCTGGCCTTTCTGCAGGCACCTGATAGGCAAGAGCCATGGCCTCTTCCCTCTTCCTGCAGTGACCCCACAACCCCAGCCCAGCACCGGGCACAGAGCCAGCCCTTGGCTGAGACATCTCGAACAGGCCTGATATGCCTGAGCCCAGAGCCTCAGTCTGTGATGTCTGGGCTGAGAAGAGCTTTTCTTTAGCTGGTGGGGAAGGGAGGGGTAGTTAGAGAAAGACTGGGCATCCATCTCTCTCTCTTCCAGTCTTTCACACTGAGTTTGAACTGATAAGCCTTCCAGAGACCCCATTGCCTCAGTGGTCCCCCTGGAGTTGCTGGGGAGGGTGAAAGCTAAGTAATGGTAAGGAAGCCTGGCTCACAGTAGGGCTTAGTACAGGGGAACTGTGCTCACACACATGCCCCTGCCTGCCTGGGGTGTCACACAAGTATGGAGTGTGCACACTTGGGGGGAGGAGTGTCCCTGTTGAGTTTCTTGGAAAAATGTTGAACGCAGTCAGAAGCCCTGAGTGGTATGCGTCTTGTGTGCGTGTGTGTGTGTGTGTGTCTGTCTGTCTAGGGGGGCGACCCAGGCTGCTTCTCCTGCCCTAGGAGTCACTGCAGAGGCAGGAAAGGGCAGTTACAAGCCTAGAGCCATGGATGGGTACTGTGCCTTAGAATAAGCTACATAACTTTTCTGCCTTTCAGTTTCCTCATCTGTAAATAGGGACATGCTCACCTACCTCATAGGAAAGTTGTGAAATTTTAATTTATAAAGCACCTAGAGCAGGGGAAAGCAAACTTTCCGTACAGGGTCAGATAGTAGACGTTTTTGATTATGCAGGCCAAACAGTCTCTGTGGAACTCCGCTGTGTCATAAAAATAGCCGTAGGCAATACATACATGAATGGGCGTGGCTGAGTTCCAATAAAACTTTATTCACAGAAGAAGACAGAGGGCCACATTTGGCCTGTGGGCTGTGTTTTGCTGAGCTCTGATTTATAACTGTGTGGTGCATAGTAACATCTGAATAAGTGTTAGCTGGTGTTCTTTTTCTCCTTACTGTGACTGGTAGCATTACTGCCTGCCTGTGGATGGTTTCCCGTCCTGGCCTCTGTCCACATGTGGCCATCCTCAGTAGGTCCATTCTGGCTCTGTCTCTGTGACTTAGGCCCTGCAGCCTTGAGGGGCCCCAGACTCCTGTCTGGAGGGTCTCTCTGCCTCTGCCAGCTCAGCTTCTCTCCTTCTCCTCTGCCAGCCATTATGCCCCCCTCATCTCCTGACCACGGCCCTGCCTCCCAGTTCTCTGGAGCTTCGGCCTCATCTTGTCACCTGTAAACCAAGGCTGTTGAACTCAGAAGTTTGAAAGAGCCCTTTTTTGCCCCTGAAATTTCTGTAGTTCACATCTGAATTCTTTTAGAAGCAATTCTACCTGTTGTTGCCTGAGCTTTTGTTACCTGGGCAAGGCTCACAGCCTCTATTCTCCAGATGCGGAATCTGGGGCCAGGGAGGGATTTGTCTGCCAGCATGGCCAGGGCTCCTCCCGCTGGGCCCTCTTCCTGCCTCCTAGGGGAAAAGGGGTGCAGAGCAAGGACTGGTTATTTGGGAAAGCCCCCTGCTGTAGGCATGAGACCCCCAGTCTGTTGAGACCCAGGGCTGCCAGTGATGGTGTCACCTGCCCTTTCTTCTGCAGTCAGCCTACGCTGTGTCACTGCTGCGGGAGTGCATGAAGCTTCGACCCTCGGACCCCACCGTGCCCCTGATGGCCGCGAAGGTCTGCATTGGGTCCCTGCACTGGGTGAGTGAGCTGTGGGGGCAGGGACCTAGGCCCAGCGGCTCCTGCAGAAGGGTGGCAGGTGGGCATGAGATCAGGGCATGCACACCTTGCTGTATGTATAAGGGGTGTGGTGGGGGTTGTGTGGGGAGCTGTGAGGCAGGCAGGCCTGGAAGGAGGAATCGTCTGAGAAAACCAGCCTCTGTCTGTAGCAGTAGGTTCCCTGACTCAGGCTGGTATCAGGTTTATGGTTCAGTCTTGAGATGTGGTCTCCATGGAACCAAATGTAAAGTCAAAAGTAGCAGGGGCCCCTGCCTGCCCAGTGGTGCGGTAGTGGGCAGGACTCAGAACATTTGGGCTGGCCGTCATTTGGACAGATGTTCACATTACTATGGGGGGCAGTGCTGTGTGGGCAGGACTAGAGGTGGCCTCTTTTCTTGGGCCCCTCATTCCTTGCGGCCTCAGCCTGCGGGCCCCTGCCCTGTGCTCAGCTGCCTGCCAAGGGCTCTGCCAAGGTGGCTGACTGGGCAGGTGCACCCTCTCCCCATAGGCCAGGTATTCGGCAGCTTGGCTCTGAGGCCCTCCCAGAAGCCAGCAGCACGGAGCCATGAAAGGCACTGGGCCTGGGGCCCTCTCCTACTTAGGCTCCCCTGAGGGGCTGCTCTGAGCCTGCAGGGTCTTGGGGCGGAGCCTCTGCAAAGGTGTCTCCTCCTACTGGGAGCCTTCTTCCCAAGGGTCCCTGCTTCCTTGTGCCCACACCAGCCTCCTGAGGTCAGGGGCCATCCTAGAACAAATGTATCCTCTCCTGCCTGTTTGCTGTCTGCCCTACCACCTCTCTTTTCTTCGGACGAAATAGCTCCCATTCCTTCATCAGCCCTTCAGGCCCATGTCTCCCCATGGGGAGCCACTCCCACACAGAGGCCTCCCCTGCCTGTTCTCCCAACTTCCCAAGCCCACCCTCTCTGTGGTTGGGTGCCCAGCTTGTTCCAGGCCCCAGGGGCCTACAGCGGCCTGTCCACCTCCCACTGCCACTGGCCCCTCCTCAGGCATCCAGCCCTGGGAAGGGAGACTCCATGTTTGAAGCCTTCCTGCCAAGTCTCCCAGGGACCAGAAACTGGCCCCCACCCTCTCTGGGTCCCCACCTCGCTGCCCCGTGGGCCTTGTACTCTCTTCACTACAAAGAGGACTGCCTCCCTAGCATGAGGAGCAAGGGGGGAAGAGTACCTTCCCGTCTGTCTCCTGGTTCTCAGATTTCTGTAGCTGAGGCCTGCATGGCCGCTGTGGCCCCCCTCACTGTGAATGGCAGAGGAGGGGGAAGCATGGTGTCTGGCCCCAGGCTCAAAGAGTGTGGCTTCAGTAAGGGGAAATCTGGCAGAACCACCTCTACAGGCTCCAGGCATTAGGAAGTGGCTGTCGTGTGAGTTGGGTTAGAGTTTCCCTATCTACCTCCAGGTGGTCTTGGTACACAACCTTGCTGTGCCTTGGTTTCCTCATTCTTAAAATGGAGATGATAACAGTCTGTTCCTCAGATGTGGCATAAATGACATAAAGTATGTAGAAGGCTGGACGGGTCAGGAGATGCACAGAGGAGGAGGCCTTGGACTGTGGAGGGCTCAGGCCTGTGGTAGGTTCTTTCATCACTGCTTGCTTCCCCCACCCTGGGATTAGTGGGGAAACCCCTTACCCCCCACGTCTCTCCAGGGGACCTGTTGGCACCCTGCATCTTACAGGTGGGGAGCTGTGGGGATGTGGGTGATATGCAGGTGTCAGCAGAGACACCCAGACCATTGCTCTGCAACAGAGGGCCGTGGCGGGAGCTAGGGGTCACACAGACGGTGGGCTCGCTGACTCCTCGCTCATGCTCCTGAGTGTTCTTGGGGCTCCTCAGAGGGGCTTCACGCCCATCGCCTCACCAAGCTGGGGCTGGGATGGACCCCTGTCCTCCCCGAGGCCTCTAGCTCTGAGGTGGCTATGGGTGTCCACCCAGCCGGCAAGCGCCCTTGCCAGGAAGCCTAAATTTAGGCCTTCTCGCCGTGGAGGAGCTGTTTCCCTCAGCGCCGTAATTACAGTCATTACATGCATTCAGATTACATGGTAATAAAATTAGGATCCAATCAGTCCAAATTGAAATCAGATGAGTTAGGAGCAAAGTCATCAATGACAACATAAATAGAAAAGCCCAAAAGGAAACTTAAACATACAGACTTGTCATCAGAACTGGGGAGGACGGTGAGCTCTTTAACTTCAGCTGAGAAGCCTGCATGGCTTTGGAGGCTGGTT
This sequence comes from Mustela nivalis, assembly GCF_964662115.1. Lineage (NCBI taxonomy): Eukaryota > Metazoa > Chordata > Mammalia > Carnivora > Mustelidae > Mustela > Mustela nivalis. The sequence goes on from NC_139027.1 coordinate 78,627,863, forward strand.
TGAGCCAGGATTGAAACTGGGTCCAGGCTCAAGCCAAGTCCTGCTGGAGGGAGGGGGGGGGGGTGACTCCTGGCAGCCATCCCTAACCTGGAACTCCCAGACCTCCCTGAAGCCCCTTTTTATACCTGCCTTGGACACCTAACACTTTACCTGGTAATCCCCTGTGTCTCTTAAGGGCAGATACTGTCTATCTTCCTTGTTGAAACCCCAGCCCAGAGTCCACATCGGTGCTTATTGGATAGATCCTGCTGGCTGATGAGCATAGCCGCTCAGCAGCCAATTCTGCCTTCTATGGTACTTCTCTTCCCAACTAGTCGGGGAGCTTCTTTACTTACCACATCTGCACCCTGAGCCCTTCTTCCCAGCAAAGAACCCTGCATGTGGGTAGATGTCTACTCATATCTTCTAGAATGACTCCCACCCCAGCTGGCTGGGAGGGATGGTGTGGGAAGTCTGCCTCTGGTTCAGTGGGTCTCACGTTCCCAAATTGGTGCTGGGCGGAGAGCAGACCGTGGGTAGCTAAAGGCAGCCTTTTTGCCAAGGAGGCTAGAAGAGGGGCAGCCCAGCACTCTCTATTCCAGGGCCACGAGCAGGAAGAATGGGTCTGACCTCGACAGGCTGAAGGGTGCTGGTGTTTGGGATGAAGCACAGTTCCTGAAAGGCATCTGAGGCCACCTCTGCCTTTTGCCATCACAGTTCTTCTGGTTCCTAGCAGCCCCAGCAGGCCCAGCCATTGCCCAGCCAAGCTCCATGAGCAGAGGACAGAAATCTGGGGGGACAGCTTGGCCAAGGTTGCAGGAAGGGAGGCTGAAACTGGGACATCTGAAAAACAAGCTGCGCTGGGTGAAACCAGTCAGGGTGGCCATGTGCCCAGAGGTGGAGCACCTGCTGTCCCCACGTCCTGTCTGCGTGCCCAGAGCCAGTGTGGGACGCCCTAGGCTGAGCCTGGGTCTGAGAGAAAGATGGCCCTCAGGTCATGGTGCACCAGGCAGAGGGACCCAGGCAGTTACAGGCTGGCTGACATGGGGTTTGCTGCAAGGTGATTGCCCCCCAGGGCAGGCATGGGGGCAGGTGGGAGAGCACTGGCCCCGAGGCTTAGCCTGAGGCTCCTCTAGGTAGGGAGGGGGCATCTGAGGCTCTGACCCAGGGATAGCAGTGCATGGCAGCCTCCTGCCTTGATGTGGCTGATGTCTTGCCAAGGTCCCCAGCTGGTCATTTGGGGCAGGAAGAAAAGAATTGTAAATATTTCTTTTTAGTATTTCTCCAAACACAATTATTTAAAATGTATATAATTTAAAAAGTTGAGGCTTCCCTAGGAGGATAGGAGATGGGGGTGTGCATGTGTGCTGCATGTCACACACGAGAGGGGAGTTAGGAAACAGGAAAACAGGCCAGGCTCCTCTGGGAAAGGTCTGTGGTGTCTTTCAGCTTCTTTCCTGAGGGGAAGAAGTGTGGAAACGGCACAGGCTTTGGAGGCAGAGAGCATAGAGTTCAAATCCCTGCCTACCCAGTTAGCAGCTGTGTGACTTCAGGGAATAATTCACCCTCTCTGGGTCTCCTCTGTACCCCAGAGGCAGTCACAAACACCCCATACAGGTGGCTCTGACACCAGAGCCAAGGAGCGTCGCTGCCTCGAACACGGCAGGTACCTGCTGAGCAACAGTCCCTTCAAAACACCAGGTTCTCAGAAGGGAGGTGCTTTTGTGTTTCTACCTTCCTTGTTCAGATCCAGGGGTGGCCAGAGCCAGGAAGACGAGTTGAGGGTTTATGAGGCAGGGAAGAAAGAATGCCAGCCACCATGCCACTGGATGTGGAAATGAGGAAACCTCATTTCCTGTTCCTGTTCCTCTCAGGAAGGGAGAAGTGCGTTTTCAGTGGAGCAGTTAGCAATAGGCCCCGGGGCCCTGGAATGGCCTGAGAACCAGAGGTGCTGTTTCAACATGCTTAGCAGGCTCAGAAGGGAACTTTCTCCAATTCCCAGGAAGGGAGGAAGAGGCTGAAATGCCACGGGAACAACCTCTTTGGCCCAGTGCAAGATGGATGAGGCCACCGAGCCAGAGGCCTGTCTGTGTGGGCACCAAATTGAACAGCCTGGAGAGCTGTCGGGACCTGTGAAGTCATGGGAACATGGCCCTTCTGGAAAACCAAAATAAAGAGTCCAAACGTTAGAGTCTTCCTGCATCCTTCTCCCAAACGGTCAGAGAGGAAGAAAGGCGGAAACTGCCAAGGGCAGCCGTGACTTGGGCAGCTCAGAAGGATCCAGACGCGGCTAAGGAGACCTGGGTTGGACACTCAGGCCTGTCACCCCCTTGCCAGGTGGCTTCGGACAAGTCCTCTAAGCTCCCTGTGCCCCAGAACCTTCAGCTGTGTGACACCTGTGCCATCAGGCTCTAAACTGCTCTAGTTTAGAGGAGGGGCATGGGGGCCTGGAGGGTCTCTACCTGGACTTTGTGGCGAAGTGACAGGGCTGCTGTAGGTAAAAGAGATATTAAAAAGCAGTATATCACTCGAAGGAGAATGGTGGAAAAGAACTTTAAAAACCCATCCCTTTGGAGGTGTTTTGATGTGCAAGGAGGGCCCAGCACTGTAACCTGAGTAGAAGCCCCAACCTTAGCTCCACCAGCTGTTGACTTGAGGCCACCAGAGGAAGTGACTGGAGACTGAAATGGCTAAGTGAGGTAGTCCCGGGGGGCAGGATGATGGGGGCGGCTGGAGACCGGCGCTGGGCAGCTCGGTCAGCCGCTGGATTAGAGCTGTGGCTTTCACATTGGAAGTTGAGACCCGTTCGTGGGTTTTGACTTAGAACTCCTTTTTTGTCTTTAAAGATTTTATTTTTATATATTTATTTAGAGGGGGAGGGGCAGAGGGAGAAAGAGGATTTCAAGCAGGCTCAATCTCCTGACCCTGAGATCATGACCTGAGCCACAATAAAGAGTCAGATGCTTAACCAACTGAGCCACCCAGGGTGCCGCTGCTTTCACTTTTTAAAGAGGGAGGGGGTGCATAGGGGCAGACAGAGAGGGAGAGAGCGAATCCCAAGCAGGCCCCACACCTAGCATGGAACAGGGCTTGATCCCGTGACCCCAAGATTTTGACCTGAGTCAGACGCTCAATTAACTGAGCCACCCGGGCACCCCTTTTGCACTTTTTTTTTTTTTTTCTTAAAGATTTTATTTATTTATTTGACAGAGAGAGATCACAAACAGGCAGAGAGGCAGGCAGAGAGAGAAGAGGAAGCAGGCTCCCTGCTGAGCAGAGAGCCTGATGCGGGACTTGATCCCAGGACTCTGAGATCATGACCTGAGTCGAAGGCAGCAGCTTAACCCACTGAGCCACCCAGGCGCCCCTGCACTTTTTTTTTTAAAGCTAAAGTCTGGTGAGCTCTCCTGGCCCAGACTGTGATGTGTGTGAACCGGAGAGTGACTTTTCCCTGTTTGCCAGTAGCCGTTGAGCTTCGTTCCCGGCACCTTCCCTACATGAGTTACCAGAGACCAAAGCTGGAGTTTGCTGAGAAGAAGGACGTGGTCTTGGGAAGAATGTCTATACATGGATGCGATGGGTTTCTAGAATCTGTAACTTGTACTTGGGGGTTTATAAAACAGCTTGCTCATGTTCGAATGGGGCATAATGATGCCTAAAGACAGCGTATGAGATGAGCTTCATCAGTCATGGGATGTGGGGTGGGGGGCAATTTGTTCACTTAACCCTTTAATCATGTCCCCCCTCGGCCATGAGTCTTCCTTGGACAACTGTAGCCACATGATTGTCCTTCCCTTGGAGCCCCGCCGGCCCCATGCCAGCATCACACGGTGGGGCCTTACTTGGGGGCTACCCTGTCTTGTGGGGATTGTGTGTGAGCTCATTCAGGCCTCCCTCTCCCTTGTTGTTGGGGCTCCCCAGCTGGGCCCATCACAGAGCCTGCTGCTACAGAAGCCTTAGCAGAGGTCTGTGCGGAGGAGCAGGTGGGGGTAGGGGGTCTGAGTCTCCATTTCGCAGAAGAGGACCTTTGGGGCACAGAAACTAAGTGATCTGCTCCTGACTCCTCAGCTGTCAGGTGCTGGGCAAGGACCACAGCCAGTGTCCACAGCTTGTCTTTCAGGCTCACACACCCCCCACCCCCACTGCTCCAGGTCCCACTGGGCCAGGTGCCACCAGACACTGATCTTAGCCGCTCCAGCTTTTGGCCCGCCTGGCTGGCAGAGGCTGGGCAGCAGGCAGTGGAAGGGTTTCCTAAGCTATGGCCTCCCCAAGACCTTGAGATCTGGGGCATGATGGTGTCAGAGCTTAGGTCCTTAGACTCCCTGTTCCTCTCAGTGACCAGCTTCCCCAGACTGGAGGTGGCCCGCTGCCCAGGCCAGCAAGCAGAGCAGCAGCATGAGGGGGCTGGAATGCTGCCCTCATCGGCACACGTCATGCCGGCAGACAGGCCTCAGAGGGATTCAGCACCCCCTGCCCTGCCCCCCACTGCCCCATCGCTGTCTGGGCTGTCAAGTCATATGCTCTGCTTCCTCGTGTTTTGGTTCTATTGTTTCCCTCCCCGCACGGTGGGCACTCTGCTCCTTCAGCCCTTTTCCTGCACAGGGCTTCTCATGGGTGTGTGCAGAGGGCAGGCATACCCAAATCCCCTTTGCCGATGGCCTCTGTCTTGGGGTCTCAGCTCCACATCCCAGGGCTGGAAGGGCTACCGGCATCCCGGCTGTGGCCAGTGGTCAGACCACAAGATGTGCAGAGCTGAACCCTCTCCTTCCAGGGTGGGGTAGCCAGGAACAATACTGGCGTGAAGGCCAGGAGCCAACTTGGGTTTGAATTTAACTCCTCGGTTGAAGGTAACTCCCTGATGGGCCTCTGCCGGAGGCAAGATGTCCCCCACAGTGGGCCGTGACATCTGGGTTTCAGTGGGCCTTTGGGGTATGCCAGTCCTTGTTCTCGGTGACACTAACACCAATACACTGCTGTGCCAGACTAATGGACAGGTGACATTCCTGGGCTGGGGAGGAGGAGGAGGGCATCTTAGAGGCCTGTGGGCTATGAGTGGGCATGGCAGAGACCCTCAGCTGTCTCCCGCCTCCCTGACTGGCCTGACTGCTTTAGGTGCCCCAGACGGCTTGAGAGGGCTGCCTTGTGTGTGTCCTTCTTCGTGTCACATGACGTGTGTGATGGTGTGTGCACACGTGATCTGCGCCCACTGGCCCCTTTCCAACTGGAACAGTTCTTCCTGCTCCCAGGACAAAAACAACCTCAGGCCTTTTTCCCCTGAAAAGTTTGAGCTCCCTGTGTCCGGGAGCGAGCTCACAGACAGAGCCAGAGGCAGCCTGCCTGTTCTGCAGGGTTGGCGGTGTCCCCAAGACCAGTCCCAGGGCCCTGCCTGCCCCCCGGCCCCGGCTTCCCTCTCTTTGCTGCACAGGGCAGGCTCAGACGGAGACCAGATGGTGCAAGGAGCTGTCACAGACTGGGCCGGTCCTGGGTCCCTACTCTTGGCAGAGTAAGCTCTAGGGAGCTAGGCTGTTTAGGGCGAGGGAAGCTGTTTCCTGTGAGAGCTACCACCCTGTGATGTGGAGCACAGCCCCTTGGATTGCAGGGGAGAGGTCTAGGGAGTTGCTGCTATAGGAAATAGACTTATTTCTTCCACCTAGTGGTGGTGTGGTCTCAGACAAGGCACCTGGCCTATGATCGTGCTGCTCACACGTGAGGAATTGTGGCTCTGCGTGTCCCAGGCTGGTGACTGCACCTCTGGCATGCCGGGGCCAGGAAGGCCCTCCCAGTGACCTGTGCCTCTCCTCTTTTTAGCTGGAGGACGCAGAGCGCTTTGCCATGATGGTGATCAACCTCGGGGAGGAAGCCGGGGAATTCCTTGCCAAGGGCTACCTGGCACTGGGCCTCACTTACAGCCTGCAGGCCACTGATGGTGAGTGCTGGGGCCTCAGAGCCTCTGCTTGGGGGGTCAGGCCTCCCAGGGGTCCCTCGGGCATCTCTTCCCACCAGTGCCCACCCCACCACCCAGCACATCTCCCTCGAGTACACACACACACACACACACACACACTCACTCACACACCCCTCAGTCCCATTTCTACTCTTTTACCAGACTTCATCACTCTCACACATGCGTTTTTCATGGGCGCTTCCTTCCAGGCGTGGCCCCAGCCCCTTGGCAGAGCTGCTGCCCGCCTCTGAAACTCTCGGTGCTCGCAGTCTGTAATACGCTGCCCGCCTGGACCCCACGGGGTGTCTGAATTCTGCTTTGCTTTTACCTCAGCACTGCTGTGTCCCTCTGGGATCTTTTAAACCTCCCTTAACACGTGGGGCAGCGCTGGGTACACAGTCGGGCTTAATAAATACTTGTGTTTGGAGGACGGATTCAACTCTTGCTGCCCTGAGCCTGGCATTCTTTCCCGAACCCTGCCCGCTCAGCCACGTGTGCCCTCATCAGTGAGGAAGTCACCGACTTCTCTATGCTTGCAGGAAGGGGAGAGATGGTGTCCCATTCAGACTAAACGTGGAAGAGTAATCTGACCAGGGCTGGGCTGGGGCCTGGTTGACAGTCATTTTAAAGCTTACCAGGTGGTTCAGTGTGCACCTAAGGCTTCAAACGCCTGCCATTAAATTTTAACACTGAAATATTGTTAAAATGGTTATAAAAGCAGAGTCCTGTGAGTAAGGAAGCCCCCGGAGGCAGGCATCAGCCCCTGGAGGCTGTCTCTCAAGGGTTAGGTAGCAGAGAAGACAAAGAGGTGAAAGGAGCTGGTATGCTAAGGCACACACTGGGAAGCTGGGGCCAAGCGGACGCCCCACACCATCCCACAGAGACTGCTTGAATGCAAGCATTTGCTGGCCAGGGCTCACGTGCCCGGGATGGGGCAGAGCTGGTCTGGCAACCCCTCACAGCTCAATCTTTGTCTTCTCTTCTGCAGCGACTCTGAAATCCAAGCAAGACGAGTTGCACCGGAAAGCATTACAGACCCTGGACAGGTGAGGGGGGCCCCCCGGTCCAGCAGAGGCACCAGGTGGCACACTCACACGCTTTATCTCCCTGGACCCCTTGCTGGAGGCAGACTGAAGGTTTCAGGCCCCATTTTATTGACCAGGAAGCCAAGGCTCTGAGAGCTCATGTGGGAAGTGGGGACAGGCCTCTGGTGTGAGTTGGGGTGGGTGGGCTGAGCCCTCCAGTGATGGCAGACTGCCCCCAGACTCCTCCCCGCTGCAGCTCAGGGCTCTAACCCGGGAATCAGCCCATGACTGTTGTGAGAATTCTGTGAGATAGAGCTAGAGAAGCACCCCGCGAATGCACCTGACGTGTAGCAGGGACTCAAAACTGGTGTTTGCCTCCTGCCAGCCCTTCACTGACTTGAGGGCTGTAAGGAGCCCCCATGCTGTCCTCACAGACATTTCCTGGCATCCAGGGTGCTGGAGGGAGGAAGGGAGGGGGATGCCAGAGAAACCCTTCCCCAGTACTGCTGTGAAAGCTGCTAGCCTGTAGGCGGTGCTAGACGTCTCGTGCTACCTTTATGGGAACATACTAGCACATCCAGCCCCACTCCGGCCCGGCCGCGGCCGCGTTGTTCCTGAACCCAGGGAGGTGACAGAGTCCCATCTGAGCCAATGCCTGCGGAGCTACCAGGGCCAGCTCTTCATTCCCCAGGCTTCTGTCCCAGAGAGGCCCTTCACAGCTTCTGTCCTGCGGAGGAGAGGTCAGGCTCCAGGCTCTGTCTAAGGCCATCACAGGGCCTTGGCCAGCTCACTGGGAGCCTGCTGCCCACAGGCTGCCACCACCATTCTCCCCCACTGGGAAACCTCTGAGAACCCCTGACATTTCTCCCTGTAGAACACAGCCCAGGGCTGGCATGCTGGAGGCCCATGGCACACACAGGGTGCCCAGTCCTTGCTCGCTGACCTGTCACTCCTTCTCCCCATACAGAGCCCAGCAGCTGGCACCCGGTGACCCCCAAGTCATCCTCTATGTCTCGCTGCAGCTGGCCCTTGTCCGCCAGGTGGGTTGTCGCATTTCCTAACTCCCAGGTCCCTGAGGGCTGTGGAGTTGCTCCTGCTACCACTGCTTTGCCCAGCCACGTGACCCTTTGCAAGGACTTGACCTCTCTGAATCCCTGTTTTCTCATCTGTTACATGAGTCCCTTCGCCCTGCATCTCTGAGGGACCCAGTGAGGATTAAGTCAGAAAATGTGGTAAAGCCCATGGGGGGCACCCAGGAAGGGATTAATCTTGGCCCTCGCGGCCCCTTGAAGGGTTCGGTCTCCTTAGACATTGCTGAGTGACTGCAGGAAGCATTTAGGTCCTCACCTTCCACCAACCTTTCCCCACGAGGCTCGACTTCCAGGTCCGGGGTGAGGCTCTTGGTACCTCTCTGCCACTGTCCTCAAGGAGCAGCACTCTGCTCTGGTGCTCCGAAGAACACGGGTGCACATACCTGAGAGCTCTGTAGTTTTCACCCTCCATAAAAGCGACGGTGCTTCTCTTGCCAGTCAAGTTCATGATAAGCCTCTGGATGAGAAGGCAGTGTATTACTGCTCTGAGGCTGCCTGGGCTCTGGGGACTTGAGGGATAGTCACATCTCACACATGTGCAGAACTGGGCAGAATGTTCTCTCATGTCATCCTACCCTCTCAGCTCCTGGCACAGGCAGGACTGCCCTCCTCACTTTGTAGCTAAGAACAGCAGCTCAGAGAGGTCAACTGATGACTCTAGCGAAGAAGTGGCAGGGCCAGCTTCTATTTCCCCACCGCCTCCCTGCCGACCCCAGAGCTGCAGCTCTTGCCAAGGTGGGCCTCTGAGCAGGAAAGGGCGTTTGAGTGCTGACCTCCATCCCTGCACGGACAGGTGCGGAGAGGCCCCCTCTGGCTCTGCACAAAGGGACCAGGCTGGCCTCCTTGGAGCCCCCACACCCACCCACCCAGGTCCTCTGTGCACCATGAACCTGCCTCTTTATTCCCAAGCCTGACCTGGGATGATAGCACCCTCTCGCCACAGTACTTTGGGCCGTGTGTTCTTGTCAGAGCACTGCTCCCAAGGCCCAGGGTCTCACTTGAGTCTGCTCTGCCCTCATTGGCCGGCACTAGCCCTGGAATCCTGGGGGGAGGTTGGGTGGAGAAGGTTGCTAAGCCCGCTGTCTTCTCGGGCAGATCTCCAGCGCCATGGAGCAGCTGCAGGAGGCCCTGAAAGTGTGCGGGGATGATGCCAATGCCCTCCACCTGCTGGCCCTCCTTTTCTCTGCCCAGAAGTACTACCAGCACGCCCTGGATGTCATCAACATGGCCATCACAGAGTACCCCGAGAACTTCAAGTGAGTTCCCTGTGGACACGGCTAGGGGCCGGCCTGCCGCAGACACTGGTGCCCGTGCGCGCCCCCACCCTGTCACGTAGCCAGCCGGCGCACACTGATTAAGTGCCAACTGCATGCACAGCCTTTGGCTGGAGGATGGAGGGGGGCAGGCCCCATGGGGTCAGAGAAGGCTCTGTCATTCTGTGCCTGGAAGCATGGGGGGAGGGTGGCGTGAGTGGTGAGCTCCATGCTACAGCCGCAGGCTCTAGGGGGAACAGGGACCCCAGGGGAGACTGTGTTCACATGCACGTGCTGGAGCTGCTTCCACCTCGCCTTGGGCTCTGTGTTTGAGCCACACAGGGACACTGCTTGTGTAACCTAATCATAACCCTGGCCCAGCCAGTTCAGGGTGAGTTTCTCACTCTGGCTGGGCTGGCAGAGGCCCAGTGAACCACCTCCCTACCCCTAGGCAGGTCACAGGCATTGGGAGAAAGGGGTTCCCTCCTTCCTGAGCAGTCCTGGCCTCTCCCTCCATCCTTGGCGCTCCATATCTGCCCCCCTCAACCAGGTCACACTGCCCAAGGGCCCCTCTCTTTGGAGCAGGGTTCACGATCATTTGGCCCAGGCCATGGTGGGTGTGGCAGGGTGAGACTTTCCTGCCCCCACCTAGACACAGAGGACCCACTGCCACCCAGTCAGGACACTGGGGAACAGAAGACATGCTGGGCCAGCTGTGGCAGGAAGGTGTGTGGCTCTGCAGGAGGAAGTAAGGAAGTCAGTCATCTTTTGTTTTCTGTTCTCTTCCCTAAGGCATGTGATACTGGGGACAATAGATCTTGTTCCCTTGATCCTGGGAGGCCAGGATGATGGGCGCTGGAGCACCCCTATTCCCACCATGTTCCCCCTTCGGGTCTATTTAGCACAGCCAAGGCTGTCTTGCTTTGGAGAGCAGAAAGAAGCGCAGTGCCAACTCCCTGGAGGGGAGACTCACACTGGCAATGAAGACAGGTTCACAAAGAATCAGGGGAAACTGGTGGGTGCTGCAGCCATGTTAGCTGATAAAGGGAAGCCGCAGCTGACCCAGCCAAAGGAGGTTCCCTTCATGTGGGGGGCCTGGGCATCTCCTCTGTCCATTCCCAACTCACTGGGGGCAGAGCTGGCTTTCCTGGGCCTTTGGCCTCCTTCTGAGGATGCTATGGGTAGCTTTGCCTGCAAACCTTGCAGGATGACTTTGGCCTCACCAAGGCTCAAGAAGTGTGTTTTGGGAGCAACAAGGAGCCCTTACAGTAAGCTCCCAGCGTGCCCCATTGAAGAGCAGCTTCAGTGCATAAAGCCAAGGGCGGGCGTTCCCCCTGCAGGTCAGCCCCACTGCTCCTAGTCCACACTGACCCTGTGCCCACTCTGACTCCTAACCCTTCCTGTCCTCCTGCCATCCTGTCTCCAGTGGGGCTCAGCTGCCCATGGGCCAGGAGTAAGAAGAGCTGCTGCGTGGCCAACTCTACAGAGCCCGTCCTTTGTGTTGAGGAGCTGGACCTGACCCTCAGCCTCAGCCCTGCATTTGGGAGATTACTGAAATTGAAAGTGAAATCGTTCACTTCAAAAGGCAGATAGCTTAGGGAATACTAAAACACAGATAAAATAGTGTATGTGGCCAAGAGATGTGTTCCCTTGTCTCATTAATCCCAAGCACAATACAGCATTACCTACTGTGTAGAAGTTTATTTTTTTACCTTCAGTGAAAATACACAAAGGACAAAGGCCCTCCTCTTCCAGTACCACTGACATCACTTTTTTCCAAGCTCCACTCTCATGAGCGTCAGGCAGAGTCTGACCCACTATCTGCTGCCAGCCATGCATGTGCTTGTATGCGTGTGCGTGTGTGCACACAGGTGTGTGCATGTGTGTGTGTGTTTACTCCATTGTCGGTTAGGCTTGATGGAGACAAAAACTGTGCGGAGGAGAATTTTTTCTTTTTTAAAGATTTTATTTATTTGACAGAGAGATCACAAGTAGGCAGAGGCAGGCAGAGAGTTGGGGGGGGTGTGTGGAGCAGCCTCCCCGCTGAGCGGAGAGCCCGGTGCAGGGCTCGATCCCAGGACCCTGAGATCATGACCCGAGCCAAAGGCAGAGGCGTAACCCACTGAGCCACCCAGGTGCCCCTGTGGAGGAGAATCTTAGACTCCTAGAGTGGGAAGGGGTCCTGGCCCTGGCCCAGGTCAGAGTGTGTGTCATAAGAAAGAGTCGGGGCCTGGCATCTGACGTTGTTTAATGAGCAAGTCCTTTTCCCAAGTGCAGTGTTACCTGCCAGTGGAGGCTGGGAGCAGAGGGAGACAGAGCTGTCCTGAAGGAAATGGCACAGGGAATTCTCTTACTGCCCACCTGGCCCTTCCTCAGGCCCCCAGTCCCCTAAGGGCCCTCCTGTTCCAGCATTTGGCATCTCGATGCAGTGTTTCTTCCCAGCTTTGGGGTTGAAGCTTTCTGCTGACAGAATCATGTCCCCTGGCCTGAGGTGGGGAGGCTAATGGCACTTTTTGAAAATCTGCTTGGAGCCCACAGTGTGTAGGGTGGGGATGCTGGGTTTGGAGGGCAGCGTTCTGGCTCTCCCTCAACCCCTAGCCCACCTCAGGGGAGGCGCCTCCGGCCCCTGGGCTCTGGGGCTAGGTGAAGAAGCCCCCTTCTCCCCAGTCTTTCACCCCCTCATCAGTAGTATGTATGCCCTGCCTTTCACGGGTGCTTCCCCCTTTTCCGCCCTCATCTTACTCAGGGGCCAACTCCCTCACCAGAGGCTTCACTCACTGAAAGTGTCGTCGCAGAGGGTGGGGACACGTGGTCCTTGGGGAGGTTGGGGACTCCCGGTCATGAGGCCCATGGGTGTGCTTCTAGGCCACCAAGAATGCCTAGACCTGAACTGTAACAGTTGTGCCTATGCTACTGTGTCCAGGGAGATGGCTTTCACCAGATCATCTATGGGACCCTAAACCCAAAACAGGTGATAGGCCCCTCCCTGGCTCAGACTGTGTGCTTGGTTGATCTGTAGGATATCCATGCCACTCTGTGTCAGCTGTGTCCCTACTTCTGCTGGCAGAAGCCTTCTAAAGGGGTGGGTTCTGCATGAGAACAGAATGGCTCCATCCAGACACCACAAGGTCACTGCCAGGGCATCAGGAGCTCCGGCCATGGGGCTGGCAGTAGGGAGACCTCTCTGAGGTTCGAACCCAAGAAGGGAAAGTGTTTGAGTACCATCCCTAGGGTTCTTCTGGTTTATGTCACTGCAGAAAGGCCTGGGGACCCGAGCATCCCATTCTCTGTGGTGCCTTGCTCTGCAAAGCCTGCCCATGTGGGGACAGTAGGGATAGAGAAACAGGGGCAGACTCTTTATCTCGAAGCCACCATGAGTCCCTCCCTTGGAAGGTCATGAGGACCTCTGTCTTGATTGGAGCCAGCCCTAAAAGACTGCAAAACTAACTTAAAAAAAAAAAAAAAATATATATATATATATATATATATATATATATATATATATATGTCTTGTCTGTCTGTCCTCCTATATTGTGAGATAATACATTTCTGTTACCTTAAAAAAAAAAACAACCCTTAAAAAAATACCTATATCTAGGAGGTTAGGAGTGGGTGTGGAAAATCCACAGGCCACAGAGCTCTGTTGGAGTGACCATAGAGCCTGACCACAGCTCTTTGTGAATAAGGCAGTACCAGTCCCCACAGATGGGATGGCAGAGTACAGAAACCCGTGGATTAGCAGGAAATGTCATTGAGCCCATTACCGGCCAGGGATCACTGAAGAATGTCATTGCCCTTCCCTGGAGCCTGAGCTCTGCTCCTCCAGCTGCTCCCTGTGCCGAGAACAAGCTGCGTGTGGCCCCAGCTGTTGTCACGGCAGATAATTCACCTGCTGGTCCCGTCAATACCATGGCAGCAAAACAAACAACAAAAAAAATCAAAACCCCTTCACCCTGGCCTCTGTGTCCCCACTGAGGTCTCCATGTGAGAGCCTGAGCTCCGTATGCCACCGGGAGCCCCCCAAGGCTGCTCTAACGGGTTGAGGCTTTTCAGGGGCTCTTCTCTTCTGCAGAACCTGTGCGTGGGTGCGTTGGCTCCCAGAGGCTGTCTTAGTGAGGGAAGAGGCTGGCAGGCTAGTGTTGAGGGTGGAGGGAGCCAGGCACGGGGCATGGGAGTGCAGGGGGCAGGCCAGTGGGTGGAATGGAGCCCTTTCCATGCGAGCTTATCCCCACATGAGGGTCACAGTGGGTCATGCTGTCTGTCTCCTGTGCCACTTCCAGAAGCTTTCTCAAATACCAGACACGGACATCTGTCCTGCCTCCGAGTCCCGTGGTGAGACTCAGACAAAAAGAAGTCTCGCAGTCGGTTTAGAAGCATGTTCAAGGGCAGCGGGGTGTCTGGAAGGCAGCACACCCGCAGTGTGGGACCATAGCGTGGGACCCCTGTGGGCAGGGTGCGTGAAAGGCACTGAGCTGGAGGAGGGCGCCATTCCTGCAGGCCCAGGAGGCACAAGCCTAGGCAGGAAGCCCCTTGAGAGGTGTGGGAGCTCCTTAGCTGTGCCCAAGGGAGGCCACCATTCCTCCGGCAGGCAGATGACTCCTGGAGAGAAACCCAGCCCTCGTGGAGCCGAACTTCGGAAAATCCCTTGAAATTCAGGGATTAGAAAGCACAGCACAGAATACCTTGATTTCCATGCTGCAGGATGAACTTGAGTGAACGGAGCTTGGGCTTAAAAGGCAGAAGTTTAAAAGGCAGAAACGTGATGAGGCAGAGACTGATGTCCCCGTGGGGACAGTGTGAACCTGGCACCGGGCAACCAGACACCCTGCACAGCTTCCTGAAATCCTGCGGGCTTCCCACTAAGCCCTGGACACGTGTGCTGGCCGGCCTGCAGGGGGCCTCAGGGGGGCAGCAGACTCCCTATTTAGAGCTGGTTTCCAAGCCAGGCCCCACAGCGGAACGTGCGTGGTCTGGTCGTGTGCAAGCTCTGTGAGCCGCCTGCACAAGTCCCAGCACGGCAGCCGGAGGCAGCTGGGAGGCTCCGCTGGGGAGGGGCAGGAATATGGGGTCAAGGGGTACAGGCCACTGATAAGCATGGCTCCTGAAGCTGGGGCTCCAGGGGCACTGGTTTTAGGTAACAGATTCCTTGTGCTTTAGTCAGTGCGCTTGTAGTGAAGGTCACCATGGTAACCAAACAAAATTCCTCGGCTTCATGATGGGAGCTTTCCAATAACCAGCCTGTCAGTCACTGCCCCCACCCAGACCTGGCAGCCTGCCAGACTGGGTTTGAAAAACCCAGGGGTGGCAGAGGAGGCATCGGGCAAGACCACCTCCTCCCGCCCCACCCTTGGGGGGTCCCGTTAGGCCCTTTTGGGAATTTCTGCCTAGGCCAGCCCAGGTTCCCGGGGGAATTAGAAGATCCTAGGGGAAGGTGTGTCAGAACCTGGGGGGGATACCCCCCTTCTCTCAACGCAGGAATAATACAGCCCTCTCCACAAGCTGGAGCTCGCCCTGTGTAAACAAACTATCGGCACAGCCATCTCCCCCAGGAAACCTAGGCTGTTTTGGAAAATGTTTGAGCTGATAACTAGGCTAGCTGGGGCCAGACCTTGGCTGGTTCTGGTTGAGGCTAACTATGGCCTCAAGGGCACCTGTCTGATCTACCTGGGCTGCCTCACCTTCTTCTCAGGTTATTTCGATTGGTGCAATCCACTAGGCAGAAGGCTCAGAGTCCCGGGCCTGTGTTAACATTTCTGACTTAAACCCGCTGTGTTTATTGGATGGCTCTTATGAAGGACTTGTAATAGATCAAAAAGACACTTAAAATACCAACACTCCAGTGAAGGGGCTGGAATCAAAGGTATTAACACGAACAGAGTTTATCGCTTTGCTGGATTCATTAAACTTTTCTGGCTAGCAGTGGGCACCCCCCTCTCCCCGCCCATGAGGACAAGAGCCAGGGGTTAAACTTGCAGGCCCCGTGGCTGAGGGAAGTGTTAAGCCAGGCATAATCACTGGCACCAGCACTTTCTTCCCCAAAGGTCAGTTCCTCATCAGCTAAGCTGCTTTGACATTCAGCATTTCCCTTTGCCCGTGGTTCTGTGCAGCCTCCTGTGATCTTGCTCTGTGGGACACTGCAGTCAGGGGCCTCGGTCTCCCGTCGCCAGTCTGCTTATGCTCACACAGGAGGGTCCATGACCCAGGTTGTTTGGTTTGGGGAAGAGAAGGAAAGGAAAGTGTTATTTGCAAGTGGTTTGTTTGTTTGTTTTCCCCCCAAAAAAGAATTCTTAATTTGTTTTGAAGTGATTTTAGCTCCTTGTTTCCTGATGCTCACTCCCTGATCTCCCAGCCTACAACATTTGCTGGAGGCAGGCACTGTGGCCTAGCCCCAGGACAAAGCCTTTCTGCCCCAGGGGGAGAGGGTATTCTTGCCCCTGAGGCAGGGTTGGCCTCCCTTCTGCAGTGGGTGGTCTTTGGGTCCCCAGGGTCTGCTCACTGGGCAGAGGATATAGACCTAGCCTGAGGTGTGTTTGCTTCTTGGTGATTTATACCGGACTGGGATCCTACCTTTCTTCTATCTAGGGGCCTTCTTTCTGGAAGTTCTTCTACTCCTGAATGGTCAGGGCAAGGCTCTGCAGGGTTTGGGTTCTTATCTGTTCAAGATCAGGCATTTGTGTTTGGAGAGTCATCTGGAGATAACTGGAGCTAGGCGGCAGCTGAGAGAAGCAGGTCCTGGAGGCCTGCTAGGTCAACCTTGGGTCAGTACAGATAAGAAGGCCTAGGTGCAGGCTTGCTCTCAGAAATGCCCTGAGGCTGTTCTCCCTGCGGGACCAGGGCTGTTGAAGCAAGGAGGGGCTCATTTCGGGAAGCACTAAGTTTGCTGGCTGTTGATGTTTAATACTTCAAAAGTAGTTCATTTTGAATGAATTAAGAGGAATTAACAGTATGAGCTTCAAAAGATGAGGGTCCGTAGGTCAGTTACTGCCCCAGACCCAAGAGGAAATCATTGGTTTTTAGGGCTAAGAGCTGTTGTCAGGGTCCCTTCCGTATTGGGGGTTAGTCTCTAGGAAGGTGAGGAAGCTGGGCTTCCTGATGGCCCTCTGCCTTTCAGGGAGGTCACTCCTATTGGAGTTACTTTAAAATAATACCCTCAAAGAGCATGTGTCTGACTTCAACCAGTTATTTTCCCTGGTGGAGTCTCCCAGAGGCGTGGAATTTGGAGGAGTGTGTGCAACCTATGTTGCCCTGCACCCACCTGGCTTCCTGGGCCACTGGGTAGAGCCAGGTGTTGGAGCCAGGTGACTGCAGCCTGAATGGGGGTGGCGGGGGTGACTCCCACCAGACAGCCTGTCCCCATCCTGTCCTCCCGGTGGGGCCTCTGAGCGCACTCAGCTGGGCCTCCTGCCCCACCTCCAAGTCATCACCCCTGCTAGGCCAGCCCGCTAGTTCCATTTTGCCTAGAAGCCCCCCCACCCCTCACCCCTGTTGGTCAAAATGGAAAACTGAACTACTCAATTGAGTCCTGGATTCTCTTCTGGGTTTGTTTCCTGATTGCCTTAGATATTCTGTTTGAACTTCCCCTTGTGGGTGGAAGCACTCCCCGGAGCAGACACTGTGGCCTGTGCTCTGCCCCCGCCTCCTCCCGTGGGGGCCCCTCTGCTGGACACCCAGCATCCCCAGTAGACCCTCAAATGGGTAGACCATGGGAGTGGTTTAGTCCGATGCTCTGGAGGGAAGGAGGGACCCCCACACAGCTGTTGACATCTTCCAGTCTTCGCTCCACTTACCCTGTTTTCTTGTTCGGGGGTGTTTATTTTCTGCTCTTTACAGCCCTCCTACTTGAAAAAACTACTGGGAGAGCTAGATGGTATCTCAAGGTCAGACAGCTGGTACAGGGCAGAGAGCAGAGGCCAGAACCCAAGCCAGGTGGCGGGCTGGACAGCCCCAAGATGCTTGAACCCCACAAGCTTGGAGAATAATAATAGGAGAGTGGGGCATCCGCTTCGTGCTCTGTGGGAGGCTCTGAACTGCTCCACATGTGTTAAGTCCTGATCTCCTCAGGGACCCTGGGAGGATGAACAACCCCCATTATTCCCACTTTGAGGGCATAAGTATGCAGCTGTGTGGGATGGGGGCTGGGTAAGCCACAGCAGGTGGGGCAAACCTGGATGGAGCACTTCTCGAAGCACAAGCCCCCTACTGGGCCTTTCTGCAGTTTTTCCACAGAACAGCCCACCCCCACCCCTGGGTGTACAGAC
Organism: Mustela nivalis; assembly: GCF_964662115.1. Classification (NCBI taxonomy): domain Eukaryota; kingdom Metazoa; phylum Chordata; class Mammalia; order Carnivora; family Mustelidae; genus Mustela; species Mustela nivalis. The sequence goes on from NC_139027.1 coordinate 78,645,413, forward strand.
ACTATCCTTCCCATTTTACGGATACAAAACTAAAGTTCTGAGAAGGTAAAAGGACTTGCTTTAGAAACCCGGTGGCTAGAGGGGAAACCAGGGTTTGAACTTGGGTCACCCCACTTGGAGCCTGCTTTTCAGCACCGAGTCAGACGTGGGCCACGGAGGATGGGGCCCACTTCCTGTGTTTCCCCATGCGGTGTGCAGACTCTGGCCTCCCCGGCCGGGGACTTAGACTTTCCAGAGGCGTGGCCGCCTGACTCAAAGAATAGCCTGCTTTTTCACTCAATTATGTGTTTTCTGTAAAAATAGAACTCTTCATTAAAACAGCACGGCACAGCCATCAGCCGGAATTACTAATTACTGTCCTTTAAAGAGATAATTCCCCCTTCTGTGCATTTGCCACACCTGCTGCCATCCCCTCCCCCACTGTGGAGAGGGCTCCCTCTATGACCAATGGCATGAGCCAGTGGCATGGGGTTGATGGGACCAGGAAGAATGGACAGTGCCATCGGACACTGCAGCCTCTCTTGGACTTCTCTGATCCCAGGAACGCCCACAGCTCCCCAGGCCTCTTTGAGCCCTTGTGGCTTGAACTCCTGTTATTCAACAAAGATTTGTTGAGTGACATCAGGTCCTTCGATATGAAGATAAGAAAGACGTGGTCCCTGCCAGGCACAGAGTCTGCTAGGGAAGACTGGCAGTGATGGCATGAGCTGAGGAGACCTATCTTGTGGGGTGGCTATGTGCCAGGGCTGCCTTTTTCTTTTTTCTTTTTTTTTTTTTTTTAAGATTTTATTTATTTGACAGAGAGATAGAAAGCACAAATAAGCAGAGCAGCAGGCAGAGGGAGAGAGAGAATCAGGCGCTCTACTGGGCAGGGAGCCCAATGCGGGGCTTGATCCCAGGACCAGGGAATCATGACCTGAGCCGAAGGCAGCTGCTTAACCAACTGACCCACCCAGGTACCTCAGGGCTGCCTTTATAGGGCTCTGTTGTCCTTGGTCGTCCCCGCAAGCCTTCCTGGGTGGTGCCGTTACTGTCCCGGAGAGGTGAAGGCACCTGCTAGGAAGGGGCCTGGGCGTGCACCTGCTTTGTCTGGTGCCCACAGCTGTTTCAGTATGATGTGCTCTTGTGTGCTGGGGAGTGAGCCACGGGCAAGAGGTGGGCCCTTCAGCTAGACAGCTGTGGCCGTGCTCAGGCGCTTATTGTACATGCTGAGTGATTTTATAGGGAGCTGTTTAAAGGAACCAGAAAAGGAAAATATGGACTGATGGTGCTTACAGCCCAGGTCCTTCCTGCAGCTGTCTGTGCTCTGCACGTACTCCCCTACCACTGGGAGCAGGTGCTGGGGGGAGTAGCCGGTGGGGGACACAAAAGAGAGACTGATCCAAGGCTCCTGGAAAAGGAGAATGGACAAGATGACCTCTGACCCCAGGACAGGGCTTGCTTAGCTCAAGCCGTCCTCACAAAAATATCCCGTTTACAAAATAATTCTTTAAAAAAATATTTTCTTTGGAAGGGCTCATGTTCACCCACTTTTGAGGAGGCTCACCCTAAGATATCTCTATGGCAGTAGGAAAAAATGATTTGTCTGTGCCTCAGATGGGAATGGCTCCAAATCTTAATCCTTTTAACAAATAATTAGCAGGCTGATCCTACCCCAGGAACAGGGGCCAGGCAGAGCCCAGGAAGTGAGGGAGTAGGCGGCAGATGCCAGGCTAACCGTGCCTCCCCCCAAAACTTCCTCCAGCAGCCCCTGGCCTGAGCAGCTGGGCAGGTGGGCAAAGATGTCCTCTGGGAACACCCAGAGACACCGGCCTCCCTGGTCTGCATCTTCCCCTCAGGGAAAAGGGCTGGCCCAGAGGCAGACAGACGCTGGCAAGGCTGAGATGCCTCATGGTCCAGCAGGGGCTGGTCCTATCCATGCTGGTCGAGTGCCTGTCTGTACCCCCAGCTGCGGGACGGTGCAGGTGACACGGGAGGTGGCCGGTCCCCGCCTTGAGCAGAACACGACGGTAGAGGTGTGTGTGGTGGGGACACCCTTAGACACTGCCTAAGGGATCCCCAAGCCTGGCCACATGAGGTGGCCAGTGTGGACCTCCAAGTTCTGGTGGCATTCTTAGGGAAGGTGTGAGCTCCTGGAGAGTGGCCTTGTGGCCTCCCTGGGCCTCCCTACAAGGACCAGGGCACACATGCTGCTTGGATTGGGCTGTGGATCCTGGACCCAGGAATCCTTCCCATAGCCCTCCCCCCTGGGGTGGGACAGAACCCATGGTGTGTTTACATGGACTCTTGCTCCTTCCCCTTCCCCAGAGAGCACACTCACTTTCACATCTGCCTTCCGATGCAAGGCATGGGAAGGGCCTTCAATCCTGTAAGACCTCGGGTTTATTCCGCTTGGGCCTATACTGCTTAACAAACAGGAAAGTGCTTGCAAGAGGGGTTTCAGCCGCAGCTGCTTCACCTGGACCTGCTGGGCTGGGCCTCCGTCCATACCTTCCCATCCCTTTCCTTTCTGACACACTTCTGAAGTCCCATGATCCACACAGAGGACCACCTGCCTTGCCAAACAGGCCACAGAGGCTTTCTGAGAGCCTTCCAGGGCACGAGGCCTGGAACCCACCCCTCTGGGTCTGTGAGGCCCGTGGCTTGGGGGCAGGGGTCCCTGCCCCCAGCCGCAGGGCTGGCCTGTGCTTGAGGACTGGGTGCAGCTGTGTGTTTCTCAGTGGCCACATAGAGGTTACTGCAGTTCCTCTGGTGGGAGATGTCACTCCTGTGTCACTGGAACCCGTGACGTGTCCTGCTGGGTGACAGTGGAGCTGGGACTTCCGTTTGGGTTTCTCAACCCCGGTCCAGTGTGTGTCTGCTCTGAACGACATTGCCTTGTGGGGTCAGCAGTATGGCCGCTCCTCTCCCAGGGTGGCTCCTGTCGGGGAGCGGTCAGGGGGCCCACAGATGCCCATGATCTAGGTCTTCCTTGTCAGGGCCACTGCTTGGTGGGACTTCCGGCTCTGCCTGGGTGACTGTCCTCCAGGAGGAAGACCCTGAGTCCTCTAAGAAGCCAGATGGCTTCATGTCCCATCCAGGCCCCGTAAAACCCAGCTTCTAGACAGCTGAGAACAGACTCAGCCAGCATGTTGCTTGCTGTGAGGCACCATAGCCTGCTCTGCAGCGATGAGGCATTGAGCAAACAGAGTCCTCCCCTCCTTCCTAAGCAGGACCCAGCCATGGGACATGGTGGTGCCAGAAATCAGCTCTGATTTAACACAGATCACGAGACCCTGCATGTGCTGGTTGTAACGACCCAACTCCCCCCACAACTAAGTAGACACTGCTCAGCTCTGTGTCAGGCACTGGAGAGGCAGGGAGGACCGTGCTGCGGCGGGAAGCAGGGCCCTGGACGATGAGTCCTTGCCCCCCTGGGAGGGATGCGTGGCAGGACACAGGACAGGATAGACAATGGTTTTACCATCTGTAGGCATGACTGGCTATAGACCATTTCTAGATTATCTGAATTTAAAAACGCTCGATAGGAATGTGTCTTTGAACTCAGAAGCCTATGTGGCAAAAAAAGATAAGCATATATAAATAGATAATGTGTATAAATAGATAATATCTAGAGGTATGGATTGTGTAATTAAGTGCTAAGGAAAGACTCCTGAATATTCAGAGAAGGGCAGGGGTGGTCATGCTGCAGCTTCTCTGAGGAGGGCTAGAACCACCGAATTAAAATAGTGGGCTTTTGCAGAGTCTCAGAATCCTTTCTTCCGGTGATGTTTTGGATCCATTTGGTATATGAAACAGGCCTGCTAGAGGCTGGACTGGCTGAAGGGGTGGGGAGCCCAGGCTTGCCCTTCATGTCCCCTGGCCCCCATCGCCAGCAGCTTCCCTGAAGCCCTGCCTGGAAGCACCGTTTTCCATGAACCCCCGATGTGTGCTGGAAAGTGTTGCCCACCAGCCACAGTAACACACCAGCATCACAGGCTTCTCCGACTGTCGTGGGAAGAACCAGGCCCCCCCATGCATCCTGGCATACAGGATAGGGAGGGTGTCCTGTACCGCGACAGAGGAGTGGAGGGAGCCCAACGATGAATTAGAGGCATGCTGCCAGGTGTGCAGATGACGAGTACGACACAGTGAAGAGTATCCTGGAGGGGCATGTGTACGGCCGCCATGGGGACACACAGGTAGTCCGAGGGTGACCTCTGCTTAGGAGCTGGCCGGCAGTTGGAGGGAAGGGGTGAGTCCCAACAATGGCGATGATGTGCAGAAGGGCACGGATGAGTCCAGGAGCCTGTCCCCCAATTCAGGTTGTTGCTAATACCCGTAGGAGCAGCACACGGGCGCCCCAGGAGGAGCGGCAGGAATGGAAGGTCGCAGCGCAAAGGCACTTGAATTGATGTCTCGGACAGTCTGGGTAGGGTTCTTTGTTGAGGAAGATCCCTCTTGGCAGTGCTCAGCTGTGAGACTAAGGAAATCTCAGGAGCTAATCTGGAGCCTCCAGGATCCAGGATCCGGGAGGGAAGGATCCGACCAGAGGGTGACTGACTGTTGGAGCGCTTGCCCCAGCCCAGAAAGGATGTGGTTTGGTTGAGAAATTCCGCGCTAGGTCACTCACGCTAAAGGAATGTCAGCAGCAACGAGGATAACAGCCTGTGTTGGTAGAAGTCTCTGTCTGCCAGCTCAGCTTGCAGTCACTTATGTTCTAGGCACATGGTGTGGTCCAGTCTGTCACTCACACTGGCCCTCGGGGACACAGGAGGGGGAAGGGGCCTAGCAGAGAGGAGCTGAGGAGGAGCCATCGCAGGGGAAGGCTTCCGGGCTGGTGTGCCCAGGGAACTGTCCCGGGAGCCAGCCTAGCCCAGCCCCGAGTGGCCCTGCCTGGATGTTCTTTTCTTGAGCGTGGATGTGTCCTGAGTCTGCAGGAAGGGGTTTTCACTCCTCATGGATAGCTGCTCCAGCCTCTGGCTCCTGCCCCTTCCCAACCCACCCCACCCCACCCCACCCTCCTTTTCATCACAGACCAGCCCCAGCAGGATCTCTGATCTCTACCTTCCCTGCACTGAGTCTGAACTACCTGATTATCTGGGCACCGTGTCATCTTTAGCACCAATATATTACCTTGAAGGCGGAACTGTGTCTTCTACTCCAGATTCCTAAAGCGGAGGCGCCTAATACTTGCGGAGTGTTGGACTCTTGCAGAATCCGGGAAGGGAGGGTAGGGATGGCAGGGCTGGTTCTCATTGCACTAGGATGCAGAGACCACATTCCTGCCCCGGCCTGTGCAGTCCATGCGGTGGGGACCACGCTTTCTGCCCTCGGGGCCTTGTAAGCCAGCCAGTTAGCAGATTTTCTAAGAAGGGCACAAGGCATCCTCAGCGTTTGGGAAGGTGGAATTTAAGGTCAGACTTGAGAAGGGACGAACATGGAGAGGTGAGACTGGAAAGCAGTGGGAGGATGGGGATGCTCCGAGTAAGGGAGAAGATCAGAGTGGGAAGCTCCCAGGCGGAGGCTGGCCTCCCCATCCGGTGCCTGCAGCCTCAGATCTCAGGAAGCACACTCAGCCTCTGCGACGGCCTGCATGCCAGCCTCAAGTGGGCCGGCAGAAGCAGCGGGCAGTGATCAAGTACAGGGCCTGACAGTCATGTGCGTTTGTCCAACAGCGATGCCAGGATGAAAAGGGCCTCACTGCTCCCCACCCGGTGAGAACCAGAGTCACAGCCTTGTTTGGGTCTCAGTGGCTCAGCCAAGTTCACATGCTGCCCAGGCAGCTGGTGTGCATCAGGGTGGCTGGCAGGACGCACGGTATAAAGAATCCAGGACTTCCACTGCTGTTAGTAAATGGCCACTGCCTTGAATTTCCTAACCTCAGCTGCCTTGACCCACCCTCTCCTGGGACTCGAGGACTCCCTGACAACTGAAGGGCCAACACCTGGCATGCAGGATGCCCAGACCCTCTGCCCTGGTTCTGAGGAGCAGTGTTCTGATGGTCTCTGCTGTGTCCAGGGCAGAGGGAGGAAGCAGTTGGCCTCCCTCCTGTGGTCTGCCTTCTGGTGGGGCCAGCCCCTTCCCTCTCCTCCCAGCCCCCATCAGGGCCACATCCCCACATCACACACCATCCTGACCTCAGAAGACTCCCAGTTTTCAAGTTGAAAGAGGTTCTGAAGTGGTTCTCTTGCTTTGCAGAGTGGCTGTGTTCTAAACGACAACCAGATAGGATCTGGTGGCACTTTAAGCCTATTGCACATATAAGGGGAGCTGGCTATTTTAGGAAATCCAGTGAAGGATTCTTTGATAAAGTAGCACATGACTAATGACTGTCCTCATGTATCCAGGGTCAGCAAACAGTCTGCACTTCAAGTGAGATGTTAACTGAGCACTTACTGTGTGCTGGCAAGGTCTAAAGCAGAATTCTGCCTTTTAGAGGCCCTTTATTTGCCAGTTCCTTGCTTAGCTTCATTTCTTGATTAAGAGTTGCCTTCTGGGACTGTCTCTTGTATATGGGGGCCACTGGGGAGTGTGTAAATACAAGGATGGCCACACAGTCATCGAGGACAGTGCATGCTGTGGGTGTGGGTAGGAGGAACAAATGAGACTCGTAGCCACACTTGACAGTGCTTCAGAGGCTGGTCAGGAGGGTCTGGGATGGGGGGCCAAGTGGATGTGGGGGACCGGCAGAGTGATGGGGCAGAATGCCTTGGGGTCCTAGCCTGGAGAAAAGTCAGGGGCAAGGGAGCCCTTGCAGCTGCGTGCTAACTGCTGCCGTCCCTCCCTGCAGCCTGATGTTCACCAAGGTGAAGCTGGAGCAGGTGCTGAAAGGCCCGGAGGAAGCCCTCGTGACCTGCAGACAGATGCTGCGGCTGTGGCAGACCCTGTACAACTTCTCCCAGATGGGGTGAGTGGCCGACATCGTCCCCGGGGTTGCCCATGGTGTGGATGGCCACATTGGCGGGCGGTGGTTGCCAAGGCAACAGCCCACAGCTGAGTGGCTGTGATGCCTGGGGTGGTGACAGTATTTGAATCAGAGTCTGCTCCTTACTGCTCCTGGGGCCTTTCACATCCAAAGGCTAATTTTAACCTTTTTGACAGTCCTCTGCAAGGACAGAAAGAACCATCTCAGGAAGCGGAAGTTCAGAGGAGTAAGAAGTAGTCATTACTGAGCATCTGGGCCGGGCTCTGGGATGGTTGCTCCTATCTTAAACACTGTCAGATCTTAGCCTTAGCCCAAGAGGGAAACTTAGAGTCCAAGACCCTTCTAGAATTTTCCAGAGTCACTCACCTGCTTCATGGTAGTGCTGGGGCTTGAACCTGGGTACTCTGAGTCCCAGCCATCCTGAGCCCAGCGCTTCTTCCTGGCTCCATTTGGAAGCTAGAAGAGGAGGGGGAAGCTGAGTTCCTGAAGGGCCTGCTCCACCCACCCTCCCCAACTCACACACCAGCTCCACACATCCTGTCTCCTACCATAGCGCCCAGCCTGGGCTCTAGGTTTTTCCTGGGTCAGAGTAGGCACTCTAGTCCGGGTTGAAGCTGCTGAAAGTCTTTGCTCCAATCCCCTCAGACATTGTGCAGCCCAAAGCAAAAAAAGGGCTTTGTGCCAGGCCCATGCACATAGTCCTCCTGTCCTCTGGTGCTGACTCCCTCCCCTTCCCTGAAATTGCTAGCTGTGTCCTCTCCCGGAAGACCCTCTCTGACAGATGGGTTTGCACTTTCACAGGGACCAGAAGGCTTTCGCAGTCCCCAGAGGCATGTGTCTCTAATGGTGAAATTTACAGAGGGGGCCCCAGGGTAATCCAGGGGGGTTAGAGCAATCCCTGGGCAAAGTAGGGTCTGCCTCTCTTTGAAGGCCTTTGAAAGGCCTGGGAGATTCCAGGGCAGAGCAGGACCCAGTGAGTAGAAGCTGCCAGAAGGAGGCTCTGGGGTGAGGGACTTTCCAGAAAGGGAATGGGGAGCTTTCTGGCAGCTGGGTGATGTGGGGGTGAGGCCCAGACTCTGGTGTGAGGGGACCTGCCCTGAGAGGCCCCTTGCACAGCTAGCTGCTCACTGGCTGCAGCTACGTTGGCAGGTCAGCAGTCCGGCTCCCCTTACAAAGAGGAGCTGTCCTTGAAGGCGGCAGGGACTCCCCATCTGCTGGGTGGCTGGTTGCCTGCCCATCCAGGAGGCCTTGGCGGGGTCCCCCCGAGCTGTGTTCTGCCTCCAGGCATAGGGGCCCCCTCCAGGCAGCAGATCTGTGGGGCTGCCACATGTTCTCACAGGGGCTGGGGCTGTAGGATCACACTGGGGTCGCTTTATATCACCACCCACACACTCGTCTCTGATATGAGGGCCCAGTGGAGCTCCTCCTAGGTTCCCCAGGCACCTCTTTCGGGGAACCTCCTGCAGTTCCCCACTCAGGTCGGGTAGGGTAGGGCTCAGGCAGGCCAGCTCTCTGTAGTCACATTGCTAGGACCAGAGGGCGGGATCCTGTACCCTTCCTGGCTTTCCCCAGAATAGGGAGCATGCTTTCTGAACCTGGAGCCACAGAGCAGAAACTAGAACTTGTGAAATCTGGTTTGGGGCAGCTGAGGACAGAGGCCAGAATCCACAGCCTGAAGGTCTGGCCTACCTGTCCAACCCAGGTGCCCTCCTTCTCTGCTCCACCCTGGCCAGCTCACACCCCTCAGGCCCCGCTCAGATGCCTTCTTTCTCGGAGCCTGCAGTCACCCAGCCTCTGACCCTTTTATCTCAATGCTCTTGGACTAGGTCTTTCTAAGTGTTAAACGTGGACGCTCCCTCCTGCCTGGCCGCCAGGTTCTTTAGAGCAGGAGCGATGCTATATCTTGGCCTAGACCCAGGTGGCAAAAGGTCCCTGAGATGGGCTGTTTCTGGAGCCCTTGGAGTGTCCCCGTCAGGGGCTGGGAGAGCAGGTGGGACAAGAGGCTGTGGGTGCCTGGCACCTGCCTCTGTCGCCTCCCACACTCCTCACAGAAACCTCGTGAGACCGACCTCCCCCGCTGATTACTGCACACACTAAGCAAAATGAGAAAACTAAGACTCAGAAGGGCTAAGTAGCTTTGCTGAGGGTCCCACAGCTGAGGAGGGGTGGCCTGTGTTTCTGGCTCCTCGGCACCACACTCAAGTGCCTCTGGGAGTGGAAGAGGATGGGGAGGAAAGGCCCCAACTGGGACCCACTGTGTTTTGTGGGTGGTCTCCTCTAATGTCCACACAATGGCTGTACACCAGCAGGCCCAAGTTCAGGCCAGCATGAGCCTGAGTTTAAATGGCAGGCATGGGGCCCTGGCATTCTTGCTGGGACCAACGTCTGGGCGCCCCAGTGGAGGGAAGAAGCCTCTGGCCCCAGGACTTGGTTTGCCTTCTCTCCTGCCATTTTCACCTTGGCCTTTCTCCAAGCTTTTCCCAGGCAGCAGGTTCAAGGGCGACCCCAGAACTGGGCAGAGCGCCTGGGGGCAATGGGCACAATAGGCTGTGCTACCTTTCTGAGCTGGCAGCTCCCCGACCTCCCAGTCTAAGAAAAGAGGAGCCTCTCTATGGTGTGGGAGCTTCGAGGACCTGGGGAATTGGGGGCAGGGGAGATGACCATGCTTGTGTACCTGGCTCTTCTGGGCATGGGGTGAGGAACACCTTCCTTCCCTGGGATGTGGGCGGGGGGCATTTCTGGTAGCCCATGAAGACCAGGCTTTCCTTGGGAGACAGACCTTGGTGCCTGCTCTGTGCCTGGCATTCTGCTAGACACTGTGAAAGCAGCAGGAGGTAGCAGAGACCTCCTGCTGGCCTGGGGTGCTTCTAGCATCACACACTTCAGAGGAGGGAGAATTTCGAACGTGCTGCTGGCAGCATGCTGATGGAGGGCAAGGGAGGAAGGGCACGGGAGCCACAGAGGGCTTTCTGGATGGATGAAGGGCACTGGGCTGAGTTGTAAATTATGGAGGGTTTTGGGTGGATCAGAAGAACAGCGAGCACATTCTTGGTGGCAGCAGCATGAGCAAATGTTAGCCGTGGGGATGAAATGTGGTAGCATTGAGGAACAGCGGGGAGACTGATGACCCCACAGGCACATGTTGGCAGCATGTGTGTGTGTGTGTGTGTGTGTGTGTAGATGTGCTGAGGATTCACAGCATGTCAGTGTAGCTACTAGAGTGACCCAGATTCTAGAACCCCACACCTGAGCTCTGATCTGTTCTGCCACTCTGGTGGTCTCCATCCTTTCTAATGGTCCCGCTTTGACTCAGTTCCCTGCCCTGAACTCAGCCTCAGAGTTGGCCTGGCACAAGGCTCCCTTATTCTCCCTGCCAGCCCCCCACCTCACCAGGGCCTGGCCTTCCCTTGCCTTTCAGAGGCCTGGAAAAGGACGGGAGCCTCGGCGAGGGCATCACCCTGAAGAAGCAAAGCGGCATGCACCTGACTCTGCCCGACGCCCATGATGCAGACTCCGGTAAGAACGTGCTTGTGGGCGGGCGGCTGTCTATGTGGGCTCATGGCTCACTCTCGGCCCGAGCACAAGTGTGGAGAGTGGCATCGCCCCGCCTGGCCAAACCCACCCTGCTCCCAGGCAGCTGCAGCCCCAGAGCCTGGTTCTGAGGAGCTAAGGAGCTGCCGTCGGGCCCCTTTCTGGCTGACTCTGGGGTGGGAAGTGAGCAGCTAGAACAGGCAAAGGAGGGACCCTGCCTCCTGGGTGGGGGTGCAGAGAGGAGAGCCCGAGCAGAGAGACGTCTGTGGAGCCCAGAAACCATCTCCCTGGAGGCTAAGCTTGAGGCCAGGGTCTACTACTAAAGTGACCTTAGTAGATGGAGTCAAGTAGGAAGGAATGAGCTGAGCTTTGATTTACAACTCTAAGCTCAAAGTGGACTGTTTCAATGAGGATACAATGAAAGCAGAATAGCCAAGGCACAAGAAGAACAGGTCACAGAACAGAGCACGAAGGAGTTGTGTTTGTGGCATTGCTCCTTCTGTCCACTTGCGGACGTGAGCCGAGTGCGCCTTTGCTGTCCCTGACGGAGCTGGACTGCCCCGGGCCGAGCCCCATACCTGACTCGGGGGCACATCCGAGGGGCACTGGGCTGACTGCAGAGCTGCTGACTCCAAAGCAGGGATGGTGAAGGGGGGCCCGGCACCCTTGCGGAGAAGAGGGGATGAACCATGAGCAAATGATTAGGCTCCATGGGCGCTCATCTTGGAAACTGAGACCATCTGGGAGTGTTCCGAGGTCTCCTGAGTTTATTGGAGCCTTTATTGCCCCAGCTAGGGGGAGAAGAAAGGGCTCGTGTTTCATCTGCATGTGAAGTGTAAAAATGTCAACAGCCACATATCCTGAGCAGGGACCAGAGTCACTCAGAGCTGCCCGGGCGGGGTGGGGGGCGGGGTTCTTCAGAGCCACAGGGGCCTGCCGAGCTGCTGCTACTCAAGGATTTGGCTCAGCACAGCCTTGAATGGGACCTTTCTGTAGAAGAAGTAGTAATGTGCACCTGGGAAAAGAGAAAGCAAAGAGAGAAGAGAGAAGAGAAAAATCCTTCAGTTTCACCCCCCAGACCATAGTAATGGCCTCTAAGATCTTTCTTCCAGGCCATTTCTTTGTACCCTTGTTTGTACAACCCTTGGTTGTACCCTTTTATGGCGTTTTCCCCCCCCTAACTGTGTGCCATGAGCACCCTTCTCCTTCCAGCTCCGTGCCTCTGTGCCATTCGTGCGATGGCCGCGGGGTCTCAGACGATTAGCTCTGCATGGATTTTGAATCACCCCCTGTTGTTGGACATCCGGGTCATTTCTGTTCTCAGTGTTACAGGCACTTTGGCCAGCATCCAGGCCTGTCTTCTTTAGTGATCGACTCCTCGGAGTGGGCTTGCTGCCCAGCTGCCCCTTCTGAGCTCCTCATCCCAGTCATGGCTCAGGGGCCAAGGAGGGCCCTTCCCCGTGCATCCGTGAGCTGGTTCATGACTACTCAGCCGCCTCTCCTCTCATTCGGCAGGCTCACGGCACGCATCCTCCATCGCAGCCTCCCGGCTGGAGGAGGCCATGTCGGAGCTGACGGTGCCCAGCTCCGTCCTGAAGCAGGGCCCCATGCAGCTGTGGACCACATTGGAGCAGATCTGGCTCCAGGCTGGTGAGTGTCCCCCTGCCCCAGTGACACCTACCCACTCGCCCGCAAGCCTCTCAGAGCCATGTCCTGCTCTGGAGTTGGGGGGCTGGTTCCTGGGGCTGTGAAGACCCCTGACAAGGCCTATGTAGACCGCAGTGCTCACAGAAAGGTTTAAGGATCCGGAACCTGGAGCTCTGGTTTCAGCTCGCTCTTCTTTGCTTGGTCCAAGAAGAGTCACTTCATTTGTCTGGCTGTGGGTTTCCTTCTCCACCACATGGGGACAGGGCCTGCCTCGGGGGAGGCTCTCCAGCAGCAAATACAAATGTAAGAAGATTTGAAGAAAGACAGTGCAGATGACTAAGAAGGCTTTCTTAGTCTCAAATACAGGCCCCGTCCGTCCTTCTTGCCCACCCTCCCCTGAGTAAAACTAGCTCAGACCCCAGAAAGCTCATGGAATTGCTGGAGAAGAGATGAGGTCTGGGGGTATAGTTCACGATGGTAGAGGGCTGGTAACCCTGAGGTGGCCATTCAGGTGACAGTCCCTCTTGATAGGTAAGGGCATCACTGCTGGCATGGAATGTAAGGGTCAGTTACTATTGGGGACACAGACAACCTTGGGATCACCCACGGCTGGGTTCTAATGCCAGCTCCCTAGGGCCTGTCCTGATCTAAAATGAGCTCATGATTAAAGCAGTTGGTACCATGTGGGGCACATAGTAGGTGCTCAGGGAAGTTCCTCCCCGATTTTCTGGTTACCCTGATGGGAGCCCATCTCTCCCCAGGGGCTGGCACCTACACCCCCCACCTCCATGGGAGACGCAGAGGAGGCTGCAGGTAGAAAGTTCCTGAGCCGAGCACACATTGCAAGTTAGAGGCAGAAAATGGTTCACTGGGAATCTAAGGCTTTCCACTCCCTGGATTTCACATATGGCCCCATTACTGTGCAGTCCTCCGCCTACTCTCCCACCCGAGGTTCTGAATCTGGGGAAAGAAATTGGACCAGGTTGCACAGGCTAAACAGGGAAGCATTTTAATAATGCAAACATGGCCCCAGTTAGCGTATCAGGGTCCCTTAGGAGGCTAGGAATATGTGAAGGTCATGCTCCCCAGCCAGCTTGTTGTGTCCTAAGTGGCAAGAGAAAGGTTGAAACTCCAGAGAGATATGAAGCAAGCCCTCCCCTTAGGCAAGCAGCCCCCTGTCTTCTTCTAAGACATGGAGCCAGCCCGGCTCCCAAGAGGCACACTGGAACCCCAGCCCGTCCATGTGCCTCGGGTAGAAGGCTGTGCCCACACGGGGCCTTCACCATGTGGATCAGTGAGGTGATGATCAGATCCCGGAGTTGTGCGTTGTCTACTCTGGAACTCCCAAGGTCTTTATTTTATTGCTGTGCGGTGTCTCCTACCAGCAGCAAATGAACATGTGTTTGCATTCCACAAGCCTGCTTTCCATGGTTCAGGTATGTGGCTTTATGCTCGGGGTGCTAGTATAGTCTCGTAACTCCAGGAAGGTTAACTTCCTGAAGCTTGTAATCAGGCGTGGGAATTATCAGTATAAATACATGTCCTTCAGTAATTTGCACATTAGCCTTTCTTCTCTGGACGTTATCCTAAGATATTCAGCCCCAGGAAAACTCTTGAGAACAAAATCTGAATGCTTTGAATGTGGCGCCAGGTAAGGGTTGGGCAGTGTGGTATCAAGAGACAGGTTTGGGGGACGCCTGGGTGGCTCAGTTGGTTAAGCAGCTGCCTTCGCCTCAGGTCATGATCCCAGCATCCTGGGATGGAGTCCCACATCGGGCCCCTTGCTCGGCAGGGAGCCTGCTTCTCCCTCTGCCTCTGCCTGCCATTCTGTCTGCCTGTGCTCACTCTCTCTCCTCTCTCTCTAACAAATAAATAAAATCTTTAAAAAAAAAAAAGAGAGAGAGAGAGAGACAGGTTTGGGTGTGTGTGACCGATCCAGAATCGCAGGGACTTCTGCAAGGTAGACACTTTGTTGTCCTTTCATAACAATTCAGAGATGGTGCCCTTGACTGGGATGACAGCTCTGCTCTCCTGGTCCAGGGACCCAGGTTCCTTCCATTGTGTGGGCTCTGTTCTCTATGGGGTGTCACTCTCACCCCTGTGGCCCATTCACCTTCAGCACATTCACCTTCCAAGGCATAACTAGCAAGAGTAGGAGAAGGGGACAGTCCCTCCCTGTAAGGATTTAGTGTGAAATTTGCATACATCAGTTTCCATCATGATCCACTGGCCAGAACTTCGTCACATGACCACACCTAGCTGCAAAGAACTCTGGGAAATATCGCTCTTCTGGCTGTCTGTATGCCCTATGAAAAAGGGGCTCTGTCATTATCGGAGAAAGGGAGAAGAGACTGAGGGACGCCTGCCACATCCAGAAAGGGAAGTAAGAAAGTGTCCCAGGATTTCCCTTCTGAGCATCGGAGGATTCCGGAGCGTCTGCACTCCAGAAGCCATCAGCAGCAAGCATGTGCCGAGCACTTAGGGAGGGCTGCTGCGACCACATCCCTGAGGCAAAAACTTCTCCCTAACCTCGTCCTACCTGACCTAGGCTGAGAGTGTCCTCACCAGCATCCCTACCCCCACCCACCCCAACTAATGATTCCAGCCCCTACAGCAAATGCGCAGGAAGGGAAGAATGTCCTCCCTTTTCATTTCCAAAGGTGCTTGTCCCCCAGCTTTCATTCAGGTTGAATCACACCCTGGACTATTGCAGCCCCATCAGTCCCTCCACTTAGGTTGGGAGATGGTACCCTTCCTCTCCTAGCTCTTGTCCTTCTGCCTGCCCTCACCAGGCCTCTGTCCTATTCCAGTCAGATGTGACAAACATCACAGGGGGCTTCCCCTTGAGAGATGAGTTCCAGGAATGTTGCCTCTTTGGCAGCGGGTCCGTGTGATTATGGCACAAGGCCTCACAGATGCCCCCATGTCCACATGTCAAGAGGTGCCTCTTGGAAGAGCAAGATGGCCCACCTCCCTCTGTCACTGCAGCTCGTGTCTCTGGGAGCTAATAGTGTGCTGGAGGGA